>NC_059341.1:71399194-72076694 GCF_018350155.1 Leopardus geoffroyi | reverse complement strand
TTCAAGCACACATAAAACATGCTGCAGGATAGACCATATGTTGAGCCATAAACCAAGCCTCAATAAATTTAAAAGAGTTGAAATAATACAAAATGTGGTGTCTGACCACAATGGAATTAGACATCAATAACAAAAGGAAGTTTGGGAAAAGCACAAATATGTGGAGGTTAGGCAACACACTCCTAAATAGCAACCAATCTGTCAAAGAATAAATAGCAAGAAAATTAGAAAATATTTTAAAAGGAATGAAACAAAAGCACAACAAATCAAAACTTATGGGATGCACTGTTTAGAGGGAAAGTTAGAGCTGTAAATGCTTACACTGAAAAAGAAGAAAGATTTCGAATAAATAACTTAACCTTACATGTTAAGAAATAAGAAAAAGAAAAGCAAGCTGGAGCCAAAGCACAAAACAAAGAAACTTGGTGGGAATCATTGTCATGTGCATGCAGTCTTTTGAACACCACAGACCCCCACACAACTGCACAAAAATGGGCTTTGGGCTGGGAACAATTCCTTTCTAGGAGATAGAAAATCCTCACAGCCTTTGCTGAGCTACTCATCCTGTATGGAAATATCTCCCTGTTCCCTCTATTCTGCTTAAGCACATACATAATAGGGCACCTAGCCAACCCCACTATTACATCTGTTCCCTGAGGGGAGGGGACAGAGTCTTTAATTCTGGAGCACAGGATGGTGCACGAAGGTCAAATCCTCTGCACCAGCAACTAGGAGGAACCCATTGGCGACAGAGACATGAACAGGAGACCTATGCCCACTACTAAAGTTGATCTGACTCTGTCTCCTCTAGGTGAGCAAAACATTGTTCTGTCTAGTACTTCACTACACTCATCTGTGCTTTGCAGGCTTCCTGTCATACAATGTTCAGCATAAACTGCAGGGAAGGGTTCTCTGAATGCCTAGTCAAAAACAGTCACCTCTACCCACTCTTTTACCTATCATTCTATTTTACTTCTCAACACACAAGCTTCACACAGCTGAAAATTTTCTTTCGCTTGTTGAGTTTTCATTTGTTTATCATCCACCATCCCCATAGCACATATTCTGGAAACATGCTGCTTGGTTTCTAATTCCAGCTCTGTCACCTTGGGGACAACTTACACTATCTGACCATAACTCATAGGGTTGTTGTGAGGATTAAATGTGGCAGTGTTTATAGAATGAATGCTTAAAAATGTGACTAGCTTAAGTGTATGCTAGTTATTATTATTATTTATTTTGGTTCTCTTAGTGAACCTCCATATACTTGATGAAATTTAATATTATTTTTGTGCAGTCAAACCACATCTTCACATTCTTCTCCTTTTTGTTGGTTATGGTACCTAGAAAAGCATCTGTTTTGTAAGATTTCTTCAGTTCTCTGAGTAGTTTGGTCCTCCTGACACACATAAACACATATACTATTTAAATAACAAAAGTTGCCCATGCTGTCCATTCACTTCCCTTACAGCAATTAGGTGGGACGTCTCTGCTCTCTTTATGCCTCCTTTTCTATTCCCCCATTGTGTCATTCTTATCTGCAGGATCTCTCAGTAGCCTTCTCAATGACCTTCCCCAACATGTACCCTCCTCTCAGAAACACTGTCCCCAGTGTCCTGGGAGCCACTGAGTTAAGATGGACAGATATTCAGAGGGATAGCACTGCTGATAGATTAATTCTGAAAACAACAGCACAATGTTCATGTTTGTGTTTGATGAGAAAACAAATGCCATAGGGTGAAACCTGATTAACAGTTATAAAATCAAGGAGGTAAGGGAGCACACTGAGAATGGATTCCGAATTTCCAGCTAGTAGGAGATCTTTTAGGTAGACAACAGAAATGAAAACAATGAATGAATAAACACATGAAAAACAACCTGTTCATAAAAAAATAGGTTATCTATCTCCTAGTCACCTGTTAAAGTGATAGTTTTACCATATTCACTCAATATTTTATATACAGAGACAATGTTATATAGGTAATCTTAGCCTACTTGTGGGTATACTGAGGACTCTTTTTTTTTTTTTAATATATGAAATTTATTGTCAAATTGGTTTCCATACAACACCCAGTGCTCATCCCAAAAGGTGCCCTCCTCAATACCCATCACCCACCCTCCCCTCCCTCCCACCCCCCATCAACCCTCAGTTTGTTCTCAGTTTTTAACAGTCTCTTATGTTTTGGCTCTCTCCCACTCTAACTACTGAGGACTCTTTAAATTCTTCAGAAAGCCATGAAATTGAGTAAGCAAAATTTTACAGCCTAAAACAAGGATTCTAATTTTTGAGTTGAATTGTTGTAAAACATTAAACAATTCTATTACTTTGACAATGTTAATATGATCCTCCAGGATATAAATGCACCTTCACTGAAAAATAAATTATGGACTAAAAGAATATGGCTTGATTACTCTAATTTGTTTTGTCAGCTATAAGTAAATGTGAATTTCCTATTTACACTTTTCACGTACAGTAATGTGTTTTTTTATTATTTTTTCTTATGAGAGGTATAAGGACAAATAATTCCAAAGAAGGTGCAGCATCATACATACAGAGAGAGAAGGTATAGCAGGTCAATCAGATGGCTAGTTATCTCTAAGGATAGCTCTCTATTAAATGGTTTAAAGGCGCCACATCATACAAAAAATCGTTAAAGTAATAAATGAAAACAGAGTTCATATTTTTATAACATGAATTCTAATTCCAGTATTCATCTATTAAAATGAAATGATCCAATTAAAAATGGGCAGGGGACATGAATAGACATATTTCCAAAGACATATAGACAACAAACACATAAAAAAGATGCTCAACATCACTGATCATCAGAGAAATACAAATCAAAACTACAATGAGATATCACCTCACACCTGTGATAATGGCTAAAATCAACAATACAAGAAACAACAGGCGATAGTGAGGATGTGGAAGGGGAACCCTGTTGCACTGTTGGTGAAAATGCAACTGGTTCAGCCAATGTGAACAATAGTATGGAGTTTCCTCAAAAAGTTAAAAATAGAACTACCCTATGATCCAGCAATTGCACTATGAGGTATTTCCCCAAAGGATTAAAAAAAAATACTAATTCAAAGGGATAGGATTTGTTTATATAAACAAATACTGATGTTTATAGTAGCATTAATTACAATAGCCAAAATATGGAAGCAGCTCAAGTGTCCATCAACTGATGAATAAAGAAGAGGTGGTATATATGTACAAAGGAATATTACTCACCCATAAAAAAGAATGAAATCTTGCCATTTGCAACAACACGGATGGAGCTAGAGAGTATTATGCTATGCAAAATAAGTCAGTCAGAGAAAGACAAACATCATGTGATTTCATTCATATTTGGAAATTAAGGAACAAAACAAACGAACAAAGGGAGAATAAAAAAGAGAGAGACAAACCAAGAAACAGACTCTTAACTACAAAGAACAAACTAATGGTCATCTGAGGAGAAGTGGATCTGAGGAGAAGTGGGTCGGGGGATGGGTTAAACAGGTGATGGTGATTAAGCAGTGCACTTGTGAAGAGCACCAGGTGTTTTATGGAAGTGTTGAACCATATATTATATACCTGAAACTAATATTACACTCTATGTTAACTGGAATTTAAATAAAAACTTTTTTAAAAAGCTTTATGTTATAGGTAAAAACAACTCAATTTATTTTACCAAATCATTAACTTCTCCAAATGAAAGTGTTATCTATTTCAAACACCAGCTTATTTAAATTAAAGTGTTAAGTTATAAATGCTACTACTTCTCTGTGACACAGCAAAGCCTTATAAAAAGCATAATTGCAATAAAGAATTGTTACATAAAAAATAGAGCAGGGATTAACACAATTCTGCTCAAGAGACTTTTTCCTACCTAGCTTCCATTCTTAAAGGTAATCGCTTCATTTAGTAAAACAGCCATATTAAAAATGTATCTCATGCCATGAAAATAGTGGTATATCATATTAATTTAACCGCTATAAAATTATACAATATGGGCACAAACCATGTGAAACTTTTACCCTGGTGACCTAGTATAAATGTATTCACATCTAACAATTACTTTTGTACCTCAGACAAGATACCTCCTCTGTTTCCCTCAAACATGTGCATTTGTGGAATGAACAGAAATGAATAGCCTTCTCTGTTCTTCTGGTTCTTCTCTGTGTAAAAATGATCCCTGGTCACATCATAACTCCCTCGCCCAGTTTTCTACTCCCTGCCAAAGGAAAAGCAAGTTTCCTTTTTATTTCTATATTATAGTTTCCTGCATATGAATATATATATATTCATATACACACAAATTTATAGAAACTGTATATACATACATACATACACACACATTGCATAGCGTGTGTTTATAGTAAAAGCTTGTGGTACTATTCAAATTTGAGAATGTTGACTATAATCATTATAATGCTTTTCTTTTCCTTTTAGGACAGAGCTTATTGTTCTGCATTAAAAAATGTTAAAGAAAAACACTGAGAAGTTGACTCACACCTATATTAATCCTTACATGTTTTTCTTTCACATAAAGGCCACAAGGATCTTCTTTTAATAGCAAAAACATTGGCTGTTTACATTCCATTTCATTAAAAAGGTAATTTTCCAAGTTTGAACAAAGGTCATTATCTTGTCATTTGTACTGAAATCAATAGAGAATTAAAATAAGATGAATTTTACAAGGTGCAAGGAAAGAAAAAGCTACTCCAGAACTTCATTCGTGGGGGCTTCCTGGCTTGCTTTTAATTGAGCTTTACTCCAATGCTTTGTTCCAAACTCCAGTCAAAGTGCCAGAACATGTCTAGGTTTCTCAAAGACTCCTACTTCTCAAGTTATCACTCAACTGAAAAAATACAATGGTTTTCAATACCAACTAAATGCCATAATATCAATGACAGGATTTATTGAACACCACAGTACCTTCTTCCATCTGCATTTCTGCTATTAAATTGGGCTGCTTCCCTTAACCTTTATTCTTAAAATGATTTCTCCCCATAATGCAATACCAAAGAGGCCAAATCCCCAGTGATATCAAAAGGCTTTATGTTATGCCAAAAAATCCGGAATTTTAGTGCTTATCTATATGAAGATTAAAAATTATCAGATATTTTGCACTCTCCACATTATAGTTTGATATTTTGGATCAAACAGCATGGAAGATTAGTTGCTGAGTTAGGAAGACCGATGCTATTTAGGCAACTCTGCCATTTACTAGCAATGTAATAATAAGTAATTTTCCTTCTGTGAACCTTAGCATCTTCATCTGTGAGACAGAGATAATATCTACCCCCTCCATCATATAACATGCCTATAACATAGGAGGTGCTCCATAAATGATCATTGTTTTACTAATAGTTTTTCTTTTTTAACTGATATATTTAAATTATATTTTAAGATGGACCTGCATATTTTTGCAACTTGTATATACTTACTGTTAAAAAATATATAAAAATTCTAAGATAAACTGTGGATCCTACTTATACAATTAAAGAAGATACTAGTAGGAGAAAAAAATATGCTACCTAAAGTCTAATATGCAACTCATAATTAAAAACTAGAATATTTTTAAAGCAGCTTGTTAAATTTTTTTCTCTCTCTCACTTGCAGAGTCTGATTAAGATGCTTAACCTCAAGATTTACACCCATCTGCCTCTTCTCCCGCTGCCAGGATCCATGATTTACATATGGTTTCCCACTGCAAAACTAGTGGGGGGTCTGGAGGGATGGAATATGGTTTAAAAAAAAACTAAACTAAACTGATGTCTATCCATGAACAAATATTTGTTGTTTTTCCTTCTAAACTTGCATAGCCTGAAATACATGTTGTCATGGCAAATAATAGTCACCAAAGTAGTCAACTTTAAAATAATTTCACTCTGAATCGTATCCCCCCCCAAACTAGGTAATGAATACTACACACTTTTATTGTTTTTGTATTTACTATAGGAGATAATAATAGATGATATGGCCCAGTCGATTAAAGACAGAGGCTATTACAAAAAGCCTAAAAAATGGAAAGTTCTTTGTAACTAAGAACTTCTTTTTGGTAAGTATGAATTACAGCATCCTTTAGGGACAATTTCTTTTGATATCATGTGGTTTCTCATCTAACATTAAAGGAATCTTTACACCTGTGCATCTAATGGTTGAGGAGAGATCTGAGAAAAGGTTTATACCCTCTTAGCCAAGAGACAAGGCAGATCAGAAGTGAACCTCTAAGGCACAATCTCCAAAGAATTACCACTGTAAAAGCAATGCTAACTACAAGTTGTGTAAGAGCACCCTTTCTTACCGATCTCAAACCTAAGAATATTTGTGGGATTATTTTTGGTGGCTTCTGGACAGAACAGCTATGTGACATGGAAGGACACTAGGGCTACCACCAGTCCCTACATTGGCTTGGGAGCAATAGGAAAAAATGTCCACACCCATTGTTGGCCACTGAAACGGATCAGCATAACCTAGTTGAAGTAGGTTTCAACACAATGTTTTAAATGTTCTCAAATGTCACATACTTTCTTAATCATTTTCATGGTAGTTTTTTAAAAGAAGAAACTTTGGGGGCGCCTGGGTGGCTCAGTCAATTGTGCATCCGACTTCGGCTCCAGTCATGATCTCATGGTTCATGGGTTCAAGCCCCACATTGGGCTCTGTGCTGACAGCTCAGAGCCTGGAACCTGCTTCGGATTCTGTGTCTCCTTCCCTCTCTCTGTCCCTCCCCACTTGAGCTTTCTCTGTCTCTCTCTCTCTCTCAAAAATAAATAAACTTTAAAAAAAATTAAAAGAAAAAACGTCATTCCTACTAAAAATTATTTCCTAAAGTAATGGGTTTCATTCTTCATTCTTCAACTCCTCAAATATCAGTAGTACTAAATATGGGTCAGGGTACAAACAATTTAACAGCGAGTTTAGTATATATTTAGTTTCAAATGACTTTTCTCTAATTCAGAGAAATAGTTTTAGTTTTAGGAGCATGATATGTTGTTGTTGTTGTTGTTATTGTTGTTGTTGTTTTTAATACTGACAGTGTTATTATTTGATCATTGTAATGCTAAGTGTGCACAGAAATATCTAAAGTGCCCATTTCAGTAAATGCTGTGATTTCTTGAGGTACCTATTTAATTGCATACTGATTGTAGAGTACCTAAAATTGAAGAAATCTTGTATAACTGTTAGGTACAATCATCCTAATCATGATTCATCATCATAATTCATGAATCATATCACCCCCAAATATCAGTATACTTGGACATAACTCCTTGATAGAAGTCAATACCTTAATAGATTCCTTGGAAGGCCCTGGGACAGGAGAAAGGCAATTGCACAATGAAAAAAGCATGGGCAAACCTTGTTTTGAATCCTGACTTAGCCACATAGTCACTGTAACATTAGACAAGTTTCTGAGCCATCCGAGATTCCGTTTCATTATCCTAGACCTAGCATTCCAATAACTACATCATGGCATAGAGTGAAGAGTACATGAGATGACTTACCTGACTCACCCAGCACATTGTAGGGACTCAGACTGCAGTTGCTATATTACCTAACTAGAACATTTAAGACCAGACTTACTCCATCACAGTAAGAGCTAGCTCATTCTATTAAGAAAGCAGTTCCATGTGACATCTAATTTAGTAAAAAATGATGACTTGGAAGCATTATAGGGAACACAGAACACCAACATGAAAAGTGAAGCCATTTTATTTATTATTTTTTTAATGTTTTATTTATTTTTGAGAGAGAGAGAAACAGAGTGCAAGAGACAGAGGGGCAGAGAGAGAAAGAGACACAGAATCCAAAGCAACTTACAGGCTCTGAGCTGTCAGCACAGAGCCCAACGCGGGCTCAGACCCACGAACTGTGAGATCATGACCTGAGCCAAAGTCAGACGCTTAACCAACTGAGCCATCCAGGCGTCCCATTTTTATTCAAATGTTTGGTACACAAAGGCAGAAATATAACATAAACCATAAATGTGAGCCACATGTATAAAATTTAACTTTCTAGAGGCCACATTTTTAAAAGTGAAAATTATTTCATATTAATAATATATTTAGCCCAGCATATCTAAAATATTATCATCACAACATATAATCCATATGAAATTATTAATTTGATATTTTATATTCTTTTTTCTCTTACTAAATCCTTGACATCCACTGTGTACTTTATCCTTACTGCAGTTTGGACTCAGTTCAGACTGGCCACAGTGCACCTGCTCAATAGCCAGATGAAGCTGGTGACTCCCCCAGATGAAACATCTCGATGAGTGGGGTAATTTTTCAATATTGAGCTCAGTGTTCCAGCAGCTTAAGGCACAGCCATCACTACACATGTGATAATTCTCTTAGTTTTATATGTGATTCTCAAGGAAATCTATCTTCTCCATGAGGAAGCCTTAAAAGAAACATTGACTGTTGAATTATGAAAAGCTTTCCAAGGTAAAATGTAATTACAAATGTTGTGAATCCATCTTTAATGTTTCTTCAAAAGAGTTTGAATAAATATAGATTCTTTCATCTAACAAGGTTGATTTTTCTCCTATAAGAGTTTAAATAAAAGAAATGTCAAAACACTCTAATCTTTTTTTTCCCTGGTGATGCTTTAATGTTAAAAATATTTCCCTAGAATACACACCATATGTCATCAGGGAAGAAAGAAAAATTTTTTCATAAGTGAATGAAACTTCATAATCAGCCATATGAGCTACAAGTCTTTAAAACTATTGAAAGGAATAGAACAGCCATTATACAACAAGGCCATGTGTGTGCATATATTACAGACAGTGATTGCCTAAGGTAACAAGAACTAAGTCAAAGCCAGAATATAAACACATATTTTTAAAACCTAATGAAATGAACCGGGGCGGGGGGGTTCTTTTATGCTTTGGAAGGGTTTGTATGGTCTAGCACCAAATAATATGCCACAGATGCATTTTTTTCATAAATGGCTACCTACAGAGTTGAATTTGAAACTAAGATGAGAAAATTCCTAGGAAAAAGGTAATTACATTTCCATCATGAAAAAAGTAATATTTGAATTATTACATATTTATATGTAAAGCAATTTACTAATTTTCTTTTAAAAGTTTTCCAATTTTACTGAGGTATAATTGAAAAAAATTATATTTATGGTGCACAATGTGATGTTTTGGTATATTTATACATCGTAAAATGATTAACACAATCAAACTAACAAATCCATCACAAAATCCTCACAATTTGTGTGTGTGTGTGTACTTGGTGAGAACATATAAAATCTGCTCTCTAGAACACAAGCAGTAACTTCCTTGGCATCGGCCACAGCAACTTTTTTCTAGACAGGTCTCCTGAGACAAGGGAAACAAAAGCAAAAATAAACTATTGGGAATACATTAAAATAAAAAGCTTCTGCAAATCAAAGGAAATATTCAACAAAACTAAAAGGCAATCTACTGAATGGGAGAAGATTATTTACAAATGACATATCCCATAAAGTGTTAGTATCCAAAATATATAAAGAACCTATAGGGGAGCCTGGGTGGCTCAGTTGGTTAAGCGACTGACTTCGGCTCAGGTCACGATCTCACGGTTTGTGAGTTTGAGCCCTGTGTCGGGCTCTGTGCTGACAGCTCAGAGCCTGGAGCCTGCTTCTGATTCTGTGTCTCCCTCTCTCTCTACCCCTCCCCCACTCATGCTCTGTCTCTCTCTGTCTCAGAAGTAAACATTTAAAAAAATAAAAAAAAAGAACCTATAAAAATTGACATCCAAAAAACAATCCAATTAAAAATGGGCAGAAGACATGAAAAGACATCTCTCCAAAGAAGACAAAGATGGCCAGCAGACACATAAAAAGATGATCAACATCACTCATCATCAGGGAAATGCAAATGAAAACTACAATGAGATAACAGCTCACACTTATAATGGCTAAAATCAAAACCTCAAGAAACAACAAGTGTTGGTGAGGATGTGGAAAAAAAGGAACATTCACGCACTTTTTTTGAAATGAAAACTGGTGCAGCCAACGTGGAAAACAGTATGGAGGTTCCTCAAAGTGTTAAAAATAGAACTACCTTATGATGCAGCAATCGCACTACTGGGTATTTACCCAAAGAATACAAAAACACTAATTCAAAAGGATACATGAACCCCTATGTTCACAGCAGCATTGTTTAAAATAGCCAAATTATGGAAGGAGCTTTTGTACATTTATGCACACATTGGAATATTATTCAGTATAAAAAGAATGAAATCTTGCCATATGCAATGACATGGATGGAGCTACACAATATAATGCTAAGCGAAGTCAGTCAGATAAAGACAAATATCATATGATTTCACTCATATGTGGGATTTAAGAGGAAAAAAAACCAATGAGCAAAGGGAAAAGAGAGAGAGAGAGAGACCAAGAAACAACAAAGGGAAAAGAGAGAGAGAGAGAGACCAAGAAACAGACTCTGAAGTATAGAGAACTGATGGTTACCAGAGGGGAGGTGGGTAGGAGGTTGGGTGAAATAGGTGATGGGGATTAAAGAGTGTACTTGTGATGAGCACCAAGTAATGTATGAACGTGTTGAATCCCTATAACACACACCTGAAACTAACATAATGCTGTATTTTAACTAACTGGAATTAAAATAAAAACTTAAAAATCTTTTTTAAAGATTTGTTCTCAGCAAATTTGAAGTATATGATACAATATAATTAACTATAGTTATCATGCTGTATATTAGACCCCCAGAATTTATTCATTCTGCATAACTGAAGCTATGTTCCCTTTGACCAACATTTCTGCATTTCATATAATTTTTTATTTTTCCATAAATGTAACAAGTATAAATAATCTCCAGGTTTTCTGAATCTGCTTATTATAAAGATACAGGATTGAAATTATTCTAAAGAAGACTATGGAAACTAACAGTTATGACTGAATAGCAATGAGATGGGAACTATTTCCACGGAAATAAGTCTGGCTCAGTCTCAAAATATATGTGTATAGTATATATTCTATCTAAAATAGAAGCACCATATTTTCTTACGGATTTCTTCCTTATTTCCTATTATCTTTCTGTTCTGGAGAAAACGTTTCTCCTGCACGATGCGTTTTATCTCATCCACTAGAAACAGAGACCTGTACGACACATGGTACTTGGGTTGGAGTAGCTGATTTAGAAAAGACAAAAATTCTCATTGGTGTGCAATATACTCTGCTTGCCTCTCTTTTCTTTGCCCGGTGATGGGGCCTAGTAGATGGGCTATTTGAGGATTCAGTGAAGTAGCATATGCATATGCATCTGGTGTATAATAGATATTTCATAGATCCTTTTTGCTTTATGCAGGAAAGGTTTGGATAGAGGTCATTTACTAGAGACAGGGACCCATTCACAGGCCTGGAGAAGGGAAGACTAAGAGTAGAATGGGCTATTTATCTAAATAATGTCCAAGCTATAAACCTTTCTGAGAAAGAATGAAAGTCAAACAAATTATCATCACGTGGTAGGATTAGTAAACCAGTAGCATGTAGACACAATTGTGAATTTTTTAAGATAATGAAAATGTTTTCAAGGCATTGATTTTTTTGAATAGAAACATGTCCTTCATTATCACAAATAATGCTATTTTCAGAAGCAGAAATCAAGTAAAATAAGAGCCCATGTTATTTTATATTTTTTAATTGTATCTGTAAATTCTTTGGGGGGGCTGTGACATCTTACTAAATTCTAATGCATTATCTTATTACTGGCCATAACTTTTGGTATAAAATCCAAGAATGCATAGTAATATAAGGCAGTAAAATTCCACATTGTATAAATCTACATCAAAATCCAGATGAAATACCCATGTATTATTTATAAGAGTAATTTCATCTGTGATTCTGATCAAATCATAAATAATGAGATGAGGATGAAAATGAAATTTGGCTTTATTGAAATATGTGATTGCATATTTCTTTCCTTTTCCCTATTTAAAAGGTTAAAACATGACATTTTAGGTCCACATTCAATACTAACTAGTGTAAGTATAATAATGAAATTTCATCTATCTGACCAACAGAGCTTTAAGTATATAGGCTGGATATGGCTGCAATTTTTTTAAAAAAGCAGAAATGCAATAAAGCATTCAGAAAAAAGTTCTATTCCTTTCAACATAGTTTGTTGTACATGTATGTATAAATAAAATTCATATACAAATTTAAGTGTGTATAATGTATATATGCATCTTTGTATGTGTACATGTATGTGTATATATATATATATATATATATATATATATATATACACACATTCACACACACATAGTGTGTGTGAATGTGTGTGTATTTAAAAATAAAAAGTTTTCCCCAAACTTCTGACCACCAATGATGTCCCTAACTAGTATTCCTGGTAACGTAACTGGAGTTATAAATGACTGATATGAGTAATTTAATGTAAAATGCCCTTGGGGATCTAAGGACTTGTCCAGGTTGGCTCTCTAAATCACGTGATCAACAGCTCACTTCACCAGCCAACAGTCTGTAGGTATCACCAGTGTATAGTAATGTATCCTTATTCTGAAACAGGAGAGGGCTGATTCTCAAAACTTATTTTCTATTTTAAAATTTTTTAAAATGCTCATAGAAAATTATAGAACAGTGTAGAATGGAAAATAAAATTGCTCCTATAGTAATTTGATGATTTTTCCTGCCAACAGTTTTTATTCTTTGGTTGTATTTCATTCCAGTATTTTCTCCATAGCTAGACATGCCTGTGTGTATGTATATGCGAGTGTGTGCACGTGTGTGTGTGTCTATGCTTGCATGCTTGTGTGTGTTATGAGACTGTATCTTGCTTTGTCACTTAACTTGTTAAATTGTGGATTTTTTTATCAGAAAACTTTATTATGATCCTTCAAAAACACTATCTCAAATATCTCTGTAATATTCCTCAACACAAATTTATTTAACGTATCTGGACGTTTACTTGTAGTACATTCTAGAGCTTATACAACATCTAGTACTTTCTTAAGATGTACTCTTAGAAGCAGAATAATTACTGAAGCAAAGGGTATGACTGTTTCATGAGTACTTTCTATATAGTAAAATTTATTTCTTGGAAGATTGATTCAAATTGTACTCCCTCATAGCAGTGTATGAGAATGTCTATTCTCATCTTACCCAGGAGAAATGCTTAAAATCTAGGACAGTTTGATAGGCGAAAATGATATTTTGTAGTTTTCATTTGAATCTCTATGATCAATGACGAACATGTTCATTATATTAGTTTAGTAGACATTTCTATGCATTTTTCTAAAATATTTGTCTATTTTCATGGGGTGCCTGGGTGGCTCAGTTGGTTGAGCTTCCGACTTTCATTCAGGTCATGATCTCACACTCGTGGGTTCGAGCCCTGCATCCGGCTCTGTGCTGACAGCTCAGAGCCTGGAGCCTTGCTTCGGATTCTGTGTCTCCCTCTCTCTTTCTCTCTCTCAAAATAATTAATCTAATGATTATTATAAACATAATTAAATTAAATTAAAATATAATAATTAAAAAATTAAAAAAAATAAAATATTTGTCTGTTTTCAAAGTGTTTTTCTAGTTAACTATTTACTGAGGATATTAATCCTCTCCTTTTCATACTAATTGATATTTTCCTAGTGTGCCATTCATTAAATTTTTGGTTGTAACTATTTTCTATCAAGAAAATATATATGTAAACATATTATGTAGTCAATATATCAATCTTTGTACTTGTGATTTTTTTCCTTCCTATGATTAGAAAACTGTTACAATTCTGAGTTTATCCACTTATATGCCATTTTAATCTATATTTCTCTTCTTTTGTTGTTTATTTGTTTCACAGTAGTTATTATTGTTTTAATTGAGGTTTTCAGCCTGCCTTTATTTTTTTATTTTTTTATTTTTTTTTTGATCAAATGAGAAAGATGGAAACAAATGAGGGTCAAATTTTATTTTTTCCCCCAAAACATATTTTTTCCAAGCTCCTCTATTGACAACAAGATCTTTCTACATGGGTTTGTGACGTTTCTTTGATTGTGTCTGTGTTGAAAGTATGTGTGTAGGAAATGACAATACAGCATAGTGGCTTTCATGCACATTCTGAAGCCACACTGGGTACCTGTGGATCTCCTACTTACTAGGGGGTGGCCTTAAGCAAATTACTTAAGTTCTGTGCCCAAGTTTTCTGAATGTAAATTGTAAATAACAATGTCAGCCTTATAGAGATGCCATGAAGATGGCATGAAACAAGCATTCAAAGCACCTAGAGAATTTAGGTGCAATTTGCCTGCTGAATCGATCAACCCAATCAAGCATTCCCAGTCTCTAGTCTCCTGGAGACCACCACTTAGATCTGTCTGTGGGAACAGCAGCTCCTTACAACCAACATCTGAAAATCAGCAACTCTGCTTTTATAGTTTTCATTTGGGGGAGGCTCATTTAAATCTACCCCTACCCCACCTTCACCACGCCCTGCCTCATTATTCACAGGAAAAAAATTGCAGGCCCCTTTAGCATAGTGTTTAACACAGCATCTGGCTCAACCCCCATTTCCAGCTTTTTCTCCATCTCTTGACATGCTTCTGTTCCTTTCTGGTTTCAGTGTGTTAAGTGGATGGCCACTTCTCACCTTGAGGTGTTTCCTTAGGACAGAGTGAGCTTTGCATAAATCGTAGAAGGCTACATTTTAAGCTGATTATCCTGAACATCCTCTCCAAATATGGTAACAATTTCAGCACTATCTAATTGATTCTTTGATAAAAGATGTGCCTTTTGATTCTTGGGCTGATACCAGAATGTTTTAATTTTAATTGCATAATTAGAAAAAATAAATCAGGTCAAATATGTCCTCCCCCACCCACACATGCTCATCCTATTTATTAACAATTTATTACCCTTTTGAAAAAGTAATATTACAAAATATAAATGTATCAAACCAATGTATTATCTACCTCAAATTTACACAATGTTATATGTCAATTATATCTCAATAAAATCAAGAAAAAAATTCTCACTTGTTTATCCCTTTTCTGTGTTGACAGGTAATTTTATTTAAAAAAAAATAGGAAAGTAATGTTAAACACATACCATTTTAACCATAATTCAAAAAATGTATTGGTTCTTATACATTTGTATTTCAAACACCAGTAATGTTTTTAGAGGCTTAATGTAGAGAGGGTTGCTTTTTTCTTCCCCCTTTTCCTCTCCTCCTCCCCCCTTCTTCTTTTTCCTAATTAATTACTATCAACAAAAAAAATCTTACTTCATAATCCTTATTGTTTTCATTCTGTTGAGGAACAATGAAATTTTTTTCATGGACAAGGGTGGGCCTGACTTTAACATCTTTTAATGCCTACTCTGTGTCAAACACTGTTAGCTGCTTCCCACAACCTTGTGGGGAAAAAACAAAACCCTGCAGCTCAGAGGGTTAAATGCAGTGCTCCAGGTCTTTTGGCTGGAAAAGGGATTTCATCCCAGTGTAAATCAAGCCCATGTAAACAACTCAAATACTGGGAAATAATTCTATAATGTAAGAATAAGTCATGAGATGTGTGAAAATGAAGAGAAGGAATCCGGAATATATAAAAGTGATGGGGGAGGACTTCATTTAAAAAAATGCCATTTAAGCTGAATCTTTGGATGTGAATAAAGCTTAACAGGTAGAAAAGGGAGGAAGGCCTTCTATGCAAGGGTGAAGGATGGTTAAAGTCACCAGAGGAGTGCATGGTGAGCTTGTGGACTGAGGAGTAGATAGAGGGTAAACTGGAGTTTAGATGTGCTGAGAGCAAGAATCAGGAAATGGGGGGTAGAGCAGATGTTCTAAGGCTTTGAACACTTCTGAGAGGCCTGCAGGTTTTTGTTTTTGTTTTGTTTTTTTTCCTGTTAAGTGATGAAGCTGGAAGAGAGGGTGATGAAGGTGAAGTGAGGATGACCTCCAGTCGGGGTATCACCCCTCGAGAGTAAATGTTTCTGAGAGTGACCTAACCCGATCAGCATTTTAAGAGGCTAATAATGCTGGGTGCTTTACTTTGTTACCTACTTGTTCGTAACCTTGAAAATTTGTGCTTGACTTATCCGCAGATGGCTTTAATTCCCTTTTCTTTGGCCACCTAGAAGATCAGTTAGGACTGCTGGTACATTCAGCATCAGCTAATGAGATTATCCATTATTTTCAATTATTCTGTGACCGAGGTTATAAAGCAATATATAGTTTTTAAAACCTACCTTACATCTGAAGGAACGAGCCGTAAAACATTTCCTCAGTATCTGGGACACTGGTCAAACTACACTTGGCCTCATGTTGCTATCACAGACGATTAAATGCCAGGTCTCAGGGGAGCTCAATCTATCATCTTACAACCACCCTTAGGATTTCCTCAGTATAAGAAGAGCATCCAACCGATGGCCTTATGAGCCTTAAATGCCGGTGTCCTGAAAGAAGCTTTGAAAGCACGGAGCTTTCACAGCTCATAAATTGGCCATGACAGATCTGTCAGTAACCACCTTTTAAATGCCTCCCTGGGATTTCAGGTTTCCATTTTAGAAGGCCTGTTTTCATTTTATATCCAGTTAAATTATGGTGATGCTTTCGGCCTTTTCCTTTAATAATGTTGTAAATCTATTTCAAAGATGAATGCCTGGGCTTTGTAGTGCATCCATCAGAGTTGTCATTCACTCTGGAGTACCGGCTCTCATCCCCATAACACCACTCCTCCTTAGGATGAGATTGGACAGAATGGGGAAAGTGTTGGGACCGCTACCAGTGCAATCATGTCACTGAGAGCCCTCTCAAAATCTTGACCCTCCTTGGATATTTTGCCTATTTTGCACATTATATAGATTCTAGTTGTTTGACAATTCCATCTCCTGCAGACTTCAGCTTAAAATAATGAATGAGCAAATTTGTCTTATGAGAGATTATGAGGTAGTCTCCCACAAATGCTTAAATACAAACCCCCAGGAAGAGAACACAATGTTTATTAAGTATCTTTACATTCTATGTCATTAATAAAAGATTAGAGCATAGAAGAAAATATTACCTTCTCAGTTGGCTGTGCTTTTATTTTTCCCCAAAACACTTTATTTTTCAAAATTTGGTATCCAATGCGTGTTCATTTATTTTACACTTACAAAAGAAATCACCCACCCCTCTGCCCCATTTCCCCCAAAAGCAGTCCCTTTTCACCAAAAAGCTTTTTCATAGTTGATTGAATCAGTAATATTATAATAGCTCCATTATTCATCACGGCATAAAGTGCATCTAGTCACTATCACACAGACTTCTCTTTGTGAGAAAAAAGTAATGATCGGAAGATACAGATGACAGCAATAACATAAGTGAATTGTAATTTGAAGGACTAAATACCACTGCTGGGAGGAGACATGGGGGTTTCGTTAATGCTGGTACTTTTCCGTTAAATGGGCTGAAGATGGTCTGACATACTCTTTTAATGGTGCCAAATTTATTAATGAAGCAGTGTTAAGTACCTGAATGCTAATCCCAAACTCCTATTCTCCCTCCTCTGCCTGTACTTCTTGAGATGATTAAAAGCAACCACGGTTTCTGAATAACTGTCAGTAAACGCTCTGTGCAGGGTACAGTGTATGCAAGACCCAAGAATGTTTTTAGACCATCAAGCATCAGCTCACTGGAAGGTGCTGAATAAATTAAACCAAAAATATAAACTGCAGGTTGAAGTGTTTGAACCTCTCTGCAAACATTCTTCATACATATTTAATTGCTCCATTGGGACCGTTACTGTTTGGAGAGACTCCAGGCATTATTTCCATCCCATTAGTAAGCTTGCAGGGTGTCTACTCCTTAACCCAAAATGATTGATTCTGTAAATGCCTTCCCACTTACTGACCTGGACGCTAATTGAGTTTGTGTATAGATTAAAAGAAAAAGTGTGTTTTCAGAAATTGTTCAAACTATATTGCTGTCACTTAAATTCCTTGTAGCAGGAGAAAATGGCATGTCTAAATGATGACACTAAACGTCTTATCTGAATTGACTTTTTAAAACACAGTGTGCAGCAAACTAAGTTACAGAAGCTGGAAAAAAGCAGTGAAAATAGATTTTTTCCATGCAACAGCCAGCTTTTTTTTAAAAAAAGGGAATAAACATTATGGATATATTAATATCTTATTCAGGCAGCTTCCAGCTCTCCTTCGTATGGTAAATGTATTATCGTAAGAAAACATAATTCTCTCCCTTTCTATTAGAGAAAGCTAAAACCCAGAATATCTACTCAAGGGAGAAAGCTAAGTATTTCTTAAGATCTTTTATAAACAGGCTTTAAAATGGTGAAATGTACATTACCTTATTAACAAAGTAAAACTTCTACCTTCATACATAGGTCATTAAGATAAAGTAGAACTAATTGATGCTAACTTAATGTGACTCAGCTTGAGAAAAGGACCTTATAATTCTCATAGTTCTTAACCTCTTTGTTACCCTATTGACCATGATCAAGTTAAAATTCTTAATCCCCCAGCTTAATACAGAATGAGTGAAGAGGTCTCTACAAAAGGATGCACTAGTAATTGTTTAGACTCTGTACATATGAAGTTTCATGAATGCTATGCACATTGTATATGTAGTGCATTTCTTTTAAGTGGTCACTATCCATCCAAGAACGTAAGCTAAGTTTGGATTATAGAGAATCCTGTTTTCCTGATCCTACCACCTTTTCTTCCTATCGATCATTCTAATATCCACCAACAGTGCTCTTGACTGAATCTCCATTAGTCCTCTGACAATACCATCCAGAATTCTTAGCAGCATTTCCTTAGTTTTCCCCCAAAACTGTTTTCCTTAAATAATTAAGTGTAAACAATAAATGGCTTGAATTCACTCATAATTAGTATTTAATCTAATTTTCTTAAACCTGAGAAATACATAAACTCTTAGATTGCAATAATGCATAACAGCCCCTCCAGGGTTTCTCAGGTACAATTTTATGATTAACTGAGCCTGACCTTAATTCATACAAGATAATAACCTAGAAGCCCGTTTCTATATATTCTGTCCACTTTGTGAAGATGTCAATTCTAATCTGACCTAAGCCTGATCATGCCTATTACTGAAAAGATAATGTACTAAAATATATAAGATAGATTCAAACTCAAAGATTGACAAAAGAATATTAAAGACTTTTAATTTCTGAAATTATCTAGAGGTCATTAGAAAAACATAATTAGATGAGACGTGAGAAAAATATTGAAGAAATAAAAAAAGGGGGGGGATTTCTGTACTCTATGTGGAACAAGAAAATCAAGGAAGAGAGAAATGCTGGTAAAAAGAGATTACATATATATTTTTAAATGTCAACAGAATTTTTTAAGTAACATAAATTCACTTTAAAATTCAAATAGATAAGGGGCGTCTGGATGGCTCAGTCAGCTGAGCATCCAACTTTCACTCAGGTCATCATCTCATGGTTCATGGGTCCGAGCCCTGCGTTGGGCTCCATATTGACAGCTCAGAGCCTGAAGCCTGCTTCGGATTCTGTGTCTCCCTCTCTCTCTGCTCTTCCCCCGCCCATGCTCTATCTCTCTCTCAAAAATAAATAAACATTAAAACAAATTTTTTTAAAAATTCAAATAGATAAAAGAAAGACGGGCAAAAATATCCTGAAAGTGAAAGAAAAGAATGGGGATCAGTCTTCAGATATGAAAATATATTACAAAATTTAACTGATTAAAATAATATAGTACTGGTGGAGAATGAAAAATATGCATCACTAAAGAAGACTAAAAATTCCAGAGATTAGTATATAATGATCATGGCATTTCAAGTTTGTGGGAGAAAAGATAGCTCCATTCAGCGAATGATAGGACTAGCAGATTGCCAGTTTAAAAAAAAAAAAATAGGGGTAGATTTCTTTCCTCACATTCTAAAGCCAAAGAAATTCTAGATAAATCAAAATCTTAAACACAAAGAAATGAAATTACAAAACTACCAGAGAAAGACAAAAAACACTAAACAAATCTATGTGGGTTTTTTTTTCATCATCTCAGAGCAGGAGAGACTTTCTAATTATAACACAAATCCTAGAAGCCACAAACATAAAGACTGATAAGTTCAACTACATAAAAATAAAATATTCTGGGGGCACCTGGGTGGCTCAGTCAGTTAAGCGTACAACTTCAGCTCAGGTCATGATCTCGCAGTTCGTGAGTTTGAGCCCCGCATCAGGCTCTGTTGTGACAGCTTGGAGCCTGGAGCCTGCTTTGGATTCTGTGTCTCCCTTGCTCTCTGCCCCTCCCTTGCTTGCACTCTGTCTCTCTCTAGAAAATAAATAAACATCAAAAAAATTTTTTGTGAAAATAAAATATTCTGAATGGCAAGAAAAAGAAAGAGAAGCCCACCATCACTAAATAAAAAAAATTATCAATCTTACTTGAAATAAGAAAAATACAAATCAAGACTACAAAGGATCACCATTTTTTCAACCTATCAAAGGCAAGGATTACAAATGTTGAAAATATGCTGTGTTGGTAAATGTGTCTGATAAAACAGGAAATACTCCCACGCATTACTGGTGATAGTGTAATTTGGTATAACTTCTAAAAGAAGCAATTTGTTAACACCTATCAAAATTAAAAATGCACATTCCTCTTAGCCCAATAATTACATTTGTAGTAACACATACTCAGCTTCATACAAATATGAAGTAATACATGTAAAAAAAGGTTCCCTGTGAACACTGGAAACATGTAAATGTGTATCAGTGAGAGTGGTTACATAAATTATAGTTCACCTATGCAATGTGGAAAGATCATCCAAAATGCATTATTAAACAAAGAATTGTGCGGAATAGTGTCTATATGTTTCCACAACATTTGTATACAATAAACAAAAAGCAATAAAATATATACATGAATATATAAATGTACACACATACATATCCTTTCTGAAATGATACAAAACATAGCACTAGATTCTAGGGAGAGGAACTGAGTAGGAGAGGAGGGCAGGAGAAGATAGCAAAGGCCATCATTTGTTACAATCTGTTCCCCCTTCTTCCAGAGATTTGCAAGCACTTGGCAGCCAAAGCAAGAGAAGCCATATAACTGGATGTGGGCCATGAAGATGTAAATTTAAGCCATATGTGCAACTTTTGAGATGTGCCCTCAAAAGAACAGAGATGTATGCTCTTAAGGACTCCTTTCCTCCTTCCCATAGGCTGGAATGTGAAGAATCAAACTGGATTTCCAACACCCATCTTGGCCTAGGAGTTAGAATGCTAAAGAGAGCAGTGCAGCACATTATATAAGGTGGTCGGGATTCTGGACAACTGCCCAAACCTAAGCCTATGGTACTCTTAGGTTTCGATCACTCTCAGTTAAACATGATCCTAACATGTTTAGCTTCCTCTCAGGTAGAGGAAGATTCATTTTTGCCCAAATATATTTTCACTTGACTTGAATTTTGCTTCACGTGGACGTGTTTCTATTCAACATAACTTCAATATGTTATTTTAAATAACATGATAGAATGTTGTTTTATCAGATGGAAAGCAGAAATTATCAGTGTCTACTTGGCTTCTGTCTTTTGTGAATCAATAGCGATCTTTAAAATTTTGACAAAGACATATGAAGTATCTCAGACACTTGTAGAGTCAAAGCGTAAAATACCACCTCTTTTATATTAGTCTTCAGTTTTAAGTATGTATATGTATGGACGCATATGTGTGTGTGTCTCTGTGAAAGACTATATCCTAAGATACTGAGCATCTAGTAGATAAACTATACTGGTATTGTTGACTTGCTTTGATAAATTTATGGAGGAGAGAAAAAAAAACAACCAAAGGTATGAAGAGCATCAAATTTTCCAATTTCCAAAGTCACATTTTACACCTTTGAAAACAATATGCTGGGGCGCCTGGGTGGCTCAGTCGGTTAAGTGGCCGACTTCGGCTCAGGTCATGATCTTGCGGTCCGTGAGTTCGAGCCCCGCGTCGGGCTCTGTGCTGACAGCTCAGAGCCTGGAGTCTGTTTCAGATTCTGTGTCTCCCTCTCTCTGACCCTCCCCCGTTCATGCTCTGTCTCTCTCTGTCTCAAAAATAAATAAACGTTAAAAAAATTTTTTAAAAGAAAACAATATACTGATAAATTTAATGCCACCCACTGGAAAACTTCTATAATGGATTATTGAACAAATTAGGACTATGTAGGTTAAGAATGGAAATCACTAAGAGCCAAAACCAGTTCAAAAAGAACAAGTAATACAAATTAACAATTCCTGTTCTGATGAGGGGTTTACTTTTGATAAATGAGAGTAATGTTGTTTCAGGGAGCATCTTAATTTCAGTGTATTTGGTAAAATCTTCTGATGGAACAATCTTTATCCTAGAGGTAGAGTTTGTAGTTTGTTGCATTCCCATTCCCCAAAAATGGTAAATAGCAAGAGCCATGATGCTAGCCTGGGTGGGTGGGGGAGGAGAGCAGTAGTATCAAGTTGCCAGGTCTGTGTTCCACCTTATTCCGTTCATCATTTTCATTGCTATTTAAAAGAAATTAAGAAAATTTGCTTTTTGTGTCTAAAAAAAATGAAAACTGTAACACTCTGAGTGACAAAAAATCATGACTTGAGAAGGTCGTGGCATGCTTAAACTAGGAATAAATAAGGAAATACATATAACAGAGCAAATTTAAAATCCTACAGTAGGATTAAAAAAGGGGAGACCCATACAAATGTAGATATTTTTGCTAGTAAGCTCAATTTGAATGCAAAATGTTGCCCTCTATCAAAATAATCTCTAGTAACTTCAGACAGAAATTTAAAAAAATACAGTATCTAGGAGAAAAGAAAAAGAATGATTCAGATGGTAAGATTGCACGTGGTGCATGATGATCAGTTGAGTTCACTTGTCGTAAAAGATAGTCTAACCAAATTGAAGCCAGTTGAATATGTCAGTAGGATCCAGAATTGAGCTTCAGAGATTAGTAGAAACTCATACCTCTGTCTTTAGCTATTACAAGACTGACTATTGATGAGAGTTGTAATCAGGTTGGGTTTTTATAATTACATATGTATTAAATGATTAGATCTAGGAAAAATGGAACCCACTGCTTGCCTGCTTCCTCCTTCTCTCCTTCCTTCCTGTCCTCTCTTCTACAAATGCTTCCTGAGTGTTACTGTTATGTATAACTATATTGGCACTTGAGATACAAAAACTCTACGTAAGAGCCCCTCTCCTTATGTTCTTACATTCTTTGCTTCACTACTCAACACTTAACCCTCTTGCCTGGGCTCCATATCTTACAACTTTTCTTATAAATACTATGCTACAAAATATACACATTTCTTCTTATCTGTAATTTCTTCACTTTTATTTTTAAAGCAATGTGAAAGTTTAAGCATATTACACTGGTGAAGTAAAACCCATAACCATATATAAAGAATTACTTGCATGGCTGTTTTTTCTCACCAGTCTAGAGAGAAGTTCAGTGCCCTGTTTACAGTACAGCATTCTGCATACATCAGTGCTCAGTAAATACCTGCAGATATCACTGTTTTGTTTGATACAGTTTTGATGAATACAGAAATAACATTTCTGTATGTGTGTATTTAAAATGCATGAACTTATTTTCAATGTCCTATTTACAGAACATTCGTTTACTTATTGAGCAGATATCTATTTAATGTCTATTGTATGCCATGAATTGTACTGAATAATGATAATTAAATGATAAAGAATTAGCTATAGTTCCTGTCTTCAAGGAGCTTGCCAAATAATGGGTGTTTATAAACAAGTATAAATTACAATGTAGAATGTGTGCTGTAATAGAGAAGGAAAACATTCTATGAAAACAAGGAAAGCCATTTAAACAATATTTGAAGTCCTAGGAAGGCTTTACTAGAAAAATGTCTAAACTGAGTCATAAGAGTAAGAAAAATTAAGCAGATGAAAAGTGACTGTTCTAGGCAGATGTAATTTTTAGGTTTCAGCATTAGGTAATAGGGAACTAGGAAATTTAGATCAAACAATGGCTGAAAACTAAAAAGCCTGGGTAATGTATAAAAGCAATATGCTTTAAAAGCATCAAAGTTCTAACAAGGTAATGGGAATTACTGGCACAAAATACAAAAGAAAGATATTCCAGACAGGTAAACCTTCTAATCAAAGCTGGGTTTACTTAGAAGAGGTCTCACAAGCAATTCTGACTTGAAAACCTTGAGCAGTTCATGATTCAGAATGAAAGCCTAGTCACCCCCAAGGGTGGGGACTCTGATAGATCAGCCCTGGCATTAAGTTAGGAACATGATACACCCTTAAGATAGGGTGAACTATTAAAATAGCCTTTGCATGAACTCCCATCCCAGCTTCCTTACTTCATTCTGGGTAGTTCCTGATACGTCAAGCCTTAAAAGTGTATTGAGAAAGATCTGAAGCACATACAGAAGAAATAAACAAAATCACTCTGAAGAATGAAACAATCATCTTAAGCCTTAAATTATTCCTATAGTTTTTCAGATACAAAATGTCTATTACAGAGACAATGTATGTATGCCCAGGGTATGTAAGGAAACAAGATATTAAGAGTGAGAATCAGTAGAAACAACATAAACATTGACTCAAAATACTGAAATATGAGAATTATCAGATGCAGATCATTAAACAACTGTTCACTATGTTCTAGGAAATAAAAGTTAAAAAAATAAACCTCAAGCTTTAAAATTTCAAGAGGGAGCTAAAAAATATTTAAATGGCGTGGCAAATTTGGAAAATAAAATCAAATAGATATTCTATAAATAAAAATGATGACTGAAACTAAAAACAGGATTAACAGATTAAGGAGAGAACTAAGTGAAATTAAATCAGAGGAAAAGAAATGCCACATGACTTCATTCATATGTGGAATTTAAGAAACAAAACACATAAGCAAAGAAAAAAAACAACAATGACAGAGACAAACTAAGAAACAGACTCAACTATAGAGAACAAACAGAAGTTTCTCAGAGGGGAGGTGGATAAAGGGATGGGTAAAATAAGTGATGGGGATTAAAGAGCACACTGATCATGATGAGCACTGAGTAATGTACAGAATTGTTGAATCACTTATTATACACCCTTAACTTATATAACACTGTATGTTAACTATACTAGAATTAAAATTTTTAAAAACTTAATAAAAAAAAGAAAAAAAGACTAGAAATAGGCCAGAAGAACCTATTAAGAACTTAACATAATGAAATCACTAATGTGAAAAGATATATGCACACCTGTGTTCACTGCAGCATTATTTACAATAGTCAAGATGCAACCTAAGCATCCACTGATAGATGAATGGGTAAAGAAGATGTGTTATATATACACAATGGAATATTACTCAGCCGTAAAAAAGAATGAAATCTTGCCATTTGTGACAACATGGATAGACCCTGAGTGCAATATGCCAAGTGAAATAAGTCCAAGACAAATACCTCATGATTTCACTTATATGTAGAATCTAAAAAACAAAACAAAGAAAACAAAACCAACCCAGACTATAATATAGAGAACAGATTGGTAGTTGTCAGAGGGAAGGGGATTGGGGGGGGCATGTAGGGGACCAATGAAAAGGGGGTCAAGAAGTATAAACCTCCAGTTACAAAATAAATAAGTCATGAGAATGCAATATACAGAATAGGGAACATACATCAATAACACTGTATTAACTTTGTAAGGTGACAGATGGTAACTATACTTATAATTGCAACCCTTCCCAATTTACACAAATGTCAAATCACTGTTATACACCCAACATCAATATAATATTTTATGTCAATTATACTTCAGTAAATAAATAAATAGAAGAACAAAACATGGTGAATCAAAATGGTGAGGGAAAGAAACAGAAGTGAGTTTGGATATAGTAAGAAGGTTTCATATGCATTTGATTGGCAAACGAGATACAGAAGTGGAAGAGAATAGCACAATGCCAATATATGAAAAGCATAGAAGTTAAGGAATTTCTAAAACTGAGGAATGAAACCAATCTAACTGGGGTTTTTGTTACTAACAGACCCACATTAAAGGATTAATAAAGAACTTACTTCAAGTAGAACTAATGATGTAAAATGATCCCAGGGGGAACATAGATGAAGAAAAGAATACAGAAAAATAAAGCAAATTGGGAAGAGTAAAGCAGTTATATGAAATTTTGAGAAGGATATATTTCTTAAAATTCTTACAGTAACATTAACAGAAGTAAAGCCAAGTTTATAACTTTCATACTTATAGGAGAAACTAAATAAAATGGTGGAAAAATACTGATCCAACCAAAAAAAAAAAAAAAGGCAAAAAGAGTCAAAACTAAAGTACAAATTTAGATGGTAGATTTAAACCCAAATATATCAGCATTTACATTAAATGTTCATGGACTGAATGGTCTAGTCAAAAGGCAAAGATTTTCAGATTGTATTTTAAAAATTTATGTGTACTTACAAGAGCCATCTAAACCATAAAGATGCTAAATTGTTGAAAGGAAGTAAGTGGAAAAAATACATACCCATGACAACAAAGAAGAACAGTTGTTTCTACATCATTACCAGACAAAGCAGACTTTACAGACAAAAAGCATTTCCAGAAATAGAGAATCACTATATAATACAACATTTATATGGTATAACATATACAACACACAAATATATGACACATAAATAGAACAATTTAAAAATGGTATGCACCACTAAGATTTCATCAAAATATCAAAATGAATTGTTAGCACATTAAAAGGAAATAGACTCTATGATTCTTGGGTTTTTTTTTTTTTAACATAACTACATATTGGCTCTTAATAACTGAAACAAGGAGACAAAAATATTGGTAAAAGTATAGAATTGAATATAATGAATAAACTTGACTTAAAGAACATATGAGAAAACTATGTACTTGCAAAATATAGAATACACATTTTACAACATGTCAGAAGATTTTCAAACTGTGACCATATATAAAATTGTAAAATATGTCGCGACAAATTTCAAAATGTTGAAACTGCAAAGTATGCACTCTGACCAAAATTAAATTATGCTAGAAATCAATAACAAATAAATAACTATAAAAATAGTCATATATAACTAAAGCAATACTTAGAACCCCAAGTCATATATTAGAAAAGAAGTTTGCCTGTAATGAACTGAGTGTTAATTTCAAGATGTTAGAAAAAGAAATAGCAAAACATGTAGAAAATTAGGGGAAAAATAAGAACAAAAATTAATGAAAGAAAGGAAGCTACAATTGAGAGGGTCAACAAAAATAGTTCTTTGAAAAGACTAAATAAAACTGAAAAACTATAAAGAATGAGAAAGAAAAAATAGGTGCACATAACTAATCTCAGGAATGAAAAATGAACCATGGCTACAAATTCTGCAGAGCTTAAAGATACCAAGAGAAGACTGAGAACAAGTTTATGGCAATAAATCTGAAAATGTAGACAAAACTGGATAAATGCTGAGAAAGGTATAATTTATCACAACAATTTAAGATAAAAATTAAATGGTGACTATAAATCACTCTATTATAATTAAGGAAAATGAATCATTTATAAAAAAATATTCTTACAGAAAAATCTCTAGATTAAAATGTCTTCATTGGGTTCTGCCAAACATTCAATAAATAATTCAATAAATAAATAATTCCAGTTTTATACAAATGCTTCCCAAGAACAGAAAAGGAGTACACAATCCCCAATTTACTCTATGATGCCTGAATATATACACGAGAGCAGAGTTAGAAAAAAAAAAAAAAATACAGGCTGATATTGCATTTTAAACTAGATGCCTTTAGAAACCTTTAGAAATCTAAAGAAATATTAGCAATTGAATCCAGCACCACAGAAAAATTAAACACATTACTAAAATGTTGATACCAGATTATGCAGCTTATTTCAATATTAGCAAATTAATCAACATACTGGGTGTTCATAAAAGCACTGTTAATAATGACAAAAACTTGGAAGCACCCCAAATGTTTCTCAAAGTGAGAACAACCAAATAAATTCTGTTATATTCACACAACAGAATTTTAATCAGTAGTCAAAACAAATGAATTGTAAGTACCTGCAAAAACATGGGTAAATTTTAGCAATATAACATTACGTGAAAAGGTAGGTGCCACCATGATATCCTTTTCATAAACACAAATAAAAAAAACATAATAAAATGTTTTAAACAGAAAATAAATACCTTTAATTGGGTAGGCAGGGAATGAAATGGAGGCAGGTCATGTTAGTGTCAATTACTGTGAGTGACACAGCTATTTCTCTGCATGACAGTGCTACACATAACTATTGTATTAAAAAGTTAACTGAATTAAGTGAATTCATAATGTGAGCATTAACGAACTAGAGAGGAGACAGCGTCCTGAATCAAGAATTATAATTAATCTAATTCTGTGTACCTGAGGTTCAAAAAAATGTTTTAAGAAAAAGAAAATCAATGTCATCACTGCATTAACTGAAATATATCATGGTATGACTCTCTCCACAGAGGCAGAAAATCTTTTTCTGAAGCAAACTAACAATGGAAAGAAAACTATTAAACTAATAAAGGCAAACCACAAGTAAACCCACTGCAAATATCACACTTAATAAAGACATTAGAAATCAGAAACAATTCTCCTCATTTCTACTGAAGAGTTGATTGATGGTTTCAGCCAACATGGTAAGATGAGAAAAAGATACAAAAGGCATAAGAACTGAAAAAATTAAAAACAAAACTGCAATTATCCACAGAAAATATGATTAGTAATAAAATTCAAATAAATTGCATATAAATCAGAAAAATTAGAAAGAGAATTTACTAAGCTTGCTGATACAAGATCAATATATAAAATCTAGTTTTGTCTTCTGTACTGGCAAAAGTTAGAAAATAAAACAATAAAAAAGACTATAATTTACGAGAGTATCCCCAAATACCAAGTGCCTAGTAATAGTTTTCAATTAGCAATAATCGCGCCTCGGATAAACCTCATTGGCTACGATACTGCCACTGCGCAAAGCTACCAAGTGCCTAGTAATATATCAAACAACACATCTATTGGGAAAATTATATAATTTACTGAGAAACATTAAAGAAGATCAAAATAAAGAGAAATAAAACCCTTGTTCAAAAATTGGAAAATTCAGATTGTTAAAATGTGAACTGTTTGCAAATTGGTCTACAGTTTCAGTAAAATTGCAATCAAATTCCAATTTCATTGGGGAAGTTGACATGCTGATATAACCAGAGCTACTCATTAAAGCATGCGTAAACCTTGCAAACACAATTACGAGTGAAGAAGGAAATAAAGAGCATAATTATATAAATTTAAAAATGAGGAAGAACTAAAGCATACTGTTTAGGAATTCATGTGAAATTGGTAAGACTCTACAGAAAAGCAAGGAAATAATCACCACAAAGTCTGAATAGTGGTTAGCTTGTATGTGGGGGGGAAGGAGATGAGGAGGGTATAATATAAAGGAGACACTGGAGGGTCTCTGGGGATATTGGCGGGATTTTCTTTCTTGACTTAGAAGATAAACAGGTGTTCACTTTATCATTACTGATTATATAATACATTATGTGTATGTCTTTCTCTCTTTTATGCTTTATTTCACAATTAAAAAAAGAAAAAGCTTTAAGTGCTCCAGACGGAGGGGTAAAATGAGTAAAGATCCAAAGGCAAGTGATAGTGTCAAGCCATCTAAGAATCAGATATTTATTAAGGCTACAGCTAAGAGTGTCAAGAAGCTACAGGTGGGAAGTCATGAGGGATAAAGCTGAAGAGCCAAGCAGAGGTTTCATGATACTGACTTCGAAATCCTATTAAAATTTTTGGAAGTTACCATAAAAGCCATCTAAAGGGGGAGCCATTGAAAGACTTTTTAAACAAGGCAGGCATTTTATTCTGGCTTTTGAGCAAAGAATGGATTAATAGAGGACAAGGAAGTAGGCAGGAAGATAAGTTAGGGAGCTGTTGTATTTCAGGAGAAAGAGGGTGATCATCTGAAATGGGGGAGATGGCAGAAAGGATAGCAAATAATGGACAGATCCCATAGTTACGAAAAGAAAGAATTTTCAGGACTTGGAGGAAACAGCAGAATTGAGGGGAAAATAATGAGTGGAGTTTCTGGGACAGTCAAGATGAGATATCTAGTAGACAATATAGGCTCATCATCCATTTGATACACATTTATTGAGTGTCTACTGCTCTGGGCACTGAGTGAAAACAGAGACCCTGATGTTATGAAACTTCTATAAATCGGAAGCTCAGGTAAAAGCCATGACAGAGACAGAATTCAGAGCCATCATTTGCTTTACACTTCACGTTTCTGGAATATGAAAATTATTAGAGAATAAAGCTAACTTTCTGTAAAGCCGGAGCATATGATTCAGTAAACTGCATAAACAGCAAGCTGGAAAAGTAGATATTTTAGTAGGATGAGGAAGCAAAATTAACTTTTAAACCCAGGTTGATCATCCTTTAAGAGAAAGAAGTGGGTGTCCGCTCCTGCACTTACTAGCTACCTGATATGGAGCAATTCACGAACCACTCTCAGCCTGCCTCCTCGTGTACAAAATTGGGATAACAATACTATTTCACAGAGCCTATGTGCTAGTTCAATAAGTAGCATAAAAATACCTTGCTCAGGTCATAATAGGGGCTTTGAAACTGAATTTGAATCTGAAATGAGGATAATAGAATACTTTTAGATAATGTATGGGAAGACACGCCATTAGCAAATACATCAGAAATGTGACTGCAGAGTTAAGTAGCTCACAAAATCGAACAAAGGATTTTTTAAATATAAAATTAGTTCAGTGTATGTTATTTTAATAAGTAAATTATTCCATTGATTTGTGTGTTGAATGTGGTTCTATATTAAAAGTATTAGAATAAAGAGTAACATTTTCCCCTAAAATCTACACATGTAATCCACAATAAATTTTCTTCCAGTGTAGTTAAAACTAACACTTGTTAAGTCTTACCACTTCAATTATGGCTCCCAAAGGTTAAACAGTGGAAATTGGGGAAAATGTGAGCATACCTATTGTCTCCACCAGCTTTACAAAACAAAGAGGGAAATTTGGGGTATCCCAGGGATTAGAGACAGTCAGTCCAGAGATGGTTTTTAGAAAAGCAAAACATGGGTGTGTGCGGGGAGAATCCAGAAGTGAGTTGCTCCAGATTCCCTGTGCACTGTGCATGAGCTATGCTATATGTTCTTTCCTCCAGCTTAGCATATCTGGCTCAATGAGCACATGTTCCTCTCTGTCAACTCTGTACTAGGAACTGTGACCATGTCTCAACCAAATGGAGGTCATGGTAATATGACTCTACCCCCTCATAAATACAGTTTGGGTTTTTGGTTTGGTTTGGTATTGATTTGCCTAAGGTAAATCGATCTTAAATAAGTGAGGATGTTTCATCAATATCTTCAATATGGTGTTTGATAGGCACCTCCACTTAACATTTAATATTTCATTATTCAAATCAGAAACTTTCTTTCTCTGATAATCAGTCTATTTGACACAATAACCTGGGTGTTAAATAGACACCTGTCCAAAGGGAAACCTTGATTCTCATCTCCAAATCTGCTCCTCTGCCAATTTTCCATTTCTAAATGGCATCATCATCTGTCCAGGTGCTCAAGGTCCCATGTTACAGGTCATCTTTGAACCATCTTTATCTCTTACTCTTCACTATTTTCCCTTCAAGACGTATTCGGAATCTATGTACACCTCTCCATCTGTACCATTACTATTTTGGCCCAAGCCAACACCATGTCTTACCCAGATCATTGTTTTTCATATTGCCTTTCTACACACTCAGTAGAAGAACTACAATTTCACAATGGCTTCCTGCTATAGTCCTTAGGGTGGTCCAAAAGGCTCCACACCACAATTTGCCTCCTTATGCCCTTGGACCTACCTAATTCCAAATGACCCTCCAATTTTTTCACTTCCTACAAACTACACTGGCCTTATTTCTGTTCTTGTAACATGTCAAGCTTGTTCCCACCTCAGGGCTTTTGCACTAATCATTTCATCTGCATGTAACACTTTCTTCTAGAACTTTATATGACTGGTTCCTTGTCATTAGCTCTCTAATAAAGTACCCATGGGAATTTCCCTTGCCACACAATTTAAAGTGTCCTCTTGGGGTCCCCACAGTGCTTTATCTTCCTTAAGGTAAAAATCATCATGGGCTTTTTGTTTGTTTTTGTCTGTATAACCCCACCACAGTATAAACGGCAGGTCCTGACAGGAGGCACCTTACCTGCTTTTTCCCATATATGTTCAGTTTCTAAAGCAGTGACTAACACATAACAGGTAACAAGTAACTTTTGTCAAATTTGTCAACAACCCCATCCTGTCTAAAACATCAGCAAATTCCATGAGTTTTCCTCCTAAAATACATGTAGAAACAATCTACAGCTTTTCATCATAGCTGCTTTCTCCATAGTCTAAATCACAAATCTCTCTCTCAAGGGAGCCTCCAGCGTCCTCCTAATTGGTCTCCCTGCTTCTTTCAGCAGTCAGAGCAATCTTTAAAAAATGTAAATGAAACCATATCATGCATCTACTTAAAACTGTTCATGGCTTTCCATCCCTATGAAACAAAATATCAATGCCTAAGATGCTCCAGCCTCTGACTTCCCACCAACGTCGCCATATCACCTCCTCCTTCACGCCAACTTCTGCTCTCTAACCCTACTTCTCAATTAAACTTTCTGAATCTCAGATTCATCAGCTGTAAAAATAGTATTCTGGGAAGGCATAGCATAAGAAGCTACATGAACACTTACTGGACACTTGCTGTGTGCCAGGAGCTGCTGGGCCCTGGGAACAGAAATCTGAACAGGCTTAGTTGCTGCCTTTGAGAAAATCAACACATAAGTAAACAAACTACATTACACTGCAGTGAAATCTGTAACAGAGGGAAAGCTGAGTGACATGAGATCAAATGGTGCTGAATCTCCTGGCAGAGCCTGGGAAGGCTTCACAGAAGAGGAGACAGTGTTCAAAAGGTGCTTTATACATTCTAAAGCACATTGGAAATGCAGAGTGTGTAAATTAGCATTAATGTCCAAATAGAGAAGGAAGTATGAGGTTTGTTTTCAGTAACATCTATTCCACCTTAACACATGATTAGACAGAAAAAGCTGTTTGAGTAAACTGAATTTCTCGCTGACTTGAAAACCCATTTTGTTTCAACTTGCAAATATTTCTAAAATCTAATAATACAGTTCTTGTGTTTATGTAAGTGCAATAGACTAAACATGATTGAATCTTTTTTCATGACTGTAAATAATAAAGTGCCCCAGGGTCATGTTTCTTCAAATCAACTACTGCTGTGACTCTGTAATGCAAATATTGAATATGTGGGAGACTGGGCATAACATGTAATGAACCAAAGGCATCCAGGTCCTAGAAATTGCCTTTGTAAAAATCCATGGTATCAGATTGTTTTTGTATTATTTAACTCTTTATTATTTTTTCTTTTTTATTAAATTATAATTGACATATTAATATCAGGTGTAAAACATAATGATTTGAAACTTTTATACATCATGAAATGAGCATAAGTCTAGTTACCATCTGTCACCATACAAAGCTATTACAACATTATTGATAATATTCCTTATGCTGTACATCACATCCCCATGATTTATTTATTTTATGACTAGAAGTTTGTATGTCTTTTTAAAAATATTTTTTTAAGGTTTATTTATTTTTGAGAGAGAAAGAGAGAGAGACAAAGCATAGGCAGGGGAAGGGCAGAGAGAGAGGGAGACACAGAATCTGAAGCAGGCTGCAGGCTCCAAGCTGTCACAACAGAGCCTGATGCAGGGCTGGAACTCATGACCCATGAGATCATAACCCGAGCCAAAGCTGGACACCTAACTAACTGAGCCACCCAGGTGCCCCTAGAAGCTTGTACTTCTTAATCCCTTATCTAATCTACGCATCACCCCCACCTCCCTCCCCTCTGGCAACCACCAGATTGTTCTCTATGAGTCTGTTTCTATTTCGTTTGTTCATTTGCTTTGGTTTTTAGATTCTACATATAAGTGAAATGATAAGACACTTGTCTTTCTCTATTTCATTTAGCATAATGCCCTCAAGATGCATCCATGTTGTTGCAAAAAAGATTTCGTTCTTTTTTATGGCTGAGTAATATTCCATCACACACACACACACACACACACACACACACACACACACACCCCACATCTTCTTTAGCCATTCATCTATCAATGGACACTTAGGTTGCTTCCATATCTTGGCTATTGTAAACAATGCTCTAATGAAAATAGGGGTGTATGTATCTTTTCAAATTAGTGTTTTTGTTTTCTTTGGATAAATTGCCAGAAGTGGAATTGCTAGATCATATGGTATTTCTATTTTTAATTTTTTGAGGAACCCCCATACTATTTTCCATAATGGCTGCACCAATTTACATGACCACCAACAGTGCACAAGGGTCTCCTTTTCTCCCAATAACACTTGTTATTTCTCATCTTTTTGATAATAGCCACTCTGACAGGTGTGAGGTGGCATCTCATTGTGGTTCTAATTTGCATTTCCCTGATAATTTAGTGATGTTGACTATCTTTTCATGTGCCTGACGGCCATCTGTATGCCTTCTTTGGGAAGATGTCTATTTAGGTCCTATGCCCATTTCTTAATTGATTTTTTTTTATTGAGTTGTAGCAGTTCTTTATATATTTTATCAACCCCTTATTGGATATATATTTGAAAGAATCTTCTCCATTTACTAGGTTGCCTTTTCATTTTGTTCCGGTTTTTTTTCCCACTGTGCAAAAGCTTTTTAGTTTGATATAGTCCCATTTGTTTACCTTTGCTTTTGCTACCCTTGCCTGAGGAGACATATAAAAAAATATATATATATATATATATACACACACACACACACACACACATATATATATATTACTAAGAATAATGTCAAAGGTAACTTTATTATTAAAAAAAACATTAATTGGGGATTGAGACTAGTTGCACTGATTTCTGTTATATTTATATTATACAAGTATGTTCATTTGCTAGAGTTGCCGTAACAAAGTACCACAGACTGAGTGGCTTAAGAAACAAAAATTTAATCTCTCTTAAATCTGGAGAAGTCCAATATCAAAGTGTTGACAGAGTTGAGTTTTTTCTTCTGAGGCCTCTCTCTGTCTTCTCCCTGGGTCTTCACATGGTTTTCCCTGTGTAGCTATGTCTTAATTTATTCTTCTGATTAGGACATCGGTCATATTGGATTATGCCCCACACTAATGACCTCAGTTTAATTTAATTACCTCATTAATGACCCTATCTTCAAATATAGTTAAATGTTGAGGTACTGGGGGTTAGGAATTAAACATATGAAGTTCAGAAGAAAATATTCAGTTAGTAACAATATGTATATGATATTCATATTATATTTATACATTTATCATATATTACAAATAACATACATTATATAATATATATTGCTCTATCTATACATGTGTGTATATATGTGTGTATGTATATATATAAAAATGCTTCTTGCAGGGGGTCACATTGTTTCGTTTTGTTTTCTGTTTCTTTCATTAAACACTTAGAGTGTTAGGTAAATGTAGAATCTTTAAACAGTATGATGAGGTAAAGCAGACATATGTATGGGGGTTTAAAACTGTTTTTATGACATTAGTTAGGTAAATCTGTCATTCCTCCTGTATATAATAGGAATAATAACATCTAGGTCATTGGATTTTATAAAAGTTAGGTGTGATAATGTATTTAAAACAGCAATTATAGGGGGCGCCTGGGTGGCACAGTCGGTTAAGCGTCCGACTTCAGCCGGGTCACGATCTCGCGGTCCGTGAGTTCGAGCCCCGCGTCGGGCTCTGGGCTGATGGCTCAGAGCCTGGAGCCTGTTTCCGATTGTGTGTCTCCCTCTCTATGCCCCTCCCCCATTCATGCTCTGTCTCTCTCTGTCTCAAAAATAAATAAACGTTAAAAAAATTAAAAAAAAAAAACAGCAATTATAGTAGAGAGTATCAGATATATTAGTACCCTTCTCCCTTCCCCCAGTCAGGTCTACAAACTTTAACCAATTGCGGGTAAAACTTTACCATAGAACATTCCTATAATGTTATAATCAAGGGTAGCTTAACTGGAGTCTTCTACAGCTACGACAGATTTACAACAAGCAATGATGCTCAGTATCCAATTCATTAACCTCAGAGACCTGTGGTTAGCACTATAATATTCTGCATAGAAAAATTATACTGTGGTAAAGTCAGCAATGAAGATATGTATATACTATAACTGCTTTAATGGAAACAAATAATGAAGTGTGTATGTAATATAGGTGTAAAATTAGAATCTACTTGAAGATGATAGGATAGGATAGGATAGGATAGGATAGGATAGGATAGGATAGGATAGATCATCTTAGCATCTTATGCCAAAAGGGAAAAAATCAGCTCATTTATTCACAAGGGAAAAAAAAAAAAAAAAACCACACTCAATTGCCTTTGATAGTTTCAACCTTGGCAACATTCTGTTCTTTTAATTCCAGCAACTCTATCACTGTGCTATTTTTGCAATGCAACTAGGGTAATTTAAATGTACGCCAAGTACATTTTAATGTAATTTCATGGCAGTTTTTTGGCCTGTCATTTATTTCCTCTTTGTGATACTCAAATTTCATTTCATTAAGTACTAAGTTACTTCATGGTATATTACAAGAAAATTCCAGCCAGCTATATTTTTGAAGTGTAAGGGGAAACCTAAAAGTGGTCTGTTCTTTCTCAATATGGATGAAACATACAAAGTATTTTCTTTGACATATAGTCTTTGTTCCCTTCCCTACCCCAAATTTACTGCTCCATGAAAAGACACATGAAAACACTATACTCAAAAAAAGACAGCATGCAGTGATTCTACCTCACCAAAGCTCAAGTATGAATAAATCACACATATCTTGGAGCACTGAGCTCAGCATTCCCATCCTTGTAAATATAGGAGAGACTGTATGCTCGGTAGTATAGGTGGCTGGTCTACCTCAAGTTTCCAGAAGACAGTTCTGGGGAAATATGATAAGCGGAGGGCTGAGAAATACAGAAATGAAGTGGGCCTGGGGAGAACAAAGCTATAGTGATTTTTTGAAATTCTCTATTTACCATAAAATGACAGCTCCACTCATTGATTTATCATAGCAAATTGCATTGCCTCTGGCATGGTTTGGTTACTAAAAGAATATTCAGAGGCCGAACACCTGGGTGGCTCAGTCAGTTAAGTGTCTGACTCTTGATTTCGGCTTGGGTCATTATCTCATGGTTCTTGTGTTTGAGCCCTGCACTGGCCTCTATGCTGACAGCACGGAGTCTGCTTGTGATTCTCTCTCTATCCATTTTTCTCTGCCCCCCCCCTCAAAATAAATAGTAAACTTAAAAAAAAATAAGTAAATAAAAGAATATTCAGAGGCGAGACTAGTCTCACAGACAAAAGAATTGGGGGATCACAATTATTTGGTAGAGTTTCATAGGAAAAAATTAAAAAAATTCTTGTTCAAGCTCCCAATAACTTCTCATGCTAAATCCTACTTCCCATGCTTTCAGATACTTGAAATTTTGCCAACGATAGTTTCCTTTTAGATTAAGACTTTGTTAAACAATATAGAGTTAGCTCTAGCTGCCATCTTGCATCCTCGCCTGTGTGTACCTAATCTCAGCGGGGTCCACCCGAGACCCCCTGAATACCAACCCTAGTCCTCCACACAGTCCCATTTCCACTCCAACAAGATGAAAGAAACTATCATGAACCAGGAGGAACTCGCCAAACTGCAAGCACAAGTGCACACTGGCGGGAAAGGAACTGCTCACCGAAAGAAGAAGGTGGTTCATACAACGGCGGCAGCAGATGATAAACAACATTCGTAAAAAATTAGACATAAACAATATCTCTGGTATTGAAGAAGTGAGTATGTTCACAAACCAAGGAACAGTGATCCACTTCCACAACCCTGAAGTTCAGGCATCCCTGGCAGCGAACACGTTCGCCATCACAGGCCATGCTGCGACAGAGCAGCTGGCAGACATGCTACGCAGTATCTTAAACCAAACTGGTTTAAGAAGACTGGCTGAAGTTCTGCCCACACAATCTGTGGATGGAAAAGCACAACTCACTACCAGGGAAGAGGAGGATGGCGGAGTTTCAGATCTCGTGGGTAACTGATGAAGCAACGAAGCAAACTGAATGCAGCCAACTTTTGAAGATGATAAAACTTAAAGAAGTTACTGGGAGCTGCTATTTTATATTATGACTACTTTTTAAAATTTTGTTCATGGATCTGATAAAATCTAGTTCTCTAATAATTTTAAGCCCCAGCCCCATGGACCCTGAAGTTCTTTGCAGCTGTTGCTTGTACACAATTCATTCTTTGCAGCTAATTAAGCTGAAGAAGCCTGGGAATAAAGTTTGGAATCAGGTTAATACAGTTCTTTGCCTATTAAAAAAAAACACACATAACAATAGTAGTTGAAGAAATCATTACTCATTCCTGGCTCCCCTTTGTACTGGACTTGGTACAGATGAAGGGGGGTGGAAAAGGGATGTCAATGACTATGTAGATTTGAGGTAGATGGAACATAAGGGACTAATTTAAATTATGTGTACTTTGTGGATTCTCGAGCAGATGGACAATGACTGAAACTGATAACATCTAAGATTGACATAGAGATGTATACATAAAAGATGGTTTTACATAGATCAATAATGAAAGTATCATGAAATAAGGATTACAATCCATTCAATATATGTTTGTATGTGTATGCATTTGTGAGTATGCGTGTGTGTGCACTTACATGCTTTTGAGCATGCACATGTGTGTGTACACATACATGGGTATTGTACATGTGTGTGTGTAAGAAAGTCAAGGTAGAAGCAGGTAAACATGGAATAATAATGAAGTTAAAGTCTTTTCATTGAGTAAGAAGAGAAATTATAAAGGTTAGGTATGGGGGAAGAAACATTTACCAAAATAAAGATGAGTAAGCACTGAGACTTATAAACAGTACAAAGTCACAAAGATTTGGGAGGGCTGTACTGACAGCTAGAAAGATAGCATCACATCTCAGGAAGTCCTCATCTTATGAAAGGGCCCAGCCCACTGGCAGGATGAGACAGACAATCATACTTTTCAGAAGCTTCTCTTGGCATATTTTGTACTTCTGCTTATTATTGACCTAAATTTATGTTTTTGCATTGGTTTGCTACAGGACCTCACAAGTCAGTCTGCACAGCCTATAGTTTATTGTGCTAGTTAATTAAGGTGAAATTCCAGTGTAGATGGTAGGAGGCAGGACCCTAAAACTTGTAGAAAACTCATGGTTTATGAAGGTAGTGCTTTGGATTACAAAATGAGTGACATTTTCTTAGCAATGGAAGTGCTAATTTGGGGGGAAAATCGAATACTTTTAATAGCCTTTAGTTTGAAACCATATAGAAAAAAACAAATAGGGGAGTGCCCAAGTGGGTCATTCAGTTAAGCATCTGACTCTTGATTTCAGCTCAGGTCATAAACTCATGGTTCCTGGGATCCAGCCCCCCGTGCTTGGGATTTTCTCTCTCTCCCTAACTCCCTCTCTCTATGCCCTTCCCCACCCATGTGCATTCTCTCTCTCTCTCTCTCTTTCAATAAATAAACATTTAAAAAATACATAGTTGAATTTAAAAAAATAAAAATAAGTAAACAATAAATAGGGGTGGCTCAGTTGGTTGAGCATCCAACTCTTGATTTATGTTCAGGTCACGATCCCAGGGTCATGGATTGAGCCCCGCATTGGGCTCTGCACTAAGCATGGAGCCTCTTAAGATTCTCTATCTCCCTCTGCCCCTCCCCTACTCATGCTCATACACTCACTATCTCTCAAATAAAAACATTAAATAAATTAATAAATAAGTAAATAAGTAAATAAATGAATAAATAAATTTATTTTAACTTTGGCAGTAAGAAAGGCTTCATCCAACATGCATAGAAACTGAAGGATCTAGTTCCAAATGATGATCAAGGTAGAGTCCACCATTAGTAGAAAAGATCTGGGGTGGAGATTAAGGGCACTTTGACATAATGTAAAGGCCCAAGTCATCTATAGAAATACTGCTATTATAATGCTGGAAAAAGGGGATCTTAGTAGAAAGAAATTCATATGGATTGGCCTAGGGACTGAGGACTAAAAGAAAGTTAAAGATTTTGATATTCTTGGTTTATGACTTTTTACCAAAGTGCACCCTTCACAGTTTCATCTTTCTGGGTCTTCAACCACCATAATATGTAATTTACAGAACATAGTATTCTGAAAGGATTTCTATTCCCAGAAATCCTAGTATGTGGCATTATAGTACTATTTGCATGCCCGGATCAGGGCAGAGATTAAATGGGGTTAAATTTTGGAAATATTAAGCCAATATATCTTAATCCTTGTTAATTCCTGGTTTCTAATATCTCAGGGCTCCTCTGTCAAGAGGGCTGGCTGACTTGAACACAGGAATGGAGACAATACAGAATGGATACAATAAAAGAAATAACTGCCCATGTAAATGGGAGAAATCTGCCCCTCCAGCCATAGAGTATTAGAAGTAAAAGAGGGATAGAAGAAGGATGAAGAGATCAGACAGCAAAACATCTTATCCCCTACATCATCAGGGTCCACTTTAAAGGGACAGTGGTGACGTGTAGAAATTACCAGATAAATATGAAGGCATTCAAACACATCAGGGCTTCTGAGGCTGTAGCCCATGGGAGGCGGCAGGTCTTTTTACAAAAGAATGATATCACAGCTTTAGGGCATTTGGAGAGGATTGTGGCTAGATTCAAGAGATTAAACCAGCTTCAGATACCTCTCTGAGAGGACAGCAGAGATCTGAAATCAACACAAAGGAACTGTTGAGGTTCCAGGGGGTGGGGGTAGGAGAGGTGAATGAAGTTCATAGCCAGAATAGTGCTTAAAAGGTTAGACAGGATCAGTTGCACCTCAGCCATCACTGTCTACAGATAACACTGAACCAACAACTCCAAGTGTCTAAAACAAATGTTTTAAATTTTACAGATGCGTAGGTTCTTAATCTACATGCTATCAATGTGACTCATCACTGATGACATTAAACTTGAATAACTGGCCCTGGCCAGGTGATGTTTGCCAGATTTCTCCATGATAAGGTTACTTTTTTTTTTTTAACCTCCTTTCCATACTATTGTATTACTTCCTATTCTTTGGAAGCAAGTCACAAAATTTAGCCCATACTCAAGGAGTGAGGAGTTAAGCTTCGCTATCTTGAAGGGAAGAGTATCTATATAAATTATTTATAATTCTCCCATATGGGAGATTTCTCTCTTCTCTATTTATTCAGTCATTTATTATATTAGTGTGGACTCATGGATATTTATTTGATACTATGGATTACAATCTAGTACTATTTCATTTATTTTGTTGGTCAAAGTTGCCCAAGATTTGGGCACCTACTACCGGACTGTCATTCTGTCTAAGCCATCTCCGCACACAAAACTAGGAAATATGTATACGCATTTTCACCTATAAATGCAATATTTAATCTTATTTCTGTAAGTATCCATTTATCTCTACAAGGCCAACCGCGAGCTTATGTTGAGGTTTCTGACTCTAATCCAGTACCACACTGTTCACTGTAGCCAGCTCCAACCCCCCGGTTAATCAGTAACCTCCCTTTTCTACAGTGAGAAATTTGGCTTCCACCACCTGCCATTCATTTATTCATTGATCAACCCCAGCATGTACATAAAACAGACTCAGAACTGTTAACCCATATCCTCATGAGAAGTAACTTTACCAACTAGAATACAGTTGTTTATGTCTTGTTCCTTTTGTCTTTAGTCTTTTAGTTCCCAGTCAAAACACTTTTTACCAAAGTTACTTAGATCAGCATATTTTTTCTCCATATCTCATGTCATTAAATATCCTGCCAAAACACAGCTCCTAATGTCTGGACAGTGCTCCATAAAATCAGCATGCTCAAACTCACATTTCCTTAGGATGTTAATTTGAGTTGCTTTAATCATTATTCTGAGCAATTCATGCCTTGTCCAAACACATAGATAACCTTACACAAGAAAACAGTCTATGCAGAATTACAGAATTTTAGAATGCAAAAAAATTTAGGTATCACCTAGTCATTCTTACAATCAATGTTGGAATATTCTCTCTCTGGCAGATATTTTGTGCAGGAATGTTTAACTTGCTATTTTCTCAGGAGTAGAGTCCTTGACCAGCTGTAATATTTAATATCTTTTCACTTTTAGTGTTCCCAGGTAAAATTCTGGGGTTTTGTGGTGGTTCTTAGTGCCAGAATTTAGGATATCGACTTAAATCTTTATTTTCAACCTTGAAAATTATGTTTTGAAGAAATCAGGACCTTGAAACGTCTGAAGATAAAATAAGAAAAACAGCAATTGGCTTTTCATATGAGAACTTAAGTGAAGGTTCTCTTAATACATCATGCTTTATTGGCATATTAAACTATATATTATACATCTTTTTCTTGCCTAATTCCAGTAATTGAGAGAAAATGATATACAATTACATCAATTTAAACTACACAGAATGTTCTGATTATTACTATTGGCTTACAAGAGCTGTTATCTCAACATATCCAATCATTGGCAAATTCTTTTAGTTTGAATTATATCGATTTTTTAAAAAAGAATATAGGGAGGCAATGCAATACAGTAAAAAGAATATTAAACCAGGAGCCAATAGCCCTGAGTACTCATTGTCACAGAGACATTAATTAATTCTGTGGCCTTTGGTAGGTCACTGGACTTTTGTTTCAATTTCTTTGTCAATAATAGGAGGATATTAGAACATAGGTAGATATACTCAAAGGATTGTTGGACTCTACATATGTGAAAAATAAAACTAATCATTGTTAAATGTAGTAAATGTCTTAAAATCTTGGAATGAGTGAGGCCACTCTGTGCAGTATCATGCAGGCTCTGAAGTCAGCCTGCCCACCATCGAATTCCAGCTTTGTTGTTCACCAGCTATGCAACCTCTTTCAGTCACAGGCTTTCATCTTTAAAATACAGATAATAATGATTACCATGGTGGTGTGGATTAACTAAAACAATGACGGTGAAGGGCCCAATATGAGGCACACAAGAAGTATTCAATAAATTGTAGTCATTTTGGAATAGAATTGTAAGGCTATTTCAATAGCGAGACAATGATGGAGAAGATAACATGGCTGAGAATCAAACAGAAATGACTCGAAGCTACTGCTAACTCTTCCATGTAGGTTTGGGCTACCGTATTGTTCGTTTGTAATACTTGGAGAGCAGGATTGATCACCACAGTGTGTCAGTAACTCAGACCTATCCTGGAAAGGTAATTGTAGCATTGTGCCAGACTTATTCAGAAAAGATTCCATTACAACCAGAAATGAGGTGGCCTGAACCACAAAGAATCAGGCAGAGCAGCAAACAGAAAAAGGTAAAAAGTCCCTGAAATTGTTCAGATGCCTGATGTGAGAAGACAGCAGAGGATTACAGACCTGTATATAGAATATCAGTCTGTGTGCATGATATCTATACATTCTTAAAACACTTTTTTTGTTCTGTTTTTAATGGTTAGTGCTGATTTTCGAAAAAAGGTTTTTTACTGTATTAATTATGATAAAGAGAAACAAAGAATATGTTTCCAATTATGCCTGGCCCAGGTTGTGGTGATGGTAGCAGTAATGACAGTAAGACACCCCAACAGGAGGGTGAACCGTGAAAGGACAAAATGGAGGTTACTTGTACAGACAAACCCTCCCCATTAGGATGTCCTCATTCCAGAGCAACTTTCCGTAAGTAAAATAAATAAATAAGAAGATTCTAGTTTGTTTACCAAGAAAGATTTTACTCATTTATTCTGGCATCAGCAATTGAACAAATATTTATTAACTACCTAGTACACCCTGGGAATACTGAGCAAAACAAAACAGTCTCTTCACTCAACTCACGGTAGAAAACATGCCAAGAAAACCATGAAAATGCAGATTTTCATGGCACAGCTGGGAATAAAAGCCTAACATGTAAATATGTGTCTCTCATTGGAGGTTACAGGACTAAATATCTTTGACTCAGTTCTAGGTGAATCCCATTATGCCAACACTATTGCTTGTTTAGTTCTGAGTTTGGAACCTAGTTATGATCAACAGGCTTTTGACAGTTCCCAGAAGGCAGTCTTACCTTTTTAGGTAAGTCATTGTGTATAATCTACCTGCTCAGAACCTCAGTGCTTCTAAGAACCGTGGGAAGTTCCTGCTCTGAAACCCAGCCCTGTGAGACAAGGTTCTTAAGGGAAGAAAAAGGTTTTCTTATTGCAGGTACCCATTTGGGTCTGGGATACAAACTGCTTGTTACTTCTTGCTGCACCTTCTGTCATGTGATGTTTCTGCTTCTCTCTGCCTCTTCTTGACCTCAGCTTTCTCCAAGCACCTAATTAAATACACCTTCCTCCATGATTCCTTTCATGACTACCATAATCCCTTTTGGTAATATTCCATTTCCAAATGGAACTCATGGTCAATTCTAGCCCAGTGGAGTCTATTTTTGGAGCTTACGGAACACTTGTTTAAAGTATTGCTGATTCTAAACTACATAAAACAAATAGAAGGACAGGCTTAAAGAATATTGGCATAAAGCAACATTTACTTTTCAAAAGTTCACTGATTCAAAATGAAAATGTGTTAAGCTAAGAATATCTTCAATTCCTAAATGCCTGGATATATATAAAATATTCATACTATATTATGTGTTGTCTAAGGCTCATCAAATCTTGAAAGAGTTTTAATAATTTTTCATCATTGAATGAAAATAGTTTATTTCAGCATCTGCAAAAGACTACACATCTAAAAAATAGCTTCATGAAATATAAGTGTTCTGTTCTAGATTAAAGAAGCTTGACAACTAAATATATGCATGTTTCTGTCCTGAAGGACTGAATCAGATGAAAATAAAAAAAGTCTTTTTATTTTTTATTATTTATCTTTTTTATTATTTGTCCTATAAAGAACATTTTTGAGACAATTGACAAGCTTTGAATAAGGTCCATAAATTCAAGTATTATAGCAATATTAATCTTCTGATTATGACAATTAGACTGTGGTAATGCCAGAAAACATTCTTGTTTTAGAAAATATCACAAAGTATTTATACTTTCCTAAAAGAAGAGTTTTAGGAAATACAATGAAATATTTATTCTTCCCTAAAAGAAGGGCATTGTCTCACATGACTGCAGTCCAATTACCAACATCAGGAAAATAATAACTATATAGTGAATGAGAGAGAAAGAATGATAAAGCAAATGTCTTTAAAAATCTGTCAGTGGGGGAACATAAAAGAAAAGTATACAGGAATTCTTTGTACTATTCTTACAACTTTTTTGTAAGTTGGAAACAGTTCAAAATAAAAGATTTGTAACCCAAACCAGTGAAATATTGAAAGTATTATTTTTGCTGGATGTGCTGTCTTAGGCTGTTTGGGCTGCTATAATAAAATACCACAGACTGGGTGGCTTATAAATAAAGGAAATTTATTCCTCACAGTTCTAGAGTCTGAGAAATCCAAGATCAAGCCTCCTGCAGATTCACTATCTGGTAAGAGCCTGCTTTCTGGTTCACTGTTAGCCATCTTCGTTCACTGTGTCCTACATGGTGGAAGGAGTGAGCGAGCTCCCTCGGACTTCTTTTATTTTTTTAAATGATTATTTATTTTTGAGAGAGAGAGAGAGAGACAGAGGATCTGAAGTGGGCTCTGTGCTGACAGCAGAGAGCCTGACACGGGGTGGAAACTCCAGAACCTTGAGATCATGAGCTGAGTAACCAACTGAGCCATCCAGGCGCCCCTCTGGGGCTTCTTTTATAAGAGCACTAATCCCATTTATGAGGGCTCTACTCTCATGACCTAATCACCTCTCAAAGGCACCCCCTCCAAATAGCATCACAATGGGCATTAGGTTTTAACATATGAATTCTGGAGAGACACACATTCAGTTGCTAGTACATATTTTATATAACACATCTCTCCTACTTATAAATTCCTATTTTACCTCTTGAGGCCTGTGTTCCATATTTTGATGTGTGCTTTGGAAAGACAAGAGTCATTCTGACTCTAAATAAACTGTCTGTATACTGGTATTAATTGAAAATTTTGTTAAAAAGATATATAATTTTTAAAATAATGCAATGTCTAATACATATACAAAAAGTTCCACCTCATTGTCTGACTTAAGGGCATCATGAAAAGGTCAAGATATTACTTTTCAACTATGTCCTTCATAACTGCTCACCTTAAATAAAAGATGATCTGCCAAGGTCAACAATGCATGATTAACTTCCAAAAAAAGTGCTGGTTTTTGCAACAGAAATCTGACAAAAGCTGATATTCAGACATCTGAAAATTCAGAAATCTGACAAAAGCTGAAATGATGGCAATAAACTACCATGGAATAGGAGTAGAGAGGACACTGTAATTGGCAAATCAAGTGGAGAGTGAGTGTGGACAACCCTTTCAAAAAATGTGACCTGAGGAGGAAGAGAACTAGAAAGGGATAGTTATTGATACTTGCTTCCTTTGTAGAAATTACTATTCGGAATTATTTAAATTTGCTTATTTCTTTATTTATGTCTTACCATCAGTCTAGTTGGGAAGAAAGTAAGTCTTACAGGAGGGCAACAACTATGTATGTTTTCTGTCCACTGTTGCCTTCCCAATAGAGTGCCTAACATAGTCAACAAATATAAATGGGGAAAGTTTGTATTTTTTTTCTGACAATAGCAAAGCTTTGTCCAGCTTATGCATGGAGATACACTGGTCCTTGTGGGCCACTCATATGCCCAGCTATCATGATCAGATTTCATTTAACCTTTAGATTAATAACAAAATATGTAGAACAAACTCAGAGTGCCTCGTTGGATCTGTGACACCTGCCTATACATTCTACCTCTAGCTCATCAAAAACTTTCCTAGGTGCTACTGTTGATAATGCTGCTATAAACAACAGGGTGCATGTATCCCTTCCAATTAGTATGTTTGTATTCTTTGGGTAAATACCTCATAGTACAATTTCTGGGTCATAGGGTAGTGCTATTTTTAACTTTCTGAGGAAACTCCATACTGTTTTCCGGAGTGGCTGCACCAGTTTGCATTCCTACCAATAGTGTCAGAGGGTTCCCCTTTATCCACATCCTTGCCAACATTTGTTGTTTCCTGTGTTGTTAATTTTAGCCACTCTGACTGCTGTGGGGTGATATCTCATTGTAGTTTTGATTTCTACTTCCCTGATGATGAGTGATGCTGAGCATCTTTTCACATGTCTGTTGGCCATCTGTATTTCTTCTTTGAAAAAATGTATACTCATGTCTTCTGCCCATTATTAAACAGGGCGATTTGCTTTCTAGGTGCTGAGTTTCGTAAGTTCTTTATATATTTTGGGTGCAACAATGAACATCAAAGCATTTCAACCTTCAATACAGTTAGTGCATCCATCCCTTCTTGTAAAGAGAGAAAGCACGAGGGAGCTCTGGCCAATGGGGGGAAATGTAGGAACAGAATATTCTGAAAATAAGAGCTGGCATTACAGAATCAGCCATGCTGGCAGAATTTACAGTGGATTAGGGTACCAACAGCAGTAGCAGTCTGGTCCCTGAAAGAAACCACTCATTGATGAGAACTGTCACAAGTCTCAACTTGTCTTGGATAAACCCTCCCCTGCAGTCTTCACCTCCCTTAATTTTGATCAATGGCTCACAAAGTAAACAATGATTCCTTTCTACTTGATGATGGTGAAAAAGTTGCCCTGCAGAGAACATCGGAGTATTAGTTACCAGCAATTCTGGTTTGAAAACCAATCAGTTGTGAGTTTCCAACAGTGACTAATGTACCACAAAATTAAGTTTGTGGGTCACCAATCTCTGAACCAGATGTGAATCACAGTGAATCATGGGTACTAAACAACCAGCTGTACCTTGGCGACACTGAGATTTGTTACTCCTCATTCATTCTACAAAAAGCTGACAGACAATATGATTGGAATAATTTATGTAAAGAATAACCACTATTCTGATATAACTGTCACCTGAACAGAAAATCTTAATTCTCACAGGCAGGTTTTGATCAAAGCACACAAAAGCAAACACTCTTTTTAAGGAGGACTTCTGTGCACCAAAACACATTATTGTAGTAGCATTTCATTCTGAGTCCTCCGCATTGTGGCCACTTGGTAAACATTTGCAGGATGAAGAGAAATACTTCAAAGTATTCCACCAATGGTTCCTACAAGTTGTGGGGAAACAGCAAGAAAGAAAATGTGTGGGCTTTCTAACAGGTCAAGTTGTAGGATGTCTGAAGTTCTGTTACTATGAAAGCCTTGCAACTTTAGTCTACTAGAGACGGTGGAGGGGGGCATGTGTCATGAGAAACAGTGAAGATAGGCAAAGATTGTCACACTCCTGAAATGGGTCAAGTCACTATACTTGGTTAAATGCTGCCTTCTTTCTTCTAGAATTTATGATTTCCAGTTTAATTTTGTGCATTTATACCATTATATGCAAACTCAAGGGAGTTTTTTGAAATAATGACCTATACTTTAGAAACTTAATAAGTATGACTTAGGCCTTATGGCTCAAGGGAGTACTCCATTCAACCAGCAGACTTAAAACTAAAGAGGAATAACTATTCTACCAATTCTTGTTATACAGAAAATCTAATGCGGTATTTCTAAGCCTTTACTGAAGGGCATTTTTCTTTCAAAAATTCATAAATCCAAGGATTACTCTTGGGCTCAATGTTGCTATTTCAGGTTTTAGCAATTGGAATAAAGGCCTATGATAGAGGCATTATTAAGCAATTTAAGACCAGCTTATTTAATTCTTTTTCCTTAAACCTCACTTACCTTTAAGAAATAAAGAAAAGATCCGAAGATAAAAATGTTCAGGGTCAGTAGGGGCTGGAATTATGTCATTGTGGTTATACATCTTATAGTATTTTAATGGAATTTCTAGTTGTAGGTAAAGTATGTAATTTGGAACCAAAATGACTTTTTATTTTCTTTTTTTAAATGACTTTTTAAAGTACTGAAATTAAATATTTTTAAACATTTTTCAGAAAGAATAACTCAGAAACATTACACCTTTTCTTGTAAAGCATCAACTGAATATGAAATGTATATGTGAAAATGTTAAGTGAAAATGTTTATGTTTAATTACTATTTAATCATTTTAATGAAGTCTAGAGAATTTTTCAGAAATATTATAGAGTATGTTAGATTTGAAGGTCCTCACCAAAGTAATTAATTTCACAAAAATGTGCTTCATGCTTATTGTGTGTCAGGCACTGTGCTAAGTCCTTGGAAAACAGTAAGAGGTCATTCTTGCTCTCAAGTACTGTGATATAGGCAGAGATATGTAGAGAATTTAATCACCATTTCCACTTTAGTACATTTCTTTTAAAATTTTAAAGGTATTTTAATTTAAAACCATATGAACTATTTACACTGTACCTTCCTACTAAAGAATGAGAATTACACACATAGTAAATTTTTACCACAGAATTTAATTTAAGAGGCTTTATTTAGTTCAATATCTGTTCAGCAAATACTTTGAAACGAGCTCTCTTTTAGAAATGAATATGCTCTGAACAAATCAATAAATAGCAAACCGGTAAATATTTCATTTTTTTCATTGAGAATATTCATTTCTAAATATATAGACATCCCTTCAGTCTTCTTTCTCACCTCCTGACTATACTCCCTGGTTCTACTTCCTCCTCTCCTAATCACAGCTTGACCCAGTACAGGTCTGGCTGCTAGTGCAATATTCCAGAAAAGCATTCCTGCTGAGGTCACCAGCAAAACACCAGAGACACTTTGCATTTTGACCTTGCTTGTTAGACATCCAGCATTTGACTGCTGATGTTTCTCTATCTCTTGATACTCTCTCTTCTCCTGGCCCCTTTTCATATTTTTCATTCTGTCTTCTCTTTCTCTGACTTCTTTATAGATGCTTCTTCTGCCTGTTCCCAGATAAAAGAGCTCTACAGGTTTTATCATAGATCTTTTATTCACTCAACATCCACTCACATTCCTTCAAAAACCATATGCATGTAGATAACAACATCTACATGAGAGTAAAAATATAAACTGAAATACAAACTTTAGTAATATTTCTGTCTTGGACTTCATTCCCTCATTCTGCAGCTTCAGATGTATATAAAGAATTGTTTATTAAGTATCTCTCTCTCTCTCTCCCCTTCTCTAATTGAAGTATAGTTGACATTCAATGTTACGTTAGTTTCAGGAATACAACATAGAGATTCGGCAAGTACATAGCGTTATTTTATGCTCACCACAAGTGTAGCTACCATCTGTTATCATACAATGCTGTTGCAATACCATTCACTATATTCTATAAGAGACAGTAAAACCTTGGGCTGCAAGTAACTTGTTCTGTGAGTGTTCTGCAAGACAAGCAAACATTTCTAATAAATTTTAACTTGATAAACGAGTGATGTCTTGCAATACGAGTAGTACATGATGCTGAATGTCACATGGTCACAACTGAGACAATGGTTCTTCTCTCTCCTTGTCTCTCTCTCCCCGTCTCTCTCTCTCTCTCTCTCTCTTTCTCCCCCCTCCCTCTCCCCCTCTGCAGGATTGTGGGTTATCATCTCCCATGCCTGGATGCTGGGTCTCAGGCCACAGCGTTTGGTAGATCAGTGATTTTTTAGAATGTTGGAAAGTACCTACAACTGTCACTAGGGTAGTTTTTGTCACTTCAAAGCACCTGTGGACAGTCCTTGGCTTTTCCATACAAGAGTAAGCTTAGGTAAGCTTTGCTTCATTCTAGGTCAGGCTGCCTGTAGATCTAGTCCCTTTCCTCTGCTGCCTTATTGCCAGTTACACTAGATACAGTATATGACAAGAGTTTATTAATATTGTACTGTTGTCAACATCTGTGCGAGCGTATACAATGGCCCCAATGTAGAAAAAGGTCTAAAAGAAAGGCGGTAAGAAGATGATTACTGTGGAAGTTAAGAAGGAAATCATTGAGAAGTATGAATGAGGTATGCAAGTGGCTGAAACTGCAAGGTTTTATAAGAAGTCTATGTCTGCATCTCGTCTGCAGAGGAGGAGGAGAAAAAGGCAGAGGAATCCCTCACTTCGAATAAGATTAGGAAGATGTGTAAAATGTGGGAAACAGTGCAAAATTTTGTAGAAAAGCACCACCCAAATAAGCCTATAGCAGTGCCAGTGATGAATATGTTTAATGACAATGAAATGTCACATTTCTGAGAAATCCTCAAAAGGAAGCAAAGCTAGTGTCATTGGATAGGTTCCTTGTAAAAGTTGCACAAAAGAAAGTTTCTGGGGTGCCTGGGTGGCTCAGTCGGTTAAACATCTGACTCTTGATTTCAGCTCAGTATGAGTTCAAGCCCCATGTCGTCGGGCTCTGTGCTAACAGTACGAAGCATACTTGGGATTTTCTCTCTCCCTTTCTCTCTGCCCCTCCCCATTCACAATAAACTTAATAAAGAAATTTTTTAAAAAAGGTTCTATTGAGCCAAGAGATAGCAATGATCCTGTTAGTGATGGTAAAAGTCATCCTACACAATAACCCTCCTCTCTGTCTCCCTCACACCAGTCATGAAGATTTTCAAAGGTAAGTGCAGGTTACCATTTATTTTCCTTTATATTTTGTATATTCTTTATTATTTTGTATTATATTACAGTATTGTAATCATTTTCTATGAAAATTTTTGGATTGTGGAATGAATCTTCTGAGTTTCCATTATTTCTTATGGGGAAATTCGCTTTGCTATACAAATGCTTTGGATTACAAGCATGATTCTGGAACAAATTATGCTCACAAACCAAGGTTTTACTGTATGTCATCCTGCAGATCTGGGCTTATTACACACCTCCCACCCCCTCACCCCCCCCCCCTCCACCCGCCACAAGACCTACTCCTCTACCACAATGCTCTATCTCAGTCAATAATATCACCATCTGTTCAGTTGCTTAAGCCTAAACATTCAGTGCTACCCTTGAACTTTCCTTTTGCCTCACTCCCGTAACCAATTGCCATGTTTCCTCTCACCTGACTCCTGCTTATCCTGAGATGACACTGAGGTTCTAGTTCATTTACAAAACAATCCCTGGAGCTCTCTTAGCACCACATCATGGCACCCACACCCAAGGCTGGCTTTGCCTGACCCCTCAACACCCTGCATTTCTCATCAGACAGAAAATTATGTTGTCAAGAGTCATTTTCTCTTTCAAAGTTATATTCTCAGTGCCACAGAGACCACCCGATGCCAAGTAACAGCAATCATAATACCATTTAAAACAAAATAATAACTAATACACAGTAGTAAGTAGCAAAGCCAGGACTGAAAGCCACGCAGCAGGCTCCAGACTATGTGCTTTTAACCACTATTTTACATTGCATTCAGCACTTAATAAGTATTTACTTAAATAGTTAATAAAAACATACGTTCTAAATTCAGCAAAATTAAGTCTGGGAGGGCATGTGATTGTGTTAACATGCAGGTATAAATGTATGCCTGGGAGTTACATCTATCATGCATAAATGCAGAATTCACTTTTTAAATGAAAATCTCCAAATAATATGACAATAATGTGACAAGACAGTAATGCAACATCAATCACCTTTTTATCCAGAAGTAGAAAACTTACATCTAGCAAGAGAGCCAGTTGAAGTATATCCTTGGATCTCTCTGTTTAGGAACAGCCACACTTAAATGGAGCCTGTTAACTTTGTGCAGTGTTTAAAATTAAGGTGACTGATTCAATAGGTACAGTTACCTGATTTGGGCTTGAAATGTTATTATGCTTTTCCTCAGTTACAGAGGCAGCTTTTAATTAAAGATAGGCAACTGCTTAACAAGACACGTTGAGATGGAAGGAAAGCTGAAGGCCAGAAGACAAAATTCATCCAGAAAAAAGATACAGGCTAATTTATTATTTGAAAAGTGAGGCAAAGGGTTTTGCATACTATAGTTGTTCCAGAACTTTTCATGAATTTTTGTCTAATGTAAAAATTTTCCTTGTAATTATGACGGAATTATACAGAACATATTAAATTATAATTAGTATCCTCTCCATTATAAAGCAAATAAAATGTAATGCTTTTCTAGTTAAACATGTAGAGTCATAGAATCAGTAGGTTTGATGAAAATTTAGAAGTGATTCCCTTTTTGTCTCCCTGAATGTGAAAATCCTTCTACTGCATCCCTGATAGATTATCTAGCCTTTGCTGGAATACTTCTACTGACAGGAAACCCAGCCTTTCATCAGGCAAGCTCACTCAGCATTGAGAGGCTCACATTATTAGGGACATGAATCTAAATCTGCTTCCATGTGACTTACATTCATTAGCCTATATGTTAGTCTGCTTGGCCTACTATAACAGAATACCACAGACTGGCTGGCCTATAAACCACAGAAATGTATTTCTCACAATTTCAAAGGCTGGAAAGTTTAAGATCAAGGCACCAGAATTTGGTGAAGGTTCCCTTCCTGGTTCATAGCCGATGTCTTCTCACTGTTCTTCACGTGGGGGAGAGGACTAGGGATCTCTCCGGAACCTTTTTTTAATTTAATTTTTAGAAAGAAAGAGAGCACGTGTGTGTGTGTGTGCGCGCGCACGCGCGCGCATGAAGGTGGGAGGGGCAAAGGGAGAGAGAGAGAGGGAGACAGAATCTTAAGCAGGCTCCATGCTCAGCATAGAGCCCAATGGGGGGGCTTAATCCCATGACCCTGGGATTGTGACCTGAGCAGAAACCAAGAGTTGGACGCTCAACCAACTGAGCCACCCAGGTGCCCCTCTGAAGTCTTTTTTATAAAGGCACTAATCCCATTCATGAAGAATCTACCCTCATGACCCAAGCACCTTCTGAAGGCTTCACTTTCTAATACCATCCTATAGGGCATTAAGATTTCAAAATATGAATTTTGGAGGGACACTAACATTCAGACTATAGTAGTCCATATTCTTCCCTCTGGAGCAAAGCAAACAGAATTACTCACTCTTCAATATTTTAATCTTACAGTAGAAAATAGCATTATAGAGCTGAAAAGGATCACACAGAATAACAAAGCCCATCCCTTTTGAAGAAAAAAAGAAAGAAAACTCAAAAGTAGTCATAGAGGATGTACATCTAATTGCATGTTAGGGAGCTATTACCAAACTCCTCAGACTGACATTTCCACTGATTCTTACGTCTTTTTATTACTTTACTATATTTTATTGTTATCATGTTACTCACCCATACCATGTATATTAAGATAATAATTTATTGATTAGCTTTTGTCTGGTGAAAGTTAAACAATTTTGCTAGACTTTACTGATGACCACGATATTCAAAAAAGGAAAAAATAGCAGTTTGTTTCTCAGTTAAGAATTAAGATAATCATGATCAAGAGATGTCTACCCAAACCATTAGAGCACTAGGTAAAGTAGTTTTTCAAATATAAAGATACTAATCACCCAAAAAATAAAAAAAAAAATGGAATGGAAGTGACCAGTTGTACACCCGTGCACAGAGCAACACAGTGCTAACACATTACTAACATTACTAACATTACTAACACATTATAACACTTGCAGAATTTTCCAAGTTCTCCTGGAGCATCTAAGTAATCACAGACCACAGTTTTTACCAAATTCTTTGCCACTATAACACCTGTATTACCATTTTTCCAGCCTCAAACATCAGTTTTTTCTTTCTTTTTTGCCATTTGCTGTCCAGCCTTTAAGACAAAAATTTCAGCCTCCTGTTGTAGCAACACTTAACTTCTTGGATCAATTTCTATATTCAGCAGGATGCAGTTTCAAACAATCCCCACATCTCAGGGCCTTAACATCTGCAAAGGATTATTTCTCACTCACACTATATGATCACTGTGTTGTTAAGAATGCTTGGTTTACACTGGTCATTCAGGGAAGGTGAATGACGAGGGCTCCAGCTAGATGTAAACTTTCAGTTGCTACGAGAAATGAGCTCCCTTCAGTGCTTCTCATTGACAATTAAATGCTTCCACCTAGATGTGACACGTGCCACTTTCACTCACATTTTAATTCGCCAAAGCAAGTCATGTGGTCAGAGGGGGCAGAAAAGTGCAAAACCCTCCTGTGTCTGGAAGGCAAAGTACTGGAGTAATTGTGAAGCCCTAATGAACACCAGATTTTCCAATGCCTCCTTCTGCCCATTCCTCTACTCATCGCAGAAGACTGTCTCCCTTATATTTTTAAATAAAGCTAAACTTTTGGAAAATATTACCCCAAATGCTTCCCATCAAAAGCATACAAATTGTGTCACTAGAGAACAAATAAAATGGGGAAATAGGAGCTAACATATATTACTTGATTTTAATATTTTTTAAATTTATTTTTATTAAAGCACAGCCCGTGCACAATGTTACATTAGTTTCAGGTGTATATTACTTGGATTTTTTTTTTATGTCTGGTTATGCATATGTTTGTTTCAGATACAAGTGAGTGGAAATGATTTTTCATAACCCTTCTGTAAAATAGAACAGTGTATGGAATTAACCTAGGATTTAAATTCTTAGATCTTGTTCTTTTTAATTATCAAAAGGGCTGAGAAAGGGACTTTGGAAGGGAAGTTCTATAAATATTCTTCCCTTTCCCATTTAGTATTTTCAAATACAATCACTTTAGTCTCACCCCCGGCATAAAAGCCTGTGTGCTATAGCAGCTCTGTCTTTGCACAATTACAGAAAGAGACAGGAACCATTTTCCTCAACGTAGAGACATCTATCACGAGGAATCAAGGAAGAACTCAGCCCCACAGTTACAAAGGAAACAGTATCTGACAGACATCTGTGAATTAAAGCAGCTACATGTAGGTAAAAGGTAGGTTTACCAGAACAAAATGGCATGTCGTACTGCTAAAAATGCTGCACATAATCACACTGCAACTTAGGAAAACTTTCTTTGCAAAATTTCTTCTCCAGTACAGGCTGTCCACACTAATCACTGTTCCCTTAACTGAGGCAAAACCAAAAGAAAATACCTCTTTTTGAGTGGGTAACACACAGTGTGTAAATACCATCTTTTGTTACATTTGAAACCTTGCCAATGATTTTTGTATGTTATCTCCTAGAGCTAAAAAAACAAATTCCTTTTATACTTGCTAAATCCCTTTTATCCAAAAAGTATGAACAAAACAGAAGATTTCATTACTTCCCACATAATTTCCATATTCAACTTTGTGCATCAGATTTTCCCTTTTTAAAACCATGAAAACTGTTGACAAGATAATCTAACTGTATGGAAATGGATAAAATAGGAAAAATATTTTTAGAGTGGCTTTTAAATTTTCTTCCAGTTATTTTATGTTCTCCATGATGTGAAATACCACTTTTGAGATACAACAAAAAAAAAATCATGTCTCAAATATATTATCTAATAATCAATAATTTTACAAAAATAATGACTATAAGAGTGTGAATTTATTGAACTGAATTGCTCTCCATTCAAGAATATTATCTGTCAGTGACTAATTAAATTATTTTTATAACATTTAAAATATGCTTTAGGTTATCCATTGTAGCTATGTTATCACATTTGTCAAAAATAAACCCATTTGTATAAGAGCAATTGGTAATATATAGACCTGAGTAATAATGTTCAAGGAAAACATACTAAGATGCTTAAGGAATAATCCAGTATGGATTCCTCGCCTCTGAAACAGCAATTGCAATTAAGAGTAGCTAATGACAATCAGAGGGGTCTTGAGATTACTGTATGCATGGCTCACTTTTGCAAATAGTATGCATGTGACCTGAGTAACTGGCCATATTGAACAATAACCAGCAGCCTGCCTTTGAAGATGCATTAGATAATAGAAAATTTATGTAACCATAGTAAATTAATATTGTTTTAAGATAGATAGCCCATAAAATCTTTTAATATTAGTGTCTATCTTCTTTTAAATTATGATTCTTAAAACCTCTATAGAGGATTCTATAGGATAGAATGACTCCCCAGAATATCACATTCTTATAGAGGACCATTACCTAAAAAAGGATTAAGGGTAATCATTTGGAAATTTGCACAGTGATGTATCATCTGTTCTCCTAGAGGCAGTCTAGTGTAATGATTAATAACTGGGTCTCTGCAGTCAGAGACCTATGCTTATGATAATAATGCCTACCTTATAGGGTTGTCAGGATTAAATGAGTAAATACATAGAATGTTAAATACTTAGCATAGTGGTTGGAGCAAAACATATCTTCAAATATTTCCTATAGTTATTATATTATATATTATTCAGACAAGCTACATGGGGAGCTTTCACACAGGAAAAAAAAATATGAAGGTCAAATGCACCATAAAAATAGGCCACACTTGACTCATAGAGACAAGGTATAAAAAAAGTCTACAAAATCATACTCATTTTTACAACACTATTTGAAATACATTTTGTTTACCTCTAAGAATTGAGTTCAGAATGCCATATATCTCTACCAACATTTAATTCTAGTGTTAAAGCACAAAGATGGCTTAGAATGTTTATTTTGCCCCATGATGTTTATAGTTTGTACATGAAAAGAAGAAATAAACCCCCAGAATTAAATCTAAGAACAAATAACTTTTTTTTTCTCTATCATTTCAAAAGCCAGGTGAGCAGGGTGGAATTTATCAGGCACAAGTGATCATCCATTCCAACACTCTGTGTGTTAGTGCACACCTTTTCAAATATTAGGTTGAATCTGTACTTGGCCACTGCCCTTCTTACTGTCTATTCTTATATCTTCTGTTTAAACTTCTTCAATTACACATCAATAGTATTGACTCTACAAACAACAAAGTTCCATAAGACATGGATTTTTTTTTTTTAATTGCAATGATTGGTCTGGAGAGCTAAAGGAAATTACGTAAAGAAGGAATGCCAATGAACCAGATGTGATTTGTAAATAGGTTCCCTCTCTGTACAACTTCTTCAAAGCAAAATTATATCCTGTCAAATGTACTGGAAATTTAGAATTTACTGGAGACATTTTTATGGCAGATTTCATTGATGAAAATTATAGCTTGTTTTTGCTGAATAAAAAACTTACTTACCTCTGGTAAAATACGTATTATTTTATTAGTAAATGTATCTCTTGAAAATGTGCATATGCAACAATGTGTAAGCAGAAAGTAATTCATAAAATAATTAGGATTATGGTTTTAATCATCTTAATGGAGCATAATATCCACTAGAAATGGCTCTCTACATAGAATTCTATATATCTAAAAAAACTACATCCAGCTCAAGTTCTTTGTGAATGATGGAAGGCTAAAAATCGATAAATGAAACACTCTCTTACCAGAATAAAATGATCCTAACATTTCCTTTCTTCCAGAAAGCTCTTGCAGATTTTCCCCAATCAGGATAGGGTTTGTCCTGAAGCATCATATCAGTGACCTGAAGCCACAAAAGGAACTTATTTAGCACTTTCAGAAATCTTACATTCAGGTTTAAATATGGATATAACTTAACGCTTTATTGAGAATATGTAAGTATTTTAACACTTAAACATATACAGAGATAAAATTAAGAAGAATATATTTCCTCAGTTCAATTTTTTTTGCAGTTCATTTGACTTTACAAAATGAATGAGCAGATTGAAGGTCGTCTAACACGTCAAGTACTGAGACTTTTTTAAAAACATCGATCAAGATTACCTTACATGAGAAGGCATCTTTAAGATACCATGAATTTCTTCATAGAAGCAAACCATACATAACAAATAAAATACCATACTTTTTGCTTGTCTAAATCAGAAACTCCAAAATCTAAATATTTCTTTGCATGTATAGATTATTAACTATATCACTAGTCAAAATATTACTTCCTTTGTCTCTGTTTTTTTTTTCAATGTTATGTGAGGAATGGGACTTGACCCAGTTTTACAGCATATTTTAATAGCCTAGCATTCTCCCACCTCCATGCCATCTGCAGTCCTACATCTTTTTCCAAAAATGTTCTACCTCTCTTTCTCACCTGCAGATTCTGCCCATCTTCTGAGGCCTAGGCAAAGTCACATCACCACTGTGATGCCCTCACTGCCCCTCCAACTAGTTCTGGATCCATCTTTCCGATGTCCCTTATTGCTTTCTACTTTCTATTTGACTTACTTATGTACATTTGTTCTCCCTCCACTAGGCTTTAAAATCCTTAAAGGTGAAGATTTGTCACTATATCCCTTTGAATAGCTAAGGTTCTTTTATATAAAAGACCGCAAAATATTTGCCTAAAGAAAAAATAGCAAAATGATTTGATATAAATGCTTGTTTTTAAAAATGCATTAACAAAATAAATTTCTCATTGGCCACATCCCACATTAATGGTTTCAGGAAATGTCCAAAGTATTATACACAACCTACTATAAGAGCATTTTTAAAAATCTGATGGGATGGGTAATGAATTTCCTTCTTTCCTCTAATAAAGGAAAACATATTTGGTGTATGTGTATACACACACAAACACACACTTCTTCCTTTTTCCAGGATATCTACCTTCCCTTCAAGAGAAGAGGATATTGTTCCATTAATTGGATTTTTATTTATTTATTTATTTTGAGAGGGAGAAAGAGAACATCAGCATGAGAGGGGCAGAGAGAAAGGGAAAGAGAAATTCCCAAGCAAGCTCTGCACTGTCAGTACAGAACCCAGTGCAGGGCTTGAACCCACAAACAGCGAGATCATGACCTGAGCTGAAACCAACAGTCGAACACCTAACCCATTGAGCCACCCAGGCACTCCTCATTAATTGGATTTTTATTTAATGACATTCAAATTCAAATAGGGCCAATTCAAAATTAAGAAAATTTATATGGAATCAGATATACTGAATTGAGTAACGAAGAATTTTCATCATCCATTAAAAAATACCTCTTTCTTGGTGTTAATATAATATTGCACTCACATGTAACTTCCAACAATGGCCTGACCTGGAATGGGTGAGATTTAATCATTTATGGTGACAGATTTTGATTCGGTGGGGAGTCCTTCTGGATCAATGACACCTTCAGTAGTACTAGACTTTCTGTGGAAGGCACATCAATTCTCAAGCAAGCCCATCTTATTGTGCTATACAACATCCAAGAAATGGTCTCTGGAAACATTCATAGCATGCAAGAACACAGGCTCATTTAAAATGCAATCAGAACAGAGGTTAAGGAGCCCAGTCTCCAGGAGATAGTCAATCTTAATTCTTTATATTGTTTCTCAACATAATTTCTTGGACTAGGACTCCCACATTACTCCTGGTTGATGAGAACCAAAGAAAGTTCACTGATCTTCATGGAGTAACACTGCAGATTTATGCCAGCTCTAACATAGGGCTTACAATCATTTTGTGTGAGGCAGCTTTGAATCTTCAAATCAACAAATGCCATAAATAGTTTTAATACGAACCCTCAGTTAACTCTTTGAAATCATTAATTATATTGATAATTGTGAATGCAACTAACATTTAAAATTCAAAAGGGAACAACATTGATTTCACTTTTTAAAAAAATTTATGATTTTCTCATCTATTTTCTTCTTCCCAACAATTTAAAATTACAACTTTTTACTTTCTTACTCTAATGTACATGCATTGTATCTTCAATCAAATAAAATTCATGATATTTGTCAAAATGAACAAAGGGAGATGACAGAATAAAATTTAACCATGGGGCACCTGGGTGGCTTGTCGGTTAAGTGTCTGACTCTGGATTTCAACGCAGGTCATTGGATCAAGCCCCATATCAGGCTCTGTGCTGACAGCATGGAGCCTACTTATGATTCTCTCTCCCTCTCTCTCTGACGCTCTCTCTCTCTCAAAATACGCTGTCTCTCTCTCTCTCTCTCTCAAAATAAATAAAAATTAAATTAAATTAAATTAAAAATAACCATGAATCAAGTGAGTTACACTGTTACTAAAAAGTGAATAAAAGCAAAAGTAGAAAAATTTAAATCGCATGTATTCTTGGGCATAATAAGAGTTTTATATCATACCTTCCCTTGAGGAAAGAATTGTTATTCTTCCAAACAACAATTTCATCCACTACTCCTTTGTAACTTTTTTGAATAGCAAGTCTTGTGTCCATTTTTATTTATTTATACAAAACCTCAAGGTTAAGTAAATACTTTAATAAATATTTCATGTTATACCAGCTTCTTAAAAGATTTAATTAATTCTGTTCAGCAATATTCACCCTGTTCCAGAAAAAAAAAGTCTACACGGTAATAAATATTTCCAAGGAACAGAATGATTACTGTGTAGATTTTATTCAATTTTCAATGTTTTCTCCAGGGCACTTTCTGAGAAATACTTATTATATTTTCTAGAAGAAGGCAATCTGCTGCTATATGACCAATAATTATAGTATCATGTTTTGTAAAAATGACATTGAAGGATAAAGAATTTTCTCAGGAAAATGACAAGATGAGGCAAAAAAAAAAAAAAAAAAAAGAACCACACACGCACACACACACACATTTTTTTTTTTTTTTTTCTGATGCCAGACAGCTGGTCTTTTTCACTCCCCAGCTCCAACTCTTTATTTTAAGTCATATCATCAGATCAATGTCAGGTCACTTGCAGCTAAATTGGCAGGAGCAAAGACAGTCATTAAAGGGATGCATTCAATAAAGAAAAAATCCAATTACCTTCTGCATTAGAGAAATCAAATTCATTTCTGTTGGTGGTCAAGGACAGTCTTTGTGGGAAAAGATGCAGGAAAGGCAGGACTCAAGACCATGCACAAAGGGTGCTATGTAGCATAAATATAATGCAAAACTTGTTGATGCTTCTCCCAGAGGAAGATTATTAGAATTTGAAATTGCAGGTCTTTCTTTCCAAGCTAGGAAAATTTAACTCTTTGAGTCTCATAGATCTTGTCACTCTCCCTTTCCTCCCTATGAGGTCTGTGCACAAAACTCAGAACTTCATTACATCCCTTATCACATTATGCCTTGTCAGGTAGTCTTTCTCAGTAAAATATAAGCTACTGTAGGGCATAGGTATTGTACAATCTGAGCACGAGCATGAATGTTGAGATTTCAAAGTCAGTAAATGATTGTAAAAGCAATTTATCTCTACAGAAATCTAAGTGGAAACTTTGCTCCCCTAAGTGGAAGCTGAGCAGATAGGACATGGGGGTAAAAATGGCAACAGAAAGACAGCAGTGACAACAGCAATACCACACGTTTGCTATAGAGCTTCATGGATTACAAAGCTCCTGGAGGTATTTTTCTTAATAATTGTCATAGCAGCCTTATAAAGTAAGTTGCTATTTTCCACTTTCCACCAATGGAGAAAGAGAAGTCAGCGAGATGAAATAACCCATCAGGATCACACACGGAATGCACTGTTATGTGGACCAGTTGTGGAGACAGCCTGCCGGCTGACTTCTGAGTTTTTTCTCTTACTAGCTTTTTATTTGCAACAAAGGAAATGTGCAACAAAGTAATTAATCTCTCTGAGCCTCAGCTTCTTATTCTCCATGTATGGACACACAGTAGGTATTAGCAGATGTTACAAGAATTATTGATGTTTTTTTTTTGTTATCTAAAACTTCTACCCAGGGGCGCCTGGGTGGCTCAGTCGGTTGGTTGGCCGACTTTGGCTCAGGTCATGATCTCAAGGCTGGTGAGTTAAAGCCCCACGTTGGGCTCTGTACTGACAGCTTGGAGCCTGGAGCTTGCTTCGGATTCTGTGTCTCCCTCTCTCTACCCCTGCCCCACTCGCACTCTGTCTCTCTGTGTCTCAAAGGTAAATAAACATTAAAAAAAAATTAAGACTTCTACCCATTTAGTCAAGTATAAAGACATTAAACAATTGTTTGTAGGCTACATTGCTCTCATGGCCTGCATTTGCTTTATGTGACTGCGTTAAATGATTGGATTTAGAGTCAAAGGGTTTGACAATCAGTCTCATCTCTTCCATAAAGACAAGACTATAAGATACTGAACTATTAGAAAATGATAAAGATAGAGCATAATGTTAAAATATGTCCAGTCTAAAATTGCTATAAAAAAATAAAACTTATTGCCAAAGGCTGCAATAATCTAAGAAGGCTTCACAGAAGATTTGTATAATAAAACTGACCACTGATTTGTATCCTGTATCATTCTCCAATTTTGCCAGGTTTTTCTTAGCTTGATTATAAACTACGCACACACAGGTACTACATACTATATCTCTAGTCTTACTTGATACGGTTTTAGGTTAAGCATGTGATATTAATGAAAAATATTGATGAAATAGAGATAAAAGATCATAATATAATAATAATAACCGTGGCTACATAGTGCCCCTCTTGAGGTAGTTATTATATAGCAGAGTATCATTTAAGAAAAATAAATGTTATTCTCTTAACAAGCATATACATTAAGGATATTAATGAACAAGCATATACATATAATTTTCCATGCTATTTTGCAAGTTATTTCATTTTAATAATATATTTTGAACATAATCATATATCAGTACATATATAGCTATTTAAATAGTTTCTTCTTAGGCAAGGTTTCAATTGTATAGAGCCAGAGTTAGTCTCTGGAAAATTCTTCTAAATCTTTAAGGTCATATATGCAAGAAGCCTGATAGAAGTTTCCTTAAATTTTAACACAACCCTGAAATTTTTCATATAATTGTAAATAAGTTTTAAAAATGAAAGAAACCTTTCTAGACATCATTAATTAAAAATAAATTTTAATTTAAAATAAATAAAAAATTTCTTCTTTCTTTCTTCTTTCACCATGCATTTACTATGTGCTTTCCACTGAAATACAAAATGTTTCCATTTGGTTCTAATTACTACCTTTATAATTAAAGTTCATTTAACATATATATTATTTATTTCAATTTTTATTTACTCCCTAGTATGAGCATTGACTTATTTCATTTCTGCTGTTTCTCCCTCTGCCTTCTCTCCCTCCATTACCCTACTATACTTATATTATTTTACCCTATTAACTTTTTGACTCTTTGAATATCTTATGTCCCTTTTTTATTTATCATCTTTAAATAGTATCTTCTTCCCTCATCTATAAAGATGGGAAAATCAGAACATTATGCTTTCTTACACTATTCATCATTTCTGTGTTGTTAGGGTTTGGGAGCATTTCTCTTAACCCTGGTTCTACAGTTAAATTGACTCAATGATCTTTTTCAGTACTCCTGCTGGAGTTTTCCCACTACTTTCAAAGTTTGTACTTTGTTCTACAACACATTCTTCAGGAAAGGGCATGAGAGCAATGTAGCCTACAAACAATTGTTTAACATCTTTATACTTGACTAACAATTAGACTGAGTGTAAAATTATTGAGTCATTGTTGTTGTTGTTGTTGTTGTTGTTTGTTTGTTTGTTTAGCTTGGCATCAAAGGCACGGCTTCACTTTCTTAATACTGTTGAGTGATAACATGGAGAAATCTAAGATAACTCAAAATGGGATTTTTTCCCCATCTTTACAGGTGAATTGGTTTTTATTGCTTAGATGCCCAAAGTATTCTTTTTTCTATCTTGAGTATTACAATTTTGCTAAGTTTATTGATGGTTGTCTGTCACTTTTCCAGGCATGATTGGTGCTTTCAACCTAAGGATTCAAGTTTTTCTTTACTCTGTTAACTGTTCTGAGAATCCTTAAGTATTATTTTTCTTTTCCTTTATTTTAGTTCTATTGTTTAGTTCTATTGTTAGAGAAACAATTCTGCAGACACTGGTTGTCTTTGTCTTCTATGTGTATCCTTTCTAACTTTAATTTCCACTCCCTCAGTTGTGTCCCTTACCTTGATTTTGGGTGTGTCGATTAATATTTGTGGAGAGTCTAATTTGACCTTTATTTCTCTAATTTTCTTCCTTTTGCATTTCTTTCCTGAGCCTACCATTCCATTTCATCCTCTGTTGTCTCACAACATGAGATCTCCAAACTCTTGTACCATTGCTTTGGAAACTTATAAAGACAATGACTTCACTAATTGTTTTTTAATTCCCTGGGGTTTTGTTAATCACAATTTTCTTCTGCTCCATAGTATCATTTTTCTGGTGAAAGTTCTTCACCTGCTACTGGATTTTCTTCTTCTTTTCTGCCTCTGTTATTCTTAGAGACAAAGTTCTCATGCTGGTTCCTTTGGAGTTGACTGCCATCTGAATGACATGAGTTTTTCCTGGACTAGCATTCTGCAAGAAGCTCATATTGGTTGCGGGGGGGGGGGGGGGGGGGAGGGCGCTGCAGGGGCAGGGCCCACTCTCAATCATCATCTCCCCCCCATCCCTAATGCTCCAGACCTCTCAAGAAATGCCACCTTCCTTGGAGAATTATCCAAGAGATAAGTCGTCACCACATCTCCTCTTAGCATTGTCTTGAAACTTAGTGATAGTCACTACGTTTGGCAATCCTCCATCATGAAGATTGTGCTTCAGAGTTAAAGATATGATTTAGTCTTATTTATGATAAAGTTAACATCTCCGATTCTTATATTCCATGTTCTTTGGGATGGTTGCCAAAATATTCCTACTTTCAAATGAAAATTCTATATTGCTATTTAAAGTGGTTATTAAAAGGCTTATTTATGTGACATGTATTTTTGGCAATTTTGAGGCCATTTTGTCAAAAGTGATTACTACATCTGTGATACTCTCGTCTGTTTAAATGGTACCTATCAGATGACCTAAATAACATGTAAAACCAGCTTTTAATCTAAAACCTTGTTTTAGATTATCTTCCCCAAATACAACTTTGTTAAAAATAAAATAATTAAACATAATACGAGATTTTGTAGGGATTTGAACATAAGGCAGTTTCAGATTTTCTGGGAGAGGATTTTGCAGAAAAGTTTTGCTTTATATTCAGCGTATGTCATAATATAAAATTTTAATTAGGTTATCTGGCTACCCATATCTATTATATAAGTGAAATGTGAAAAGTATTTAGTCAATGGAAGGCTAAGTGTTCTATGAGAGCATTTCATACGTAGAAATTTCATCTCTTAAAGATAATAGTGATAATGGTCTTCCAGTAGTATGATAGTGTCTTCCATTTATCTACAGCAAAATATGCCACCAGCAACTGATGATTTTCATGGATATCTATAATTACTTTTAAACACCTGGATAATTGTTATCATGACCAAGATATTTTTGTTTTTTAGTTCCTTGTCCACTTAAGAAAGCTAATTCAGACTATCAAAGATACATCACCCCATTGGGGCGCCTGGGTGGCGCAGTCGGTTAGGCGTCCGACTTCAGCCAGGTCACGATCTCGCGGTCCGTGAGTTCGAGCCCCGCGTCGGGCTCTGGGCTGATGGCTCAGAGCCTGGAGCCTGTTTCCGATTCTGTGTCTCCCTCTCTCTCTGCCCCTCCCCCGTTCATGCTCTGTCTCTCTCTGTCCCAAAAATAAATAAACGTTGAAAAAAAAAATTAAAAAAATAAAAATAAAAAAAAAAATAAAAAAAAAAAAAGATACATCACCCCATCACTGTAGTATTCTCTTCCTGACTTTGTTAATACCACTTTTATTTTAATTTCATTGAGGCATATACAGGTGCATGCCAGAAAAATTACTTAGATAGAATTATAAGCCAGTAGTATTACTAAGCATGAACAGGCAATTAACACCAAGTTTTCAATATCAAGCAATCCCATATTTTGGCAAATGCTTTGAAATTCCCTAGGGTGGTTCATTCAGGGACAGGTAGAAAGTTACAAAGTTCTTTGAATTTGTAAAAGCAGACTGTGTATTTGAGGACTTTTGCTTCCCAAAAAATTGTGGTTACAAATATATTCATTTACCAATAGCCAAAGCCAACATCAAAACGAGTGCATATTGGAGCAAATGGGTGGCTCAGTCAGTTAAGTGTGACTCTTGATTTCAGCTCAGGTCACGACCTCATGGTTGGTGGGTCCGAGCCCCTCATAGGGCTGTGTGCTGACAGCACAGAGCTTGCTTGGGATTCTCACTTCCCTCTCTCTCTGCCCCTGCCCTGATTGTGCGCATCTCACGCTCTCTCTCTCTCAAAATAAATAAACATTGTTTAAAAAATGAGTACATCCTTACAACCCAGTCTAAGAGGGCAGACTGCTTATCGTTATGAAGAACATGAGCACTGACAGAGAGTTATGACCCACTGATGACAAACCGATGACACAAGGAAATGTCAGCACTTAAATTGGAAAGGAGAAGATGGTGAGCAGGGCTCCAGTATGTCTTTTAATTGCTCATTTTACTTCTTTGCTTCTAAGCAGATTAATAAAAAGTCCTTACCTACAATGCATATGTATCCCAAATTCCTCCCAACAGTATCATAACCATATTGAGGAGTCTGACTCCATTTTTTGGTATTTTTTTCTTTTTTCTTTCTTTTTTTTTTCCTTTTCATTGAAGCATGGTTGACATATAAAATTATATTAGTTTCAGGTGTACAACTAATTATATTAGTTTCAGGTGTACAGTGATTTGACAATTCTATACATAACAAAATTCTCAACAAAAAGTATAGTTATCATGTGTCACCACATGATTTGTTATTATAATATTGACGATATTCCCTGTGCTGGACTTTTCATTCCCATGCCCTTTTTATTACTAGAAGTTTCAACTTCTTAATCTCTTCTCTTATTTTGCATATCCCCCCACCTCCCTCCCCTCTGGCACGCCCTAGTTTGTTCTCTATTTATGAAGTTCCATTTAAAAAAAAATAACTGCTGACAACTTTTAAGCCTCACTGCTCCCTCTTCCTCTTCCCCACACCTGGGAAAGCTGATAAGAAAATCCTGTGCTCCTTACCCTGCAACAGCAGGAAGTTCAAACCATGTGCAGGAACCCTCACCCTGGCTCCACCCCTTACCCACTATAAAAACCCCACACCAGTCTCTTTACCTGACTCTTTTCAAGCACTTCTGGATCTCTTTGAGAGCCATCCTGCTCTCCCCAGAAAGTTCACTATATGAGGAATAAACCTTTTCATATCTTCTTGGTGCAAATGTGACATCTTCATTCTTGGCATCTGAATAAATTTGGGATGGAAGGGCCATCTTACTTTTTCAGAGTGCTCACACAGTAACAAACCCAACAAGTAATCATAAATGAGGTTTCCGGTGATTTTTTTTCTCATATCTTGTTTGGGAGGCTACCTTTTTCTTATGGACTCTTGGCATCTTATAATGCAAATATATTCTGTCACCAAACAGCAGTGCAAAAGGCCTGCTGGAATTGAGGAATTGAGAGATTTCTAAGAGACTATGTCAAGGAAACTTCACTGTATTCCTGAAACTGTAGCTCTGTGCATCAAAGCCTGACATTATATAAAAACAAAGGCTAATATTGTATAAATTATTCGTATAAAATAGGGAGAAATTAAAAGTTCCAAATTTTAGTAGCTATATCCTGAACATAAACTGAGATTCTGTAAAATGCAAAGATCTAAAATAGCTGAATTAACCCTGCTAATATACTTACCCCCAGAGTATAACCTCCATCACTGCAAGCATCTTGTCCATTTTGTTCACACAGTGTCCCCATGATCTAACATTGTATATAGTAGACTGTAAACTCTCAGTCAACATTTACTGAATGGGTGGATGAAAAAAAGGATACATGGTGAATGAATGAACAAAAGGGAATCAAGAAGAACATGGAATACAAAAGAGACTAGTGAGGAAGGCTAGAAAAAATAGCACATTCCAAGTAGCTCTTTCCTTGTTCTGCTTTTAAAGCCTCTCTAGCAATTAGTGTTGATGACGGTGCTAACAGAAATGGTGATGGTAGTGGTGGGAGGAGGAGGAGGAGGACATGAATGGTAGAGTACTCCCTTTCCTTCCAATCCCATCACTTCACTGTCTGGAAAGCTAGGAAAACACAGGGCAGTTACAGTTAAATTCTAAAAAGAGGTAGAGGTCATCTTTGTCAACTCCCAGAAAAATAAAGAAATCAAAGATAATTTCAAACAAGAGGAATATTAAGCCTAAGATGCATACTTACTCCCACTGTCTATGTGCACAACATATCTGCTTTATTGTAAATATATTTGTAAGTTAACTAAAGAAGGACACATATGAATCAGATATTTTAAAGACTAGAAAGCAGTATACTTCCATATGCCTTATATTTGGTGTTAATTTATTGAACAGTTCTGGGGGAGAATGGGGTATAGTGGCATCTGGAGTTGGGACAGTGCCCAGCCTCTGAATCCTTACGTGTTGGGACCTTTGCATCCCTAAGAGCATAGCATTATTTTCTTATCCTCTGCTTAAGTCACTCTAAGGAAAAACAAAATTTAAATTGCATTTCTTTCACAATAGGGAAATATTGTACTGCATAGGACAATGCGTGTTGTTTGTTCCCTTTTGCTGACCCCTAACCCCCAAGAGACACACCATACCACATACACAGGCATGCATATACAATCAGTCGTACACAACAGCACTTCCCACTGAGACAAAGAAAGACCCAAGGTCCAACCAGAAAGGATTATGCATATTCAGTGAGGAATATTAGCTAAGCATACAATTAAGTAAATGGAAACCATGGAGGAACGTTTTCTAAATTACCTAGATATGGCTTGAAAGAATTGCTACAAGAAGTATCTGAAAATCACTGGCAAACATCAACTGGTGAACACTAAACCTGGAATGTATTCTACAGTTTTTTAGAAGCACAACCAGGGTTTCATAAAGCATGAATATTAATGCACTGCTTATTATCTCCAATGATAGCCTGCACTGCTTTTGTGATGTATTGCACCTTATTGCTGGATCCCTACTGATTTACAATGAGTCATGGACTGTTTTATTATTAAGTAAGGAAATTGGGCATGTCTCAGAATATAGAAGCATTTAGAAAAAGATACCTGAATCACCTGAATACAGAAATACACACAATCAAAAAGTACCTTCCCAGGCAAGGTCTGCAGAGTTCCAAATGGCGTGTTAACAAATGCAAAATAACTACAACATCCCCCAGTACGATTTGCTTTACACCACATTGAATTATAATTAGAATAAATAGAAAGAAATAGACTACTGATTTTGCTGAGCAAAAAGCCAGCAGAAAAATATTTATACCACCTTCTGATATGCTATTCTTCTTGGGTGGCCAAATTACAAAATGACAGTAGCCCAATATTACATGACTGGGAACTTATTTTTGGTTTTTGGCTTGAAAGAATGAGGATTTTCAGCATGCATACCTTCTCTACCTTGTTAACATAAATGATTGTTACTAGAGAAATGAATTATACAAATATACCATATATGATGACTTTGTGACAGTATATATGAATGGAGAACCAACAGGGAAATCTATAAAGGATGTTTTTTAGAAATTTAACTAAAAGAACCATTATCCACCAAGGAGCCCTTGGAACACAGAAATGGCAAACATCTCAAAAGGAAACTCAATCTTGGGGAGCCAAGATGGTGGAACAGCATGGAAGTTTTTTGTGTGTCTCACATCCATGAAATACAGCCAGACCAACACTAAACCATCCTGCACATCTAGAAAACTGATCTGAGGATTAACACAACAATCTGCACAAACTGAAACAAAGAACTCATTAGGTACGCACTGCGGAGAGGTGAACACGGAGAGCAAGAAGCCACGGTGAGCAGGGAAGTGTTTTTGCAGGCAGAGAGAGAACAGAGAAGGCGGGGGGAGGCAGGGGGGGGGGGGGAATACAGGAAAAGCACCCTGTCCCAAAAGCAGCTGGAGAGAAAGTGGAAAATTGGAAACAGCTACAGGAACCAAAATAAAAAGGGAGAAGGAGAAAGGGAAGGGTTTAAATTCCAAAAGAGTGTAAACAGGGGGACTGCAGAGTCTGCAACTCCACAGCTCCATACCTGGCAGTGCCCTGGTGGGAAGGGCAAATCTCCAGGAACAGAGTGGGGTCTGGGAGGTTCTTCGGCCACAAGGGGAAAAGCAGTTCCACTGCTGGAAGGACATTTGATAGAGACTGTTGAAGCCACCTGGTCCCAGCAGACCCCAGAAAATGGCCACATTCACTGGTGCTGGAACAAGGTCGTTAAAGGTGAAGCATGGTGCCAGATGTGTGTTGTGATTTTCCATAATCCCTGAAATGCAGCTGCTACACTATCTCACAAAATTTTTCTGGGGCAGGCTGGCACCTGGCTGCAGTCTCAGGGCGCAGGCAGCAGCAGGGTCCAGCAAGTGTTCCTGGGTGCACCAGACATTCCGCCATTGCTCAGTGAGACGCCCCCCCCCCCCCCACAGAGGGGCAGACAGGTCAAAGCCACAGTCCTTCAGAAGAAAGGGACCGGGTAAAACAGCCGCATCTGAGACAAAACTCAGGAGAGAGGTACTGCCTGGGGCTTGATCACAGAGAGTGAGAAAGTGGGGACTGGACAAAAGCTGAAGACAGAGGACAGGTGCGCGACTGCTGATCTGGGAGAACAGACTGGGTAGCTGGGTGGCGCCATTTTCACCACTCACGTGCATGCGCATACGCACCTACAAGCTCCACAACAATTCACTCCAGTAGGCTAGCAGCGCCATCTAGTGGAGAACAGAGCCGTTACACTAAGCCCCGCCCAACTGGGCCAACCTCACTCTTCAAGAGCACAAGTCTCACCACCTGCTTAGTTCATGGACTATAAAGTGCTTCATAGTTTGACTTCTAAGGGAAAAAGAAGTAATTTCAGTCATATTTCAGTCTGTTAGCAGGTACATCTATTCAATTTTCTTTCTTTTTTTTCTCTTTTTCACAACTTTTTCTTGAATACAGAAAGAAAAAAATTCACTTTTATTTTCAATTTTTATTAAAATATTTATAATTTTTTACTATATTTTTTACTTTTGTGTAAATTTTTTCAAATTCTATTTTACTTCCATCATTTTATATTAGTCTACTACAGTATATTCATTTTCAAATTTTCAAATGATTTCCTTTTTCTTTTTCTTTTTTTCTTTTTCATTTCTTTTCTTTTTCTTGAACACAGAAAGAGAAAAAAATCATTTTTATTTTTAATTTTTGTTAAAAATATTTTTCCTTATTTTTTTCCTACTATATTCTTTATTTTCTGTCAATTTTTTCAAGTTCTATTTTACTCCCATCATTTCATTATAGTCTACTTCAGTGTATTCATTTTTTTTAATTCTCAAACAATTTCCTTTCCCCCGCCCCGTTTTTGTCTCTAATCTATCAAACCACTTTCACACCCAGAACAAAACACACCTAGGATCTAGCATCATCTATTCGATTTTTGTGTGTGTTTCTAATTTTTAATTTTAATATTTTGTTAACCGTAATTTTTTTAATTTTAATTTTTCTACTTCATTAATTCCTTTTCTCCCTTCAAAATGATGAAACGAAGGAATTCACCCCAAAAGAAAGAACACAAAGAAACCACACCCTGGGATTTAACCAAAAGAGATACAAGCAAGATGTCTGAAACAGAATTTAGAATCATGATAATAAGAATACTAGCTTGAGTCAAAAATAGATTAGAATCCCTATCTGTGGAGATAAAAGAAGTAAAAAATAGAATGAAATTAAATAGAAATTAAATGCTATAACTGAGCTGCAATCACGGATGGATGCTGCGGCAGCAAAGATGGATGAGGCAGAACAGAGAATCAGTGATATAGAGGACAAACTTAGGGAGAATAACGAAGCAGAAAAAAAGAGAGAGATTAAGGCAAAAGAGCACGATTTAAGAATTAGAGATATCAGTGACTCATTGAAAAGGAACAACATCAGAAGCATAGGGGTCCGAGAAGAGGAAGAGAAATAGGGGTAGAAGAGTTATGTGAGCAAATCATAGAGGAAAACCTTCCTAACCTGGGGAAAGACACAGACATCAAAATCCAGGAAGCACAGAGGACCCCATTAGATTCAACAAAAACCGACCATCAACGGGGCATATCATAGTCAAATTCACAAAATACTCAGACAAGGAGAGAACAATGAAAGCAGCAAGGGAGAAAAAATCCCTAACATACAAGGGAAGACAGATCAGGTTTGCAGCAGACCTATCCACAGAAATTTGGCAGGCCAGAAAGGAGTGGCAGGATACATTCAGTGTGCTGAATCAGAAAAAATATGCAGCCAAGAATTCTTTATCCAGCAAGGCTGTCATTCAAAATAGGAGAGATAAAAAGTTTCCCAGACAAAAATTAAAGGACTTTGTGACCACTAAACCAGCCCTGCAAGAAATTTCAAGGGGGACTCTCTCAGGGGAGAAAAGCAACAAAGTTAGAAAGGACCAGAGAGGGGCGCCTGGGTGGCGCAGTCGGTTAAGCGTCCGACTTCAGCTCAGGTCACGATCTCACGGTCCGTGAGTTCGAGCCCCGCGTCGGGCTCTGGGCTGATGGCTCAGAGCCTGGAGCCTGTTTCTGATTCTGTGTCTCCCTCTCTCTCTGCCCCTCCCCCGTTCATGCTGTGTCTCTCTCTGTCTCAAAAATAAATAAACGTTAAAAAAAAAAAAATTTAAAAAAAAAAAAAAAAAAAAAAAAAAAAGAAAGGACCAGAGAACACCACCAGAAACTCCAACTCTATAAACATCATAATGGCAATAAATTCATCTTTCAGTACTCACTCTAAACGTCAATGGACTCAATGTTCCAATCAAAAAACATAGGGAAACAGAATGGATAAGAAAACAAGATCCACCTATATGCTGTTTACAAGAGACCCGCTTTAGACCTAAAGACACCTTAAGATTGAAAATAAGGGGATGGAGAACCATCTATCATGCAAATGGTCAACAAAAGAAACCCGGAGTAGCCATACTTATATCAGACAATCTAGAATTTAAAATAAAGACTGTATCAAGAGATGCAGAAGAGCATTGTATCATAATCAAGAGGTCTAGCCACGAAGAAGACCTAACAATTGTAAACACTTATGCGCCAAATGTGGAACAGCCAAATATATAAGTCAATTAACCACAAACATAAAGAAACTCATCGATAGTAATACCATAGTAGTAGGAGACTTCAACACCCCACTCACAGCAATGGACAGATCATCTAATTAAAACATCAACATGGAAACAATGGCTTTGAATGACACACTGGACCAGATGGACTTAACAGATATACTCAGAATATTTCATCCTAAAGCAGCAGAAAATACATTCTTCTCCAGTATATATCGAACGTTCTCCAGAAGAGACCATATACTGGGACACAAATCATCCCTAATTAAGTACAAAAAGATCGAGATCATACCATGCATATTTTCAGACCACAATGCTTTGAAACTCGAAATCAATCACAAGAAAAAATTTGGAAAGGTAACAAATACTTGGAGACTGAAGAACATCCTACTAAAGAATGAATGGGCTAACTAAGCAGTTAAAGAGGAAATTAAAAAGTATATGGCAGCCAATGAAAATGATAACACCACAACCCAAAACCTCTGGGATGCAGCAAAGGTGGTCATAAGAGGAAAGTATATAGCAATCCAGGCCTTTCTAAAGAAGGAAGAAAGATCTCAGATACACAACCTAATCTTACGCCTTAAGGAGCTGGAAAAAGAACAGCAAATAAAACCCAAACACAGCAGAAGACAGGAAATAATAAAGATTAGAGCAGAAATTAATGTAATCAAAACCAAAAAAAAAAAAAAAAAAAAAAACACAACAGAACAGAACAGATCAATGAAACCAGAAGCTGGTTCTTTGAAAGAATTAACAAAACTGATAAACCACTAGCCAGCTGGATCAAAAAGAAAAAGGAAAGGACCCAAATAAATAAAATCAAGAATGAAAGAGGAGAGATCACAACCAACACATCAGAAATAAAAACAATAATAAGAGAATATTATGAGCAATATATGCCAGTAAAATGGGCAATCTGAAAGAAATGGACAAATTCCTAGATACATATACACTACCAAAACTGAAACAGCAAGAAATAGAAAATTTGAACAGACCCATAACCAGTAAGGAAATCGAATTAGTAATCAAAAATGTCCCAAAAAACGAGAGTCCAGGGCCAGATGGCTTTCCAGGGCAATTCTACCAAATATTTAAGGAAGAGTTAACACCTATTCTCTTGAAGCTGTTCCAAAAACTAGAAACGGAAGGAAAACTTCCAAACTCTTTCTATGAAGCCAGAATTACCTTGATTCCAAAACCAGAGACCCCACTAAAAAGGAGAACTATAGACCAATTTCCCTGATGAGCATGGATACAAAAATCCTCAACAAGATATTAGCCAACAGGATCCATCAATACATTAAAAACACTATTCACCACGACCAAGCAGGATTTATACCTGGGATGCAGGGCTGGTTCTATATCTGCAAAACAATTAACGTGATTCATCGCATCAATAAAAGAAAGGACAAGAACCATATGATCCTCTCAATAGATGCAGAGAAAGCATTTGACAAAATACAGCATCCTTTCTTCATAAAAACCCTCAAGAAAGTAGGGATAGAAGGAACATACCTCGAGATCATAAAAGCCATATGTAAACGACCCAACACTAATATCATCCTCAATGGGAGAAAACTGAGAGCTTTCCCCTAAGGTCAGGAACAAGACAGGGATGTCTACTCTTGACAGTGTTATTCAACAGTATTAGAAGTCTTAGCCTCTGTAATCAGACAACAGAAAGAAATAAAAGGCATCCAAATCAGCCAGGAGGAGGGCAACCTCTCACTCTTCGCAGATGACATGATACTGTATATGGAAAACCCTAAAGATTCCACCAAAAAACTGCTAGAATTGATTCATGAATTCAGCAAAGTTGCAGGATACAAAATCAATGCACAGAAATCGGTTGCATTCCTATACACCAACAATGAAACGACAGAAAGAGAAAACAAGGAATCAATCTTATTTATAATTGCACAAAAAAAATAAAATACTTAGGAATAAATCTAACCAAAAAGGTGAAAAATCTATATGCTGGAAACTATAGAAAACTGATGAAAGAATTTGAAGAAGACACAAAAAAATGGAAAAAGATTCCATGCTCCTGAATAGGAAGAACAAATAGTGTTAAAATGTTGATACTACCCAAAGCAATCTACATATGCAATGCAATCCCTCTCAAAATAACACCAGCATTCTTCACAGAGCTAGAACAAATAATTCTAAAATTTGTATGGAACCAGAAAAGACCCCGAATAGGCAAAGCAATCTTGAAAAGAAAACCAAAGCAGGAGGCATCACAATCCCAGACTTCAAGCTATACTACAAAGCTGTAATCATCAAGACAGTATGGTACTGGCACAAGAACAGACACTCAGATCAATGGAACAGAAGAGAGAACCCAGAAATGGACTCATGAACATATGGCCAACCAGTTTTTGACAAAGCAGGAAAGAATATCCAACGGAATAAAGACAGTCTCTTCAGCAAGTGGTGCTGGGAAAACTGGACAGTGACCTGCAGAAGAATGAACCTGGACCACTTTCCTATACCATACACAAAAATAAACTCAAGATGGATGAAAGACCTAAATGTAAGACAGGAAGCCATCAAAATCCTCCAGGAGAAAGCAGGCAAAAACCTCTTTGATCCTGGTCACAGCAACTTCTTGCTCAACACATCTCCAGAGGCAAGGGAAACAAAAGCAAAAATGAACTACTAGGACCTCATCAAAATAAAAAAACTTCTGCACAGCAAAGGAAAGAATCAGCAAAACTAAAAGGCAATCAACAGAATGGAAGAAGATATTTGCAAACGACATATCAGATACAGGGTTAGTATCCAAAATCTGTAAAGATCTTATCGAACTCAACACCCCCAAAAAAAAATAATCCATTTAAGAAATGAGCAAAAGACATGAATAGACACTTCTCCAAAGAAGACATCTAGATGGCCAACTGACACATGAAAATATGCTCAACTTCACTCTTCATCAGGGAAATACAAATCAAAACCACAATGAGATACCACCTTACACCTGTCAGAATGGCTAACATGAACGACTCCGGTAACAACAGATGTCAGCATGGATGTGGAGAAAGAGGATCTCTTTTGCATTGTTGGTGGGAATGCACGCTGGTGCAGCCACTCTGGAAAACAGTATGGAGGTTCCTCAAAAATCTAAAAATAGAACTACCCTACAACCCAGCAATTGCACTACTAGGCATTTATCCAAGGGACACAGGTGTGCTGTTTCAAAGGGACACATGCACCCCCCATGTTTATAGTAGCACTATCAACAATAGCCAAAGTATGGAAAGAGCCCAAATGTCCATCAATGAAGGAATGGATAAAGAAGATACACACACACACACACACACACACACACACACACACACACAAAATGGAGTATTACTCAGCAATCCAAAAGAATGAAATCTTGCCATTTGCAACTACATGGATAGAGCTGGTGGGTATTATGCTAAGTGAAATTAGTCAGAGAAAGACAAATATCATATGACTTCACTCATGTGAGGACTTTAAGAGACAAACCAGATGAACATAAGGGAAGGGAAACAAAAATAATATAAAAACAGGGAGGGGGACAAAACAAGAGACTCATAGATATGGAGAACAAACAGGGTTACGGGAAGGGTTGTGGGAGGGGGGATGGGCTAAATGGATAAGGGGCACTAAGGAATCTACTCCTGAAATCATTGTTGCACTATATGCTAACTAATTTGCATGTAAATTTAAGAAAATAAATAAAAGAGTATCTACTTAAAAAAAAAAAAAAAGGAAACTCAATCTCATGTTAAGGATCCCAGCATTCCAGTTTTCTGAATGAAATGCCTAATATATGCCTGCCTTAGTGATAAAGGCAAAAGAGTTGGCTCAGTCTCCCAAACCCAGCATCAGTATATAGTCTAATGCTTATATAATATATACATTAACCTAATGGTTATATATATAAATATATATATAGCCTAATGCTTATATAATACCACTTCTCAAAATGTTTCAGATGATTCTACAAGCTAACAAATTCAAAGCTATACAGATCAGTCTAATGAAAAGAAATTCATTGGCAACTGGGTTGCCATTCCTACTGTTAGTAAATCCAAGAAAAGGGTGATAGTCATCCATCTGAAATACCACCTTTGTTCCACTTTCAGAATTTGAGGGATTATAAAGAAAGGCGACCACCAAGTGACATGGCTTATAAGTTTAAGCAAGTGTTATTCTATGTTCTACCGTTGCCTGAAGACAGATATAATTGTAATGTTATGCACTGAATATTTCGGTGATATAATAACAAGCTTAGAAATTTGAAAGCAATAACCTGAATGTGTATCTGTGCAATGAGAAATCCTACTTATCAAGGTGTCTAAAAATAAAACTTCATATTCTCATTTCAAATACAAGTAAAATAATGGTTTTTGGTCATGCATGTGTTTTAAAAATTAAACTCAGTAAGTGTGTCATAATCAAACTTTTCTGTTGTTTTTGTTAATATATCAGATGTAGCTACATATTCAAGATGTTTTCATTGAAGTTATTAAAAATGTTATATATATATATATCAAAGAGCACAGAATGTACATGTAGGGAATAAAGAATAAAAATAAATTGTGTTTTTAAATGTTTATTTGAGAGAGAGTGCACATGAGTTGGGGGAGGGACCGAGAGAGAAGGAGAGCCTGCCTAAGCAGGCTCTGCACTGTAAGCACAGAGCCCCACAAGGGGCTCGATCTCACAGTCAGACTGCACCAAAATCAAGAGTTGGACATAGGGCACCTGGGTGGCTCAGTCAGTTAGGCGTCTGATTTTGGCTCAGGTCATGATCTCCTCATTTGTGATTCAAGCCCTGCATCGGGCTCTGTGCTGACAGCTTGGAGCCTGGAGCCTGCTTCTGATTCTGTGTCTCCCTCTCTCACTGCCCCTCCCCCACTCATTCTCCCTCCCTCCTTCTCCCTCTCTCTCTCTCTCTCAAAAATAAACATTTTAAAACAATTAAAAAAAAAAAGAGTTGGACGCTTAACAGGCTGAGCCACCAGGTGCCCCAAGAATAAAAATAAATTGAGTATGTTCCCACTACCTACCTTGGAAAAAAGGGAGAACAAAATCAAAGGCCTTTAAAAGTCCTCTGTTATTTGTCCCCAGGAAAATTACCCTGTCTACCTCTACAAGAGGTAACCACAATTCTGAATCCTGTATTTAAAATTCCCGTTTTCCTGCTTTTCCTTTTGGTCTCATCTGGATGTAACCATAAGTACAATAAAATATTAATTAGTGATATATACATATATATCTTATATTTATAGTTAAACAGAATACAGTATGCTTTTTGCACATTAGTTTTCTGAACTTTATCTAGAGTGAAGCATACAGTTATATCTTTGATCTCTGGTGCATCTCTATTGATAGTTTCTTTTGTTTATGATTTATTTGTCAATCTTGATTGATCTTATAAAGTTTTGTCAATTTTTTTAGCCTTTCCAAATTTTTAAAATGTTAATCCTCTCTATAACAACTTTATTTTTATTATATTAATTTCTGCTATCTTTACATTCTTCCTTCTACCTCTTGACTGATTCTCCTGGGTTTTTCCCTGCTAAGTTCTTAATGCTGAAAGCTTATCTCATTCATTTTTGCTATTTCTTCTTCTTTTTTTTAAATGTTTATTTACTTATTTTGAGAGAGAGCATGAAGCAGGAAGGGGCAGAGAGAGAGAGGGAGAGAGAGAAAACCAACAGGCTCCACACTGTCAGTGCAAAGCCTGATGCAGGGACAAACCTACAAACCATGAGATCACAGCCTGGGTTAAAATCAAGAGTCTAACACTCAACTGACTGAGCCACTCAGGTGCCCCTTTCTTCTTTTTTTTAACATAAACACAAATTCTGTCAACTCATCCTTTACAAATTTTGAAGGCTTATGACAGGGTATATATAAGTTTAAAATTGTTATACACCTTCCTGCTGAACTGATTCTTTTCATCATAATGTATTAATTCTCTTTAACCCTAAAAATGCTTTGCCCCCCCAAATCCATTTTGCTTCATAACAATATAACTACATTAATTTTGTTTTTGATAGTATATTCCTGGTGTATGTTTTCCATTCTTTTACTTTTAAAATTTCTCTCTCTTCATGTTTTGGGCATGACTCCTGAAGACAGCATGTGGCAGGCAGAATTCAAAGAATAATCCTCAATGTTCCTTGCCCTTTCCCTTTTAGATCTGGGTGTAACTCACAACTATAATGAGCTATACTCCTGTGATTATGTTTTATAACAAAAAATAACATTATTGGGTATCCCAGATTTAATCATGTGAGCTGTTTAAAAGTAACAGGAGAATCAGGTATATTTAAAGCCTGAGGGAGATTCATTGCAAGGGGTGGTCTCCTCTTCTGAGATGGAAGGGGCCATTTGAGAGGACATAAAAGTGGCCAGGGCAAGTGAATAGGGATCTCAGCCCTACAAACCAAAGGAACTGAATTCTGCCAACAAGCTGAATGAGCTCAGAAATGTGTTCTTCTCCAAACCCTCCACATAAGAAGCAGTAAGGCCAATACCTTGATTTCAGACTTATGAGATCCTTTTTTAAAAAAATGTTTACTTACGTATTTTGAGAGGGATGAGGGGCAGATAAAGAAGAGAGAGAGAATCCTAAGCAGCCTCCATGCTGCGAGATCATGACCTGAGCCCAAATCAAGACTGGGATGCTCAATCAACTGAGCCACCCAGGTGCCCCATCAGACTTAGGAGATCGTAAGCAGAGAACCCACAGCAGTCCACACAGATTTCTGACTTCAGACCAGTGAGCTAAAGAGCAGATCTTGTTTTAAGCTAAGTTTGTGGTAACTTGTTATAAAGCAATAGAAAATTAATATAAAGCAGGGAAATAGAATTGCTTTAAAGCTAATCTGTCCATCTCTGTACTTTGACAGGAAGGTTACAGTAATTGTGCTTACAAAAATAATTTATTTCTGCCACTTCATTTTATATCATCTGTTGCTGAGACTTTTCTTTTTTCTTTCAATTTTCCTTCTTTCATATTGATTTTTTTATTTGTGTTTCATTCTTCTCTTCTCTATTGTTTTGGATGCTAAAATCTTCATTTCTATTCACTAGGAAGTTGCCTTAAGAATTTTTCTCTGCATACATAAATTAGTAAAATCTACTTAATTAATAACACCACTCTACACCCAAACAGTTCACAGAACTCAGAGTGACTGAATTCTGATCAACCCTTCCCAACTTAAATGCACATTTTCCCAGAATTTTAGTTCCATTTGGCTTTAACACTTGCTTATTTTTAAAAATAAGTCATGAAGTTTACTGTTTCATATAGTAATTTTTGCTTATATTTAAAAATATATGAAATATTGTTTGTTCATAGATCCCTCCTTGAATCTCAGATTGCCTTTTTGTGATTTTTTTTTTTTTTATAATGTTGCCTTGAGAAGTTTCTTCAGTAAGGGTCTGTTAGGGATAAAGCTTCCTTTACTTTTTGGGGAAATTACTACTTGGCTCTTGTTCTTGCAAAAGAATTTTCATGGAGTTTATTATTCCAAGATAATTTTCTTTTAGAGCACAGGAGGTATTATTCTCCTGGCCTCCATGGTTTTGCTCCGTTACCTTTAAACTTATTTTTCCTTTGATGATACATAGATTCACCCCCATTTGTCTAGGTATGACTTCTTTTTTCCTGTTCTGAATTTATTATACCTTTGGAAGATGAAGATTCAGGCATTTCAATGGTTAAGGAAAAATCTAAGCCTTTTTTTTTTTCTTCTATATTGCTTCTCTCCCATCCTATTTTCACCTTCTGGAACTTTGATGAGATGCACAGAACTTCTCACTTCATGTTTCTTACCTTCTTTTATGCATTTTCTATTTCTTGTACATCATTCTAGAAAAATGTATTTCAGATTTATTTTAGACTTTACCAATTCTCTCCAATATACTCTTCAATCCAACAACTAAACTCTGCATTATATAGTTTTATTTCTAAAAGTTTCTTGGGGGATCATTTTCAAATGACCCATTCTTTCATTCCTTACTTATGTTTTCAATTCCCTCTTTATTTATTTGAATACATTATTTGAAAATACTATTTTATCTTCTGTATGGATAATTCTAAGAACTGAAATCTATGTAGATCTAATTCTGTCAGTTGTATTTACTGCTATTACTCATGATACTTATTTCTTGCGTGTTTTGTAATTTTTTATTATGCAGTTATGTTTACTGGCATTTGATTTGTGGAGATGTTTAAGGACTGATTTGTTAATGTGCTCCTCCAGGGAGAATCAATGCTTGGCTCTGTGAAGGGACCTAAAGAAACTTCCAATCTGGGATCACTTTAAAATAAATTCTTGGTGTGGGGTTTTTAAAAATCTGCAGGTAGTGAGAATTTGGGCCATCCACCCACTTGAGGCACACCTTATGGTCAGAGTTCTCAGAAGGGACTTCATTTTTCTCCTCTCTCCAGAACCTAGGACAAGACAACCAAGTTTCAAAGGTGCTTCCCTATCTGGGGCAATTTTTTTCCAGTCAACAGTCTACTGAGAATGTAGCTTTTCAGGATTCCTGGCTTTATGTTTACTACTTATGATTTGACCACATACCTTACCTGAGCCCTCAATTTTGCCTCCTTCCTCTCACACAAGTATATATAATGAGTTCTAGGTGACTAACATCTAGCAGATGTCCTCAGGCCTGTCAATGACCCACTCCCTACTATGGGTTTGAGTCACATTTTATTTTTGGTCTCAGGATATTCTTTACTTCCCTAAAAAAGATTATGGTTTTAAAAAGATTTCTGTTTTTATTATTTGTTTATTTGTTTTTAATTATATAGCTAAGATGTTTTGTGCTGGGAGGTAGTGTGCTAGTTGCTGTTGCTTTTTCCTGGTTATCCAGTTTACCACATTCCCAGTAACAGACCAATGTTTTTAAACCCTTTTTATCGCCCCCATTTTAGCACTGAATAGAACATGATGTGTCAACAAACAATTCAAGTTTCCATCATTATCTCTAGGGAAGCATGATTAATGTCTAGAATAATTAATTCTAGAAAGAATAAAGACATTCAATAATTTTCAAAAGTGCACAGCCAAATAAACCCCACAGATTCTCTGGTTTGTTTTTAAATCTGAACATATAGAAGCTGGTTGCACTTGAGAAATGCTACCCCTCCCCACAGATACCTAATTGCTACTTTTAATCAATGAGAAGCAGAGAAGAGGCTAAACAAAATTTTTACTTCATAGGATGCCTGGGTGGCTCAGTTGGTTAAGCATCCAACTTCGGCTCTGGTCATGATCTCACAGTTCGTGAGTTCAAGCCCCGCATTGGTCTCTGTGCTGTCAGAAAGGTCATCTTGCTGTTGAACCTGGATGCAGACTAAATGCAGGACTGCTCGACTCCAAAGTGCACACTCTTGGCCAATGTACTACTATGTGCCTACTTCATTAGTATTAACAATGTTTTACTCCAACTTATAATTTATTATCTATTTTCAGATTTTGGGGGGAAAACATAGTTCGTTCACTCAGTGCATTCAGCCAATGTATCACTACACGAATATACATAATAATTTTCAAAGCACTCTTAGAAACATCAGTTCCTGTGTACCAGTAGTCATTCTGTGGTAGACAGGTTTGACAATCTTCATTTAACAAATGGTGAAGGAAGTGGACACAGAGAAGTTTCATGACTTGTACAGAGCAATGCACTACTACAGCCAAACTAGGTCACGGTATTCTTCATCCTCTTCTTTAATTGTACTTGCATTTGGAAAATGACAATTCCCTTATAAGAAAAGACCGAAAACGCTGAGCATTCAATATGTCCTGAAAGACAACTCTGTCACAACAGTAAGCAGGAGGCCAAGCTTTTGGGTGCAGGGGACCTTGGGTGCTATGTGTGGTCCCCTACCTCTTCTACTGAAGACCCCACAGCTGGAGAGGAAATGAAGTTGATATGTGATCACCCTGCACCCTTTTCTCCCAAATCTACTCCTATTGCTGGTCTACCCTTCTAAGATTATTTGTTACTAGTGTCAATATTACCTTATATATTTATCTTTATGCTTAAAGCTGACTCTGATTATAAATAAAATGTACATTCTTTAACTTTTATGTTTAGTCATGGGATTTCAAAACGGTTATACATTTTATATGTATTTATTAAATATTTTCCTTTTTAAAGCTTTTTGACCGTGACACACTGATATATTCCTTCAGTTATAGAAAAAGATTAAGTTGCTAGTTTAACTCACTTTAAAGCAATGTTCAATTTACCAAATATTGAGAACCAACTCCGGGGCCTTACACTAGACTCTGTAATAGTTCATTGACTTGCCCAGGTTGTTCACCTTATACTTGAGATTGTAAGTCCTGCATTCCTCATAAGATTGTTGTGGGGCCTTGTGATGGTCAATTTTATGTGTCAATTTGGCTGGGCTAAGGGATGCCTAAATAGCTGATGAAACATTATGAATATGTCTGTAGAGTGCTTCCAGAAGAGATTATCATTAAAATTGGTAGAGTGAGTAAAGAAGAGTGCCTTTGGATTGTTGGGCATCATGCAATCTGTTGGAGGCTCTGAATAGAACAAAAAGGCAGAGGAAGGGCGTGTTTGCTGTTTTTGCTTGATCTGGAGTCTCTTGTCCTTAGACATTGGTGCTTCTGGTTCTCAGGTATTTGGAGTTGGATGGGACTTATACCATTGACCACCCCCCTCCATTCTCAGGCTTTTGGACTTGAACTTAACACCCCTTCTAGTTCTTAGGCCTTCAGATTTGGATTGAATTACACCACCAGCTTTCCTGACTCTCTGGCTTGTAGACAGCAAATCATGGGGCTTCTCATCTTCCATAATAGTAGAATCAATTCCTATAATAAGTCTCCTCTTATATCTATCTATCTGTCTATCTATACCTATATATCCTGTTGGTTCTGTTTCTCTGGGTGCAGGGGACCTTGGGTGCTATGTGTGGCTCCCTAGCTCTGCTACTGAAGACCCCACAGCTGGAGAGAAAATAAAATTGACATGTGATCATCTTGCACCCTGGAGGAGATACTATTTTAAATGATCCAAATGTAAGGTTATTATTGTATAAAATGAGCATATCAGAGGTCCTGCCCTCATGGAGTTTAGCAACAGGCAGTAGAATATACTCAAATCAATTTTATGCAGGAAAGAACAAAAATGTCAACTGAAGCCATTACTACATGTCTACCATCTTTAATCTAAAATTTATGGGGGCTAGATTTAGGATTTAGAATTCTTCAGATTCTAGATGGGGAATATAATAGTATATTATACAGTGTATCAGGTAACACCTCCATAATAAAATGTATTCATGCTTCTGTGACAAACACCTGAATTGTCAAACTTATTGGGAGCACAAAGAGCCTCGTGTCAGTTCAGATATGGTTTTGCCAAAAATTGAATGAGGGCAAAGGCAGATTTTGCCACTAAGTAGGTTATAAAATCTTCTGCTGCTGCTGCTTTGGGTTTTTTGTTTGTTTGTTTGTTTGTTTTGTCTTTCAAAGTTTTTGAGATTTTAGAATTGTGGATATATGGATAAAGGGTTGTAAATCTCTGGAGTGTTTTTTTAAATTTATTTAACATTTATTCATTTTTGAGAGACAGAGACAGAGCACAAGTAGGGCAGTGAGACAGGGAGACACAGAATCTAAAGCAGGCTCCAGGCTCCCAGCTGTCAGCACACAGCCCAACGCAGGGCTCGAACTCATGAACCATAAGATCATGACCTGAGCCAAAGTCAGACGCTCAACCCACTGAGCCACCCAGGCACCGCTAACTGAAACAATTACGTCACCTGTTTCCTACTGCACATATTTCCTTCTGTAGTAATTAGAAGCTAGCAACAAGCATCAGAATCAACTGAGCAACATTCCTTTCACACAGGTGCTGAGCCTTAGCACAAGGCATTGGGATCTACATTGGCATTATCTGAAGTAGACCCAGGACTTGGTCTTTTTTTCAAAGTCCTATGAATGATTTGCTACACACCCCTCACTGAGAATCATGATTTGAAGAGATGATATTTTTGCTTGATATTCATGTGGCTTAATAGCATAAGAAAATCAGCAAGAACATTTCATGTAAAATTAACCAATTCCCAAATCCAAAGTTGTTTTTCTCCAGAATCTTTTCATTGCCACATTTTAAAGCATTAGGATATCAGGAAAGTGGGTTTACCCATTTTATTAATTTTTTTATTTTTGATTGGCCATCTTAACTTTCCGTAGATGGACAGTTCTACAGTTCACACTCTGTGCACAGCTGATGTGGACCAATTCTCAGTCTACAGCTGGTCCTGTTTGTCATCTCTCATTTAATCGAGCAATTTAATCAGCTTTTGGAATAGGCCTATGAACCTTCTGTCAAAAAATCACGCTTGGTTGCTATTCTCTTAAAAACAGGCAACTCCAGAATTTCACACATTTGGAGCTATCTCATCTCGCACATAGTTTCCAAGAATGCAGAAGGAATAATTTAAACTCTGGATCTTTATTTATAAAATAAATCTAATTTTTCTAAAATCACTTTCTACATTCCCTTATAGTGATGCAGACAAGTTAATTTTGACAGCACTTCTAAGTTCTTAAGTGTTCAAGAATAGTAGTACATCACTGCTTCTCTTTGCCTATTTAACATTTCCGAATCTTTCTTCCTCTCCCTTTGCACAAAAGACCTTTAAGCATTACAAGTTACTGAGAATTTTGTCGTTGTACTGAAAGAACAGCAAGACGATGTTTTTGTCTTTCAGTTATAGCATGCTGTCACATCCTCTTGTACATCACAAAGAGGTTAATAAAATTCATGCTCATGATAACATGAGCCTGAGATAAATACTTTTATTTCCCAGACTATACCATTATACAGAAGCAAATCTAACATTCTCTTAGCATCTCTAGCTTATCAAAGCCATTGTCACGAATCTTTATTTTTTCACAGTGATAACTAATCCTTTCATAATGTACAGAGATACCATTTTCTGCAATAACATCTGATTGAAAGAAATAGTCCCAGCAAATAGATATTTGAAATAAATACTAAGAATACAATAAGTCCTTTCTTAATTACAGCAATGAAGTGAACATGAGAGTCATTCACTAGTGTATTCAACAAACATTTATTAAGAACTACCTATGTGCGGAAGCACTATTCTAGATTCTCGGGCTGCATCAATGAAAACAAATGAAAATTACAGTATCTCCATTCTAGTGGAAGAAGCAAAATTTAAATAGTAAACATAATACTTAAGTTATACATTATGTTCTAAGATAATAAATGACATGGAAAAAGAGAAGAAGTGAGCCTGGTAAGACAGATGGGAATGCCAGAGGGAGGTAGTAGCAAAACACAGAGATGGTTGCAATTGTACCTTGGGTGGTAACGATGGGCTTCAATGAGAAGGTGACATTTGAGCAAAATGGACAGCAGGTGGGAGAGGCTATGTACAAAACGGAGAGCAGCAGGAGGAAAGAGGCTTGTCACTAAAGTCTACTGGTCCCTTCTATTTATCCACTGACCCCTGAAGACAAGAGTCAAGAAGGAAATGGCCAAGCCTAAGGAGGAGTTCCTTGGCCCTCTGGCCGCAAGGAATGGCACAGTTAGGGCTGAGTTGCTCTAGGAACCACGATCATCTGCTAATACTCAGATATCTTTATCAAGTTAAGGGGCCTTTGAATCAGTTAAGCAATAAGATTTAGTAAGACCGAAACAGTACCAGAAACACAATAAGGAAAAATGAATCAAGACGAGCAGCAAAGGGTAAGCAGAAAAGCAAAGCCAAAGTCATTTACTGGATGTTTAAATGGAAGATGATCAAAGTCATTGAAAGAGGAAACAGAACTGCAAGCCTATAAGAAACCCAAATTAGGAATAAGTAAAATCAGATATGAAGATGTAAGTAGCTCACATTGGTCAGGTAATTTGATGTAAACTTTAAAGCCTGGTTATATGCCTTCCTGCCTCATAAAATTTCCCAAACTATTCTACTGGATTTATAGCCGCCTTTTAAATGTCCTGGAAAAGTCTCTATGGACATCTTCTCCCCCTCCAGATACCAGGCTGGATTCTTTCACTTCATCTCTGAAGCCATTCTCAGATCCACCTAAAAAAAGGATTTAATTTTATCAGCTGCCTCTTGAAATAGAAAGTTAGCTATATTGATTCTTCCCTAGACCTTGCGGATAGATCAATGCTAAGTAAATCATTGGTTGGAGCTCCATATGAGTTAGGAATCTTACACTGGGTATCTCTGCTTAATACTTGTATATTATACCCCTTACATGAAGAAGCCATCTCGAAAAACAAATGCTGATGGTCAAATGGGGTTATTTAAAGGCAAATGATTGATCCTCAAATATTAGTACACAGTACTTTGCTTGAGAAGCTGCCCACTTCTTTACTTGATTTAATTCTATTTATGGCTCAGGACCCAGCACAAATGCAACATATCCTTTCCCCCCGTTAGACTATCAGTTCCTCCAGGTTACAGATCCCATTGTATTCAACCTGAACTCCACCCCCCAGACACCTTATTTGCCATGCAGTATTAATTCAAAAAATTAAGCGCCAAGCATTAAAAATTCATTGCCCTTGGGACACCTGGGTGGCTCAGTTGGTTACGTGTTCAGCTCAGGTCATGATCTCTTGGTTTTTGAGTTCCAGCCCCATGTCACGCTCTGTTATAACAGCTCGGAGCCTGGAGTCTGCTTCGTATTCTGTGTCTCCCTCTCTCTCTGCCCCTCCCCCTGCTCACACTCTTTTTCTCAAAAATAAACAGTAAAATATATATATGTATATATATGCATATATGTATATATGTGTGTGTAAACATATACATATATGTGTATATACATATACATATATGTGTATACATATACATATATGTGTGTATACATATACATGTGTGTGTGTGTGTGTGTATATATATATATATATAGCCCTTGCTCTCCAGAAACTTTCAAATATTTTATAAATGACTAAATGAACAAATGAATATTAAGTTAACAGCATTAGTTATAAAGGGCATAATATAAAAACTACACATAATAAAAATTAGTCTTACAGAAATAAAATACTATACTTTTTTTTTAAAAAAAGAATAGTAAACTAAGAATTCTGCTTTGAAAACACACAGATCAGAGATACAGAAGAAAATATTACAGATCATGATGACCTTGACTTTTTTTCCCTATTTACTTATGTCCATCTGGAATAGACTGATCTAGGGAAAATAAATATGCAGACATAGAAGTATGGATACAATTAAAAAGCATATATACATTAAATAGTTTTAGGAAGCCTCCCTAGTGAGAGCCCATCTGTGCAAGAAACTAATATGTACTAGAAAATTTGACTGCCTTGAGAATTAAACAAGAGGATGCCTAAATATAAAATCACTGCTGGTTTAGTATAAGATTATTTTATACACCCTTCCAGGTTGTCTCACTGTTCAAATCACTCCCGAGGAGTAAATCAGGCATGCTTAAAAAGTGGGTGACTCCTTCAGTTCACAGGATAACCACTACCAACTACACTCTCATGAACTGAAATTGTAATGTGCTTCCAAAATGCTGAGCACATATGCACAGAGGAATGATACTTTGGGAGATTAGAGATGAAATGAATTTTGCATTTTTAGTGCTATTATTAGCTAATTTTTAAACAAATTTATAAGTTTCACTCTCTTTTTTCCCCCACAAAATTGTTATAAAGTGAAGAACGCTAAGGTAGCCCTTCTACAAGAAAACAAGACTTCTTGGACAAACAACGTGGCTACTCGAAATTATGTTAAACTGAGCAGAACCTCTGAATACCGCTGGATCTTTTAAAACATATGCTCCTTACTAAAATAGGCTATTATGATAGTAAATCATTCTCATTTTTACCTACCCCATTCTATAGGAAAATGACACAACATATGGGATGTTTGGCGGTGAGCAATTCACACATGCATGCCTCCCTCTCTGCGTCTTTCCACGTGCATCTAATGGCTCAGAGAGAATTTGCAAAGTTGGCTATCAATGAAACAGACAGGTTGAAGAGTGAAGGATACCATTTTCTCGAGACTAACCTTTCTTGGTTTGCCAACCCTAGGTCTCTGGAGGATAAAATGCTCTGATTACTTTCATCAAGGCATAAGGTTCAGTGGGAAGGCAAGTCGATGGGGGTTCCTTGACTAAGCTGTCAGTGTTGAGACTGGAAGGTCTAGAGCTTCCCATGATTATCTGCAAAAGCAGATGTCAAAATTCTAACCACACCTTATTATCGTGATTCCCAAAGGCCCGTTTCACAAAAGTGGAGGTTTTGGCAGAAACTCTAGTCAAATCATCTGCTGATCATTCTGCATTCTGCCTGCTGAAATGCCCTTAAGAGTTCCTATTGGATATGTATCACTTTTTGTCTGAAAGCCCTGCAGAACACTCTGGTGAACTGTTTTAAAAGTGCTGCTTTGTCTTAGAACAAGTGGTAGGTGGCATGTGAGACAAGACGCTAATAATAATGCTGTAAGAAAGTAGGAGCTCATATGCATGTATTAGGTAGGTCTGGGAACGAATGAGATCTAATGAACCTCTTTATCTCAAACATGAGCCTGCTTCTTTTCTGCTGTGTATCACGTTAAACAGAAATGGCAAACCATTAAACAAATGACCCCAAATTCATGAATTCATGGAACACAGACCCTTCACCTGATTCAGAAAATAGAGTGCAAAGGAGTCAGTGTGTTATTTACAGCACATGATGAAATCCAATATAAAATCCAATGCACTATTTGTATCATGTGAAGTAGAAGTGATTTTACCAACTAGTAATACAGGCTTAAGCTATATGTATATAATATAAATTCACAAGTATAAACATGAGTTCATGAAAAAAATACTTTTTTTAAAGCAATATTGCCTTTTCCTAAGTTTTTGAGTTGTTGATAACTTACTTTTCTCTTGCAGTTTTTATAGATTAGCTCTTCCTCGAAAGCAAGCAAAAGCAAGTGGTAAAAGTCTGAAAAATAGTTCATGGTATCAAACTTCAAAGTGGAACTTTTTAGTCACTGCACCTTTTCTATAAATTGGCAAAAAGAAAACAGTTATCCAGTTTTTGTGATTAAACATTTTGATCCAGCTAACTGTCTTAGCCTAAGAACCACTGTTCCTTCAATCACTGCATCAGCAATCATGTTTTGCATGACTACAAGGGTCAGGCACTGTAACAGTTACTGAAGATGCAAAGTCAGACAAGACATGAACCATTATCAAAAGACTATGGGCCTATTCAATGCTCACAGTAGTCCTACCAGTTCTGTGATTATACGGAGGCCACCCATATAACTCAACATAAACTTTCTATGTTAAGTTCAGATGATTAGTAACTTTAATTCCACTGGAAAGGTTCTTTCAAGCAATACCTCCCATTAGTGTTTGACTGAGTAACCAGAGGGCAGAAACTGTGGGGGAACGCTTTTAGAATTCCACCCACCTATTACACGGATGTGTATTTTAGGTTTCGGCTTAGGAGAATCTTGTTGAGCGGGAAAGAAGTAGCTAGGCAGTGAATACATTGAGAAGAAGGGGATTCTGTCAAATGGGATTCACGACCTATGTGCCAACACCAAGGCCAAATACATGGGCCGCCACCGCTGCCCACTGCCCTTCCCTCTCCCTCTTCTAAGCACTCCACTTAGTTACATGTTAATCCTTTGTGACTTTCTTCCTTATCTGGCTTGCCTTTGATCCTATTTTTAACCCTTAGTATGTTTTCAACACTGGACTCTCTAGGACTGTTAACATTTACATGAAAACAATATAGAGACAGTGTTTGGGGAAGCAGGAACCAGGCATAAGCATGTTGATCACATGCCTTTAGCATAGTTCAGTGCGTTATAATTAATCATGCTCAATTTCATGTCACCTAATACTCAAAGTACACTCAATTAATAACTATGCAAAGTAAATAAGTATGCAAAATTGAAAGATCAGTTGCTCACTGAGATTGCAGCAAAGTGTACTGGGGCACATGCAACAAGAACCATATGGACATGCATCCAATAATAAGAATGCCTGAATGAACACAGATATATTTACATGTTTATCAAATAATGTAATGTAGCCATTAATAAAAAATATTGCAAGTAAATCAAAATGTAAACTATTATTATCTCTAGCTAAGGATTATTGGCAATGATTTGCTTTTTTCTTTATACATTTCTGAGTATTCTAAATCCTGAATATATATATACATATATATGGTAAATAATGAATATAATGATGCATGTAGGAATATTTTAATATGCTAAAGATGGAAAAAAAATAAAGGTATATACTAAGATAGGGAAGGCAACTAATAGATCTAAAAGGTTGTTTTAAATTAACAATTTGGATTAAAATGATTTGTGTTTTTTGTTTAACCATAGATCAAATGAAGTTCTCTCTGTGCATAGGATTGAGGTACCACTGGCCAACTTGTCATACTTTTGCCTATCAGAACAACCAGGCTATGAGATACCTCAGCCAGTCACTGAAATTCAGGACAACTCCAGACACATCAGGGAGTATATGCCTGAATTATTCAGGCTCCTTTATGGTTTTTTGTGTGTATTATTTTTTATGGGTTTTTATAATTTTATGATGCTTGAAAACCTTTTAGTATGTAGAAATGATATGGTGAAAAGTCAGGTAGTTCTTTTGTCATTGTTGCTGACAGACATTGCTCGATGAGAAGGACATGAGCCATATGTGCTTTAATGAGGGAATATTGATAACAGTGACTGTGGCAATTGTGGCAGAGGTGGTGAGCTGTTCACCAGAATTGTGTGCCCTCATTTCCCTAGTACTGAGTTAACACTGGGAAGTGGCCAGCCAGCTAGGAATCACATTTCCTGAGCCCTCTTTGCAGCGAGCTGAGTCTATATGATTAGTACTCCCCAATGGAATGTGAGTTGAAGTGATTAACTTCATTTCTAGGAGATGGTGGTTATGAACTGGGTATGCCTTCTCTACCCCTCTTTCATAGTCTTCTAGGTAGATAAAGAAGACACTGAGGTCTGGGGCCGAGCTCACAAATGAAAAGAACCTGGGTCCATGAACCACAACATGGAAGAAAGCTACCTGCCAACCAAAACAGCCCACATGTTATACAACATGTTATACAGCATGAAAATCTTAGGTTTGTTGCATCTAGTGTTTCCCTAATAACACAATTAGGAAGCTAGCCATTATTAACTGAGTATTTACTATGTGCCAGGCATTATGCTAAGCAACTACCATACTCCATTCCATCTAAAATGTTTCCTAGACTCTGAGAAGCAGATGTTATATCCTTTTAAAGGTAAGAAAACCACAACCGCATAATTTATCAAGGGTAATTACAATATTAAATCTTTTATTTGGTCGGTTTGGGAATCATGTCTACAATCTCTGGCTTTTCAACCCTTGCTCCCTGCTCTTATCTACGATGTGATATTTATAGGCTTGAAATTGGCTGAATGACCTTATCTAAAGAGTTTGATTAATGAAATGATGCCCACCTAGACAGAATGCTGAGGTTTAATATATCAATCAATGAACTGAATGATATAGAATCCTATGCTTCAAATCTGCAGGTGGCAGGAAACTGGCAAAGGTAAGTAGACTAGAGGAGAGAAAAAGAACAAAGCATGCATTAAAAGATTGAAGAAATAGCCTGGATCTTAGAAGTTAAAATTAAATAAGGTTAAATGTAATTTCTATCATCATAGCCAATAAATAAATTAGACACAGAATGGGAGAGGCATGGCTTAGCTTATGTGAAAAAGGATAATTGTCAGTACATTCAACATGAATCAATAAATTGATGTGATTATCAAAAACAAATGAAATGTCAGGCTAAATTAATAGTGTATCTAAAACATGAGAAATGATAGCATAGCTCTTCTCTATGTTGATTGGGCCATAGACAGAGTAATGAATTCTCATGTGGAATCTATATTTTAAGAGAAATACTGATAAAATAGTGACTGGGATACCGAGGCATCTGGAAGCCAAATCAATTGAAAAATGACTTAAGTTGTGGAGGTGTGGCCCAAGAAGAAAATACTTCGATGAATTATGCATCTTTACAAATATATATAATAGCTTATTGCATGACTACAATACTTGGAATAACAATCACAAAATATAAGCTCAACAGAAGTGATTTGGAGTCACTATCAGGAAAAACTTTCAAATAGTCATACTTCTCAAGACCTAGAATGGGCTTTTCCATGAGGCAACGAGATCTCCATCATTGAAGGCATCTAAGCCTATTCTAGACAATTCATTGGCAAAGCTGGTATAGACACCAATCCAGTGATCACTGAAATAAATAAGATAACCATTACATTACTTTTCAAAACTGAGAAACTAATTAAGTGGATGATTTGTAGCTATAAATTTTAATCAATTCATGCCATAATCAATCTCTACTTTATAAGTTGTGAAGACTGAATTATTAATAACTTTCCTGAGGCATGGTAAGTCAGGTAAGGCAGAGATCTAAGAAAAAGATGAGATGTGAGTTATTTCAGCCTGATTATACCCACCTCACCACAGTTATTAAATTTGCAAGAATCTGCTTCACTCTGCCTGCAGAGTTATAGCCACAAGCAGATGCAGAACACAAATAAACTATAAATAAATATCTCAATTACAGTCCAGGTTTTTGATTATGTGTGTACAAAGAGTAGATTGTTCTTAAAATTTTAGATGATGGGACTGCAAAGAGATTTTTCATTTTGCATTGACCCCTAAATAAGCTGTAATAGTAAATCTTTTGTGTAAGAAGAAAAGGAGGATGTATATTCAAAAATATTTTGCCCAGCACATTTTTTTTCATCTAGCAAAGTCTGCAGATTTAGATATTTGACCATTTAGCCCTATTAGTTGTGCATCGTCCTGTTATAAAGCAATATTTCTCTCCCCAGTCTGTACTGCACTGTAAATAAAACGCCCCTATAAGAAACTAGTAAGAATGGTACCGGGGTTTTTGCCAGAAATACCACTTAATAATGGTCTGTAGTCCAGTGTTGCTAATCTAAAATAATCTGCAACTGGATAGCAGTTTCTGGGATATCCTAGCAGTTGCTGGGAGAGCAACATGACTACCTTAAGTATTTTACAAGTCACACATGACCTTGCTCCTTTTCTTTCTGAGCTAGTCCTCTATTACACTGTACTAGTTCTCAGTTGCTATTTTTTTATATTCTTAACCTCATCATTCTTTTCCTGTGTTGTTTTATAAAATTCTGATACCGGCACATTAATTACCTTGAGGTTATTATATAGCATTCTCTCTCTCAGCAGCTGGAATTCTACTACTAGGGTAACCTCATCATGCAGAAAATTAAATGACCATAGTCAAATAAAGACCACCAGATTCTAATCTCCATACAGGATTATTTTAAAAGGGAAAAACATTTCCTTTTGGTTTAGGAAATCCAAATTTAAAGAGCTGAGAACAAGCTCTCTTCTCAATGTTCCTAGGACTCTAGTTTAAGTTACCTGAGTTCTCTTCCTTTCCCCTAATATGTAAGGCAGAAAATTCTGCACAAATATATTAGTGTTCCTATGAAGTGATAAACTGTACAAGATCCATGGATTAACAAACCATAGCTCTTTCCATTGAGGAGTTCCATTGAGGAGTTCACAGCTAAACAGGGATCTGTATGCATGAGATTATTAGTTAACAAAGACTACCACACTTAAGCAATAATGAGATACCATTTATACATTTCAGTTTACAAAGATGTGCCATTCATTCATTCATTCATTTGTTCATTCATTCATTCCACAGATATACTGACCACCTGCTATGTGCCAAGCACTGTTTGTTGGGTATACAGCAAAAAACAAGAGATTTGAAAAAAAAAAATCCCTGCTCTAGGGTGGCTTAAATTCTACTACAAATGATAATGTTCTATTCTCGTGAGCCCTAAGTGAGGAAAGCACTTTCATATGCCAAAGGTAGAATCATACATTAATAACAATGTTTGAGCAGAAAATGTGAAATACGTATAAGATTAATAAGCCTTTTCTTTCTTAAATATCAAACAGACAAAAAAAAAAAACCCCTTCCTTAGCCACATCTCTCCCTTGCGCTTCTACCTTATCATTCAAACTTCTTAAATCATCTACACTTGCTATTCTTTATCTTCAACCTCTAACTTAGCCCAGCTGTCTCCAAATCATTTCTACACCATAACTCTACTGAACTGACTCTGTGCATGTCACTTAAGACCATCTACTTCAATCAAACCAATAATCACATTTCCAGTATTTTGCTTGCATGATTCTCAGCAGCATTTGTCACTGTGGGCCACTCCTTCTTTTTTTAAAATTCTCTGTCCTTTCATGTATGATACCATTCCTTTGATTTGCTCCCATTTGTGTTGTCAGTCTTCATGAATCTATCTTTTATACCACTCCTACCTCTGCTGACCAAAAGTGGTGGCATCCCTTGGGCCTTTATCCCAGGTCATAATTTTCACTTCATGCTACACTCTATGCTCACATGAACTCACTAACTCCCATGATGTCTATGATCACCTGTCAGCCACAGATGTCAGAATACGTATCTCCAACACTGCACTCTTGCCTGAGTTATGGGCCCACAGGCCCAGGCTAGTCTATTTCACTTCTCATTTGACATTTACTTGCGTGTACATTTCAGCCATCTCAAATTCAGCATTGTAATGCCCACCACACTCCCAACAAATTCCTCCTCCTCCAATGCTCCCTGTCTCAGTGAATGACACCGAAGTCCACCCAGTTTCACAGGCCCACCACTAGTTAGCACAAAATCTTGCCAATCCAACCTCCAAAATATCTGTCAGATCATGTTCCCTTCTTTCTGTCTCCATGGTAACCACCACAACCAAGCTTAGTATAAGCTCCATCTTCTCTGGCCTGAACTCCTAATAGGAGGGATACTCTGTATTCACTCCTCATCTTCTCCAAAACAATCTCCATTTTTCAGCCAAAGTAGTCAGCATATCTGCATCAGTAGTTTCTTATACCCTTAAAATTCTAAACAGTTACCACGGCTTTAAAAAAAAATCTTTAAAACCCAATCCTTCAAACTCTCCAGCTCTATCTCCCCCTTGCCTCTGCAGCTTCAGCCAGAATCATGTGACTTCACAGTCCTTGTACTTGTCAATCTTTTCTTCTTTGAATCGTCAAGCATCTGCTCCTTCTCCCTGAGACTCTATGTTCCTGCTGCCAATGCCACTCCTCAACCTGACTGATTATCATTCTTCATTCATTCTTTATTTAATGTGATAATCTCATTAAATACAATGCTTATCCAAATGCTTATCAAGTGTTTATCAAAATGCTCACCACACTTTAATATTTTGTTGCTCCTATCAAATTGTAAACTCCATGAAGGTAAGAACCACATGTACCTTGTTTTTAAGTACATTCCCAGAAACTAACACAGCACTAGTTATAAAATACATGCTCAATATTTTTGCTGCTGAAGGAATAAATAAATGAATGAATGAGTACCTTAAGAGTATTCAAAATTGTGGTCTAAGAAAGTTCAAGATAAAGATAAACTACAATCAACAAAATTTCATTGCCGTGTTACATATTAAAACAAAAAAAGTCAACTACCTAAAGCACAAACTCAAGGAATAGTAAAGTATATTAGAGCAGAGGTTGGCAGGCTTTTTCTATAAAGGGCTGGATAGTAAATATTTTAGGAATTTTCATCTATACAGTCTCTATCACAACTTCTCAATTCTGCTAATGTAGCATAAAAGCAGCCACACACAATATGCAAACAAATGAGTGTGTTTGTGCTCCAGTCAAATTTTATGTACAAAAACCAATAGTAGGCTGGATTTAGTCTGTAGGCCATAGTTCTCTACTTTATTAAAGAATCTTATCTACACGATGATACATTTGGTGATCATCAAACATATTTACAAAGTGTGTTCAATAACATACTGAGATCATAATGTCAAGCAAAATGAGACTCTGTAAACTGTACACAGAGATCCAATTAATATGGTTAAAATATGTACATAGAAAAAAGCCTGAAAACAAATGAACCAAATGTTAGAAGAAGTTCCCAGTGAGGCATAGATGTATGAAAAATTGTTTTCTCTTTGAGCCCTTCTGAATTTTCTAAAACATTAAACATTTCTTTTACATTTATAAATAAATGTTGATTTGCAAATATTGAACCATTCTTGCACCCAATATTTATAATGTTATGTATATATGGAATATATATAATATTGTGTATATATATGGAATATATATACATGTATATATATAATTGAATATTATTATTATAAATATGTATTTATTTATTATATTTTTATTTATTTAGTATATTTTTATTTATTTATTACATATTTATTATTTTATCATATTAGAAATATTATTAGAAATATTATTAATAAATTGTACATATATATGGAACATATATGGAACATACATAATATAGTGTGTATATATATGGAATATATATACGTATATATATGGAATATATATATATATATATATATATATAATGGAATATTATTCAGCCATCATAAATGAAATCTTGCCATTTGCAACATGGACGGACCTAGAGAATATTATGCTAAGCAATATAAGCCAGTCAGAGAAAGACAAATACCATATGATTTCATTCATATGTGGAATTTAAGAAATAAAACAAACAAGCAAAGGGAAAAAAAGAAAGAAAGAGAGAGAGAAGCAAACCAAGAAACAGACTCTTAACTGTAGAGAACAAACTAATGGTTACCAGAGGGGAGGTGGGTGGGGGATGGGGGAAATAGGTGATGGGGATTAAGGAGTGCACTTGTGATGAGCCATAGGTATAGTATAGAAATGTTGAATCACTATATTGTACACCTGAGACTAGTACTACACTGTATGCTAACTGGAATTTTAAATAAAAACTTTTAAAAATAAAATAAAATAAATAAATAGATAATAATTTGTGGATAATAACAAGACAGATTCTAGTGTTCTGAGTGATCAAAGAATAAACTCCAAATAGACAATCATGAAATTATACACATCTCACAGATGTAGGGAAAAATGCATATTCTAACTCAAAAGAAGGCAACCAAACTAGACGTAAGGGCAAATGGTCCCTACTATAAAAATCCATTATAAAAATAACTGTAATTTATACTTAAGCAAAATACATTACACTGATAAAACAAGAACAAGTTACTTAAAAAGGGGACACTTGGAGACCTGGGAAGATGGCGTAGGAGGACACTGGGCTCACCTCGTCCTGCTGATCGCTTAGATTCCAACGACATCTGCCTAAATAACCCAGAAAACCACCAGAAGACAAGCAGAACGGACTCTCCGGAGCCAAGCTTAGACGAGAGGCCCACGGAAGAGGGTAGGAAGGGCGGAGAGGCGGTGCAGACTACATGGACTGGAGGAGGGAGCCAGGGCGGTGGAGGGGCAGCCCCCCCCTCCCCCGGGGGCAAGGTAGAGCCCCCAAAGTCTGGCTTGCAAAAGCGGAGGGGCCAGACTCCTTGAGTTCTAACAGCCAGCGGGACTTAACATATGGAATGTTAAAAGTCAACAGCTCTTCTCAGTGAGCGGGAGGGCGAGAGGACACCGGGAGGGAGAGTTGCTGAGCCCCAGAAGACAGAGCTCAGCTTGGCAAGGGAACAAAGGTGCTGGCAAGTGCCATCTACTCTCCCATCCCCCAGCCGAAATTCCAAAGGGAATCAGTTCCCATCACCTAACTTGCTTGTGCTGCGTAAAAGCTAACACTGTACTTCTGTGGATCCATCCCTCCGACGGGCCTGCCTCCCTCCTGGTGCTGCAGGGCCTCTCCCACAGGGGACCACTGATGACAAAGCAAGCTAAGCCTGCCCCTCCCACCCCCTTTGCACCTTGCAGATCCACCCTGGCTAATATGCCCTAGGCCCATCAAAGCAGCACCACAGCCCTGGCAGTGTGCAAGCAGCCCAGACAGGGGCACACAGCTCCACAGTGAGTCTTGCCCCTGGAAGAGGGGAAGATAAGGTCCACACCAGTCTCACTGTGGCCCCAGTGGTGGGCTGGGAGCAGACATTGGGTCTGACTGCAGCCCCGCCCACCAACACAAGTTACTCTGGACAGCACAGGGGAAGTGCCCTGCAGTTTGGAGCTATCACGGGGACTATTGAAAAACATAAAACAGAAGAAATATCCTCAAGAGAAACTCCAGGAAGTAGCAACAGCTAACGAATTGATCAAAAACGATTTAAGCAATATAATGGAACAAGAACTTAGAATAATAGTCATAAAATTAATCGCTGGGCTTGAGAAAAGCATAGAGGACAGCAGAGAATCTATTGCTACAGAGATCAAGGGACTAAGAAATAGGAGGAGCTAAAAAATGCTATAAATGAGGTGCAAAATAAAATGGAGGTGGCCATACCACAGACTGAAGAAGCAGAGGAGAGAAAAGGTGAATTAGAAGATAAAATTATGGAAAAAGAGGAAGCCGAGAAAGAGAGAAAAAAATCCATGAGTATGAGGGGAGAATTAGAGAACTAAATGCTACAACCAAATGGAATATCTGTATCATAGGAATTCCAAAAGAAAAGAGAGAGAAAGAGGCTGAAGGTGTACTTGAACAAATCATAGCTGAGAACTTCCCTCATCTGGAGAAAGAAAAAGGCACTGAAATCCAAGAGGCAAAGAGAACTCCCTTCAGATGTAACTGGCATTGACCTTCTGCAGGACATATCATAGTGAAACTGGCAAAATACAAGGATAAAGAAAAAATTCTGAAAGCAGATAGGGATAAACAGGCTCTAACTTACAAAGGGAGACCCATAAGACTAGTGACAGACCTATCTACTGAATCTCGGCAGGCCAGAAAGGAATGGCAGGAATTCTTCAATGTGATGAACAGAAAAAATATGCAGCCAAGAATCCTTTATCCAGTAAGTCTGTCATTCAGAATAGAAGGAGATATAAAGGTCTTCCCAAACAAACAAAAACTGAAGGAATTCATCACCACTAAACCAGCCCTACAAGACATCCTAAGGGGGATTCTGTGAGTGAAATGTTGCAAGGACCACAAAGTACCAGACACATCACTACAAGCATGAAACCTACAGACTTCACAATGACTCTAAACTCATATCTTTCAATAACACTGAAAGTAAATGGACTAAATCCTCCAACCAAAAGACACAGGGTATCAGAATGGATAAAAAAAAACAAGACCCATCTATTTGCTGTCTACAAGAGACTCATTTTAGACCTGAGGACACCTTCAGATTGAAAGTGAGGGATGGGGAACTATCTATCATACTACTTGAAACCAAAAGAAAGCTGGAGTAGCTATACTTACATCAGACAAACTAGACTTTCAGTTAAAGGCTATAACAAGAGATGAGGAAGGGCGTTATATAATAATTACAGGGTCTATCTATCAGGAAGAGCTAACAATTATAAATGTCTATGTGCTGAATACGGGAGTCCCCAAATATATAAAACATTTAATCACAAACATAAGCAACCTTATTGATAAGAATGTGGTAACTGCAGGGGACTTTAATATTTCACTTACAACAATGGACAGACCATCTAACACAATAAAGAAACAAGGGCCCTGAATGATACATTGGATCAGATGGACTTGACAGATATATTCAGAACTCTGCATCCCAAAGCAACAGAATATACTTTCTTCTCGAGTGCACATGGAACATTCTCCAAGACAGATCACATACTGGGTCACAAAACAGCCCTTCATAAGTATAAAAGAATTGAAATCAACCACAGGAAAAAATCTGGAAAACCTCCAAAAGCATGGAAGTTAAAGAACACCCTACTAAAGAATGAATGAGTCAACCAGGCAATTAGAGAAGAAATTTAAAAATATATGGGAACAAATGAAAATGAAAATACAACAATCCAAACGCTTTGGGATGCAGTGAAGGCAGTCCTGAGAGGAAAATACATTGCAATCCAGGCCTAGCTCAAACAACAAGAAAAATCCCAAATACAAAATCTAACAGCACACTTCAAGGAAACAGAAGCAAAACAGCAAAGACACCCCAAACCCAGCAGAAGAAGAGATATAATAAAGATCAGAGCAGAAATAATACAGAATCTAAAAAAAAACTGTAGAGCAGATCAATGAAACCAAAAGTTGGTTTTTTGAAAAAATAAATAAAATTGATAAATCTCTAGCCTGTTTCTCAAAAAGAAAAGGGAGAGGACCCAAATAGATAAAATCATGAATGACAATGGAATTATTACAACCAATCCCTCAGAAATACAAGCAATTATCAGGGAATACTATGAAAAATTATATACCAACAAACTGGACAACCCGGAAGAAATGGACAAGTTCCTAAGCACCCACACTCTTCCAAAACTCAGAAAGAAATAGAAAACTTGAACAGACCCATAACCAGCTAAGAAATTGAATCATTTATCAAAAATCTCCCAACAAATAAGAGTCCAGGACCAGATGGCTTCCCTGGGGAATTCTACCAGAAATTTAAAGCAGAGATAATACCTATCCTTCTCAAGTTATTCCAAAAAATAGAAAGGGAAGGAAAACTTCCAGACTCATTCTATGAAGCCAGCATTACTTTGATTCCCAAACCAGACTGAGACCCAGCAAAAAAAGAGAACTACAGGCCAATATCCCTGATGACTATGGATGCAAAAATTCTCAACAAGATACTAGCAAATCGAATTCAACAACATATAAAAAGAATTATTCACCATGATCAAGTGGGATTCATTCCTGGGCTGAAGGGCTGGTTCAACATTCGCAAATCAATGTGATACATCACATTAATAAAAGAAAAGATAAGAACCATATGACCCTGTCAATCGATGCAGAAAAAGCATTTGACAAAATTCAGCATCCATTCTTAATAAAAACCCTCGAGAAAGTCTGGAAAGAAAAAACATACTTAAACATCATAAAAGCCATTTATGAAAAGCCCACAACTAACATCATCCTTAATGGGGAAAAACTGAGAGCTTTTCCCCTGAGATCAGGAACACAACAGGGATGTCCATTCTCACCGCTGTTGTTTAACATAGTGTTAGAAGTTCTAGCATCAGCAATCAGACAACAAAAGGAAATAAAATGCATCAAAATTGACAAAGTCAAGCTTTCACTTTTTGCAGATGACATGATATTATACATGGAAAACCCGACAGACTCTACCAAGTTTTCTAGAACTGATACATGAATTCAGCAATGTCACAGGATATAAAATTAATGTACGGAAATCAGTTGCATTCTTATACACTAATAATGAAGCAACAGAAAGACAAATAAAGAAATTGATCCCATTCACAATTGCACCAAGAAGCATAAAATACCTAGGAATAAACCTAACCAAAGCTGTAAAATATATGCATGCTGAAAACTATAGAAAGCTTATGAAGGAAATTGAAGAAGATACAAAGAAATGGAAAAACATTCCATGCTTATGGACTGGAAGAATAAATATTCTTAAAATGTCAATACTACCCAAAGCAATCTACACATTCAATGCAATCCCAATCAAAATTGCACCACCATTCTTCTCAAAGCTAGAACAAGCAATCCTAAAATTTGTATGGAACCACAAAAGACCCCGAATAGCCAAAGTAATTTTGAAGAAGACCAAAGCAAGAGGCATCACAATCCCAGACTTTAGCCTCTACTACAAAGCTGTAATCATCAAGACAGCATGGTATTGGCACAAAAACAGACACATAGACCAATGGAATAGAATAGAGACCCCAGAATTGGACCCACAAATGTATGGCCATCTAATCTTTGACAAAGCAGGAAAGAATATCCAATGGAAAAAAGACAGTCTCTTTACAAATGGTGCTGGGAAAACTGACAGCAACATGGAGAAGAATGAAACTAGACCACTTTCTTACACCATTCACAAAAATAAACTCAAAATGGATGAAGGACCTGAATGTGAGACAGGAAACCATCAAAACCCTAGAGGAAAAAGTAGGAAAAAAACCTCTCTGACCTCAGCTGCAGCAATTTATTACTTGACACATCTCCAAAGGCAAGGGAATTAAAAGGAAAAATGAACTATTGGGACCTCATGAAGATAAAAAGCTTCTTCACTGCAAAGGAAACAATCAATAAAACTAAAAGGCAACTGACAGAATGGAAAAGGTATTTGCAAATGACATATCAGACAAAGGGCTAGTATCCAAAATCTATAAAGAATTCAACAAACTCCACACCCGAAAAACAAATAATCCAGTGAAGAAATGGGCAGAAAACATGAATAGACACTTTTCTAAAGAAAACATCCAAATGGCCAACATGCACATGAAAAGATGCTCAACATCACTCCTCATCAGGGAAATACAGATCAAGACCACACTGAGATATCACCTCACTCCAGTCAGAGTGGCTAAAATGAACAAATCGGGAGACTATAGATGCTAGAGAAGATGTGGAGAAACGGGAACCCTCTTGCACTGTTGGTGGGAATGAAAACTAGTGTAGCCGCTCTGGAAAACAGTGTGGAGGTTCCTCAAAAAATTAAAAATAGATCTACCCTATGACCCAGCAATAGCACTGCTAGGAAGTTACCCAAGGGATACAGGAGTACTGATGCATATGGGCACTTGTACCGCAATGTTTATAGCAGCACTTTCAACGACAGCCAAATTATGGAAAGAGCCTAAATGTCCATCAACTGATGAATGGATAAAGAAATTGTGGTTTATATACACAATGGAATACTACTTGGCAATGAGAAAGAATGAAATATGGCCTTTTGTTGCAACGTGGATGGAACTGGAGAGTGTTATGCTAAGTGAAATAAGTCATACAGACAAAGACAGATACCATATGTTTTCACTCTTCTGTGGATCCTGAGAAACTTAATAGAAGACTATGGGGGAGGGGAAGAAAAAAAAAACGATTAGAGAGGGAGAGAGCCAAACCATAAGAGACTCTTAAAAACTGAGAACAAACTGAGGGTTGATGGGGGGTGGGAGGGAGGAGGGGGTAGGTGATGGGTATTGAGGAGGGCACCTGTTGGGATGAGCACTGGGTGTTGTATGGAAACCAATTTGACAATAAATTTCATATTAAAAAATATTAAAATGGGGGGACATTTAAGAACAAGAATGATTTTGGTAATTTACCCAAAAGTCTGCCATATATGTAGGTGTGCAAAAGTAAAATAATATGTACAAAAAAGACAGCATTATGGGTTATGTCCTCCCAAAAGATATGTTGAAATCTTATCCCCCAGTACTGTAAAATGTGACCTTATTTGAAAATAAGATCTTGCAGATATAATTGGTTAAGATGTCCTAGTAGAATAGAGTGGGCCCTTAATCCAATATGACTGGTGTCCTTATAAGAAGAGGAGAGAGACACAGGGAACACAGGAAGAGGACCATCATATAAAGATATAGAGACACAAAGAGAGAAGTCAACCATGTGAAGATGGAGGCAGAAATGGGGACTGTGTTGCCATAAGCCAAAGAATGCCTGGAGCCACCAGAAGCTAGGAAGAAGAAGCAAAGAAGGCTCCTCCCCTAGAAGCTTTCGAGGGAGCACGGTGTTGCCAATACCTTGGTTTTGGACTTCCTGCCTCAAGAACTGTGGGAGAATAAGTTTCTGCTCTGTTAAGCCTCTGATTTTGTGTACCTTGTTACAGCAGCCCTAGGAAACTAATACTGGGAGTAAATTACAGAATGGATAATATCAAAACTGTCCTCTGACAATTGTCCTCCAGTAGCTTTCCACCATCCCTGGCATAAAATCCATCCTTCTTAACAAAGTATTCAAGACTCTGCCTGATGTGGCCATTGCTTACCCACCAACTTTACCTCTCAAGCATCTCTGCCTCACCTACTATGCACCAGCCACACTGGCCTTCCTTGAGTTTCCTGAATATACCAATCTCTTAGCACTCTTGGGTCTGTGGATAGACTATTCCCTCTGCCTGGAACACTCTTCCTTCTTCTTTCTCTCTGCCTAGCACTTTGTCATACTCCTAGTCTCAGCAAAAGTACTACTGTCTCAAAGACTGTCTGTGACCATCCCCTCTAAGTTATCATCCCCTGATAATGTCTAGTATAGTTCTCAGTTTGTAAAATAGAGAAGAGAAGAGTTGGAGGGAGTCAGAGACAATTTCCTCAGAAGGTGACATGACTTTGGCCCACTAAATGAGCAAAACACTTTTTATTATAACATCAAATACTATTGCTAAGAAGCATAACCTGGGAGAAAACAAATAGGAATCAATTTGACTAACTTTATTAAGAGGAATAAAAAATATGTCTAAATAAATAAATTAGGAAGAAGGGATAGTTCTTCCTTTCAAAAGAAGTTTAAGCAATAAATGTAGAAGGAATGAGAAAAATGCAAAACTCACCAATGGGCAAAAACCACAGTAACAGTTGTTTCAGGCAAGGTCCACTAATGAATACTAAAATCAGTGGGCAAAAGTTTGAGGAGAAATAGTATGTTTGCATGGTCTCAAAGCTCTCTCTCCCCCGCCAAGATTGTTACCAGTTACAAAGAGAAGATGTGGGATTTCAGATAAGATCTTGCAACAGAAAGAGACACTGGCAGAAAAACTGATGAAATTTGAATAAGGTCTATATTTAGCTAACACCGTTGTGCCAATGTCAATTTTCTTGTTCATGTAATTGAATTATGGTTATATAAGACATTAACGTTAGAAGAATCAGGTTGGAGGGTACAAAAAAACTCTATTATTCCTGTAACTATTTTATCAGTCTAAAATTATTTCAAGAAAAAGTTTAAAATTAAAAAAAATTTAAGTCACAGGGGAAAGAGATCATTGATACATCAGGATATAAAATTCACTTTTTCTTTCTCCGGAAAGTAGGAAAAAACCTTATTTGGTTCTTTAGACCTAGGTGGTCTAAAACAAACGTGCATATATCTATATGGAAAATTCAGGTTTTCTAAAAAGTTAATCTTAAAAAGAATACTAAAGTTGGAGGTTTCACATTTCCTGATTTCAAATATTACTACAAAGCTGCAATCATTAAAATAGTGTGGTACTGGCATAGAGAAACCTAAAGACTGATGGAATAAAACAAATAGTCTAGAAATAAATCCTCACATATATGGTCAAATGATTTTCATTCAGCAAAGGTGCCAAGACCACTCAACAGAGAAAATACAGTCTTTCCAACAAATAATATTGGTAAAACTTTATATCCATATACAAAAGAATTAACTGGACCCTTCAGCTTATACCAAATATAAAAGTTGACTCATCATGGATCAAAGACTAAACATAGAAGAGCTAAATTATAAAATGTTTAGAGGAAAACATAGGGAAAATCTTCATAACATTGGATTTGGCAATGATTTATTGGATAGTATACATGAAGACCAGGCAAAAACAGATAAAATTAGACTTCATCAAAATGAAAACTTTTGTGTATCAAAGGATACTGTCAACAGTGAAAAGGAAACCCATGAATGGGAGGAAATATTTTCAAATAATATATTTGATATGGGGTTAATATCCAGAATATATAAAGAACTCCTACAACTCAACAACAAAAAACAAACAATCAGATTAAAAATTGTCAAAGGACTTATATAGACATTTCTCCAAAAAGGATCTACAGATGGCCAATAATCACATGAAAAGATGCTCAACATCACTAATTATAAGGAAAAAGAAAATAAAAACCACAAGAAATATTGCTTTATGTGCAATAGGATGACATTTACTAACAACAACAACAACAAATGAAAATAACAGCTGTTGCTGAGAATGGAACCTTTGTGCATTGCTGGCAGTAAGTAAATTGACATTGCCATTGTCAAAAACAGTATGGTTACTACTAAAAAGACAAAACAGAATGACCATACAATCCAGTAATTCCACTTCTGGGGAAAGAACGGAAAGCAGGAACTTGAAGGAAGATTTGTATACCAAGACACATACAATATTCATAGCTGCATATTCATAATAGCCAAAAGGAAACAATCCAAATATCTTTTGATGGATCAATGACCACACTATATGTGGTTCAGACATACAATGGAATATTACTCAACCACAAAAAGGAAGGGAATTCTGGCACATGCTATCACATGAACCAATCTTTAGGACATTGTACTAAGTGAAATAAGCTGATAATAAAAAGACAAATGTTGTATGATTCCACTTATGCGAAGTACCTACAGTAACCAAATTTATAGAGACAGAAAGCAGAATGGTGCTTGCCAGGAGCTGGGTGGAGGAGGGAATGGGAAGTTATTATTGAATGGATATAGAGTTTTAGTTTGGAAAGATAAGAAAGCTGTGGAGCTTAGTGGTAGTGGTAATTCCACAAGATTGTGAGTAATTAAAGTCACTGAACTGTATACTTAAAAATGGTCAAAATGTAAATCTTATGTTATATATATCTTATCACAATAAAAAATTAAGTGCATATTTTTTGGTTCAGAAATTCTAATTTAAGGAATCTTTATCAAGAAAATAACATGAAAAAAGTGAAAAAGATTCATGCACAATAGGCATTATTATTTAGAATAGAACAATACTAGCAAGAGCCTAAATGCCTAACAATAAAAGAACGGTTAATTGAACTAGGTTATGATGGCACAGGGTTATGATGCAGCCGTTCAAAGATTTTAATAACAATGAGTAAATGTTCATGTTACCATGCTATCTGATGAAATTTAGAATATAATGTTGAAATGTAATTATAATAATGTACAAATGCATGACATTAAAAAAAAACATAAGTGTTGTATGTAGTTTTCTCAGGGTGGTGGGAATAGGAGTGGATTTTCTGTTTTCTTTTCCATTGTTTCAACAACACCCATATATCTTTTGTGCAAATAAAATGTTTTGAGGGGAAAATAGTCACAAGGAGTAAGAGTTCCAGGGCAGCTCATCAACCCTGCAGATCCAAGATTTTTTTTTTTAACTTGGGCTAACTTAATGTAGGAATTTAGGAAATAAAAGAACTGTTTGCAACTTTCAAGAGTAAATAACTTTTATTTTAGTTCTGACTCTGTGAGGCTGTGAGCTACACACCTGTATTACACAGACTATGACTTATATTATGTAATGCAACCTCAGAACTGTGTACCTGCACATATCATTTTCTTTACTCTTCTGGGGAAGAAACTAAGACTCAACAAAACTGTTTAACTTACTCAGCGCCCCACAGATCAGAAGTGGCAGAGCTGAAAACCAGAAATACTCAATTCCTCAGTTTATATTTTTTCCACACTTCAAGTCGCAAATAAGACTGGGGCAAGAGGAGTGTGCCTAGGCCTCTGAAAAACTGAATTTGTCTCTGGCAGTAGGGGCATTTACTATAAGACAGATTCTAAACATCTCAAAGGGCTACAGTGCCTTCAGTATTGTTATGCTTGAGAGAATTTAACAGATGAACTACCTATGGAGATATTCACTATGGTACGCAACAAATTCATGTCTAGCACGATAAAGTACATTACACTGCATATCATTTTAGACAACAATACATTCAGAAAAAAATACTACAGGTGCTACCCTATTGTATGGATCACAAACTTCTGGGAAACTAAAATGGAAGAAAAATGTAAAAACCCTACAATAGATATGGCAATCTTTATAAAGAAAGCATTCATTCAACAAACATTTAATAAGCCACGACAGTGGGCTACATACAATACTCACATGGAACAAAAAATTACAGGCTTTAAATTTTGACAGGCTCTTGTTATATTTTAAGCTATTTTCATGTTTGATAAGCTTTGTAAATTCAGGTAGGGAGGCTAATTTCAAAGACAGAGTACTTAGAGAATTCTGTGCTGAAATTTCTCATATCCATCCAGTAAGAGAAGATTTTGCAGAATGTTTAAATTTGTGTTAATATAAGAGTCTGACTAGAGGGCTAATAAATATAATCTTTTAACTGCAAGGCTTGAGGCAGCATGACCACTTAAGTAGTAAAACATGTTTATTTTAGAAAATTTGATTTGTCCATTTAGAAACAGAGCACTCTTCTATAATTCACCCCATAAAAACTGAACTTGCCGAACTGCAAGTATTTTTAATGCTTCGGCTGGCTCTCTCCCAGAGACCATTTGTTGTAAGGAGATTCAAGTTGGTTTTGGCATATCTGGTCCAAGCACAATGTGAAACTTCATTTTTTCCACAAAAATTACTTCCCAAAAATGTTTATTCTTCCTGAAGATGTTTATTTTTTTAGATTCACTTTTTCTTTTCTTTCAACTAAAAGTGTTTTGTGCTACTAAACATGAATGTGGTTAAAATATACCATCCAGAACAGGGTTTAAGCAATTCTCAGAAGACTGACAGGATGACTGTGTTCATATCTTCTGCTTCAACTGCCCATCCCACCAAAGTTAAGATTGCCACCTGCCTAATTCAGAAATCCCCTCATTATGCTCTAGAGATTAAGGAATGTTCCTAGGTCATGCTCTCCATTTCAAAACTCTTGTTCTATATTTCCATCCTGTTCTCCTTGACCAGGGCTTTTGTTCAGCCCCTCAGGGTGGTATGGTTCTGCGGCTTTGGCTTATGTTTTGACCCCTTGGTGCTACCTCTCAGGTCTCTCTCATTCCATCATGTGTATTCCACTCATTGCAGGACCACTGGGGATAGAGAAGGCGTTATGCCCCCATCCCACCCTAGTTCCTGCCCCATGCCCTCAGGATCACCAGGAGCCAATTAAATTAACCTGGATCCCTCTCACCTGAGAAGGGGGGAAACAAGAGACTATTCCAGTCTAGGGCTCAATGATAAATGGCAAGAAAATATATACGAAAAAAACCAGTTGACTTGGCATATTATGATGAGTGGCTTCAACCATTCTAAATGCCATTAGAAGATCAGATGTTTGTCTTCAGGTATAAAAAATAATTGGGTTGCCACCTAGAATGTTACATTTTAGAGCTCCCATTTCTGAATACTGGCTAATCAATGGCAATCCAACAATGCTTGAAATTAATACATTTGAATGATGCTCACCACTTTCTATTTCATTCTGGGAGGGGTCCGTGAAACAGTTTTTCCAATTATCATTCTGGCTTCATTAAAAGGAGGCCAGTTTTTCACTTCTCATTTTCAATGCTATAAATTCTCACAAATAAAACTGATGAGTATCAAGAATCTTTAGTGCTTTCAAAGTGTCACACATTTACCTATTGCTTCTAAGGCAAAACATGCAAAGATAAGAATTTATTTACTGACTGATTCTTTTATCTTTTTGTAACTTCAGTAAAAGATCATTACAGAAATGCAGACTTAGCTCAAGATAGAAATTCTATACTATTGCTAGATAAATGTAGAACTCGTCTTGAAAAAAAATTGATTTTAGAGCATTTTTAAGCTATGTCCCTAAATGTTATGTCATGAAATCATCTTGTGGACAGAAAGCATTAAGAGTATATGAGAAGGTTTTGTGAGCAACTTAAAAATGAGCATTCACTGCTGAAGAATTTTAATCTTATTTCTTAAATGTGGCTGGTACCTAGACTTATGTTAAAATGCAACATTATGAATTTGCATAATTGTTTTCTTTCTTCTAAAAAATAAATAAGCTTTGCAGCAAGCCATCTCTAAATTTTTCCAGTGGATTTCTTCAAATGGAATATGCCTTATTCAACAGATGTTCAAATGAACCAAAAAAGGAGGGTTGAGGTTGGGAAGGAGGCATCTTTGATTCTTAGGCTGGTTTTGTGGGATTTATCCATATGCATTTACCTAATGCTATTGACCAGCCAAAATACACCAATCAGTGTAGATTTTTCAGTGAAGATTTTTCTAGGGTACAAAATCACTTGGAAGAGGCTGTTTGGATTCTTTGATTCAATAATTAATTTTGAGGAAGGCAAGTTATGTTCTACCCACACAGAAGGCCACACAACTCAATGCACATTAGTCTACCTTCATGAAAGGGAGACAATGAGAAATATTTTCAATGGAACAAATTCAAAAGTCACTGCATGATTGGTACTTATTCTGTCTGAGAAGTATCATAACCTCATTCACGAATTCATTCACTAAATTTTAATGCTATATAGTAGACAGATACCTCCAAAAGGGAGAAGGAAAAAAGAAGGAAAAAAGGAGCAAGTTGTGAAGGCAGTAAAGTCGTGGCAACACAGGTCTTTGAAGAAAGCAGCCCAAGCAACCAGTTCATGGATATGCATTTGGTCAGATCATGAAGAGCTATGAGACAGGTAGTGACAGATGAGGGAGTAATTCTAATGGAAAATATCAGAGTTGAGTTCTTTTGTCAAACATCATTCAGCTCTGGGGAGGGAGAAAATATATACCCTGGGGACAGGACGACAACTGCCACTCCTGGAAAGAGTTCAGATTGCTTCATTCAGCGGAATCCTAGGAAGTAGGGAAAATAGGACCAGGAAGCAGCACCCACCCCAAAGTTTGTATGAAGGCATAAAGAAAATACACTATGTCAACTGTTATAGAAGAAGTAAATGGGCATTTGAAGGCCAGGGTGGCCCACAAATGCTGTCCACAGTTGCTTTGGCCCCCTTCTTATGATTCTGACTATTCATTCTCGATTTTATTTTTTAGTTATTTTTATATGTTGTTCTCTAGAAGTCTATGTTTTGTGGAACTCCAGTACAGCATACTCTTTCTCTTATTCTAAACTGTCTTAAGTTTCAAATAATAAATTGTGATGATTTCCAAATCACTGGATAGAGCCCAATTTAATTTCTATACCCAAATGCTGACTTGTATGCCTCCGCCCTGATGTTACATAGCTGCCTGAGATCAACATGTATAGCTGATCTCACCACTTGCCTCACCACATAATTCTCATCTTCCTGAATTATGGATCTTGGTGATCAGAATCTAACACATCACCTGGCACAATGAAGCATTCAGTAAAATTAATAAATGAATAAATCTACCATAATGAAAACTCAGTAAGAATAGGGAATAGAACAGGACAACCAAGTGAAGAATGAAAAACAAATGATTACTAGTAATAACAGTAGCTGTATAATATAATAAGTGTTTCCTATGTGCCAGGCATTTACCTAAGTGTTCTGCCTGTATTAACTCATTTAATCTATATGCTTGTTGAATGTTAACTACTAAGCATTGTATAGGATGTGTCACACACACATACACATTTAGGATGACAGCATACACAATTCTAGTGATTTAACTGACAAGGTTCCCATAAAGTAGACGTCATCTGTACTTTCTTTTTAAGGAAATAAAAATAATGATATCCAGCATTTATGATAGCTTACCATGATCCACGTTTCATGTTAAGTAATTCACAGAGATGAAGGTATGAATTCACTCTACTAACACAGACGCTAAGGCTCAGCTCATGTAATCCTTTAGTAACAGGATTAAGATTTGAACCCAGCTCTAGGCAAATTCAATATCATTTTCATAATACATTTTAAAACGTTACCTTAGCATTTTTAGTTTATTCAGATAGGGACACATGCAACAAACTTCAGAACATTTTTATCAACACACAATTGTAGTCACAAGCTTCCAGGGATTAACATGCGTTTATGTTAAATATTAAGTGGGGAAAAACTATTTTTGGTGTCAAATAAGTGAAATGTTACCCAATATCCAAAATAATCCCATTACCCAAGGCTCATGAAAACTATTGGTTACAACCACTTAATATCTCAGTAACTATTTGCACACAGTGCCTGTTTCTTCAATTGCAAAATGGGAATAATAATAAATATATATAACGGCAGTGGGTCTAAATAAACACATAGATTTAAACCACTTAGGGGAGGTTCTAGCACATGAACTCAATAAATTTAAATGTTATTATTGTTAATATGGCAGTCACAATAATTTCTTTAAATTATCAGTAGTACTCAATTTTTACAAAAGTATAATGAAATCCAACATTATTCAATGGTTGTATTCCTAGAAAGTTATGTACCAATTCAAATTTTTAATAAAATAAATAGCATTCTTTTCTAAAATAAGCTTTGTAGATGGATTAGTTTACTGTAACAAATCATTTACTTTTATCATTTGTTTTTTTGGGGGTGACTAGATGGCTCAGTCAGTTAAGTGTCCGACTTTGGCTCAGGTCATGATCTCATGGTCTGTGGATTCAAGCCCTGCATTGGGCTCTGCTTCAAACTCTGTGTCTCCCTCTCTCTCTGCCCCTTCCCTGCTCATGCTCTCTTTCTCTATCTCTCTCAAAATAAATAAATAAATACACATTAAAAAATTAATTACTTTAGTTAAATTTTTGGACAGAGAGGGAAAAGTGGAAAAACCTGGATTTTTATATATTCACTTTACTGTATATGAATTATATAAATATGTATATATTTATGTGTATATATGTATATATCTATTTATAAATAAATACATAAGTAATTTACTTAATACACAAGCAAAGTAACTTAGATGCTCAGGAAGGTGACACTTAATTGATCTGAGGATTTAAAAGAATTCATACTGCTTACAAACTCATAAGCCTTACTCCCAGGAGTGGCTTGGACATCTACAGATTCTCGGCATTTATTTTTATCCTTGGAACACCTTCAGGAAATGTCATGTTGTTTCCAGGTTAGCATCAGGGTCCTGCTAACTTACAATCTGCCACTTCTCTCTGTCTTCCTTTGGCCGGGGTTTCGGTGCTTTTCCTCTGCTCTCTGGTTGGAAACTAGGAACCCAGGTGGAGATGAGCATTATGCTAAAGTGCCTACATTTGTTTCTGCGCCTTCTCTGTCATTTCCACAACAGCACTTTGTTTCTCCCCAGGCATCTGGGAACTCAAATTCCCTTTTTAAGTTACTTTTAGTGCTTCAAGAACCATCCCAATTAAGTTCATTATGTTGATTATTTCAATGAAGTTACAAAGCAATTAATAACAATTTTGTCAGCCTTCTTCCTTTTGCCAGTATGTTTAGGGAGAACAAGAGATATATTTTAGGGTATCAAGTGCTAATTCCTAGGCATGCAGAAATTATATGCCTCACAGTTTGACACCAAATCTTGTTATTATCTGGCTGCACATTATACTCATGAATTTCAAGCATGAATGGGCAAAGCCTTCATTAAAAATTATGGACCCACTCTTTAGGAAAAAAAAAAAAAACTGCTAACATCAAAGTAAGGCTGGCACTTGGTAAGCTTTCAAAAGCACAGCTCTGTGATTGTTTCAGCCTGATTAACCATTCACACCTTTGCATTTGTTTCAAAAAACTAAACCATCTGCAGTGTTTTTTGTTTTAAAGGTTTTAAAGAGTAAATAATGTGATTGGACACTGCAGTCTGTTGTTCCTCCAAGTAAACAGAGCAGAGCTAGAATCCAACAAGCTGGCAAATAATGTTTCTCAAAGGGAAGGACAAGTGAAGAAGGCAGGGATGCTAAGGTGGTAACACCCATTGCATCTGAAGAGAAGCTCTCAACATTTTGAAGCTCTACAGGTACCAGTCTTCCATTACCATAGCTACAACAGTGGGTGATTAGCAGTGATTGCCACTCACTGCTCTCATGCTGAAGTGCCATTCCAGGACCTATACAATTCTGTCCAATTCTGTCTCCATCCAATACTTTCCATTTACCGCCCCCCTAATCCCTATCATCCCAATGACCACAGGATTTCTCTGCAGATCTCTTCCTCTGACCAGCGCCAGCCATGACACGTGCATCACTCCAGTTGGCTGCTGGCATCTTCTATTATGCGACCCTTGGTCCTCCTCACCACCTTTCTCCTCCACTTGCACATTAGCTACAATCTGTCAGCCAGCTGCACCACAGCAAGGATGCCAGAGAGCAGAGCAGACGCTGACAACTATTGACAGCACGGTCAATAATCACTTTTCCTATTGTGCACAATCTCTGTCATTAACTGTTTTTAGGCCTTGTTAATTTTTTCTTAAAGTTCCTGAATGCAATTTAATTTTTACAAGAACATTTCTCAAGTTTATTGTTTTCCAACTGTACTAAAACATCCTCTACCCAACATTTAAAACTCAACAATATATGATTAATTTTTTTAAGATGCCATGGCAACCAAAGATTAAATTTGAATTTGAATAAAAGAAGTCAGCCTCCCTTAAAAATCTTCTAGTAGCTGGAAAGAATACTAATATAATTTTATGTGGAGTCTTGTCAAGTGCATTCAAGAAATGTCAAACTATATTTTTAGCCACGGAGTTTGCTTAATCCCATAAGACTCTATCTCGCCTTTATGTTGACAAATGAACAGAACTGAAATATCAGGGATCTGAGCTTCTGTCAAGATCCACTTCGCATCAAAAGTTGTTGTTCTTGTGCAGCTGTTTTCTCAAACTTTCAAATTAAAATCTACACTAACCTTACCTTATGATTACCTGGGGTTTGCTATTGAATTCCTTTGTTGTCACACCTTAATTGACTCCAAGCTTTACTTTTTATGTACAAGTCAATGAACTGTTGTGAAAACTCAGCAGGAAAATCAGATGAGAGACTCCTGATAATTGTCATTGACTAGAAAAATGTCATCTTACTCATCTGCCTCCCACATTTGCTTCTTGAATGCCATATTTGGCTCCAACTTCACCCCCCCCTTCATGTTTTTCTGCATATAGTCTATTTTACAGAATACAAAATTAGTATTTTAACAACATTTGCAACCTGGCCTTTACTAACATAAACAGGACTAAAAGTGGATGGGAATAAAACTATTTAAATTCATGTCTTATTTTTGCCTCTAATACTCCTGGGAAACTTTACTAATATTTGGAACTCAGGGCCCATCAGAAGGGAAGAATTGTGAGACAAAGTTTAATGGCATTTAAAAATTCAAATGGACCTACTTTGTATCAAGATTGTATTTTAAGATTCAGCATTTTTCAACACTACTTTTTAGACGTATTTTAGTGAATAGGGACTATGATTTATACACTCAAGATGGTCTAGTCATATTTAGAAAAGCATACTTGATATATAAGTTTTCCTTAAATAATATAATTTTTAATTGTGAATTTTCATCACTTAACATAATTCATGTGTTAATTCCTATAAGCAGTCAAAATTCTGGCAAATGGCATAACATTAACATCAGGTGTATTTATAATTTAAAGTTACCTACTTAAAACTGGCCTCATAAAAAAAATCCTCACTTAAATAGTTTTCTATGAAAAATGGTGAAAATACAATCTTGGTATTACTTCATATTCATGTGGGAATGACAGCATAGTGAAAATAAAAAGATGTTAAGATTAGTAGAAAGTCTTCATTCAGAAAATGCAAACTGCAAATTATATTTTAAGATGTTCTCATTTATGAAACACTGTAACTTTTTAAATTAAGTAACACTATTAACAGTCATAATTCCACGTGCTTTATATTTTATCTCACAGCAGTTCACAGCTGTATTGTCTAGCTAATAATTATGAAAAGTAAGCCACCCCCTGGGCAAATGGCAATAATACTTGCTAACATTTAATGAGAGGTAAGAATTAAGTTCATGCACATGGAGAATTGGGGGAAAGGGTCATATGCTGGTGGGAGGGAGGATGCATTGGAAGAAAGTTTACGTAAATGACACTGTATTCAAATAGGCAAAATTATAAGCTGTTTTCTGTATTAGGAGCTGGAAGGAGATGAGGACATACCTGTCCTAATAGCTAGAGAGGTAAACTCGTTGAATAACTTGAGCTCAAGCTCAGGCATAGGGATGTTGATCAGCTTTATAGCAAAGCTGGCATTCTTTTAGGGGAATCTGTTTTGAGTATCAGAAGCAACCCACACTTGAAAGTTGCTCTGTAAGAAACCCAAATCAAGTTCTAGAGTTAGCACTGGAGGCAAGGGTAAATTTATTGAACACCTACATCGCCCTGTTGCAATGTGTGGGTCCTGGGGAAGCCCGCCCTCTCATCCTTCTTGGTCTTCATTCCTGCTTCTTTTTTGTGAAGTCTCTGAACACCAAAAGATTCCTCCCCTGAGTTTCCCTTCAGCTTTGATACTGGATGGTTCTGAGCCCACAACCTATGTAAAAATATTCCCATGCAAAACTTCCTAAAACCACCTTAGAGAAATGATCGCCAACTTGCCTGTGTATTAGAATCTCACATTTTAAAAAATTCCAATGCCCAGGCTATAATCCAGACAAATTAAACCACCATCTCTGGGAGTGGGACACAGGCATCAGTTGTTTTTGAACTTCCCCAGGTAAGTCCAATGTAAAGACAAATTTGGGAAAAACTGCCTTATGGAACTCAGGTTAAAAAAAAAAAAAAAGCGAGTGGAGCAACCAACCAAATAGTAAGCTGGGTTCATTGTGCCTATAAAGAAACTGCCTAATAGCTTGATAAATACCGACATCTTAATGACATTTATATTCGTTTAAGATTTCCACAATGCATATTCATTTAGAATGCATGTGCACATCATTTCCCTGTGATAAAGCGAAGCTAGTCAGTCAACAAATACAGTATGAGCTTTCAGTCTCTCTGCACACATGCTGGTAGTGGCTAACCTGACCACAATAACAAGCATTTCATTAACACTTCAGAAAGTGTTATTATAAAAAAAAATTTTTTTTTTGTCCACTTGAGCTTGAACTGTTGAGTGGAAAGAGTGCTAAGTGGAACAAGCCCTCTGGTTGTTCTTAGCAGCTGTGATTGGAGTGCAGGGAGTTCTGGTCTCCCCTGCCTTTTAGAGGTAAGAACCAAACAGGGAGGACCCACCCTGCGGAGGACACACAAGTTTATGGGGTGTGATGGAGATGTTCTAAAATGGCACTTGCCCCAGATTCACTCCTCACACTGACCTTTCAACGTTCATGTGATGTGTCAGCTTCCAGCTTAATGTTCCCTGTTTATAAAGGATAAAACAGATGACAGATGACGGGGGGGGGGGGGGGGGTGGGGGGCAGAATTCGTGAAGTTACATCCTACTTTGCATTCCTGGTTTGTTTGTTTGTTTTACTAAATCTATCTTGAAACCTCTTCATAGGGAATATGCGCTCTGGTTCAATATAGCCCCTCCCTCCACCCCACACACCCTTTTATCTCAAACCAGATGTTTCACACTTTTACTAGATGGGTCTGGCCCTCAGGGCATTTGAATCTGCAATTCCAGTATTTATTATTTATGCAAGTTTAACACAGAAAGCTACTGCCATTCATTAAAACCTCACCACAGACTATGACTTGGGATGCTGAAAGAAGATTTAGAAGCTCTGAGTAGGCCAAAAGATGTGGGACAACACTCCACACAGCACGAGCTCTGCCAGCCCAGTCTCATGAGAGGCTGACTGAGCAAAGGCCCTGACAGAGGTTCCTTCAGTAAGAGGAAGTTAACTTCAAATGCAATGATATTAGAACTCCACTTTCGCCATATTTAAGATGTGATGTTTACTCTCTCACACATTTTTTTTTCTCATTCTGTAGATGCTTGCTGCATATTTATTACGTGAATAGATTCATGAGTATGTGAGTGAGACCCTCGGAAGGGTCTTGGACTACTAAAGGTCTATAACTTTGTGTCATCAAAATTTGGTAAAGTATTCAAAAAGGACACATAGAGATAACTTAGTTGATGAGTTTTATTATGTAGAAAATAAGTTTGTGAGGAAAAAGAGTAGTTTAAATGGAGGCAAAAAGATGTCTGAGGAAATATTGGCGCTAAAATAGTACTAAAATGAATGTGTACAATCTTCCATTTAGTAGAATATGCTATGAGCATCCCAGGTCCTTTGGCACTAAAGAAAGTATTTTCTCAAAAATATTGTGATCTACAGAGATAGTCAATTGTAGTGTCAACAATTTCAGACAGATACCAATAACACTACCTTATAAGGCTAAGAAAATAATGTAAATAGGTACCAAGAATAATTATTGTTTGTTTTTTAAGTGATCATGTAATCAAAATTAAAAATTAAAAAATATATTTGTTTTAATACACATGGATATATGTTATTTTTACATTTTAGAAAAAAATGAATTTTAAGTGGCCTTTAAAAAGACATTCTATACCTATACCAATATAGTAAAATCAATCTGTTGATTAATAAATATTTCAAAACTTACATAATTTTAATTATATTTAATCCCGTTAATACTCAAAAGAATTGTGTAATAAGCTTATCTAATAAACTAGCAGGTCACCATATAAATAAATATTCATTCAATGAATGAATGAATGAGTTTAGATATCTACCACCTAGGTAGGCACAAAATTGGTTCATTTTGCCAATTTTTTCCTGAAGCAAAATAAAATGCATTTTTTTTCAATCTACACTTAGATTTGCCAAAAATCTTCCACTGATTCTATCATCTCTAGTTGAAATTGAAAATGCCAAATAGAAATTAGGACAATTATAACATAAGTCAAAGAAGAAAGTAGTCAGATCTTGAAAATTATTCAGTTTCATTTTTTTTTCAATAGCTACAGGTTCACAGTATCTTTTATGATGTATTTTAAAACCTTTATGAGAGGCGCTATTCTTTCAGTGAAAACAGATGGCTTCTCTCCAGGTTTCCTGCTTCATCTCAAGTGCCTGACTCTAACATAGGCATTGTTTCTCATATAGCCTCTGCTTAGAAGTGAAGAACAACTAGGAATTTTTAAGGTGGCACATGTGTTGTTCGCTCTGTGAACCCCGGTCTATAGTATTAAAGAAACTACTGATATGGACCTAGTGGTCTGTTGTATTTGATATCTTTGGAAATGTCAAAGGTATTTATTTGATATTATACCTAACTTGTAAGTTCCACTATTGTTCTATGCCTAATTGACTCCTTACCTTGTGCACTATCATGTTCACAAAGCAACTCAAGACACTCAGTGAACAACTTAGATAGACTAGGGAAGGCTACTGGAGTCAGGCACAGGGCCAGGATAAACCTTAACATCTTCTGCCAGCCAGGGCAAAAGGAAGTCTTCTATTTCCCAATCAGCCTTCAGATATGTAAGAAAAGAGAAGAATATATGCCAAACATGATTTTACTTAACCATTCATTATCAAAATATTCCCCCACTCACTTAAATACTTCAATTTCTTGAAATATGATGTAATAGCTTTCATAAAGCAACCACAAAACATAATACTAGGCACTTCATTGCCATAAATTTCTTTTTGATGTTTACAGAACATTTAACTACAAATGCAACATACACTGTGAATATAAAAATCTTTAGTGCTCTAAAAATCCTTGGGGCAAACAACTGCTAAAGGAGAGCAATTTCATATAAACAAAACACTTAGTACTGAAATAACCAGGAATTGCAGTATCTCTCTTAATGGTAGTATAATAGAAAGCTATTCTTTACTTTCTTCCAGTCCCAGAAATGAGATGCTTTCAAGCACCTATATCTGTCAAAAAGCAGTAAGAATAGCAGCTGAGTTTTCTAAAATTTAAAAGTAATACTTTGGCTGGGATGTCACATACTGTCACTTAGCACCTAAAAAGATCTGCACTCCCCTTGCCCCAATTAATGACACAATTCAACAAATTTTATTAACATGCTGGCAAAAAAAAAAAAAAAATTAAACCAACTTCTATGTCTATATTCCACCTCTTATTAAGATCCTGATTAAATATTCCCAAGAAAATTATTCTGTTCAGCAAGATAGTGGAGTAGTTAAAAGCATTGAAGACTTTGGAAACTAACTAAAAATTTACACACACACACACACACACACGCATGCATGCACACGCATACACACACAAACATACAGTGCTTGGCGCCTAGGAAGAGGTACTACGTAAAAGTTAAAAAAAAAACTTACAAGGGGAATAATCTAACTACTTACGAAAACTTTTACCAAAAAAACAACAACAAAACAAAAACAAAAACAACCCACATAGTTTCTTTCTGAAGTTCTAATGTACACTGATATTAGCAACTAGTACTCATTGTATTATTGACTTTGAAAGGAAAAATAAATATCAGTGTTTCCTGGCTTTTATTTAAACTTCTTTGGGAAAATTATTGATAAATGGTACTTTAAAGGTGTGAAGCATTATGTTAGGAAAATGATAAAGAATGTGTGGACAATTCTTCTTTCCTCACCTGCCCTGAGGAAGTGTAAACCCAGAAACAGAAATACAGTATAATGGAACCGAAAGGTGATGAAATTGGAAATGGGAAAGATGAAAAGTGAGTGTTTTCTGCCTCTAATGGGAATGTCTCTCTGTAAGAGATGGCCTTAGTGTCTTTCCTATCTTATTGTAGTTCAGTACATTTCCATAGATGCCTTTCATACTTAGCGTATAGTCCATAAATTTTTAATAAATGATTATAAATTACATACAATATGCCCATAACATACTATGAATTTCCGATAGACATTGAACTTAGAAAAGTCATAGTGGAGCCAGAATTTGGGCTTCTATTCTTAAACATCCATGTGCTATACTACAACCTATTTTACTCAGAAATACTTTTTTTATTTCATGCCATATTGTCAATACTTTAAAAATCCAAGAGTCCTGAAAATTAAAAGACTCTTGATCACAATTTGTGATGCTCTCTGAAAATAGGTTAGACTCTCCTGTCTTATTAATTTTTTAGTGAGAACTTATTATTTTGAAGGAACATGAAACACAATGCTAAAATATTTATAGAGATGTTAAAATATTTATATGTGCAAAAGCAAAATGACCATATTTGGCTCTAAATTTTCTAATGAATAAAAAGGTAATGTAAAAAATAATTCTTCTATTATGCTCTTTGTTTCAATCAAATGACCAGATGAACTGGCAATGATTTTCTTCAATTACAGGTACTACTAAATCTAGTGTCTTTAGGTTTTGTCTCTGTCCATGTTGGTGACCTGCCCAGATCCTCTTCACCCACCGGTACACTCCACTCCCCAAGAACACAGCATGCACCCAGTGGACCAGGCCAAGTGGAGATTTTACCTGCAGCCATATTGACCACATCTTTGCTTGCCTCTTTTCCCCACTCTCCCCTGGGTCCCTCGTCTCCTTACAGGTTTCCCTGAAGAGCACTCCCTCAATAAATCATGTGCTCCCAAATCTATGATGCATGCACTTTTTTAGGGAATCTCACTTAACACAGAATCTTTATAGAAAGAAGACATTATTAACTAAATTCTTGATCCAGTTTCCACCTGCACTGTATAAAATAATGAAATGAAACCAACAAATTTATCAAATATGGGGTTAACCAATCATGGAGGTAACTTAAGTCATGAACTGCTCCAAAGAACAGGCAAAGAAAAGAGAGCAAAAGATAAAAACTCAGAGTAATGCCAAGCTCTTGGGTTCAGCTCCAGTGGCTAAATATCTCATTTGTGTTCTTCCATTTGTCATATACACTTGCTCAATGAGTTTGCTAACTCTAGTCCTTTGATTCCATCTTTCACAGCATATAAATTCTTCTTTATTATTAAGTTGAGTAAAGCTATTATTGCTACCTTATTTCAGATACTAAATCAATTCAATTATGCTTTATATTCTGCCATTTTGATATCAGTGGAAGAAAAATAATTAGTAAACTGGCATTGATCATAATATGAATCGTCAAGCTCAATTCCAGATGGAATAACAAGCTAGATGTGATAGATGTGATGTCAGTTTTATTATAAGCTATTGTTCATTGACAAACTTAGCATTTGCAGTCCACAACATAATGGCAGGTATGTAATAGGAAATTTTGAGCTAAATAAGCTATTATTAACTTGGTGAAATGAAAATAACAGAAATAATCACAACCCTCTCTTAGTAAAGCATGGGACAATAATAGAAAATAAGCAGCAAGCATGGGACCACAATAAAAACATGTGACAAATTTTAAGTTAGTATGTACGTGTGTATATATACACATATACATATATATAATATATATACAAGTTTTAAGTTAGTATGTATGTATATATACATATGTACAAATATATAATGTATATATATATACATATATATATATATATGATTTCATATCTTCTACATTTAAGCTAGAAGGAATATTTTTCTCTGAAACCTGCAGAAACACTCCCTCACTCTATTCTGTTCCAGATTTGTAAATAAAGACTGATTCAGGAGTATTAATTATTCTCAAGCATACACCATTCTTTAATTCTCTCTGCCTCTATCCACTGAAGTTTAACCAGTTTTCTGTCTTATGTGGGAATAGCTCTGTGCTTAAGTGGCTGAAGGGATATATCTTCACCTAGCTTCCTTCCACCCCCAGAGCCAGGAGAACTATGCCAGTGACAGCAATAATGGCCATTCAAAGAACCCTCTGGCAGGATCTCTAAAGCTCAATGTTTGTTTTACCTAAGAATGCCTTTAGGGGCGCCCGGGGGGCTCAGTCAGTTAAGCATCCAACTTCAGCTCGGACCATGATCTCACGGTTGGTGTGTTTGAGCCTCACATCGGGCTCTGTGCTGACAGCTAGAGCCTGGAGCTGCTTCGGATTCTGTACCTCCCTCTCTCTCTGCCCCTCCCCTGCTTGCACTCTGTCTCTCTTTCTCTCTCTCTCAAAAATAAACAAACATTAAAAACTTAAAAAAAAAAAAAAGAATGCCTTCTATACTCAAAGGATACATCACAATGCTGGGAGAATTCCATCAACAATCTATTACTTCCAACCAAGGGTGTTTACAAGCATGTGTCCTCCTGGTATGGAAACAAGCTCAGAGGACAAGTGCATAGGCTTATAGGGGTGAGGGGATAGGAAGACCCTGAACAGTACAGTTCTCCCTCCACCTTTTAGAATGCCCATTTTACAACACTAAGTCACAAAATGGAGCAATGAAAAAAGAAATGGAACTTAATGCTTATGTGCTCTTATCATCCATTTATTCTTCAATAAATGTTTCTTAAGCATCTATTTATGCCTGGTACTGTGCTGAGTGCCACAAGTGATACTGGAACGCCCCTCAGGAAGTTTATAACCAAGTAAAGAAGAAAGAGTTTTCAGCTTTACCTCTTAAATAAACACAGCCGTTTGAAACAAAGATAATAGCAATATAAATATGAATTACACCATCTCTTTGAAGGAACAGAACACATGTGAAACATAAGAAGGCAAATTTGTCACTCAAATATTTAGAGAGATAATGCAGTACTTACAAAATAGGCACACTTAAAATAGAAGGGAGAAATATATTTTTAAAAACACTTTTTTTTCTACAATCATATTCTTGCCAGAGATTCAATGGAGATAATTAAGCAAATTTTAAGATTTTACTTCTTGTTGTAGTCCTACAAATCCTACAAAGGCTATGTTTTATCAATCTAAAGACATTTCTACATAACATACTAAGTTTTTGTAGCTCTAATAGAACTCTTAATTTTAAGAAGAAAAAAAAAGTCTGTTAAAATCACACAAACAGTCGCTATACAAATGTGAAATAAAGGTAAAGCCAATGGGCAAACAACTACATTGTTTTTTGTATGTATGACGTCTCTTTACAGTGGAAGCTTTGCTAGTAGTAACACATATACACACAGAAGTCCACAGACAATCCTGGGAAAAATATGCCAAGACCAAGCAAGGTTCCTTGAGTAGTAAGACGTGATACATACCATATATGGTTTCATGATGAAAAATGCTTCTTGACTTCAGTCCTCACTATGTGAATTGTCTTCTTTAGGTCATGGCTCAACTTTACCATTTGTACCCTCCCTGGCCCCCTCCCGCAAACATGAACCTCAAACCTGGACTCTGATGTCCCTATCGCTGTCATAAACCATTTACCATTGACTGCTGTAACAGAAAAGCCACTAGAGCAGGAAGAGGCAAGGGCTGCAGAAAGGAGATGGTTAGGTACAGATAGACAGGAAGTGATTTTTTCTTCTGCTATTAAATGAAGGGCAGAAGAAAATGCCATCTTGATGTCCTCAGAATCCTCTTCCACCTTAGACCTGAGCAGAGCCTGTGATCTTTGTCTTCTGCAGGAGGGGATAGTAAAACTGCAGATATGTACTGTGGGATGGGCCGACACCCCCTGCCCCTCGCTCAATGGCAGAGGGTGGGCAAATCTGTGGATACGTGGCAATGGTGTCGCATGAGACACCCAGTGCTTTTATTTCATGTGTGTCTTCATGACAGAGCTCTTCTCTGCTCATATCAAAACAAAGGGCCAGCTCAGGGCGCAATGACACCACTGTCATTTTATGTATTTCTTTTACATGAATTTTTTAAAAATCTATCTGACCAAACAAATGGTGACATTAACCCTGACTTAATATATTATTTTGTCCTCTGCATGAGGCATCCCACAGAGCTGGGAAAAGTCAGGATTGCCAGGAAGCTGAACCTAGTAGAGCTTGATGCTCGGCAGTGTGAGGGTCAGAGGGATTTGTCAGGTTGGTTGACATCAGCCTTGCCTGGGGATCTCATCAGTTCTGGTGTGCCTTTTAAAACCATGAGGAAGTTTTGAATTATTTCCATCAAAGAAAAATTCTCCATTTCAGAAATACATTAAAAGGCACACTTCTTTTGGAAATGTAAATAGTCACTTACTTTTCCATGACAGTCACCTTCATCATTGATATTCACTTCATGATGAGAATTCTATAGACAAATGAAGGTCAAACCTCCTTAGACTCCTCTCATGAGGAAAACTATTATTTTTTAAAATGTTATCAATGCACACATATGTAGACATATAAATATTTATATGGAAACTTACCACCTAGTCGGTGAATAAAAATGGGAATAGAAATGAGGTGCTCTGGGAATCCTCCCTGTGTGACTGTACTTTCAAATCAGGAGAGCGCTGTGTTTCTTCTGCCATTTGTATCCCTGTGTCTAACTGGGAAAGGTCAATATTTCATATAACATAAGCAACAAAGGACTTTGGATTCTTTCTCAGTTTACGGAAAGGAAAACATGTGAGGTCCCAGAAGGTTAAGTGACTTAAGATCACATTGCTGCGTTAAACCTAAAACACATTTTTCTGGATTCTCAATCCAGTCCTACTTCTGTGGTATTGGAAGTATTGATCAGAGTAATAACCTATGGTATTGAAAAAGGTAAAAAGTTACCAGGTTAGCTAGTGAAAATAGAAGGTATTACAGTAGTAAATTTAGTAAACTAGGAACATGAGCCAGACCTTAGAGGAAGAGAAAGACCACAGCTAAACTGTGGAATTATTTGTACTCTGCTAGGCCACAAGAGAAGGGCAGAGAAGTGCACAGTAGAAATCCAACCACAAAAGGTAAAGGTCTTTGGTCAAAGCTGCACCATATGTTTGCCTCTCAGGGCTGCCCTAGAAATTGCTCCCCCACCCCCACCCACCTTATGATTCAAAAGAAAAAGATCCTGGGGATCCTGGGTGGCTCAGTTGGTTAAGCTTCTGACTTTGGCTCAGGTCATGATCTCACAGACCCCACGTTGGGCTCTGTGCTGACAGCTCAGAGCCTAGAGCCCGCTTTAGATTCTGTGTCTCCGTCTCTCTTTGTCCCTCCCCCATTCACTCTCTCTGTCTGTCTGTCTCTTCCTCAAAAATAAACATTTAAAAAATTTTTAATTTAAAAAAGAAAAACAAAAGAAAAAGATCCTAATTTAAAAAATGAAGTAAATTGAGACAGCTACATATGGCCTAGGAAACACTATCTTGAGGGAAAGTCTGGGGAGGGTTTCGGTAGAATTGGGCCACAAACAGATACTGATGTCATCATGAGAAAGAAAATGATTTCTGGGGGTGCCTGGGTGGCTTGATCAGTTAAGCGTCTGACTCTTGATTTTGGCTCAGGTCATGATCTAACAGTTCTTAGGTTCGAACCCCACATTGGGCTCCACACTGATGGGGAAAGCTTGCTTGGGATTCTTTCTCTCTCCTTCTCTCTCACCCCCTTCAATTCTCTGTCTCTCTCTCTGACTCTGACTCTCACTCTCTCCTTCTCTCTCAAAATAAATAAAATAAAATAAAATAAGAAAGAAAGAAAATGATTTCTGTATCAAATGGTGGATCCTGAAAACTACAGACTGAAGTCACAGGGCTTGTTGGTCTGTGCTTCTCCCCTGACTTTGCTCAGGGGCAGTGTTACGTGGAAATCAGGAAGTCATGTGCTGTATTGCCTTAGTGTGTCCTGGCACTGGAGGTTGGAAGGGAACTGCAGACATTCTGGCCCCCGGGCCTGGGATAAGCTGGGAAAAGCATGAATGTCTACAATAAAGCATTTATGTCCACCTCATACTGCAGCATTTTAAGTCCTATTACAGGACCACACACGTAATCTTCACAGAAACTTGTAGCATGGGCAGCAACTACTAACCCCTTTAGAGAAATGTCCAAGCAGGCTCAGAGGATCGTATATTATTTGTGGAAGATCAAACTATATGTGGCAAGGTCAGAGAATCCAAATTTCTGATTTCTCTTTTCCATTTTATTAAGCAGACTCACCATCAAAATGGAGTAAAAAAAAAAATCACAATCCACAGTTAATGCAGATATTTTTCAAAAGGCATTAGCTCCTATTTCAAGAAAGTTACATGTTTAAAGTTTTCTTTCTAAATAGGTTGCCTTTTAAACGGCAAACTATTTTCTATTTAGTTTCCCTTCTAAATGTTTTTCCCAATGGAAATAGAAACTTTTGACATGAGGCAGCCTGGTTTTTATGTCTGGCTTATATTCATTCTCTCTCTCTCTCTCTCTCTCTCTCTCTCTCTCTCTCTCTTAATTTTCTGTATTTTTTTTTAAGTAAACTCTATGCCCAACATGGGGCTTGAACTCAAAACTCTGAGATCAAGAGTCACATGCTCTACCAACTGAGCCAGCCAGGCACCTGATGTCTGATTTGTTCTAACTGTCACATCTAGTGACTACAAATAAAATAGATCACTTTTCAAATCTAGATCTTAAAGTTAATGGAACGGGATACATTTGGTAACCTGTTCTGTTAACATTCTAAAATTGAACACAGTGATAGGAGGCTCAAAAACTAGGCTATACAAACCTTTTGGTAGTTACTTAGTACTCCTGCAAGATGATCACAGTAGTAGCAGTTAAGATGTAACTGCTTCCTGTCTCCTGAAAACACCTGCTCTAGGTAAGACACAAAGCTATCCATAGAAAGGGCAGTAACTGTTGTGACAACCTTTGGAACACATTTGTAGGGGCATGTCCCTACATGTGACATGGCAGGGCATCCTTTCCTTTGGTTGGTCCTCTCATTTTCAAGTGAATGGAAGAATAAAGCTAATTACTTTGAAAGGCATCAACAAAGGTTAATACGTTCCATTTTTATGAGAGTTATGCTCTTTGTACTCTGAGATTCTCTAAACTTATAGGACCTAGAGCCTTTGAGCTACATACTATATTTAATTAATCCAATGGTTAAAAACAGAAGTTATTCATTTATCAATGGACACTTGGGTTACTTCCATATCTTGGCTATTGTCAATAATGCTGCAATAAACAAAGAGGTTCATATGTCTTTTCCAACTAGTGTTTTTGTTTTTGGGGAGTGAAGAAGATGTAATACACACACACCTACACACACACACACACACACACACACACACACACACACAATGGACTATTACTCAGCCATAAAAAAAGAATGAAATCTTGTGATTTGCAAAAACATGGATGGACCTAGAGGGTATAATACTAAGCAAAATAAGACAGAGAAAGAGAAATATCACCTGATTTCACTCATATGTGGAATTTAAGAAACAAAACAAACAAATAAAAAGAGACAAACAAACAACCAGACTCTTAAATACAGAGAACAAACTGAGGGTTGCTGGAGGGAGAGTGGACAGGGGGATGGGATAAATCAGTGATGGGTATTTATAGAGGGTCCTTGTTGTGATGAGCACTGGGTGTTACATATAAGTGATGAATCACTAAATTCTACTCCTTAACCTAATATTACACTCACTATATGTTAAATAATTGGAATTTAAATAAAAACTTGAAACAAAACAAATAAACAAACAAAAGAGGCAAAAAAAACCCACCCAGATTCTTAAATACAGAGAACAAACTGGTGATTCCTAGAGGGGAGGTGGGTGGGGAATGGGTGAAATAGACAAGGGAGATTAAAAGTACATTTATCTTTTTTATTTAAGCATTTGTTTAATATATATTTTTGAGAGACAGAGAGAGAGAGCAAGCAAGCAGGGGAGGGGAAGGACAGAGGGAGAGAGAGATACAGAATCCGAAGCAGGCCCCAGGTTCTGAACTGTCAGCACACAGCCCGACGTGGGGCTCGAACTCACCAACCATGAGATCATGACCTGAGCCGAAATCAGACACTTAATCAACAAAGCCACCCGGGTGCCCCAATAGTATACACTTATCTTGCTGAGCACTGAGAAATGTAAAAATTGTAGAATATCAGACACCTGAAACTAATGTAATACCATACATAAATTATATACTTGAAAAAAAATTTAATGAAAACAAAAAGCAAAAAAAAAAAAAAAAAAAAAAAAAAAAAAGAAGACAGAAGTTACTCTCTTGACAGAGGAACTCAGCATGAAATATGGTTTGTCTATTTGTTGCAGGCTTATAATAAAAAATACTAATAATGCACCATCAAGTTAGTATGTTCAATGAAGAAGACAAATGTAGAAAACTATTTTAAGGGGCGCCTGGGTGGCGCAGTCGGTTAAGCGTCCGACTTCAGCCAGGTCACGATCTTGCGGTCCGTGAGTTCGAGCCCCGCGTCAGGCTCTGGGCTGATGGCTCGGAGCCTGGAGCCTGTTTCCGATTCTGTGTCTCCCTCTCTCTCTGCCCCTCCCCCGTTCATGCTCTGTCTCTCTCTGTCCCAAAAATAAATAAACGTTGAAAAAAAAAAATTAAAAAAAAAAAAAAAAGAAAACTATTTTAAAAGCCCTAGCTACCCTTGTGATGAGCATAGCATAACATACAGAGATGTTGATTCAGTACACTGTACAACTGAAACTAATGTAAATTAGGTGTCAACTATACTCATATAAAAACATTAAATAAAAGTAAAATAATATTAATACAATTATAAATATGTGCTACGAAGAAAATTTTAAATAAAAATAGTCATTAAGAATACTTCTTCTGAGACAGGCCAGACAACATTCACATGAAAACTGCACGTCAAAAAAAAAAACAATCCTTTTTTGACAGACACAATTTGACATGTGCAATAGGAAATAAAAAAAAAAAATTCTATTGGGGCGCCTGGGTGGCGCAGTCGGTTAAGCGTCCGACTTCAGCCAGGTCACGATCTCGCGGTCCGTGAGTTCGAGCCCCGCGTCAGGCTCTGGGCTGATGGCTCAGAGCCTGGAGCCTGTTTCCGATTCTGTGTCTCCCTCTCTCTCTGCCCCTCCCCCGTTCATGCTCTGTCTCTCTCTGTCCCAAAAATAAATAAATGTTGAAAAAAAACTCTATTAATTTTATGAATGTGTATATGTTTGTATGCCCATACATATAGATAGATATGTATGTATGTTATAAATAAATATTTCCTGGTGGACAGCCATCATTAATATTATAGTTGCATTAATTTTCCCCCTGAAGTAAACAAATACTACATATAATATCTAAAATTTCTGTATTCATGAATTTGTTTCACTCAAAAGAGAAGTAACTCTTGCTCTAAATCCATCAAAAGTGGTGTTTATCCAACATTATGAACATGTCTTCCATTTAATGTTTGAAATGGGTGAAGTTAAAATTTCTTACCATCCAAGCTGTGACAAAGTCCCCCATCCAGGTCCCTACTGCAGCTAATTTCATGAAACTTTCATTTCGGATGCCCATATAGTCTGTAATGATATATGCTCTGTGGAAACAAACACACAAGACATTGTCCAGACTGAGAGAGCTACATCGTCAAAGAATTCTGGTTCAGCAACACGCAAAGGGACTTCCCTCCCTTTCAACAAGATCTCCCGCTTTTGTCTCATCACATATGCTTACAGATCTGAAAGGCTCAGAAGAGCTCTGGGGGTGTCTGGGTCAGTTCCAATTAGATTTGAAGGCTGGCTGTGGCTATACCAATTACCACGTGCATTTCATTTTCAAGCTGTAAGACTGACAACAGCTTTTGGAAAATCAAACAGAGATACTCAGCAAAGGCATCATTTCATGCTCACTCAGGTATGAAGAGAGGGGAAACAATTCCTGAGTTAGAGTAACTTGAAAGGGAAGAGAAAAGCTCACTTTTCTTTCAGTTCTGTCAAGTCAGAACTATTGAAGACATATTCAGACTAGGCTTTACGTAGAATATCATACCTGAACAATAGTCAAAAAAAGGTGCATTTGAGAAAAATTTTAATGCAATGAAGAAACATAAAATTTGATTCAAATATATGTGGTTTAAATTATTACTTAAATAAATAACAATAACCAGAAGATTTTATTTCACCTCTTTTTGTGTCACAATTTCTTGTCCACTTCCTATAACACTAATTCACGTTCTTTACAGCCCAAAGAGAGATTCAAAGGCATGGCTGATCATTAAATACAAATAACAAGACTATACTTACTGCATGTAATTTCATTTCTCTCTTCTTATTCGATTTCAAGAAAATCTAAGTATTATTTTCCTATGGTACAATTTCTCCAGGAAAACTGGGACACAGGGAGATCACTTAACTCACCCAATCAATACCACATAACTGATGAATGGTAATTAGGAATCAAATTTCCCTCTCTCCCTCTCTCTCTCTCTTTTTAAGTCTAAGGTTTTTTTTCGCTCAGATTTTTTTTACATTAAATTTTGTTTCTTTTCTTAAACATAAGAGTATTAGTTAACCTTGATTCTTCTTAAATGAACTTTAAAATAAGATACAGTAGAAAATGATATGTTTGTTATTTAGTGAAACTATAAAGAAATACATTTTTGAAGTCATTGAGAGGTAAATCATCTCCAATTTAGTTTTTTTTTTTTCTGGAGTTATTTCAGATAGTTTTTTTTATCCATAATATAAACAAATATTTAAATGGTTTTACTTAACAACAAAAATAAACTTATGAACTCTTAAAACAACTTTTTCCCACATGCTTCGTTCACCTACCTTAGAAGATCTTTATAAAAATCTTAAGATCTCACCTCAAAATTCTGGGTCTCTATTCCATGGATTTCCATAATGGCCAAAGAAATCATAGCTATCATAAACTGCTTGCTTACAATATTCCAGAGATCACTATTTGCACTTTAAATACAGTGTCTCCAATACCTTCCAAGTCAGCGCAATGAAATGTATTATGATTCCTGTTTCACACATATGGAATTGAGGCTTCAAAGAGTTTTTGCAACTTTCTCAAGGTCAAGCATCTAGTAAATAGACCAGGTTTGAATCTAAATGATTGTCTCCCAAATGCAGGCACTTAACCACTATGCTGTATCTTCTTCCTATAAGGGTTAGTGAGATATAAAAAACACAAAGAATATCTATTCTGTTCCCCAGTATTTTAGAAGACATGAAGATCAAGACTTACATCCTTTGAGGATCGTTCATAACAGAAGTCAAGAGCAGCATGCAGAGGTTGCAGCCCCCCAGAGTGACGATGAGTCTTGGATTCCCACCAAGTTCACCAAACTAAACAGCCTATGCATGAAAGCCCCCAAGTTAACTTGGACACCTTGGTCTTACTCCCCTCAGTATCACTATTACTGAACAGTTCTTGGGCAGTGAACTCAGTGTACTTTAGAGTATTAGCTCTGATAACTGTCCAGCTCTTTCAGTGACATTTATTTCAAAGGATGTGTTGAATGCCACATCCCTATCTCTTACTTTGCCAGTGAGTTCTAGAATACATTGAGCTAGGATGGAAATTTTGGGGTACATCCTTTGTGGTAATATAGGTATGTATAAGAGAAGACAATCTCTTATTTCAGTATCTAAAAATAGGGATGAAATGAGGGCACCTGGGTGGCTCAATCGGTTAAGTGTCTGACTTCAACTCAGGTCATGATCTCACAGTTCATGAGTTTGAGCCTCTTATTGGGCTCTGCGTCATAGCCTGCTTCAGAATCTCTGTCTCCCTGTCTCTCTGCCCAGCCCCTACTGGCAGAGTCTGTCTGTCTGTCTGTCTCTCTGTCTCTCTGTCTCTCTCTCAAAAATAAACACTTAAAAAATAAATAAATAAATAAATAAATAAATAAATAAATAAGTAAGTAAGTAAGTAAAATTAGGGATGAGATAGATAAGCTTGCAAGAGATCAATGATCCAGCCAAGAACTACAAAAAATCTAAATAAAATATTGGCAGTCTCAGTGAGTTGGAGAGACAACATAAGAAACTTAAGGAGCCACGATCCTCATCTTGAAGGGGTCCAGAAGGAAGTATGATACACAGCTGGCTTTACTTTCAAGACATTTGTCAAATTATGAATTATGTTCGGGGGGAGGCTAAGAGACGAAGCAGAAAGTCTGTGAGAAGCACAGCAGAGCTTTGGCAATTTTACCACGTTAAGGAGACTATTGTACTTCAGATCCTGCCAGAAGGAAAGGACCAAGAGAACACACAGAGCAACGGAAGGCTAGAGAAAACCAGAGATGGATGGGTCCTTGCTAAAACTGAATCAGTCCTTCCCCACTCCATTTCATGACTGGATTAAGGTGATGAGCTTCTATTCTACCCATCCAACAGGGGAAAGAGTGAACATTTTCTAGAAGAATAAAATATCATCTAGATCCTCTACATGTTTTTATATAGAACATCCATCAGACATTGAAATATTACTAAGATATCAAGAAACAGGGCCATACCACCAAAAATCAAGAGAAAAGCCATGTCTAAGACTTGATAACAACAGGGAGTTATTTTGGCTATTCTTTTCACCTTTATTCCCCAGCACTTAGAGCACTGCCTGCATATAATAAGTGATCAGTGAACATTTGTTTAGTGTATGAATTAATGAAGCGAATCAAGTTATTCATGTTTCTGCATGGCATGGGTAGATCTATGTATGTGAAACCCTAGAAACAGCAGTAAAGTGATATTTGAACTGTGGGCATGTGGTGAGTACTGAATACTATGGTAACAATGAAGATGAGATAGCACAATTTATGAAATAACTACTATATATATATATATATATATATATATATATATATATATATAGGCTATATAAAAGGTAGTAGGTATTCTGGCTTTTGCTGCTTTAGAGAAATATACAGAAGAATTACAAATTTTCTGCCTGACATAAAAATTTGCAACTACTAGTTCATTGATCTGCATACCCTATAACAGTAATATTCCCTGTACTGGTTGCAAAGGACAGAGTGTGCTTATATTTATATAAGCAATGTTAGCCAGTTTGAATATCACATTGAACTCTATAATAAAGTGAAGCTGTGAAGCTTCATACCTAATGTTTTAGGGAGTGATTCAGAATAAAATTCTATTTGCTAGGAGGCACCATTAACATTTTTAGTTTTGCTTGGAGTTGTAGCTAATTATTTCAACTATTCCTACATCTTTTGTTTGTTTTGTTTTATACTTTAGCTAATTATTTCCACTGTGCATAGATCTAGAAAATCTTGCGGTTTACCAGCCTTCCAGGTAAATATCAATAATATCTTTAAAATATCATTTCTTTAAAAATTCTAAATGAATTTCTTTACAGGCTATAACTTCAGTTTTTATTTTTTCTTGAGATCTCAAGCCTAATTGTCAAATCCATAACAGGTGGGTGTTAACAGCAATATACAGGACCTTAGAAATGTTCATAATTATCATAATAGCCTGAAAAGCTATCAAGACTATTGTACCTAGTGAAAACTATGTACTAAATGGGCATAAACGAATCAGGCTCTAAATAGTCAATAAAACTATAATCTAGTAAATTGATCTTATAGGGGAGAGTCTTGATCACTAGCAAAAAAAGTTCCAGTTCACTTCAGTCTATTACTTATATGTACATGAATATAGTCAATGCCAGGTGATTTAGGAGTTGAGTTTCTGAAAGTTTAACAGGAGGCAGTAAACATAGATCACCAAACCAATACGGATTCATGCTTCACTGAAGATCCATCTGTGGCCAGCTGGATTCATAATGTCACAGCTGTCTCTCCCAGCCATGTTTGGGCAACATAAACAAGATTGGGGGCTTCATACACAAGTAAATCATAGATAAGGAGTTGAGTTACATGAGTACAGTCCTGCATTAAACATAATGAAACTAAAGTGAAAATTCTAAGTATTCTTACAACGTTGGGGAGAAAATTTGTCACTATAAAACACCGGGAATTAAACCTAGATTTATTATGATTTAACCTTCTGTCAATCCTTTTGTGTTTGTAATGAAATGATTAACAGTCTTCAATCCAGTCTATTATCCAGATAACCACATTTTTGCTTAAAACTCCTAGTTCTTGCTTATTGAAAGGCTTTGATGGAGCTCAGTACACGTGTATAAACCTCTCAGGCAGGAACTAGGGTATAAACCTACAAAGCAAAATCCATTGAAAAGTCAAAATCCTACAGATAATTGTTAGGAGTAGCCTGGAATGATTAAATGTGCCTCTAGGCCTAAGAGCTCTTACAGATAAAATACCACCTCAAATTTCCCAACTTCAGCCATATATCCCCTCTAATTTTTATAAGGAAGACGTATATAAAAAGACTACAGATGGAGTTTTCATTGAACAAACTCAACCCTGAATGTGAATACATTCACCATACATCAACTATTCCTTTCATCCCTTGCTTTGTTTCAGCCCATTCAGTGAAATTCATCTGTATTAGATACAGAAACCTTAGTATGTCAGCAATTCCTCCCCTCTTTTACTCCTAACATTTGATTAATCACTAAGGTTACTTCTGAAAGGCTCACAAATCTATGCTCTTTTTCTGTCATCACTACTACCTACCAATGTCTCAATCCTGTTCATAAGCCCCTCTAATCTGAATTAAAGCAATAGCTTCCTTCTTCCCTGTGACTGTCTTCCTCTTATATTAGACTCACTATTACCACTACAATGACTTCTAGGGAAGTAATGCATAATATCACAGGAGAAGGTATCTTAGAACAAGAAAGTCCTAGGTTTGCAAACCACCTCCCACTCTATAATCTGGGACTAATGATCAACTCAACCCCTTACCTGTAGAGTTGGGATAAAAAATAACTATTCCTCACAGGGGTTTCTTGAGGATTAAGATTATTTCATTTCTGAAATAGGAAGGTAAAGCTTCTAACACAACAATTTCATAATAGGAGTGTAAAACATAGCAGACCTCTAGCCTACTGGCTCCCACTTTCTAAAATAATATAGTGGTTCCCACTGTCAAAGAGTAAAGCATGGATAAGAAGACTGTCCACTCTCTGCCAAGCTTTCCTTTCATTTGGACTCCTCTCCTTTCATCTCACAATCTCCTTTTATTATGCCCTCCACCTCACCATAAAACCAACCTCACCAAAAACCCCACTATTCTATAATGCACCTTAGTATCTTTGTGTGCAATGCTCTCTTTGTCTAGAATGCCATCCCCTTTCTTCTGGTCTGAGATTACTAACTCAGCCTAGCCACTTAAGTTCCCCACCATTACCCCTGAAAGCTGTCCCTTCCCTGGTATTAAACAAAACATTGGAATATATTTCTCTTAAATAATTCTCCTAAAGTATTTTATTGATTTTCTCACACTGTCACTCTTTTCCACAAGACTTAGCTCATCAAAGGACATGTTTAATTTCCCCAAGCAGGTGAATTTTTTTGCCCAGTTTATACTATGATTTAGGGTGTAATAAATATTTAAATGAACTAAGTGGTCCATTGATTAATGTAAAATTACTTAGATCATCTAACACCAGAGTCAAACTAGGAAGAGGACAAACAGATAAAAGATTAAAAAAAGAATCTGCAATAATAGATAAACTAAAAAGAAACATCAAAGATGAGTAGGCCACATAATTATGATATTCTAACAAAGAACAGAATATCATTATATCATTTATATTTCCCTTCTAGAATAACAAGTTAGAAGTAAAAATATAATCAAATCAAAATGAAGAACATCTTTGACTTTCTGCAATTACATGTTGTAAATTATTTAATTTGAATGTAATTTAGTTGGGTAATAAAGAAAAAAATAAAATATAATAAAATCTCTGCACGATAGCTACAGAATCTTATTATTTAAAAGAATCTTTTTAAATTAAAAATAGAACTACCATATGATCTAGTAATTCCACTACTGGGTATTTATCCAAAGAATATGAAACCACTAATTCAAAAAATATATGTACTCCTATGTTTACTGCAACATTTACAGTAGCCAAATTATGAAAGCAGCCCAAGTATCTATCAATAGATGAATGGATAAAGAGGATGTGGAATATTACTCAGCCATAAAAGAATGAGATCTTGCCATTTGTAACATTGATGGATCTAGAGAGTATAATGCCAAGTGAAATAAATCAGAGAAAGACAAATACCATATGATTTCACTTATATGTAGAATTTTAAAAATAAATGAAAAAAGAAAAAAAGAGAGAAACCAAAAACCAGACTTTTAAATATAGAGAACAGGGACACCTGGGTGGTTCAGTTGGTTAAGTGTCTGACTTTGGCTCAGGTCATGATCTCATGGTTTGTAGGTTCGAGCCCTATGTCGAGCTCTGTGCTAACAGCTCAGAGCCTGGAGCCTGCTTCAGATTCTGTCTCCCTCTCTCTCTCTGCCCCTCCCCCACTCGCACTATCTCTCCCTTCCTCCCTCCCTCCCCCCCTTCTCTCTCTCAAAAATAAATAAACATTAAACAAAATTTTAATAAATAAATAAATACAGAGAACAAACTGATGGTTACCAGTAGGGAAGCAGGTAGGGAGGAGACACAAAATAGTTGAAGGGGACTAAGAATACACTTACCCCTATTCAGGAAAGTCACAGGATATAAAATCAATGCACAGAAATCTGTTGCATTTCTATGCACCAAAAATGAAGCAGCAGAAAGAGAAATCAAGGAATTAATCTCATTTACAGTTGACCAAAAGTCATTAGATACCTAAGAATAACCCTAACCAAAAGGCAAAAGATTTGTACTTTGAAAACTATAGAACACTTATGAAATAAATTGAAGAAGACACAAAGAAATGGAAAAACATTCCAGGCTCGTGAAGTGGAAGAACAAATGTTGTTAAAATGTTCACCCATAGCAATCTACACATTTAATGCAAACCCTATCAAAATTCCACCAGCATTTTTCACAGAGCTCGAACAAACAATCCTAGTTTATATGGAACCACAAAAGACCCCAAATAGCCAAAATAATCCTGAAAAAGAAAAACAAAGCTGGAAGCATCACAATTCCAGACTTCAAGCTGTATTACAATGCTATAATAATCAAGACAGTATGGTACTGGCACAGAAACAGATATATAGATCAATGGAACAGAACAGAAAACCCAGAAATGGACCCACAGCTATATGGTCAACTCATGTTTGACAAAGAAGGAAAGAATATCCAATGGGAAAAAGTCTCTTCAACAAATGGTGTTGAGAAACTGGACGGTGACATGAAGCAGAATGAAACTCAACCGCTTTCTTACACCATACACAAAAAATAAATTCAAAATACATGAAAGACCTAAATGTGAGACAGGAAACTATCAAAATCCTGGAGCAAAATACAGGCAGCAACCTCTGTGGCAACTTGGCTACAGCAACTTCTTACTAGATATGTCTCTGGAGGCAAAGGAATCAAATAAAAAATAAATTATTGGGACTTTATCAAGATAAAAATCTTCTGCACAGAGAAGGAAACAATCAGCAAAACTAAAAGGCAGCCTACAGAATGGAAGAAGGTATTTTCAAATGACATATCTGATAAAGGGTTGGTATGCAAAATCTATAAAGAACTTATCCCAAAAAACAAATAATCCAGTTAAGAAATGGGCAGAAAACATAAACAGACATTTTTCCAGAGAAGACATCCAGATGGCTAACAGACGTATGAAAAGATGCTCAACAACATTCATCATCAGGAAAATACAAATCAAAACCACAACAAGATACTACCTTACCCCTATCAGAATGGTAACATTAACACCACAGGAAACAACAGATATCGGTGAGGATGTGGAGAAAGGGGAACCCTCTTGCACTGTCGGTGGAAATACAAACTGATATAGCCACTGTGGAAAACAGTATGGAGGTTCCTCAAAAAGTTAAAAATAGAGCTACCCTATGACCCAGCAATTTCACCACTAGGTATTTACCCAAAGGAAACAAAAGTATTGCAAAGGGGCACATGCACCCCGATGCTTATGGTAGTATTATCAACAATAATCATATTATGGAAAGAGCCCAAAGGTCCATCAACTACTGAGTAGGTAAATAAGAGGTGGTATATTTATACAACAGAATGTCACTCGGCCATCAAAGAGAAAGAAGTCTTGCCATTTACAATGACACGGATGGAGCTAGAGTGTATTATGCTAAGTGAAACAAGTCCGTCAGAGAAAGACAAATACCATATGATTCACTCATATGTGGAATTTAAGACACAAAACAGATGAACATATGAGAAAGGGAAAAAAGGGAAGCAAACAATAAGAGACTCTTAACTATAGAGAATAAATTGAGGGTTGCTGGAGGTGGGGTGGCAGGACATAGGCTAAATGGGTGATAGGTATTAAGCAGGGCACTTGTGTTCAGCACAGGGTGTTATATGTAAGTGATAAATCACTAAATTCTACTTCCGAAACCAGTATTACACACTATATGTTAACTAACTAGAATTTAAATAAAAATTTGAAAAAAAAAGAGTACACTTATCATGGTAAGCACTGAGAAACATATAGAATTCTCAAATCACTGTATTATATACCTGAAGCAACACTGTACGTTAAGTATACTAAAATTAAAATTTTTAAAGATAATAATCATAAAGCCACAGGGATATATTTTACAGTATGGTAACTATAGTTAATGACATTGCACTGGATATTTGAAAGTTGCTAGGAGTGTAGATCTTAAAAATTCTCATCACCAAGAAAAAAACCTGTAACTATGTATGGTGACAGATGTTAACAAAGCTTATTGTGGTGATCATTTCACAATATATATAAAAATCAAATCATTATTTTGTACACCTAAAACTAATATAGTATTGTGTATCAATTATAGCTCAATAAAAGTAAACAGATATATGGCAAAAACTGATAGGTAAATAAATAAAAGAATCCTTTTAAATGAGACTAGGTATCAAAATGAAACGTTGTGCACTGATTTGCTGGCACAAATCATACAAGAGCTATATAGTAAAATACATTTCTATTATTCATGTGGAAAAAGAAAGCAAATTTATTCCACTCACCTTCAAATGGATACTGCCGAACTACATGTCATTTGTTCTTTGAAGTCAAAATTTAGGAGTTTACAAGGTTATAAAATAATAGTCTCAAAACTAATTTTAAGGTTACAGAATTGTTGTGGTTATACCCCAAGTTTCTGTCTTAGGTCACTTCCCCCCCCACCCCCGCCCCTTCACAAACATTCCAGGAGTGGGCAATCTAATTGGATGCCCCAAATGGGCCTATCTTCTACTTCTAATGAATTAAACAGCCAAGACACTTCATGTATCTTTTCTAAAGTCACTGGAAAAACAATAGAAAGAATAAAAACTTTAAATCCTGAACTTTTTGCTAAGAGAGCCCCAGTAAATCCCCAAAGGAATCCAGAGAACCACAAATTACTTAAAATTAATTTCATATTTAACTTGATCATGTTTTTTTTTTTGTTTTTTTTTTTTTTAAATTTTTTTTTTCAACGTTTATTTATTTTTGGGACAGAGAGAGACAAAGCATGAACGGGGGAGGGGCAGAGAGAGAGGGAGACACAGAATCGGAAACAGGCTCCAGGCTCTGAGCCATCAGCCCATAGCCTGACGCGGGGCTCGAACTCACGGACCGTGAGATCGTGACCTGGCTGAAGTCGGACGCTTAACCGACTGCGCCACCCAGGCGCCCCAACTTGATCATGTTTTAATGGTAAATAACATTTCAGTGTGTTTATAACTATTCAGATAAAATATATCTGAATTGTAAAGTGAATTGCAGGCGGAACCAGAGTGGCATTAATTAATTTATCCTACATAATGATGCTTCCTTCCAAACTAATTAGAGAGGCATAAAATAACTTATAAATTCTGCTAAGATTCTGATGCTGCTCAAAGTAGAACAAAAAGCAAGTTCAATTTTAATGGGTGTTTTTCAGTGAAGGTAAGTGTTCAGGCTGTTAAAAGGTCAAAATAGATAAGAAATAATGGAATGGAAACACCGAGACATAAATACAATAATTAACTTTTGGCAGAAACTATAATTTTTCCACTGTATATAATAAAGAAATATGAAAAATGAGACTGTCCTTCTCCTGCCCACAAAATTTTCAAATTCAAAGCATAATTGCTTTGTGATAGTATGATAATTATTCTTTTCCCTCTCCTCTCCTTCCCCACTCTCCCTTCTCCTCCTCCTCCTCCTCCTCCTCCTCCATCTTCTTTTGGCTAGGAGTTCAATCACCTCTCATCCTCTTCCCCCGACTACCCAACACTATTTCCCAATCATTTATGCCCTATTCTTGTTGAAGATATTTTAGACTCCAATTATGGGAAGGGGGAGGGGGCCATTTTCTCAACCAAGAACCCTTCTCACAGCATGTGAATTTATGTGAGATAAGCACCTACCTTATTTCTTTTCATTTACTCATTAAACAAGTAATTACTGATGCCTCCCTATATGCTAGACCATGGGCCTGATACTTAGAAACTCACATTTTTCCAAGGGAAAGGAAATAGCAACCCAGAGCTAAGTGGTCACTTCCTACATTATCTTCCAGTACTTCTTGCCTAATAATTTCTTCTGTCCTACAACTACCCTTCCCCAATCAGGGTCCTAAGGGTAAATAAGAAGAAAGAAATCTTTATTCATGAGGTCAGATGAAAAAAAAAATGGCATGATTATTGGTGTCCACATTCTGCTCTGTGCACTGTGTAACTGGAGTCTGTAGCAAGAGAGAAGGGGGATTGAAAGAGACCAAGAATAGAGGCAGCAGGCTGAGTCCTGCAAATGAGGAAAGACAAAAGACAGAAGGAACACAGGAGAGGGTCTAATTCCATGGTCTTCTGGAGACCTGCTTCCTGTACTTTAGATTCCATGAGACACCCTCTGTTAATTTCTAATAATCACTGCCTCCCATCTTTGTTCCTAAGCTAGCTTGACAGACCTTCCACCCATTGCAATGAAAAGACTTGCAACCATTTGCCAAGAAAAAAAATGTTAGAGCCTAACACTGTGCTTTTGAATATTTAGTTCGATTGTAACAATATGACAATCTTATAAATCCTTTTAGAAAGGGATGCCTAATATTAAACTGGCTGAAAGAGAAGAGTCACCAGTGTGGTTGATAAACTGATGTTCATTTTCAAATGACTCCTAATAAGAACAAGGATAAATGCATTGTGCCCACTCTTTACCCCACTGCCTAAGACAATAGGGGGACTTCTATTTAAATCTTAATGTACTATTCACATGCACAGGATTCACAAGTGTGCTAAAGTTCTGAACAGCCCTCCCCTCCCCAGTTAAAAACTAGGCATGCTGCTCTAGATAAAACCAGTGTGTTAGAATGTGTCTCCTTTTTATGAGATATGGGGCACACTAAGAGAGTGTCAAACAAGTGACAATAAATGGAGTATCTGTGTGTTTAATAGATAAAAAGCTAGATAAAAAGGTTACATATCTTAGCTTGCTGGTCTAAAAGGAACCTGATTTTGAAATAAAAAGTGTTGACAAAAGACAAAACAAAGACAGATAAAGTGCAGCTTAGAGAGAGTGGAGGCTGCCCTTCTGACATATCAAAGATTTTTATAGGCTTGCTACAAAGTGTCAAGAGAAGGTAACAAAAAGAGCAGATGAAGCAGACATCACTTAGTGTAGAATAGAGAACTGGAGAGAGTTTCACAGGAGTTTGGGAGGGGGGCTCTGGAATTGAGTTTGCCAATGATATGAGTTACTTGGGGTAGCAGATTTCCAGGTGTGCGATTCTATCAGGATGCAAAAGACAGCACACACCTTTCACCCACAGCCATCTCTGCACTTAGACACTCTGTGTAAGAGCCACGCCCCCGGGCATCTCTCTAGCCTGACAATGCTTAATGCCCTTCAAATTAGAAATGACAGGATTCTTATTGCTCCATAAGTTTGTTCCGCAATTTTACTAATTATATAGCTTCATTTGATTTAACAATAAAGAATTTCATGCTTTGCTTTGCAATGTGTGATTCACAAGCTATATCACTCCAGCCAATGGTATGAAATAAAAAAGGAAATAAAGCCAAATTTCCACCCACCTTGGGAGCATTTCAAACCCATCAAGTTCCTCCCAAATAATTCACTGAGTTTTCAAAAAGTTTTATTTGTGCTGTTGAAGCTAGGACTTTCAGCTTCCACGGTGCTAGTTTCTAGCTAATACTGTCAAAGATGGTTCCAAACATATCCTTTCTTCCACTAACGCCCACTGAAGTCTCTGCTACAGCTACTCATGTTGTCAGTGTGGGAGCCAAGGACCCAAAATACTGGTGTGTGCCAATGACAAGGAAGATATCATTGCAAATTCTATTATTGTAACCTGTGTTCCTTTCACCAATTCTGAGCTCAATCACCAATATACTCACATTACCACACTACACCTGTGCCACCAGATGCCAATATCAACCATGCTGATTCCTGACCACTTCAAATACCCACAGAGGTTAGGGCCTCTTTCAGCTTTTACTGGCTTATATATAATAGCTTCATGCCTTTGGATTCAGATGGGGCCAGGAATAAAAGATACTGTGTTTTATCCACAATTCCTCCTCTGTCAACACCTGCCCATTGTCCTTGACACAGATGTCCTTGCTTCAACTCTTATTTTCCAGGAGCTTCTTTCGGTGCCTTATGTAACAGCACTCCAGAGGCAGGGTCACAAGTAAACTTGGTGGAGTGAGAAGATAGGTGTTTCCTCTCCCAGATTTATAGGAATAAAAGAATAAATCTGCAGAGTAGAAGAGATGACAGAAAACGAGAAATTTTAATAAAATTTTGGGAAGAAGATTAAGGAACTTATTCTGTAGGATTAAATCCTTCTGGGATGTGTATTAAAAAGGAAGCTAAATTCTGCCTCTGAACCTCAACAATACTAAAGAACAGGAGGCTCAGCGTTTCTGAAGGTGAGACAGGGGAACGATTGAACTGAAAAGAGAAGTTGGAAATCCTGAACGATGAGTAGTTCGACTATCAGGCACTCTCCCTCAGCCAATAAAACCAAGAAATGACTTTTACCCCACCTTGTGAGGATGGACATGAGCTATCTGGAGAAATTCAAGCAAAGAGTTAGACACTTTAGCTAAAATAGGAGCTGTAAAATACAAGTTTGAATATAATATAACATAATATAATATAATATAATATAATATAATATAATATAATATAATATAATAAAGATAATATAAGATAAATATCTGTGAGTTCTATTACCCACAATGCTGTTCATCTGGGTGGAGGACATCTCAAAGACCAGCCCTGCCCTCCTCAAAAAGCTTATTAACAATTGAGGTCTCCCAGTGAAATATCCAAAAGCCCATTAGCCACAGCCTGCTGTGTCAAGAATGTCCTGTCATAAGCTTGTCTGTGCACAGAGACTTTCTAATCACCTTTTAACTGCCCGCTTTTAAAAATAAAACAGATTTGAGACATTACCATATAGTTGAGAAGAATCGTTAAGAAGAAAAAAAAAGATCAAAACTAAACAAAAATGAGGCACCCAGAGAAAATAGACAATGCAGAAAGCATTAGAAAAATATGAGGACAGAATAAAGATATTTTTCATACCTGCAAAGTTAAAATTCAATTATATGCTATCTGTGAAAAAAAAAATATATATATATCTAAACCTAAAGCAACTTAAAGGTTTAAAGTTAAAGAGTAAAGGGGTGCCTGGGTGGCTTAGTCGGTTAAATGTCTGCCTCTTGATTTCAGCTCAGGTCATGATTTCATGGGTTCCTGAGATTGAGCTCCACATCTGGCTCCATGCTGTCTGCTTGGGATTCTCTCTCTTCTCTCTCTCTGCCCCTCCCCCTGCTCTATCTCTCTCTCTCTCTCTCAAAATAAATAAATAAACATTTTTTTAAAAAGGAAGTAAAACACAAAAAAATTAAGTTGAAAAAGATAGCATGAAAACAAAAATACAAAAGAAAATACAAAATACAAAAATACAAAAAGAAATTTGGAATAACTATGACTAAATCCAATTTTAAAGGCAAATTATACTATTATAGATTGAGAGGGAATCTTACTAATAAAAAAGGTTCAGCTCATCAGGAAGGTATAATGTGCCCTCACAATATAGAATTTACTGACAGAGAGGTAGGAAAAATAGACAAGTTCACACAGGAAATAGGAGATATCAACATATTTCTCTCAGTAACCAATGAAACAATCCAAGAAAAACCACAGTAGAGGACAGAGAGGATTTGCATGAATTAGCCAACTCTTTCTAATGGAAATACATAGAATGACTAACACCACAACTACAGAATACACATTCTTTTCAACGTTTATTTATTTTTGGGACAGAGAGAGACAGAGCATGAACGGGGAAGGGGCAGAGAGAGAGGGAGACACAGAATCAGAAACAGGCTCCAGGCTCTGAGCCATCAGCCCAGAGCCTGACGCGGGGCTCGAACTCACGGACCGCGAGATTGTGACCTGGCTGAAGTCGGACGCTTAACCGACTGCGCCACCCAGGCGCCCCCACATTCTTTTAATGCCACAAAGCAAGTCTCAAAATATTGTTAAATGACTTAATCAAATAGAGGATATTCTTTGACCATAATGTAACTACATTATAAGTCAATATAATGTAACTACATTATAAATCAATAATACAAAAATAACTTGACAATCCCCAGATCTTTGAAAACCAAGAAACACATGTCCAAAAATCACGTGTAAGTGAAAACAGAAATCTCAGTTGGAGAGAGAAAATATTTTAAACTGGATACTAATGGAAATATTGTGAGATACAACTAAAACCATGCTTAAACTTTTAATTTTAACATATTGAAAAAAAAGAATGCTGAAAATTAAAGAAGAATCTTCCTCAAGAAATTAGAGAAAAAAATAAGCCAAAAAGATAGAAGTAATTTAAATCTTTTAACGTTTCTTTATATTTGAGAGACAGAAAGAGAGAGAGGGCGAGTGGAGCAGGGGCATAGAGAGAGGGAGACACAGAATCCAAAGCAGGCTCCAGGCTCCAAGCTGTCAGCACAGAGCCCAACATGGGGCTCAAACTCATTAACCGTGAGATCATGACATGAGCTGAATTTGGCCACTTAAGCGACTGAGCCACCCAGGCGCCCAAAGATAGAAATAATTTAAAAAATTAAATAGAATCTAATTAAACAAGTAGCAAGAAAAGAAAATGGAAACATACAATACAGAGAGGATAAACAAAGTTGGTCCTGTGAAAAGACCTAAAACTGATCGCTCTCAGGCAAGACTGATGAAAATACAAAGAAAGAAGGCACACCCAATGTCAGAAACGAAAAAGGAGCACTGCTACAGATCCTGCAGAGATTGAACAGATAATGAGAGTACATTTAAAGAAATTTAGATGAAAACAAAACATTTAAAAATTACCAGAATGTCCATAGGAATAAAAAGCACTAAAAAAAGATGTGTAACTATTGACAAAATTGAATTTATAATTAGAAACTTTCCCACAAGTAAATTCCAGGCCCAGATATATACATGGGGACCAAGAGAAATGTGAAGGAATGGTTACAGCATCATTATTTGTAAAGCCTCAAAATGGACCCTGAATATCTATCAACAGAAGAAAAGATAAATACATCAGGGCTTGGTCATACAATGGAGACTATTCAACAATGAAAACAAACCGCTCTGATACAAAGCCTGGATGGATCTCAGAAACCATGACATAAAAGAAGGCAGACAAAAAAAAAAAAAAAGAGCATAATCTATGATCACAAGTATGTAAAGCTCAGAAACAGCAAAACTAAACTATGGTAATTAGGGAGGTATTATAAGTAAGAAAGTGAACAGCATAAAAAAGCAAGATACTGGTTACTCTGGAGGGAGGGAGGGGCAGAGAGTTTATTATCAGGAAATATAGCCACAGAGCTTTGGGGACGCTGGCAGCGTTTTTTTTTGTTTAACATGAATCGTCATGGAGGGGGGGTGGGGTTCACTTAAAAATATTTTATTTTTTTAATTTTATTTAAAAAATTCTTTTTAACGTTTATTTATTATTGAGAGAGAGAGAGAGACAGAGCATGAGCATGGGAGGGGCAGAGAGAGAGGGAAACACAGAATCTGAAGCAGGCTCCAGGCTCTGAATTATCAGCAAAGAGCCCAACATGGGGCTCAAACTCACAAACGGATGCTTAACCGACTGAGCCACATAGGTGCCCCTAAAAAATATTTTATAACAATTCAATTTTTTGCAATTATTTGCAATAATTAAGCTGTAAATATGTATTCTACGTACTTTTGTGTAGGTATGTTATTTCCATACTTTTTAAAAGGACAAAAAATAATATTATTATAGAAGGGGCTTAAGAAATGGCACTATTACTGCTATTTTATAGGAGAAACATTGGGATAGCAAAAAAGTCTATATAGCTTTTGGGAGAAAATTATTTCTAACATGGATTAGAGGGTGCCATGGAGGAGAGGAACAGAAGACCCTCAGAGTGTGATCAGGCCTGCGTGTGTTACAGCAGTAAAATTAGTGATACGTCCTGGCTAGAACAAGAACGATGTAAAGGAATAATAAAAGAGGAAGCTGAAAATTAATGATGTAGTGAAGGGCACTGAGTGTCTACAATGTAATTTAGCCCTGTTTTAAAGCCTGTGGACAATTCACATTTGGAATTTAGACTGCTTCAGTTTCTTCTATAAGGCACTGCATCTTTTACATCTTTACATATCTTTCTGCTTTTTAACTAATCATGCTTCTTGGTATCTCTTAATGGAAAAGTGATGAGACGGCTTTACCAAATGCAAGGACTACCATTTTTTACATACATAATGCCTGATAAGGTAGAGACTACATCAAGTACCATTTGAAAGACCCATAAAAATTTATATCCACTTCATTTATTTCAAAGAGTAAAGCAGAAAGTCACCCCAAAGCAGCTGTTTCCTTGGTTGTATGAAGAATCACTTGGAGGTGCGCCTGGGTGTCTCAGTCAGTTGAGCATCTGACTTCGGTTCAGGTCATGATCTCACGGTTTGGGGGTTCAAGCCCCACGTCAGGTTCTGTGATAACAGCTCAGTGCCTGGAGCCTGCTTTGGATTCTTTGTCTCCCTCTCTCTCTGCCCCTCCCCCACTTGCATTGTCTGTCTGTCTCTCTCTCTCTCAAAAATAAACAAACATTAAACAAATTTAAAAAAAAAGAATCATTTGGGTAATTTCCCAGTAGCCCCTTGGTTGAAGATAAGAACACTTCTGGGGAAGGGGAGTAGAAAACATGTAATAAATTTCTGTGACTCTAGCAGAGCTCTCCAAGACTCTTGACATGCAGAGCTGATCCTCAAGGAGGGGGGAGTATGGAGGCTGGTCAGGAAGACCTGATGTAAGGCCCAGTGGTACAGAGTAATGATGAGGCCCCTCCAACAAAACCATGAGGATAGTGGGTGGCCAAGCAGCCAACTTAAGTCTATCCACTCAGCAGCATGGGTTAAAGGAGCTGTTTTCAGCACCCAGTACGACTGATGGGAGCTCTTCTGAACCCAGCCATTTTAGAGAAAGGACACCTAATGGCTATGCATGGGCTGGACCAGGGAGGGTACCAGTGCCAGGTGGACAGGCACCTGTGCAGGTGCAAGCTTCAGCAGAGACACTGTGGCAGCAAAACACAAATGAGGTAGAAGAAGAACTAGATGGCACTAGCTTTCCCTACGGCAGCTACTTAAAATGAACCCCAGTGACCCCACATGGGTAAGTCACCAAATTTAAGACCAATTGGGTGGGGGTGCCTGAGTGACCCCGTTGGTTAAGCATCCAACTCTTGATTTCAGTTCAGGTCATGACCTCATGGTTTGTGAGTTTGATCCCCACATCAGGTTCTGCACTGATCTGCAAAGCTTGCTTAGAATTCGCTCTCCCTCTCTGCCCCTCCTCCACTTGTGCACGCACATGCAAGCACGTGCTTGCACTCTCCCTCTTTTCTCTCTCTCTCAAGATAAATAAATAAACATTTTTTAAGGGCACCTGGGTGGCTCAGTTGGTTTAGCGTCCGACTTTGGCTCGGATCATGATATCATGGTTTGTGAGTTCAAGCCCCACATCGGGCTCTGTGCTGACAGCTCAGGGCATAGAGCCTGCTTCAGATTCTGTGGCTCCTTCTCTCTCTGCTCCTCCCCTGCTCACTCTCTGTCTCTCTCTCCTACAAAAATAAATACACATTCAAAAAACTTAAAAAAAAAAAAAAAAAAGGAAGAAAGCTAAATAAATAAATAAATAAATAAATAAATAAATAAATAAATAAATAAAAAGACCAATTGGGTGGATAAAACTTCAAAAAGAAGGTCAGACTCCTTACTAATGAATATAGGTAGAGCCTCAAGCCGTTAATAAGAAAGGTTAAAATAAACCAGCCCAAAGTTGAACTCTGAGTTTGTGAGGCATTCATGCCAACAACATATTATGCCAGAGATTTCTGCAGAATCAGCTTAAATTTTCTTGGTGTATATATCACCCCCTCCACCAACTCCACCAAATACTGACAGCATAGGCCCTGGGTAGAAATTAAAGGTCTGTTTGGGGCTTTCCCTTTAAGAGCTTCAGGTACAAGGCACATACCTAACCCTAAAAGAATAGCCATTTAAGACATCTCCCAGTCATCTGCCCCTTAACTCAAAGGACAGGGTGAGCTATTTATTCAATCTTTCAACAATATTGATTGAACACCTCCTCCATGCCAGGAACTGTGCTAGGTGCTGGGAATACAAAGATGAATAAGACCCAGTGATTACCATTTAGCAAATGAAAAAAGACACACAAACAAATCAACAGAGCCCTCCGGTGGAAAATGCTCTAAGGGAGAGGACAGGCAGAGATGAGAAGCCCAGGGTCTGGGAGCACAGCAGGCTTCACAGAGGAGGGCCAGAGGAGAGAAAACGTGTTTGAAGTAGAAGCAAACAGATGCACAAAGGCAAAGAGGGCTGAAGGCAGCAGGCAAGCGAGTTAAAGGGAGAAGGAAGGGCAGGAAGCGGTGGCTACATCAGGGAAGGCTTTGCACAGCCTTAACAAGGTTTGCTTTTTAAAACATCACTGAAATGGGAGCATTACAACGACAGACCCCAATCTCCTATTCCAACATCTTCCTGGATATTATCCATGCGGTACCTTCAAAATGCTTTCCATTTAAGAGGCTGTATCAGTCAGGGTTCTCCAGAGAATCAGAACCAGTAGGAGATTATAGATATAGATAGATGATTGATAGATAGATGATAGATGACAGATAGATGATAGAAAGATGATAGATGACAGATGATTGATAGATATATGATAGATGACACAGGGAGAGATAGATGATAGATAGGTGACAGATAGATGGATAGATGACAGATGATTGATAGATGACAGATGCACATACATACACATACACACATACATATACACGTAAATGAAGAAATTTCTTTTGAGAAAGTGGTTTATCCAATTGTGGGGGCTGGCTAGTGTGCAGACTATAGGGCAGGCTGGCAGGCTGGAATTTCTTGGGCAGGAGCTGATGCTGCAGTCTTCAGAAGAATGTTTTTCTTTTTTCAGTAAACCCATTTTTGCTCCTAAGGCTTTTCAACTGATTGGATGGGGTCCACACACATTATCAACAGCAAGCTCCTTTTCTTAAAGTCAATTGATTGTAGATGTTAACCACATCTCATAAGACTTCACAGCAGCATCTAGACTGGTGTTTGATTAAACAGCTAGGTACTAAAGCCCAGACACATAAAACCACCGAAGCCATACTCCTGACTTACATTTAAAGATATACTTGTTTTTACATCAAAAAATACAACTCTCATCAAAACCTAATATATTTAAAAGTCCCTATGATTCTTATTTTAGAATTTAACACAGAATTCCTGTAACAGTGCTCCATTTTCCCAAACACACGGACACACACACAGACGCATACACACACCATGCAAAATAGTACCTCATCAAATAGAGAGGAGGCTTCTCATCAATATTCTAATTCAGAGGTCAATACTGATTTGGCCATACCTTAATATTTTATAATTCAAACTATGGAATTTCATAGTGTTTATGAAATTTTAGTTCGATTTCCATGAATCCCTACCTGTACTTTAATCTGCAACCAGATTTGTTTTGTTGAGTCAACGCAAGACTCTGTAAGCTCTCTTTTTCTTCTGGCTCCTTTCTGAAGTTCTTGCTTACACTAGAATTATTTTTGCTGTCAAACATCAACTTCCTGCTATTATTTTAACAGCCAAGTGTTAACAGGTAAATTATTCACATCCATGTCCAGCTGAAAAAGCATTCCTTTGAAACCCAAAGGTATTCACTTTTAACTCCTCTTGAATGCAGAGGTCATGGATAGATGGGGCATTTTTATCAAATGACCTATTTTTTTCATCAAAAATAGACTATCCCTTGAAGAGACCCCTTGCATATACAGGAACTAGCACACTGTGTTAAGCAATAATTAGCTTGTGGGAAACACTATAGAATGTTTAATAACATACAAAATCACCAGCAGCCAGAACCTTGAAGATCAGAAACCACTTTTGGAATCCTGATAGCTTCAGGGAATTACATAAACACAGGTAGAAGGATTTAAAATAGTATTTGATGCTGTGGTGTTCAGCAAATACTTGCTGAATCTGAGGAGAAAGGGAGAGAAATTCCACCTTCTGGAGGAACAAAACCTTCTTAGCTAGGTGTGTGAGGAAGAACTGGAAGGTGAAATCAAACCAAACTCAGTATTGTGCATACTCCTGCTCAATTTATTGACAGAAAACCATATTATTCATTACAAAGTTCAGGTTCACTCATACCCAAAAATGTGCTTTTAGACATCCATAGAGTCTTTCATTGAAGTGACGCATTACTTGTGAACAGGTGGTTTACAGGGCAGGAGCAAAGGATGGAGACACAACCCTGGACCTCTTAACGATGGTTGCCTGTACGTGTTCCAACAACCAGAAGCCAGGAGAGGGGCCTGAGCAGTCAGACTGTGAACTGAGATCCGAAATCTGAGACTCAGCAAGTAACGTTGGCCTATTGAGAGCTGCTCGGCCAATTGAAAAAAATCCAATCACCAAATCCAGGGAAGTGATTTAATAGAAACGTGGGCACCAGGGTACAAAATCAGACCATGTCCATAGGCAGGCACAAGGGAAGCTGGTAGCAACTCCTGAGCTAAAAAGCAGACCCTCTGGTTACATGCATAGTTAGCTTTTTATCCAGGTCCTGGAGCTGGAGCAAGAGCATGCTAGTAGTGTTTAAAATGGGCAGAAGAGCACGCCTAAGGGATGCCTCTGGATACATATGAGTGTCTGAGCCTAGTGAAACTTAGCTGATTGTTATAGTCAAGGCATGAATGCACAGTGCAAGGAAAACCAGGTAGATAGGTTAAGTAACGTTTTACTTAACATTGCTTTAATGAGGTTTTCAGTGGCCTTCATTTGTCTAACAATCCACAAGCAAATCAGCAGCACTCAAAATACCAACAGAAGATAGCAAACAGGAAAATGAAATTTCTACTAATTTGAAGGTTTTGTTGTCTATTTAACCTAGTTGCCCCCTTTTTCCCCATCCTAATCTCTTCACAGCATGGCCCTACCTGCTCCAGGCACATACCTTCAAGGGCAGCAGGTAATGACACAGCAGCCATTCGAGGCCCCATGCCCTACCCCAACGCTCTGCATTTTCTCTCTCCAAGCCCTCCAGTCCCCATTTTGTTGACTTTATGCCTGATTCTACCTCTCTGTCTAGACTGCTACTTCCTTAGTCTATCAGGATTTACATTTCCTCCTTCCCCAAGACACTGCTTCCCAGACTCCTCAGCTCCCTTAACCACTGCCCAAAGGTGAGCACACCCTGGCTAGCCTCCACCCTGACACACATTCTGCTCATTCTCAATCCTGGCTACATAGTAGATTCACCTGGGGAACTTTTAAGATACACCATTGCCTGGGCCCCTTCCCAACAGATGCTGACTTAATTAAGCTGACTTAATTAAGCTGTGAGGCATAGACATCAGTATTTTTTTTTTTTTTTAATTTTTGACAGAGAGAGCGAGCAGGGGAGGGACAGAGAGAGAGGGAGTCACAGAATCCAAAGCAGGCTCCAGACTCTGAGCTGTCAGTACAGAGCCCTACATGGGGCTCAAACTCATGAGTCGTGAGATCATGAGCTGAGCCAAAGTCGGATGCTCAACCAACTGAGCTACCCAGGCGCCCCCCATTAGTATTCTTTTAAACTCCCTGGTGATGTTAACACACGACCAGACTTAGAAAACACTTCTGTAGCTAAAGCTTCTGCACATTGCCCATTGTGTCTAGAAGGCAATTTGGGGCAAGAGTTGCCACAATGAGCCACAAAGGGTCTCAGAAGTCACCACAAAGGACCACCGAAAAGGAGAAGACGCTGTAATAAGCAGAACAGGAGGTGAATTTGGGGAGCGAAAAGCCGCAGAAGGTAGGGAACCGCTTTTGCAGGTGGAGAGAGGACGGAGACTGGGGAGGAGGGGGAGAATACGGGAAAAGCACCCCTCCCCAAAAGCAGTGGAGAGAAAGTGGAAAATTGGAAACAGCCGCAGGGACTAAACTAAAAAGGGAGAAAGGAGAAAGGAGAGGGTTTAAATTCCATTAAGACTGCAAACAAGGGGAGCACAAAGGCCGCAACACCGCAGCTCAATACCTGGTGGTGCTCTGGTGGGAAGGGTGGATCCCCAGGAACAGAGTGGGGTCCGGGAGGTTCTCGGGCCACACAGAGAAAAGCGGTTCCACTGCTGGAAGGACAATTGGTAGAGACTGTTGAAGCCACCTGGTCCCAGCAGACCCCAGAGAACCGCCACATTCGCTGGTGCTGGAACAAGGTCGTTAAGGGTGAAGCCTGGTGCCAGATGGGTGTTGTGATTTTCCATAATCCCTGAAACGCTGCTGCTACACTATCTCGCAAACTTTTTCTGGGGCGGGCTGGCACCTGGCTGCAGTCTCGGGCACCGGCAGCAGCAGGGTCCAGCAAGCGTTCCTGGGTGCAGCCGACATTCGGCCACTGTTCATTCGGCCATTGCTCGGTGAGACCCTCCCACAGAGGGGCGGAGCGGGACAAAGCCGCAGTCCTTCGGAAGTAAGGGGCCGGGGAAAACAGCCACATCTGAGACAAAACTCTCAGGAGAGAAGTACTGCCTGGGGTCTGGTCACGGAGAGTGAAAAAGCGGGGAGTGGATGAAAGCTGAAGACAGAGGACAGGTGTGCAACTGCTGATCCGAGAGAACAGACTGGGTGACTGGGTGGCGCATTTTCACCGATCCTGCTCATGCGCATACGCACCTACGAGCATGGCAACAATCCACCCCCAGTAGGCTAGCAGCGCCATCTAGTGGAGAGCAGAGCTGTTACACTGAGCCCCGCCCAACTGGGCCAACTTCCCTCTTCAAGAACAAAAGTCTCACCTCTGGCATAGTTTATAGACTATAAAGCGCTACATAGACTGACTTCTGGGGGAAAACGAAGCAATTTCAGTCCTACTTCAATCTGTTAACAGGTTCATCTATTCAAATTTCTTTCCTTTTTTTTCTTTTTCTCTTTTACACTTTTTCTTGAATACAGAAAAAATTCATTTTTATTTTAAATTTTTATTAAAAATATTTTTCTTGAATTTTTGTTACTATATTTTTTACTTTTGTGTAAATTTTTTCAAATTCTATTTTATTTCCATTATTTTGTTTTAGTCTACTTAAGCGTATTGACCTTTTCATATTTTCAATTTCCTTCTTTTTTTTTCTCTTTTTCATTTCTTTTCTTTTTCTTGAATGCAGAAACAGAAGAACCTCATTTTTATTTTCAATTTCTATTAAAAATTTTTTATTTAATTTTTTTACTATACTTTTTGCTTTTATGTAACTTTTTTCAAATTCTATTTTACTTCCATTTTTTTTATTTTAGTGTACTACAGTGTATTCACTTTTTCAAATTTTCAAACGACTTTTTTCTTTTTATCTTTTTCTCTTTTTTGTTTCTTTTTTCTTAAATACAGAAAAAGATAAATTAATATTTATTTTTAATTTTTATTAAAAATATTTTTCCTTAATTTTTTTCTTCTATATTCTTTACCTTTGTGTATATTTTTTCAAATTCTATTTTACCCCCATCATCTCATTTTAGTCTACTTCAGTGTATTCATTTTTTCAAATTCTCAAACAATATCCTTTTTTTTTCTTCTCCCCGCCCCCCTTTTTTTGGTCTAATCTATCAAACCACTTTAAACACCCAGACCAAAACACACCGAGGATCTAGCATCATCTATTCGATTTGTGTGTGTGTGTGTGTGTGTGTGTGTGTTCTTAATTTTTTAATTTTAATATTTTTTAATTTTAATTTTTTAATTTCAATTTTTCTACCTCATTAATTCCTTTTCTCCCATCAAAATGACAAAACGAAGGCATTCACCCCAAAAGAAAGAGCACAGAGAAATGACAGCCAGGGATTTAACCAACACAGATACAAGCAAGATGTCTGAAACAGAATTTAGAATCACGATAATAAGAATACTATCTGGAGTCGAGAATAGATTAGAATCCCTATCTGTGGAGATAAAAGAAGTAAAAAATAGAATGAAATTAAAAATGCTATAACTGAGCTGCAAACACAGATGGATGCCACGGCAGCAAGGATGGATGAGGCAGAACAGAGAATCAACGATATAGAGAACAAACTTATAGAATAATGAAGCAGAAAAAAAGAGGGAGATTAAGGCAAAAGAGCACAATTTAAGAATTAGAGATATCAGTGACTCATTGAAAAGGAGCAACATCAGAATCATAGGGGTCCCAGAAGAGGAAGAGAAATAGGGGTAGAAGAGTTATGTGAGCAAATCATAGAGGAAAACTTTCCTAACCTGGGGAAAGACACACACATCAAAATCCAGGAAGCACAGAGGACCCCAATTAGATTCAACAAACACCGACCATCAACAGGGCATATCATAGTCAAATACACAAAATACTCAGACAAGGAGAGAATCATGAAAGCAGCAAGGGAAAAAAAGTCCCTAACCTACAAGGGAAGACAGATCAGGTTAGCAGCAGACCTATCCACAGAAACTTTTCAGGGCAGAAAGGAGTGGTAGGATATATTCAGTGTCCTGAATCAGAAAAATATGCAGCCAAGAATTCTTTACCCAGCATGGCTGTCATTCAAAATAGAAGGAGAGATTAAAAAAAAAAAAAAAAAAGTTTCCCAGACAAACAAAAATTAAAGGACTTTGTGACCACTAAACCAGTCTTGCAAGAAATTTTAAGAGGGACTCTCTCAGGGGAGAAAAGATGGAAAAAAAAAAAAAATATATATATATATATGTATACACACACATATATATAAATACCAAAAGCAACAAAAATTAGAAAGGACCAGAGAATACCACCAGAAACTCCAACTCTACAAGCATCATAATGGCAATAAATTCATATCTTTCAGTACTCACTCTAAATGTCAATGGACTCAATGCTCCAATCAAAAGACATAGGGTAACAGAATGGATAAGAAAACAAGATCCATCTATATGCTGTTTACAAGAGACCCACTTTAGACCTAAAGACACCCTCAGATTGAAAATAAGGGGATGGAGAACCATCTATCATGCTAATGGTCAACAAAAGAAAGCCAGAGTAGCCATACTTATATCAGGCAACCTATATTTTAAATCAGAGATTTAAAGATGGGCAGAAGGGCATTATATCATAATCAAGGGGTCTATCCACCAAGAAGACCTAACAATTGTAAACATATATGTGCCAAATGTGAAAGCACCCAAATATATAAATCAATTAATCACAAGTATAAAGAAACTCATCTATAGTAATACCATAGTAGTAGGAGACTTCAACACCCCACTCACAGCAATGGACAGATCATTTAATCAAAACATCAACAAGGAAACAATGGCTTTGAATGACACACTGGACCAGATGGACTTAACAGATATACTCAGAACATTTCATCCTAAAGCAGCAGAAAATACATTCTTCTCCAGTACATATCGAACGTTCTCCAGAATAGACCATATACTAGGACACAAATCAGCCCTAAGTAAGTACAAAAAGATCGAGATCATACCGTGCATATTTTCAGACCACAACGCTATGAAACTCGAAATCAATCACAAGAAAAAATTTGGAAAGGTAACAAATACTTGGAGACTGAAGAACATCCTACTAAAGAACGAATGGGCTAACCAAGAAATTAAAGAGGAAATTAAAAAGTATATGGCGGTCAATGAAAATGATAACACCACAACCCAAAACCTCTGGGATGCAGCAAAGGTGGTCGTAAGAGGAAAGTATATAGCAATCCAGGCCTTTCTAAAGAAGGAAGAAAGATCTCAGATACACAACCTAATCTTACGCCTTAAGGAGCTGGAAAAAGAACAGCAAATAAAACCCAAACACAGCAGAAGACAGGAAATAATAAAAATTAGAGCAGAAATTAATGCTATCAAAACCAAAAAAACAGTAGAACACATCAATGAAACCAGAAACTGGTTCTTTGAAAGAATTAACAAAATTGATAAACCACTAGCCAGTTGGATCAAAAACAAAAAGGAAAGGACCCAAATAAATAAAATCAAGAATGAAAGATGAGAGATCACAACCAACACAGCAGAAATAAAAACAATAATAAGAGAATATTATGAACAATTGTATGCCAGTAATCTGGAAGAAATGGACAAATTCCTAGATACATATACACTACCAAAACTGAAACAGGAGGAAATAGAAAATCTGAACAGACCCATAACCAGTAAGGAAATTGAATTCGTAATCAAAATCTGCCAAAAAACGAGAGTCCAGGGCCAGGTGGCTTTCCAGGGGAATTCTACCAAACATTTAAGAAAGTGTTAACACCTATTCTATAGAAGCCGTGCCAAAAAATAGAAATGGAAGGAAAACTTCCAAACTCTTTCTATGAAGCTAGCATTACCTTGATTACAAAACGAGACAGAGACCCCGCTAAAAAGGAGAACTATAGCCCAATTTCCCTGATGAACATGGATGCAAAAATCCTCAATAAGATATTAGCCAACCAGATCCAACAATACATTAAAAAAACTATTCACCATGACCAGGCGGGATTTATACCTGGGATGCAGGGCTGGTTCTATATCTGCAAAACAATTAACGTGATTCATCACATCAATAAAAGAAAGGACAAGGATCATATGATCCTCTTAATAGATGCAGACAAAGCATCTGACAAAATACAGCATCCTTTCTTGATAAAAACCCTCAAGAAAGTGGGATAGAAGGAGCATACCTCGAGATCATAAAGGCCATATATGAACAATCCAACGCTAATAATATCCTCAATAGGGGAAAACTGAGAGCTTTCCCACTAAGGTCAGGAACAAGACAGGGATGTCCACTCTCGCCAGTGTTATTCAACTTAGTATTGGAAGTCTTAGCCTCTGCAATCAGACAACACAAAGAGATAAAAGGCATCCAAATTGGCCAGGAGGAGGTCAAACTTTCCTCTTTGCAGATGACATGATACTCTATATGGAAAACCCAAAAGATTCCACCAAAAAACTGCTAGAATTGATTCATGAATTCAGCAAAGTTGCAGGATATAAAATCAATGCATAGAAATCGGTTGCATTCCTATACACCAACAGTGAAGCGACAGAAAGAGAAATCAAGGAATCGATCCCATTTACAGTTGCACAAAAAACTTAAAACGCCTAGGAATAAATCTAACCAAAGAGGTGAAAAATCTATACACTGAAAACTATAGAAATCTGATGAAAGAAATTGAAGACACAAAGAAATGGAAAAAGATTCCATGCTCCTGAATAGTAAGAACAAATATTGTTAAAATGTCAATACTACCCAAAGCAATCTACATATTCAATGCGATCCCTATCAAAGTAACACCAGCATTCTTCACAGAGCTAGAACAAATAATCCTAAAATTTGTATAGACCAGAAAAGACCCCGAATAGGCAAAGCGATCTTGAAGAAGAAAACCAAAGCAGGAGGCATCACAATCTCAGACTTCAAGCTGTACTACAAAGTTGTAATCATCAAGACAGTATGGTACTGGCACAAGAACAAACACTCAGATCAATGGGACAGAATAGAGAACCCAGAAATGGACCCACAAACGTATGGCCAACCAGTCTTTGACAAAGCAGGAAAGAATATCCAATGGAATAAAGACAGTCTCTTCAGCAAGTGGTCCTGGGAAAACTGGACAGTGACATGCAGAATAATGAACCTGGACCACTTTCTTACACCACACACAAAAATAAACTCCAATGGATGAAAGCCCTAAATGTAAGACAGGAAGCCATCAAAATCCTCGAGGAAAAAGCAGGCAAAAACCTCTTTGATCTTGGCCGCAGCAACTTCTTACTCAACACGTCTCCAGAGGCAGGGGAAACAAAACCAAAATTAACTACTGGGACCTCATCAAAATAAAAAGCTTCTGCACAGTGAAGGAAACAATCAGCAAAACTAAAAGGCAACCGACAGAATGGGAGAAGGTATTTGCAAATGACATATCAGATAACGGGTTAGTATCCAAAATCTATAAAGAACTTATCAAACTCAACAACCAAAAACAAATAATCCAGTGAAGAAATGGGCAAAAGGCATGAATAGATACTTCTCCAAAGAAGACATCCAGATGGCTAACTGACACATGAAAAAATGCTCAACATCACTTATCATCAGGGAAATACAAATCAAAACTACAAATGAGATACCACCTCACACTTGTCAGAATGGCAAACATTAACAACTCGGACAAAAACAGAAGTCGGTGGGGATGTGGAGAAAGAGGATCCTCTTTCTTTTGCATTGTTGGTGGGAATGCACGCTGGTGCAGCCACTCTGGAAAACAGTATGGAGGTTCCTCAAAAAACCAAAAATAGAACTACTCTACAACCCAGCAGTTGCACTACTAGGCATTTATCCATGGGATACAGGTGTGGTATTTTGAAGGGACACATGCACCCCCATGTTTATAGCAGCACTATCAACAATAGCCAAAGTATAGAAAAAGCCCAAATGTCCATCGATGGATGAATGAATAAAGAAGATGTGGTGTGTGTGTGTGTGTGTGTGTGTGTGTGTGTGTGTGTATATATATATATATATATATATATATATATATATATATAAAACACTGTATTACTGTATTACTCGGCAATCAAAAAGAATGAAATCTTGCCATTTGCAACTACGTGGATGGAAATGGAGGGTATTATGCAAAGTGAAATTAGTCAGTCAGAGAAAGACAAAAACCATATGATTTCACTCATATGAGGATTTTAAAAGACAAACCAGATGAACATAAGGGATGGGAAACAAAAATAACATAAAAATAGGGAGGGGGACAAAACAGAAGAGACTCATAAATATGGAGAACAAACTGAGGGTTACTGGAGGGGTTGTGGGAGGGGGGATGGGCTAAATGGGTAAGGGGCACTAAGGAATCTACTCCTGAAATCATTGTTGCACTATATGCTAGCCAATTTGGATTTAAATTTTAAAAAATAAAAAATAAAATTTTAAAAAAGCAGAATATACTCTAAGAATCATAAGCACTCTGAGAATTATACACATCAAAATAACACAAGTACATTTGAATAGATGAGGATTAGTCAAAGCTGGGGCTCCTGAAAAAGAAACATTTATAGCCTCCTGACAGCCAAAAGAGGGCCTTCATTTATTCATTAGATTGGGTGTTCACCAAACTGATTCAGAAAAACCATAAACATCCTGCCATCAGGAGGCATCAAAGTCTGCCCAGGGTGGTCACCTTTTAACTACTCAAATTCCCCATGCAAGTGCATGAAAAAATGATGGAAATATCAAAGAACAATCTGCTTCAGAATCATTGATTTAAAACCATACAGCATATTATGACATAATTGTACCTTTGTTGATTAACAAAACCAGAATTTATTTAGAGACCTTCTGCTTGAAAGAGCTGTAATCATAAGGTGATGTGCCCGGCACACACTGCATTCAAAGTAGAGCATAAGTCAACACAGCTCTACCCCAAAGTGCTCTTGTTCACTCTGGAGTCAGTTTTCCACAAATATTCAATCATGGAACATGAATTGTGAGTAAAGATGAGCAGTTTAATATTAATTTAGATTATTTAGGTAAGTCTCTTTGCTAATGGCTATATCATATTTCCAAATGGTGCCTGAGAATAGGAAAACTAAAATGCCAGAATTGTGTTTTAAAAATCATAGATGGAAATAAACTTACTTATGACAACACAAAAATATAACAAGATTTGTCCAATGGATGTTATACAAATTAACAAGTTTAGAGAAATGAAGAAATACTGATACCTGGGAAATAGAGACTTGAGAAAAATTACAATGTGTATTAATTTCAATAAAATCAGATATGCCTAGTATTTGAAGAGCTAAATGAGAACAGAAGCTTTTCATTTCCTTTCAACAATCTCTTCTAAAATTAATGGATCAACAAATAATATGGCATACAATCTTTCTCCCCTTCTCCATCTCACACACATAGCAATTGCCTGCCATCCTGAGCCCCCACTGCTTCTTGATGTCTGTGAGGTTCTGTTCAATAGTGTTTCCTATGCTGAGATACCTTGCAGTCAATGCTTGCTTATCTTTTGAAATAAAGCTCCACTATCACCTTTTTCTCTTCCCCTTCCTTCTAAAGAAGTTGAGTTTTTCTGTTTCGTAAATCATAGTACCTTTTCTTCTGGTTAACCTGGGCACCTCATAAACTTTTGTTAATTACATAAATTAATAGCATTCCCTTAAATAAAAATTTGGGTCATTAGTCAATGAGAAAGGGACTGGCCTGAATATAAAACCTTATTGTTTTCACTGAATGTGTGTTCCCCTTATTGCGTTGCTTTTTCTTTTCTTTTAAAGAGTTTTTAAACCAGGGGTGCCTGGGTGGTTCAGTCGGTTAAGCGTCCGACTTCAGTCTAGGTCATGATCTCTCCATTTCCAAGTTGTGCCCTGCATCGGGCTCTGTGCTGACAGCTCAGAGCCTGGAGCCTGTTTCAGATTCTGTGTCTCCCTCTCTCTCTCTGCCCCTTCCCCACTCACACTCTGTCTCTCTCAAAAAGAAACATTTAAAAAAAATTGTTTTTAAGTTTTTAAACCATAAAGGTAAAAAAAAAAGTTCATCATTAAAATATGAAAAGCATTAAAAATTGGAGGAAAAATATCATATGACATTCCATCACTCAGAACAAGTGCTACAATTTCCTTCTCATATATTTTCTATACATATTTGCTAAAAAAAGCGATTAAGATGCATGGAGAAAATATGGCAGAAGATTACAGAGATGATAGATAGCTAGATAGATCATGGTTTATAAAAGTAAATTTTAAAAATTTTTACAAATTAGAGAACTGATCACTGGTACATCCCAATAAATCTATTACACAAAAATACAATAAGGAGCTTTACTAATAAGATCTCTTGACTTAAAGAAGCAGGAGATACTTGAAGAGTCAAATAGTATCATTCTGACATATATCGCGGTAAAGTGAACAGTAAAGGCTGATCACAGAGATAAAAATGCAGATAATTTATAATGCCTAGCATAGATGATATTAAAATAATGCTCTAAAATAAGTGTGAGGTCATTCCATAATTCTCTTGTTTCTCTCTCCTTCACTAAGCAAGACACACCCTAGTTTTGTCTCAAAATCCCTGATGATTTCAGGATCAAGGAATATTATTCACTACTAGCCAATGCACTGACAAACTCTAGCAGAGGAACTGTAACAAGGGTATGTCCAGAAGCTTCAGGATAGAATGGGTAGACTTTGGGGTCAGAGCCAATCATGGTTCCACTGATTCAACCAATTTGTGCTATGAATAGTGAAAGGTATGGTGATAGACACCTAATGATAAAAGAGGACAACTGTAATGTCATGCAGAAAATGTTACTTTTTTTTTTTTTTTTTTTTTTTTTTTTTTTTTAGTATAGTATAGTACGGAGCAAGGAAGGCTTCATTGTGGATAGAGCATGAGAATTGAAATTTAATGGATGAGTTCTTTCAGCAAAGGCAGGAGGAGTAGTGGGAATTACATGTAGAAGAAACCATATATGCAAGAATAATGAGGCAAGAGAGACCATGATGCAATCAAGAAGCTCAAAAGACTCTGGAACTGAAGCCCAAACTAAGGGTTTAATTGAGGGACGGGATCTGACTGATGAGGGACAAAGCTGGAAATGCAGACAGGAACCAGATCCTGAAGGGGGAAAGGGTTTATGTGTAATCCTGAATGTAAAGGGGGGCTTTCAATGATCCCAGGCTTGTTTGTCAGATGTGCAGTTTGCATTTTGTTACAACTAAGCCGACAGCAGCATGGAGACTTGATTGATAGGGCCACAGGAGATGAAATTGGACCAGTTAGGACGCTATTGTGCAGAGTCAGGTGAAAGACAAGGCCCTGACTATGGAACCAGCTGATGAAAGGAGGAGGTGGAGATACAGTCAAAGTTATTAAAAGATAAGAACTGACAACATTTTGTCATTCGTAAGATGAGGGTAGGAAGAAAAAGGATGGAGTTAAGAGAAACTCCTGTATTTCTGCTTCAGCAAGTGAGTGGGTGTTGGCTCCACTCACCAAACTAGCAAGAACCTGAAAAGGAGCTGATTTAAAGCAGTAGTACATTTAGCTTCAGAAAAGTTGAGATTTATGTGCCTGTGGAACACCAAAGACACGTCCAGCAAGTAGCTGAGTATTCTAGTCTGTACCAGGGTTCAGGGGAAGATGCAAGGAACCTTAGCTTCGAGGTAAAGCTTGCAGTTTGTAGTTATAAAAGTGGGTGAAATTCCACAAAGAGAATAAAAAGGAACTGAAGTCAGAATCCCAAGAACACCGACCTCAAAGGAATGGGAAGAGGAAAAAGGAAAAAATCACACTGTTTAAAGAGAGGGCAGCTCCAGAGAGAGGAGAAAAACTGAGGAGACTATTATCATGAAATATAACAAGAAAGTCAAGAAAATGGAATAGAATAAGAAACTCAACAAAGAGGAAATGATTGATAGTATGAAATGGTTAAGTGAAGTGAAAAATTAAGAATTGAAATATATCCGTTAAATTTAACATTTAGATCACTTTTGACCTGAGCCAGAATATTCAGTGAGTTGAGTAGAGGCAAATATTAGAGTGCATGGCTATTTTTGTATATGACTTGATTTTTCTCTTTTTTTGAAAATTTTTTTAAAGTTTATTTATTTTTGAGACACAGAGAGACAGAGCATGAACAGGGGAGGGGCAGAGAGAGAGGGAGACACAGAATCTGAAGCAGGCTCCAGGCTCTGAGCTGTCAGCAAAGAGTCCAATGCAGGGCTCGAACTCACAGACCGTGAGACCATGACCTGAGCCAAAGTAGGATGCTTAACTGACTGAGCCACCCAGGCGCCCTGACTTGCTTTTTCTCTTTAACTCTAAGCTGCTTGACTGCAGAGGCACTAACTCAAGCATACTAGTTGCTCAGTAAACATTATTTAATCAGTGACTAAATAAAGGAGACTATCAATTAGAAAAATGAAGAATATAAAGAATAAGACGAATGTAGCTAGACTTGAAAATTATAGGGACAGCATAGTGTCACAGAATAAAACTGGAATGGGAACGTGTAGATCTCGTTTTTAGTTCATGTGCCACCAAAAATAACAAGTGACATGAATCAAGTTAAAAATACATAGTTTTCAGGCACCTGGGTGGCTCAGCCATTTGAGCATCAGACTTCGGCTCAGATCATGATCTTACAGTTCATGAGTTCGAGCCCCACCATCAAGCTCACTGCTGTCAGCCTGTCAGCACAGAGCCAGCTTCAGATTCTCTGTCCCCTCTGTCTGCCCCTCCCCTGCTTGCATTCCCCCCAAAGTAAATATATATATATATATATATATATATATATATATATATATATATTTGGACTTCCTTTAATTTTTATTTTTAGAGAGAGCAGGAACAGGAGAGAGGGACATAGGGAGAGATAATCTCAAGAAGGTTCCTCACTCAGCGTGGAACTGACACAAGACTCAACCCAAGACTCTGGGATTATAACCTGAGTCTAAATAAAGAGTCATATAGATGCTCAACCGACTGAGCCACCCAGCTGCCCCAATATTTTCACTTTAGATTCTTTACCAGTAAATTAGAAAGGCAGAGTTGATCAGGAATGATGGAGGCTTTAATTTTTTTAACTTTATTTTGAGAGAGAGAGAGAGAAAGAAAGCACACACACACACAAAAGCACGGGAGCAGTAGAGGCAGAGGGAGAGAGAGAATCCCAAGCAGGCTCTGCTATCAGTGTGGAGCCCACCATGGGGCTGGAACTGACACACTGTGGGATCATGACCTGAGTCGAAACCAAGAGCTGGACACTTAAACAACTGAGTCACCCAGGCACCCCAGGAATGACAGAGGCTTTAATTCATCCCCACCTCTGATTGACTGGTCATAGCTGTCTGGGACACTGTGTTGTGGAGAAGTCTGAGGTTCTGTATTTACTCAAGAGAATAGAGGATTTTAATGAATCGGCAAAGTCTGCTGTGTGTGCAGAAGGAGAAGTGGGTAACACAGCGGGTAACACATATGCTACACATTTGCCAACCCTGAAACAGTTTATGTATACAGCTCTTTAAGGCAAGAAAATATGTGATTTATGGTCTTTTCTGAGAATTCACTTAGAATGTTTTTATTTTTTTATATTTATTTATTTTTGAGAGACAGAGAGAGACAGAACACAAGAGGTAGAGGGGCAGAGAGAGACTAAGACACAGAATCCAAAGCAGACTCCAGGCTCTGAGCTGTCAGCGAAGGGCCCGACCCAGGGCTCAAACCCACAAACCGTGAGATCAAGACCCGAGCTCAAGTTGGACGCCTGACCGACTGAGCTACCCAGGCGCCCCAGAATAAAGTTTTCAAAAGAAATTTCTACAGTGAACTGAAGACTAGATACACATTTATCCATGGCTAGTTTCAAATTCTTACTTATAAAAATTAAACTAGCATGTCTAGAATATAGCATCCCATGTAGGAAATCTGGGAGTAGTAGCATTTTTACAGGAAATAAAATTGTTGATTGCATAAGTACACAGAATAACATGTTCCCCACCTCTACCTCTTACACTGCTACTAACACTTAGGCAGTGACTTTTCAACATCCGTGATGCTCAATGAATATAACCTTATTAATCTCAGAAGCCTGCTGTGATGGGGGTTAGTGCTAAGTACGATTAGCCTCATGGACTAGATGAGGAAAACAAAGCACGGAGAGAATAAATTACTTTTCAGAGTCTACAGAACAAAAAAGAAGAGAATGTGGGAATGGTCTCTTTGGTCAAGCAGATGCAAGGCCACCACCCCAGAGCTGTACAGAGGAAGTTTCCTTTGAGGTCTGGGTTCGGTACCCCTGAGTTTGGGTAGTAGTAATGGGTGAATGCTAAAACTCATCCATTACTATGGTAAAATACAGTTCTAAATGCAGAGGTGAGCCACTTAATTTTAGTTTATATTTTGCCACAAAGCAGTATAATTTCATATCATATCATAGTTCAACATATCACTGAAAGAAGGTTTAGTCTATGTTAAACTGTGGAGAAGACTTTATATATTTTACTACAAAGCATCAGAATGAAAAATAAACAGACAACCAAAGTTACAAATCCAAATAAACAAATATCAAAAGGGACTATTTGACCCCTAGAAGCCAAGTCACACACTTAGTGGTTCTTTGTCATGTTATTAAATCGACCCAGGGTAGGACATGGGCAACTTCTGGAAGCCCTACAACAATTGCATTCTGCTTCTCCAAAACATGAGGAGAAAATGTTTCATAGATAGCCATCTGTCTGCAAAGGAAACAAGACTGGCAGATGTCAAAAGAGTTTCTGAATTTCTTGTATTTTTGAATTATAAACATTTATAATCTCTTTTATTTCTTGAACTTTATTAATTTTTTTGTAGCTGTTAACCATCTGAGCTCTGAATCATGCAAACCCAGGTTCAAATCCTCGCCCTACAGTTTATCAGCCAGCCCTGGGGAATAGGGAAAAGCTTACTGAACTTTTCTTGCCTGACCCCTAATAAATACTCAATAAATGTCCATTGTCATATTGTTGCTGTTTTATTATATCAGCATTAACTTTATTGACAGGTAGCCAAGTAATCATTCATCCTGATTGTCATCTGAAGGAAGAGCCCTTAGATTACGAATTCAATGTTAGTAAAATAGCATAAAAAGGAAAGAGACATTTAAGAATAACAAGTACCATATAAACTCTGTTTGACATAGGAAAGTCTACATTTCTATGAACAAGACTAAGCAGTCTCAAAAACCGAGACGACAAATATTCAATGTACACTTCAATTAGAATTCATCTTTTATTCCACATGAAAAATACTCAGTATATATTCATTTCTCAATTATTAATATGGTGTCAATTATCCAGATTATATAACCTATAGGAGAAATTTTCCATGCTTCAAACGTGTATTCCCAGACATATAACTGCTATTCAAAGTAATGATAATATATAATTGCCATTCAAAGGAGAACAACTGGCACAGAGAAGGTATAATGGAAGGAAAACTGGCATTCAATTGAAAGAAATCTTAGGCTCTGTCACTTATAGTCATGTTTGACCTCAGACAAGTTACTCTTTGAAACCCTCTTTGAAACCTGTGTCTCCTTTATTACATTTAAAATGGAGACAGTACCAATCACAGGGCCTTTGTGGGTCTTAAATGAATTAATAAGTCAGGTAATGAAGTAATGCCTAGCAAAAGGCATGGGCTTAATAAATATTTGTAACAGAACAACAACCAAAATGCTAAGTGCTACTTAATTAAAAACATTTAAATAATATAATTGTGATTGAATTGATTGTGCTCAAAATAATAAAGAAAATAATAATAAAGGAAGAAAATGAGAGAGGGAGGGAATGTAAAGGTATGATTCAAGTGACTGTATTTTGCTGTCACAGGTAATATACTAAGTAATGATTCTGCTTTATAGCAACACTACTTATACTTGGCTCCAAATAAGCTTTCCAAGGCAGCTTCCATTTAGTAGCATCTGTTGAAATGGTAGTGAAGAGTGTTTATTTACACTCTGGCAACTCCACATCTCACTTAACCATGGCTCCTTTCTCTTGTCTTGATTCTTTCTCTTGTGCCCTCCAAGAGAAGTGCCAATGTCTTACTAGACATTCTTAACTAGAATTTGTATAGTAAAGGTTTAGTTCTGCAGTTTGGTGGGTCACAATGAACTCATGATAATGGACACTACATTGTTCTCTTCAACCAGGATGTGCGAGTTAGTGGGGAAAAAAAAGAAGAAGAAACAAACTTAAATTACCTGTTGTCTTCTAAAATGCTTAAAGGGAAAATCCAGTAAACACCAGATAAAAACTTAAGGATGAGATATTATGGCTGCTCAGGAGAAGGGAAAAAATGGTTGTATTGATTCAGCCATATTACTTTCTTACAAATCACACAAAGTCTAACATCTGTCACCCGTTGCTGAGTTGATTCCTGTAGCAGGTGCTGGGATCCATCCACACGCCAAGTGACAGGACGCTAGAGTTGGCTGAATCCGTAAAGACCCCAATCCCAGAAAAAGAGAAGACAAAATCTGCCCCAAAAAAGGCTGAAAATTAAAAAGGAATGTAAAGAACAAAAAAAAAATCATAGAGAAGAAATTCGAGGCAACATTAATGAAAGACAAACATGACTTCCACCAGCAACAAAAGAAAGGTGGGGAGTACACAGTTAAATAGAAAGACACTACAAGGAACAACTATAATCTACTAAACTCAATGGTTATAAAAGGAACCTGCAAAGACATCACTCAAAGGTGAGCAGGGCACTCTGTGGCCCCTTCCTCCTCAGAGGAGTGCCACCAATCAATGTCCCTCCACACGCACTTCCAATATCGGTAATGAAGCAACTTCACATTTTTCGGAGAAAACGTGTTATCCACAAGTTATAGGAAAAAATCTCCTCACAAGGAAAAGATAATAGGGTTGTGCTGAGGAAAGTGTATTGCAAGAGGAACACGATCTCACAAAGTAGTATTATTAAAGGAAGTGATCACAAAAACGTTTCTGTCCTCAACTCATTACAGAAACAGAAATGTTCCTCTAATCCAAAATAGCTGTGATGCCACCCAAAAGATACAATGGACTTGAGAGAAGAAAAGCAGAATAGCACTGTGTGGACTGTTTCTGCAAAGCTTTTGTTTCCACCTCATAATGGGGCCGGGAGGATGGGGCAGAAAGGCAGGAGGATGATGGGAGAAATTCGAGAAGAGAGCAAGGAGAAAGACAAACAGAGAGAGAAACAGGGATAGAGAGACAAAGAGACAGAAAGCCAGAGAGAGACATTCAGAGAGATGAAGAGAAGCAAAAAGAACCACTGAAAGATGGACCGGCACACGGAGGAAAAAAGGCCGGCAAGAAATCACCTAATTCACTTCTCGGCATTCGGGCCGCTCCAGACCTAAATTGGGCAGACAGAAGAAAATATATCTTTTTAGATCTATAGATAAATTTTGAGAGTTTTGTGAATAAACTATTCTAGATAGCCAATCCCTTATCTGGGAAATGTTCCTTATGGCAAATATAAATCCTACAAGCTTTGCTGTGTTTTCTTCTCAATATTAATGGAGGATGGTCTGAGTCTATCCTCTAGGAAATCATTTTTCTTTCTTATATCTCCCCTCAGGCATTTTCTTCTCTTGGCTGAAAAATCGTTTCTTTACCTGTTTTTCATGCTCCTAATTTTCTAAACTTTTAATTACCTTTATTGGTTTCCTGAACGTCTTCTGCAAATCCCCCTGAGCCCACCTCAGAGTGATCTAATAACAAGAGCCACAATGAACATGTATAGATCATCTTATGCTCGTAGGAAGTTCAGCAGTGACACAGGCCTTATTTGCTTCGAACATCACAATCTCCCCATAATACAGACACTGTGGTCACCCCTGTTGTAGTGCAGTGGCAGGGAGACGGAAAGAGATTAAACATGTTGGAGATTGCTAGACGAAAGGGAAAGAACAGACAGGTGGACATCACCAGTTCAGAGGCAGCCAGTCCCTGCTTGGTGTAGGGAGGAGACAGGAGGGACATGAGGCAGGAACAGAAAATGAAAGCCAGACTCAGAGGGTGCTTGTGCGCCGTGACAAAAAATTTTAAATTGTGTCCACTGGGCAATGGATGCTTTAAGCAATCAAGTAGAGAATCAGGTTTGTTTTAACGGGTGACTACTCTACTCTGGCCAGAGTATGTAGTGCGATCTGGAGTGGGTGGGAGAGGTTTAACTTCAAGACTATGTGAGCATATTGGGAGTTCCTTCGAAGGGACCAGGCAAGAGGTGATGAGTTCCAAACTAACACAGAAGCTCTAGAAATGGAAGATTTGGGTCCACATTCAAGGGCCATGAAAGAACAGAGGAAGGGGAGTCTGTGAGAGAGATGGAAAGGAAGAAGCTAGGAGTGGATGGAAGAGTGGCACCCACAGCAAACAGCACCAAACCCTCAAGAGCACACAGGCGAGCACAGGGCTGCAAAGAGGCTCCAGAAACAGTGCCTGGTAGGTCACAGCAGATGATTCTAACGAAGCTGCTGTTACTTAGCAGTACGAGCAGGAGACAAATAGCAGTGCACTGAGAAGTGAATGTTCAGAGATAAAAACTACTCTAGAAGTTTTATGATGGTGGTGAAGAATGGGATAAACTTGAAGGAAACCGAAGAGGTAGGAGAGTTTTGCTTTGGATGAGGTTATCCACAGAAGAGACGAAGCAGAATATGATCAAAGTATCATCAAGTGTTACACTTTCATGGGTGAAAACACATCGCCATTTCGCAATGAGTGAGACATAGCTAAAAATAGAGTGAATGTGGCATTAAATATTCCCGTGATATGAAGTCTCTAAACATTAATATGTGCAGTATCTAAGACACAATTAGAATATTTAAATGGAATTTGTTGGCCTCTGCATGCATAGATGTGCATATACATTCCAAACTCTCTACTAGCACAACCCACGGAAAAGAAAATAATCAGCGCTGCCAAGGGAAAGAATAAATCCCAATTCTAACAATATCGGTCACTATATATCATTGTCTCACATATCCATAGGCAATAGAAGACTAGTGATTCCTATCTGGCATGTTTATGGGGCATGAAATAACCCATAGTTTTTGTTTTAAGCTTCAGCACTGCTTTCAGAACACCACATATTATAAAAATACCTGGCACTGTGTTTGGCTCACTGTAGAGGATAAATGAATTCAATTAAACTTTGTCACCATCTCTAGAGTCCTGATATGCCTGATTCCTTCACCTAAGAAGAATCACTCAAATTTTAACAAACACCCATGAAAACTTTTTTAGGCTGATTCTGATGTTCTGCAATCTGTAACTAGTGTTCCCATTAATACAGTATGAAGTCATCGTTCTTAATGTCCCCACTGCTAACATGGCTTGCCCAGTTCCCAATTTCCTATGGCTTCTAGGCCCAGTTAACCTTTTTGCTAATACCCAGTTTGTCTTGATGGACTTTTTCCATATACATAAAGTCTTCTTCCATATGCATATGGAAAAATAATCATTGTATCTTTCTCATTCTCTTCTTCAGCAATAATGTTTGATGCTGGAATTCTAACTTCGAGATTTCAGAACTCTGTTTTATGAAGTTCTAAGCTAGGACTCTCCCCAACTCACCTTCCCATCCAGCCTTTAGCTAGCATATCTCTAATTTTATCAAGTTCACCATATTTTATTCGGAAGCAGGGTTTTTCTGCTAATGAAAACTAAACAAAAACACTGTTTTAAAGTTTTAGACATCCTATTTTGTCACTGTTTTTGTTTGTTTGGTTGATTGGTTTTTGTAAACCTAACTAATAGCAAAATAATGAAACAACCACATACCCAAGTACTTACAGCATCCTTAAGGAAAAACATTCACTCCATGACTTTGCCACTTCTACCCTGGATGAAAAAAGTATAGTGCTAATACTAATCTCTTCAACCAAGTCCACTGGGAACTATAATTCCATTTGGGGCATGACAAGCAAAATTTTACTGGGATCTGCATAGGACAATGGTAAAAACAGATTATTAATCATCGGCCAGAAATATATTTAAGTATTTTGTGCTTAAAGGGCTTTTAAAAAATAAAAGAAACACATGATCCCGAGAGAAGACTGATTTTGTTAGAGAATAATTAGCTGCCACTCTACTTAAGGTCTCTTTTCCTCTTAGAAAAGTGGAAGTCCCTTTAGGTTGACTTTTTGCTGTTGTTTTAAGGCCCGAGAAAGGCCTTGCCAGTAACTAAATAGTAACAGCAGACTTCTGAACAGATGGACTAGAACCAGATGTCAAAAGCAAATTGACACATCATGAGACCGTTCCGTCCCCTCAACAGTAGCAAGGTATCCCTTAAGATGATGGGCTGGCCCTTTGCCAGCCATGCCTGAGGCAGAAGGTGTCTGGGATAGTTTGAAATCAAGGCATGCCACAGGGAATGACCATGAAGAAACAAGAAAAGAAAGCTTGTCTATTCCACCACTGCCTTAAAAGTAATATCTCTCAGATGCATGCTCAATATTCTTTGAAGGAATTGAATAAGATCCATTCCTTCCAAAAATTTGAAGACAGAACAAGAGCTAACCAGAGACACTCCTTCATCAACAAACTGAGCTGGCTGCTTCTCGTGAAACTCAGAGAGTGATGACTGTATAGGATCTGGCCTCCAGCCTTCAAGACTCAAAAATCTGATTTTGACAGCATTCTGAGAAGGAATCCATCCCTTGGGGGTGGACTCACAGTAGATTGATGTAAAACACAGGATGCTAATGGCCATATTTAAAAAGAGAAATATAAACAACACAAGGACCAAAGTCCTCATATTTGTTGACTAGAGTATTCTTCCCCAACAGGCACACACATCCGGGAATCCAAATTATGATCAGAAACTTATATGGTTAGCATAGACTCAGAAAAAGATGTATTAGCTAGATGATTTCAATTCTCTCATGATAGCAGACAAAAATGCCTGCTGCCTCTATCTTCAAAGGAGAGTTGATCTCAGCAATGAAAAGTGGTATCACTGATACTCTTTCTCCTGGGCAGTTCTCAGCCACAACATGCCAATGTTCACTTCCATGATTGTAAGTCCTCTGAGAAGGTCAGGGACATCGTCTATGTTGTTCATCACTGTATCCCATGTTTGGCACCTGGTAGATATTCAATATATATCTGTTGGCTGAATGAACTCAACTCATCTTTTTCTATGTTTTTCAAGGCTGACCAATGCATATTCTATTTTCAAATGCTTGAATATTCAATCAGGTTATTATAGAACCTGCTGGCCCAGGGGCCATTTTATACCAAAACTGACTTTACCCATCGCTGCTCTAATATATTAACATGAAATCTCAGGAGGGACATCTTATGTTCCTTATTTCAAAATTCATTATGGATGCACATTTGAACTGTCCTCAACCACCAGCAACAATCCTTTTGACCTATTCCAGATTATTTTATTTCTAGTTGGTACAATTCCAATTTAGCCATGGTGAGGATCTAGAAGCAATCTTTGAGTCATGGAAATTAATACCTAAGCTGAAAGTAAGTCACAGCTGTGAACTGGGCCTTTTCTTCTCTCTTTCTTCATGTCCAAGGTTTTTTCTGCTCAACTTTCTTTTGAATCTAAAGGCCCACTTTCATTTCTCCTTTCCACTCCTGTAGGGATGTACTCACTGTCCAACCTCCATTCCATTCTACTTGTATGAAGCAATTTAGATTTCTCCTTTCACTTTCCAATTCACCTCCACATAGTCTCAACACATTTCTACCCACAAACCACCTACCCCCTCACTGAAAACAATCTTCAACATGAACTTCATGTCAGATAACTTCCCAATCCTCGACATTGAATGAATTTGCTCATTTTTCTCAATGTTATTGTAAAGGAATTGTATGTTTTGAAGATTTCACACACACAAAGCCAGAAAAGGTAAGAATGTTAAACCAAATAAAGCAAATAAAACTGTTAATGCTTCAGGATCATATTCTCATTAAAATGCTTCTGCAAAATTTGTTGTATATGGGACACATCTGTATATAACACACACAAATGCTCTTTTCTTTATACTACCAATCACATTGAAGAGGTAGAAAGAACAAGCTGTAGTAACAGAGTGAATCCCTTAATGCCAGAACAATGTATTGTTTGCCTTGACCCCAGCCTCCACAAAAAAGTTGGTCAGCATGGCAATATTGTAACTAATTAATTAACGGGCTTGTAAGATCACAAGACTGATGTAAAAAATGCAGTGGTATCTAGACATAAAACAACATCACATACTTTCAAACAAACAATACTTATCAGTTTCTTATCAATTAGGCAAAAAGTCTAACAGAGTCCCTAGCACACAGTAGGAACTTCTAAACTTTTAACTCCTTTTCTCCCTTTTCTCTTTAGTTGAGTACCCCCTAGACATATGCAGTTACACACAGATGCATGTTATTTCCCTAATTTGCTCTGTTTGTTAATTGATAATGAGTGAATTTTGAGAAAGATAGACATGGACACCCACGAATTATATTTTCTTAGTAGTAATGGAACTCTTGATGTGTCTTCATAACAGGAATGGGAGAACTTAAGTATCGAACACGAAAGAAAAAATTAAAATGGATGTTCCTATCGATTGACTTATGCTCTTTTATCAACCATCTGGACTTGCTCCTGTGCTAGAAATGTCAAAGGTAATTTTTTAATACTTCTCACTAATGCATTTCCTTCATCACTCCTTCTAGGGCTTTCTATATATTCAGCAAGCCAGCCAAAATAAAAATTTAGGAACCATTACTATTAATAAATGCAGGCTCCTGGGTAAACTGTCAAAACATTTCCAAAGGTCCAGATTATAACCTTCAATCCACTCTACTTACTTCTGTCCAATTACAAAATGCATGCCATTCTAACTGAGGCATAAATTTTTAAAGTCTGACATTGACAGGCATCACACAGAGATCAGAACTGGACGGAGGCTTATGACTTACTATGATTTATATTCTGTCATTGAAGCTAATGCACAGTGAATGGTTCAAAATCCTCTTCCCTTTCTCCAGCCCTTTAAATGGAATCAAGCATAGGCACAATATTAATTTTAAAGTTAACTTACTCTAATTGAATGGCAATGCTTTATTATAGTCATGTATCAAACGAGGACCATAATATATCATAAGTGACACAGCTAAAGCAGATCCTTTTATGCTTTGCTTTTCATTCTCCTTGACTTTTTATCCACAAGCTTTTTAAATACCACTGTTAGTATTTTAATATACTCTGTTCAGAAATTAACATTACTGAATCGTCCCTGTACTACCAACAGCATTTCTAAATCATGCACAGTGATATGCAAACCAGTTAATATTTTTTCAGGCAGTGCTATTATTATATCACAGAAGCCAATAGCTAGAGGAATCTTAAGTGGTCATCCAGGCTATACGCCTGCCTTCTTTCAAGAAGAATCAATTTTCTCACATGTGTTCCACCTTTTTGTCCCTCAGATGGTTGTGTCTCATAAAGTAATGAGTGACATTTCTCCTTTGCTGTTATTGAGGTTAAAAAAAAAAAACATAACATAAGCTCTCCCCACTTAATGTATTTTTCGGTGTATGGTACATTATCGTTAACTGGAAGCACGTTGTATGGCAGATCTCTTTTTCTTCTTGCACAACTGAAACTTTGTACCTACTGAAAACCAGCTCCCATTTTCCCCTACCCCAGCCTCTGGCAATCAATCAGTATTCTATTTTCTGCTTCTTTGGGTTTGATTATTTACCTCATATCATTGGAATCATACAGTATTTATCCCTCTGTAGCTAGCTTATTTCACTTAGCATAATACGCTCAAGGTCCATCCAATTTGTGCATATGACAGGGTTTCCTTTTTATTAAAGCTGAATAATATGCCACTGTATGCATATACCACATTTTCTTTATCCAATTCATCCATCAATGGCCATTTCTTTTACTTCAACATCTTGGGTACTGTGGATAATACTGCAACAAATGTGACAGTACAAATAATCTCTCTGAAATCCTGAATCCAATTTTTTCAGATACATACCCAGAAGTGGGATTGCTGGATCATATGGTAATTCCATTTTTAATTTTTTGAGAAACCTCCGTATTGATTTCTACAGTGGCTGCACCATTTTACATTCCCATCAACAGTGCACAAGGATTCCAATTTTTTTTTCTCATCCTGATGAACACTTAATGATTTTTTGTTTTTTGATAAAGTCCATCCTAACTGGTGTGAGGTGATATCTCACTGTGACTTTATAGTATGGTACTGGCATAAAGCAGATACACAGACAAATGGAACAGAACAGAGAACCCAGAAATAAATCCACATATACAGTCAACTGATCTGCAACAAGGGTACCAAGAATACACAAGAGGCAAAGGGTAGCAGTCTCTTCAACAAATGGTGTTAGGAAAATTGAATATCCACATACAGGAAATAAAGGAAAGAAGGGAAAGAGATAAAGAAAAAAAAGAAAGAGAATGAAATGAAACTGGACCCTTATTTGCACTATACACAAACATCAACTCAAAATGGATTAACTCTTAAACGCAAGACCTAAAACTGTAAAATTCCTATGAGAAAACATAGGGGGAAAATCTTCATAACATTGGTTTTGGCAATGATTTCTTGAATATGACATTTAAAAGCACAAGTAAAAATGGACAACGGAAACTACACCAAACTAAAAACGTTGCTGCACAACAAAGTAACTAGTCAATAAACTGAGAGGGCAACTGACAGAATGGGAAAAAATATTCACAAACCACATAGTTCATAAGGGGTTAGAATTCAAAATATACAAGGAACTCTTACACTTCAATAGCAAAAAAAAAAATTATAATGCTATAGTGGTAATCATTTTTCAATATGTTAAGTGTATCAAATCAATATACTGTATGTCTTAAAATTACACAATGTTACATATCTATTACATCTGAATAAAACTTGGGGAAAATGGCAAGGGCCCTTAACATACCTTTCTCTAAAGAAGATATACAAATAACCAACAGGTATAATCATCAGAGAAATGGCGTTTCTTAAAAAGATCACACTCAATGATAAAAGGTGATTCTCAGTGACATGGCTGATTTACAACTTCCCAGAAACAAGAAACAGGAACCTCCCCTGGTTGGGTTGGAAATCAGAAATTATTTGTTAACATCTGTTGGACTTTCACTGTGAACATTAGAATTGGCCTAAAACAAAACTCTGAGATTTATGCTGACATCCTCCATCCTCTTTGAGAAGTATCCTGGCTTCTGTGATTCTGATTTGTATTAATTGTGAGAATTGAATGACATAATATATGTCAGAATACATAAAAACATTTTATAGATTTAAAAGCACTATACAATTGTGGTATTAATTTTGAAAATGGGATTGAAGAAAGTGATAGTAATTAGAAATAGCAAAGTGAAAAAAGAAAAAAGTCCTTGGTTTTATACTATAGGGAGCTGGGGATATATAATTTAACTTGAAAAATCTGAGAAATTCTGTTGTGTCATTATTTCTTCAGAAAAAAAAAAAATTCAACTTAACCTAATCTACCTGCAAGCCTCACCTAAGTGACTGCTAATCAGATAGATGCTCGAGAATAAGAGCTGGCAATCTGCAGCTCCCTCATTCTTGTAGACCCAGAATTTAGTTACACTCATCTTGAACTTTCACCTGTCTCCCTCTCCCTGAAACCCTTACCCTCCCTTCTCACCCCCATCTCAGTCTCTCTCACTGTCCTTCAGATTGCCACCTAAATGTCACTGTTTCAAGGGGACTTTCCTGCATCAAACCCCACTCCTATTTCATCGGCAGTGTCACACTCCTGTGTGGGGGGCAAGAGGTGATGCTATTTCAATGCCCCTCGGTGTTCCCCAGATAATGATAAAGTAATGGTATTGACACAAGCCGGCATTTGAGCACATCACCCTCCACCTCCTGGGCAAGTTGCTCTCAACATCCATCACCCGAGAAAACCCCTAGTTCTAGGTTTCAAGTCCTGCTTGGTACCTGGTCCATGGTGCTGAGCTCAGCTGCTCACCGGTATGCTCTGAGACAGCAACATCTTGACAGAAGGTGACAATGAGAAATATACTTTTAGAAATCCTATGACTTTATCAACATGTGAAGAATCTAGAATGTAATAAATGCCTACACAAAGCAGAGCATTTAATCCCACGCACTAGTACGAGAATGCCTTATTTCTATACTTAGCTCTGCGTTATGTTATTATAAAGAGAAGTAGCTGACACATATCAGATTCTTCACTGTGATCAGCATACCTGTGAATCATACTAATTCATGTTCCAAGATGAGGAATCTGAGCTGAGTATCTCCGCCCATCACCTGGGACTGCTATACTTTTCTCCCTTGTCAGTTCTACAAATGTCATGGCTTGGAATTAATCTTCTCAGACCCCATCTATGTCACTAGAAAATGTGGGTGTAGTATTTGCAGGGTACTGCTAACACATCCAAATAGGTAGTTACAACACAGTATGAATACAATCTGCTGACTGGACTAATATTTATCAGAATTTTTTCCAGGCTAACAGAGAGAGAGAGAGAGAGAGAGAACTAGAAACATGGAATTTTCAGTTGTTTCTGTCTTTACACTTCAGCTTCTCTTGAGTAAATATAACATCTAGACTGCTGTCCTTTCCAAAGCTTTGAATTTTGGAAAGAATGCAAAGCTGATTGTATTCTGCCCTCTATTGTGCCAGCTGACTCTGCAACGCTGAGAACAGAAATGTTTCCCCTTCTGACCTTAATATCAATCAGTGGATATTGTCAAACTTGACATTTTATTGTCCCTTCCTTAATGGCATGCTGTAAATAGAAACATTATTGTTATAAATTGTTCTCTGAAGTTTGACATTGTACAAATTACACTGTGTACTCTATTTTATTAAATGGTAAAACTCAGCAGGCTTTCTATCAAGAGGCCAAACTACAGTACTTTGTTCTCGTAAGAAATGAGTGCTATGTTGGCAGGCTAAGCAAAAGGTCTCATCATAACCATTCTGTCAACAAATAACTCATAAAATCTTTTCTTAGGATACACATTAAAGCATTTATCCTGATCTTTAATATATCTTAACACGGAGAGGTAATCCACTACATCTCAGCATTGGCTGATGCCTGTGCTCAGGAAAGAACCAACACATGAACACAGCACCAATTAGTACATAAACAAAACAGCAACGGAACAGAAATCAAGAGGGGTCAGTGTTTTCCCATCCTTAAAAAACATTTAAGTCAATTACAAATATCTGAGTGTCTGAATAAATACTGTTTAAAGTACCAGGACAGATACACAAATACAAAGAATGATAAGGTTATCTCCGTGGAGCTTATAGTCTAGTTTGGAATGTACTGGATAAACACGCGAAACAGTAAGAAGAGAGTACATGATAAGTGACTGCTAATCAGATAGATGCTGGAGAATAAGAGCTGGCAATCTGCAGCTCCCTCATAAATAATTACAAATTATCTGTGGGAACTTTATTAAGACACAGCCACACTCATTTGCTTCAGTATCATCCAGGACTGTTTCTGTGTTGCAAAGGCAGAATTTAGCAGTTGCAATGGAGACCTTATGGCCCACCAAAGTCTGAAATATTTACTATCTTTATTGAAAAGCTTTGCCAACCCCCACTTTAGAAAGCTAAAGAGACTACCATGCACTGAACTGGTAAAGAAGGGTTCAAAGAATGGGTAAAAACAGCAAAGGAAGGAAATGAGGGAAGAGCACTCTAAGCTGAGAGGACCATCTGAGCAAAAGTGCAGAGGTGGGAATCTCGGGGAGGGGTAGGTAATACACAGGCCAACTTGGCTTAAGATGGCGGGAGCAATGGTTTGGAGAAGAGGTGACCACATGGAAATGGTAGTTTTGATTTGGGCACACAATGAAACATCACCTAAATGCCAAGTGAAGAAATAAAGACTTTCTCTTCACAGTCAACAGAAGAGAGCTCCCGGTGCGATGGTTATTATTTTGTTTGTTTTGCTTTGTTTTTAGCAAATAAGTAAAACAATGAAAGATACAGTTTCAAAAATATTACCACTTTTTATTTTCATAAAGCAGTCATTCTATGGCATCTAACTAGATCAGTTTACTGCAGAGCAAAGAAAATAGCCAAAGAGTTTTTTATAGATCTCTACAAATTCATTCTCCCTTTCCATTCATTTCAGAGAAAATTTAACATTGTTATTTATAGTTTCTTAACACAGCACACACTTGTGTCCCTTTACACCTGTGCTCCACATTTTCTTCATGTTTAATACTTGAAGGATCAAAGTCCTGAGCAGCAACAGAGATAAAGAATGGTCTTTGACCCTGTCCTTTTTGATTTACAGGGTATATAGTGCTGTCATTTCGATTTGCCTGAAGGTTAAAGCTTAAAGACAGTACAGAAAGTACAGGCCTCCAAAGAGATAAATACACTAGGGCCAGCTCCCAGGCAAATGGTATTTGATATTTCTGCTCCTGGCTGTTGGCCATTTTAGTCCAGTGCTGGAGGCTACAGCTCAGCCTAGGATAGGCTTGGCAAGTCTGTCCAGGTATCCAGCAACCTGAGTGGCTCACCCCACCTGCAAACCATCTGTACCCACCATACTTCTCTAAAGAATACAGCTACATTCCGAGACAGAATTATAGGTTCGTGGTAGCTGTAATCCCAGAACTACTAAGGATCCAACTAAGAGCCACCCCAAATTCTGCAGGTTACCCTGGAACTACACTCACCCTTCAGGACCAGATTGGACTTCACAGGACCACTCAAAAGTTAAATGGAGATCTCAGTTCTCATTCAAACCAGTCTCGTGCTCTGGAGGTTGAGATGAAACTAGATTTAACTTGACGAACCTGGTTTCATAGAGAACTTTTAGGCTGGGCAGGTTTGGGAGGCATATGTTGCGATAGAAAAATCATAGGCTCTGCCATCGGAAGGTCTGAGTTTAATTTTGCTAGTGGAGTTCCCTTGAGCCAATCACTTAATTTCCCTGAACGTAGTTTTTTCTTACCTGTAAAATGACATAATCATAAACTCACAGCATTATTGGGGAAGTCAAATAGAAAACATATGTGACACCATATTGCAAACTTCAAGCTACTCTACAAATATTTGTCTTTATTACCACTTCAAGTTTCATGCGGCAGTTCCTAAAGTGTCATCTGGGTGCCCTGAAGGTACTGAGACCCTTTTAGTTCTGCAACAACTATTTTTAAAACAAAAATCACCTGATATTTGACTTTTCACTCTAATTAACTCAAGTGTACAAGGGAGTTTTCTTTCAGAGGCTAAGTGATGTATGATGACATCATCACTGTATCAGCTGGCAGCATGGTGTGTTTGTGCTCATTCATGTTTTCCTGACTTTTCGGAAGTAAATCTGCAGGGTCCTCAATAATTGTTAAGAGTGTAAAGGGATCCTGGGGGCACCTAAGTGGCTCAGTTGGTTAAGTGTCTGACTCTTGGTTGTGATGTCACAGTTTCATGGGCTGGAGCCCTGCATACAGTACTGCCCTGGCAGCGTGGAGCCTGCTTGGGATTCTCTTCCCTCTCTCTCTCTCTCTCTCTCTCTCTCTCTCTCTCTCTCTGTGCCCCTCCCCCACCTGCTCTGTCTCTCTCAAAATAAATAAATAAACTTGAAAACAAAAAAAGACTGTAAAGGGGTCCCAATATCAAAACATTTGAGAACTACTGTTTTATGCCGTAAGTGTAGATCTCCTTAAATGAAGTTTATAAGCAAATAAAGCACACATTATTTGCTCCTTTGGTAAGTATATGTATACATTAAAGAAGCAGAGAGAAGTATCTTTAAATGGTATACACTTGGGAGCTTATCTTTTAATGTGATACAGTTGTGAGTTTAAAAATAATACAAATGGAAAAGAAAAACATTCAACTTCTGTTATATCAACTAAAGTGCTAATTGAGTACTTAGGTTTAGCATATTGCTCTAAGGTACACATAAGAAGTGTCCAACACATTTCTTGCTCAAAAAAACCTTGAAACAATTAGTGAACACAAAAGTATTTTATAGAGAAATATGTTGATTGAAATTCTCACTGAGCTATTTTTTGTAAAATTACCAATATAATTGGACATTAATTTGAGATTAAACGTTCTGTGTGGCACAGACAAAAAGTAAAAACTAGGATAGGAATACATCTATGTCAGCAATTATTTATAATGAATATTAATTTAATAAAAATGAGATAAAAGTTGTTGGTGTTGGGAAACGAGATTCAGGAGCTGACCCTGGTTGATGTAATAATAATCCATAAATATCGTTTGGCCTCATATATTATGTTCATGCATTGTAGTGCATAAAGTGAGAACTATTTTTAAAAATTGGGCTTCACTGTTTTGCTTGGTATCGTGACAACTCACTAAAATCTCAAATAATACAGTACAAATGCTTACAAATGGCCCTCAGCCATCTGAATCTCTGATCTACCCCCAGATTTTTGTTTGGGACATGAGCCAAGAGCAGAGAAAGTCCAGCAGGTCTGGATCTGAATGGGATCTGAGTGTAAAGCCAGCCTGGAGAATGAACCTAGCTCTGGAGTGGAACACAGGACCAAAGTATGATGTCGGCAGGATTCAAAAGCTAGCAGTAATATCCAGGACTCCCAAGCCAAAGCATTTTAAACATTCAATATCTTACTGAAATAAAAGCTGTGGCAGAGAATAGCTCCATTTTCCATTGTTAGCGTTCCAGGTCATGCTTTGTTAAAACTGATAGTTGGGAATAAATTGTTCTTATATGACTTATAGTAGAAAACCTTGGTAAAGGTGAAAAACTTATGTAACTTAAAACTCCATACTACAGAACAACTTGAGAAATCATTTTAGGATCCACAGAAAAACTTGGAATAAAGGCTCTTTTAGTAAATTTAGTCCTGACAAAGACTGGATCAAGAAAAAGACAGGCTAGAGCTAGGCAAGGTGTAATGGCTTTTGGAAAATGTTGATATCTCTCTCTCTCTCTGTCTCTTTTTCTCCTACTTTCTCTCCCTCTGTGTCTCTCCAGAAACTGTGCCTCCAGAGGAATTTACAATTTTAAAAAGAGCTCTACTTTATTTCTTCTCTTTCTCCTCTCTGGAGAAGATAGCCATAAGAAGGGGACAGACAGGACAGTATTTTTATACATTTTATAATTATTATATTCAAGAATAGCTAGGCATGGGAATAAAGATCATTTCTCCCAAGAAGAAGGAAATGATATAATTTCAAAGTAATACAGATTTAATGAGGTAATATACAAAGGCTAAGATTTTCTACTAGCAAGTATCTTTCATAGGCAAGAAAGCATAATTTTGCTTTCCCCTAAATATATTTTTCTCAGGCTATTTTCTGCATTACTGAGAATGGACTCCTGAGCCCTGTAGGAGAGAGCTGAAGGTAATCTACTCCTGAATGTATAGTCACAACAAGCTATCCAATGATAACTTGGTAACACTGACCCAGGCAAAGTGGGTATAGCAGAGCCCCAGAACCACCAGCCAGCCACCTTGAAATGATAATTACTTTCTGACATTGATTGATTGATCTTAATTTTTTTTTTATTTTAGAGAGAGAGTGAAAGCAGGGGAGGGAGCAGAGGGAAAGAAGGAGAGAATCCCTTCTCGGGGCTCAATCCCATGATCCTGGGATCATGACCTGAGCCAAAATCAAAAATCAGATTCTCAACCAACTGAGCCACCCAGGTGCCCCTTTATGAGTTTTATTTATAAGTCCAAATGAATACAGATGATGCTTTACTGGCCAACTATATTTCTTAAATCTGTGGTTTCAACATAAATATACCCTGGACCATTTACTAATTCAACCAAAACAACATTTAGTGAGCATTTATTATATGTTAAGCAGTTTCCTAGGTACGATATGGATAAGTGAGACAAAGTCCATGACAAATTAGTTTTCAGCTAATTATGGAAAATAAAACAAGTACAGCAGTAGCAACCCAAAAAACTATAAAATGAGAGCTTTTCTTACATTTAAAATAAAACTGTAGTAAGGCAGCCTTATGAATAGCAAAACATGATATATGCCAAATTTGAACAAAATAGAATCAAAATCATTTTCTTCGTTGATTACATTTAATGAACACTTACTCCATGTCAAAATGATGCCATTTAATCCTCACAGCATCCTAGCTGAACGTAATTTTCAGGAATTCTGCTAATACTAGATGGTACAAAGGTCTCAGAGAAGTTCTCCCATATAAAGTTTCCTTACTGGATTTAAGGTGAACTTTCACCCTGCATAGGGAGTACTGGTTTAAATGTCTGATGAAACCTATAGTGTGGAGTGCTCCTTTACACAGGAAGAAACAGCACGAGAATATATTCAGCACAGAATCCAACATGGTCATTGTTATGCCGCTGTAAACATATGATGTCAATGCATAAATTAGGCTTAGCACAGGGGCCTGAAATCCAGTGAGGAGCACTGAAAAGGACAGGTCTTGGGAATTCAGGCTGCCTCACCAGGTAGAAAAGGTGAAGTGAATAATTATCCCCAGATAGTGACCTTTTCTGCACAGAGGAAAGAAAGAATGAAAGGCACCTAACAGGGAAAGCTCATGCTTCAAAGAATACACTCTCTTCTTACAGTTGAAATATCACTTTAGGGCACAATTGGATTTTCAAGTTGTATTTTAAATAATTACAATAATTAGTATAATGATGTTTAAGTAGCTTTTATATTGATATTATGTTACCACTGACAATGGCATAATTATATGCTACTGGCAAGGGCTTAAAAAAAAAAAACAAACCTGCAGGTATGGTAGCAATGGCTTGAGGAGTTATCATACCAAAATTTTAAATTCCACAGTATTGGAAGATTTGTAAAAGCATAATATAAATGAAAATTAATTAATATAAAATCAGTGACAGGGACACGTTTAGTACTCAATTTATCCCAATAATAGATATATTAGAACTGAAAGGCGTTAGCATGAAAGACCACTGTTAGTTCTGGGCTTAAAAAAACAGAAACATATTTCTAGCTACTATATGTGTGTACCTTTGACCTCAATATTTAACCAGAAATGGACAGCCTCTTATCAGGATTAGTTTAATAAATTTAAAAAAAAAAAAGATCACTGCTATACAGAATCCACATAAATTTTTGAAATGTAGTGGGCTCCAAAATATTATGCTGGTGTTTTATCTTGTATTTAAGGGTAATCTTATTTAGGAAAATGAATTTTAATACAAATCAATACAAAAAAGACAAAAACCCTAAAGGGGGGGGGGGGTAGGGAATAGATCAAAGATGACAAGATAAAAAGTGTTTCACAAGAGAAGAAACATGTTCTGCTGCTTTAGGATGAAATGTTCTGAATATATCTGTTAAGTACATATGGTCCAGTGTATCATTAAAAGCCATTGTTTCCTTGTTAATTTTCTGCTTAGATGATCTGTCCATTGTTGTAAGTGGAGTATTAAAGCCCCCTACCATAATAGTAATAAAAATATAAAAAGATGTTCACTCTCATAAAGAAATTCTACAACTGAACATCAAAAATTAAATAATCTGATTGAAAAATGGGCAAAGCCAAGAAACAAGAAAAATCACAAATACAAAATCTAACAGCACACCTAAAGGAAATAGAAGCAGAACAGCAAAGACACCCCAAACCCAGCAGAAGAAGAGAAATCATAAAGATCAGAGCAGAAATAAACAATTTAGAATCTAAAAAAACTGTAGAGCAGATCAACGAAACCAAGAGTTGGTTTTTTGAAAAAATAAACAAAATTGACAAACCTCTAGCCAGGCTTCTCAAAAAGAAAAAGGAGATGACCCAAATAGATAAAATCATGAATGAAAATGGGATTATTACAACCAATCCCTCAGAGATACAAATAATTATCAGGGAATACTATGAAAAACTATATGCCAACAAACTGGACAACCTGGAAGAAATGGACAAATTCCTGAACACCCACACTCTTCCAAAACTCAATCAGGAGGAAATAGAAAGCTTGAACAGACCCATAACCAGCGAAGAAATTGAATCGGTTATCAAAAATCTCCCAACAAATAAGAGTCCAGGACCAGATGGCTTCCCAGGGGAGTTCTACCAGACGTTTAAAGCAGAGATAATACCTATCCTTCTCAAGCTATTCCAAGAAATAGAAAGGGAAGGAAAACTTCCAGACTCATTCTATGAAGCCAGTATTACTTTGATTCCTAAACCAAACAGAGACCCAGTAAAAAAAGAGAACTACAGGCCAATATCCCTGATGAATATGGATGCAAAAATTCTCAATAAGATACTAGCAAATCGAATTCAACGGCATATAAAAAGAATTATTCACCATGATCAAGTGGGATTCATTCCTGGGATGCAGGGCTGGTTCAACATTCGCAAATCAATCAACGTGATACATCACATTAACAAAAAAAAAGAGAAGAACCATATGATCCTGTCAATCGATGCAGAAAAGGCCTTTGACAAAATCCAGCACCCTTTCTTAATAAAAACCCTTGAGAAAGTCGGGATAGAAGGAACATACTTAAAGATCATAAAAGCCATTTATGAAAAGCCCACAGCTAACATCATCCTCAATGGGGAAAAACTGAGAGCTTTTTCCCTGAGATCAGGAACACGACAGGGATGTCCACTCTCACCGCTGTTGTTTAACATAGTGTTGGAAGTGCTAGCATCAGCAATCAGACAACAAAAGGAAATCAAATGCATCAAAATTGGCAAAGATGAAGTCAAGCTTTCACTTTTTGCAGATGACATGATACTATACATGGAAAATCCGATAGACTCCACCAAAAGTCTGCTAGAACTGATACAGGAATTCAGCAAAGTTGCAGGATACAAAATCAATGTACAGAAATCAGTTGCATTCTTATACACTAACAATGAAGCAACAGAAAGACAAATAAAGAAACTGATCCCATTCACAGTTGCACCAAGAAGCATAATATACCTAGGGATAAATCTAACCAAAGATGTAAAAGATCTGTATGCTGAAAACTATAGAAAGCTTATGAAGGAAATTGAAGAAGATATAAAGAAATGGAAAGACATTCCCTGCTCATGGATTGGAAGAATAAATATTGTCAAAATGTCAATACTACCCAAAGCTATCTACACATTCAATGCAATCCCAATCAAAATTGCACCAGCATTCTTCTCAAAACTAGAACAAGCAATTCTAAAATTCATATGGAACCACAAAAGGCCCCGAATAGCCAAAGGAATTTTGAAGAAGAAGATCAAAGCAGGAGGCATCACAATCCCAGACTTTAGCCTCTACTACAAAGCTGTAATCATCAAGACAGCATGGTATTGGCACAAAAACAGACACATAGACCAATGGAATAGAATAGAAACCCCAGAACTAGACCCACAAACGTATGGCCAACTCATCTTTGACAAAGCAGGAAAGAACATCCAATGGAAAAAAGACAGTCTCTTTAACAAATGGTGCTGGGAGAACTGGACAGCAACATGCAGAAGGTTGAAACTAGACCACTTTCTCACACCATTCACAAAAATAAACTCAAAATGGATAAAGGACCTGAATGTGAGACAGGAAACCATCAAAACCCTAAAGGAGAACGCAGGAAAAGACCTCTCTGACCTTAGCCGTAGCAATCTCTTACTCGACACATCCCCAAAGGCAAGGGAATTAAAAGCAAAAGTGAATTACTGGGACCTTATGAAGATAAAAAGCTTCTGCACAGCAAAGGAAACAATCAACAAAACTAAAAGGCAACCAACGGAATGGGAAAAGATATTTGCAAATGACATATCGGACAAAGGGCTAGTATCCAAAATCTATAAAGAGCTCACCAAACTCCACACCCGAAAAACAAATAATCCAGTGAAGAAATGGGCAGAAAACATGAATAGACACTTCTCTAAAGAAGACATCCAGATGGCCAACAGGCACATGAAAAGATGCTCAACGTCGCTCCTCATCAGGGAAATACAAGTCAAAACCACACTCAGATATCACCTCACGCCAGTCAGAGTGGCCAAAATGAACAAATCAGGAGACTATAGATGCTGGAGAGGATGTGGAGAAACAGGAACCCTCTTGCACTGTTGGTGGGAATGCAAATTGGTGCAGCCACTCTGGAAAGCAGTGTGGAGGTTCCTCAGAAAATTAAAAATAGACCTACCCTATGACCCAGCAATAGCACTGCTAGGAAGTTACCCAAGGGATACTGGAGTACTGATGCATAGGGGCACTTGTACCCCAATGTTTATAGCAGCACTCTCAACAATAGCCAAATTGTGGAAAGAGCCTAAATGTCCATCAACTGATGAATGGATAAAGAAATTGTGGTTTATATACACAATGGAATACTACGTGGCAATGAGAAAGAATGAAACATGGCCCTTTGTAGCAACGTGGATGGAACTGGAGAGTGTGATGCTAAGTGAAATAAGCCATACAGAGAAAGACAGATACCATATGGTTTCACTCTTATGTGGATCCTGAGAAACTTAACAGAAACCCATGGAGGAGGGGAAGGAAAAAAGAAAAAGAGGTTAGAGTGGGAGAGAACCAAAGCATAAGAGACTGTTAAAAACTGAGAACAAACTGAGGGTTGATGGGGGGTGGGAGGGAGGGGAGGGTGGGTGATGGGTATTGAGGAGGGCACCTGTTGGGATGAGTACTGGGTGTTGTATGGAAACCAATTTGACAATAAATTTCATATATTGAAGAAAAAAAAAAAGTAAAATGGGCAGAGCACCTGATAGGCATTTTTCCAAAGAAGACATACAGACGGCCAACAGGCACATGAAAAAGACACTCAACATCAGCAATCATCAGGGAAATGTATATCAAAATCACAATCAGATGTTACCTTACACTTGTCAGAATGGCTGGTGTCAGACAAAAAAAAAAAAAAAAAAGAGGACAAAAAATAACATGTTGGTGAGGATGTAAAGAAAAAAAGGAATCCTTATGCACTGTTGGGGGGAATGTAAGTTTGTTTCAACCACTGTGGAAAACAGTACGGAGGTTCCTCAAAAAGTTAAACAGAAGTACTGTATGATATGACCCAGCAATTCCACTATTGGAAAACAAAAACAGTAATAGAGTTTGCATTCTCACCAACAGTGCAAAAAGAGTTCCCCTGTCTCCATATCTTTGCCAAAATCTGCTGTTTCTGTGTTGTTGATTTTAGCTATTCTGATACGGTAGGTGTTATCTCATTGTGGTTCTGATTTACATTTCCCTGATGACCAGTGATGCTGAAAATCTTTTCACGTGTCCGTTGGTCATCTGTATGTCTTCTCTGGAAAAATGTCTATCCGTGTCTTCTGCCCATTTTTTAATTGGATTTTTTGGGGGTGTTGAGTTTTATAAGTTCTTTATGTTTTCAATACTAATCCTTTATCAAATATGTCATTTGCAAATATCTTCTCCCATTCTGCAGGCTGCCTTTTAGTTTTGTTGGTTGTTTCCTTTGCTGTGGAAAGGCCTTTTATTTTGATGAAGTCCCAATAGTTTATTTTTGTTTTTGTTTCCCTTGCTTCACGAGGCATATCTAGAAAGAAGTTGCTATGGTTGATGCCAAAGAGGTTACTGATTATGTTCTCTATGATTTTTTTGGTTTCAAGTCTCACATTTAGGTTTTTAATCCATTTTGAATTTATTTTTGTGTATGGTATAAGAAAGTTTCATTCTTTTGCACTTTGTTGTCCAGTTTTTCAGCCTCATTTGTTGAAGAGACTGTCTTCTTTCCCATCGGATATTCTTTCCTGCTTTGTTGAAGAATAATTGACCATACAGTTGTAGGTTCATTTCTGGGTTTTTATATTCTGTTCTATTGATCTGTGTTACTATTTTTGTGCCAGTTCCATACTGTTTTGATCATGACAGCTTTGTAATAATATATCCTGAAGTCTGGAATTGTGATACCTCCAGCTTTGACTTTCTTTTTCAAGGTTGCGTTGGCTATTTGGGGTCTTTTGTAGTTCCGGGGTGGCTCAGTCAGGTAAGTGCCTGATTTTGGCTCAGGTCATGATCTCGAGGTTTGTGAGTTTGAGGTCCACATTGGGCCCTGTGCTAACAGCTCAGAGCCTAGAGCCTGCTTCGGATTCTGTGTCTCCCTCTTTCTCTGCCCCTCTCATGCTCATGCTCTGTCTCTCTCTCTCAAAAATAAATAAACATTAAAAAATGCTTTAATCCTTTTTTAAGTTTATTTATTTTTGAAAGAGACAGAGAAAAAGTACAAGTGGTGGAAGGGCAGAGAGAGAGGGAGAGAGAGAATCCCAAACAGGCTCTGCACTGACAGGGCAGGTCTCGAACTCACAAACCGTGAGACAAGGACCTGAACCGAAGTCAGACATTTAACCGACTGAGCCACCCAGCAGCCCCTAAATCCTTTTCTCTTACTCAAAAATTTTTACACTACCATAGAACCCATGCTTGTAAATAGCATAGATACAATTTTTATTTTATATCAAACTGTAAATAAAGGTTAATATGGAGCAAGGTAACATTTGTTCAAATGTTCTTATATGTCAAATACACAGCCAAAATTTCATAAAAGGAAATTAAATGACACTTTAGTATTCTTTATCTAGAAGAGTTTTTCAGGTATCTCTATGCATTCTAAAAGTCTGTCACATTAAGACTTATATAGCTAACTCCTTCTCACAGTAATGCTGGCCTTGGCTCTAAAACTTTAATGTGCATATGTGACTTATTAAATTATGCTGATGTTATTTTATTAATGGAGTTATGAGACACCATGTTTCTAATTGACACAGCTTCCAATAAAGAACCTGTTTGATGAGATTAGAGATTTATTTGTTTACTAACTCAGTCAGAAGTTTTGCATTTTGGACTTATTCCAGTCTCAAAAGAAGTCCCAGGGGAGTCATTAACTTTAAAAACAATTATAATCAATAATCATGGAAGCCTCAGACTCAGAACTTAAAGAAGAGTCCATCAGAAGAAAGCCATTCTCCAGCAGAAATCTCAGATTTATATTCCAAGGCCATCTAATTATTGATTCTCTACAAATCAATTTCTTTATGTATAAATGGATGATTACCAATCACAGAAGCTTCTGTCTCTCAATGTGAATAATCATAGAGATTTGCATATATTTTTAATACAGCATGGTACAGAGGAACCATAAAAAATGAATTGCGAACATGAAATACTAGAACACCACACATCTAATTAGGATTACATTTAGCTGAGTTAAATCAGACACAAATTTGTGATTCCACAAATGTATTGTTTTCAAATTTATGGCAATGAATTGCTTCAGGGACATGACAAGTATTACTAAATGAAACAAGTCTTCAAAACTACAGCTTAAACTAAATTAAAAAAAAAGTACATGACCAAAATGGATCATTCTTCTAAAAGCGATATTTTTCAGCTTTCTGTGTCAGTTTATTCATCTACTTCTTAAAAAAATATTTATTGGGAACCTACTACATGTCACGCAAATGCAGAATACTACCATATCTGATACACTATGTGTTCATAATGTTTGTTAGTGCATAATTACGACATAAGTCTAGTTTAATGACAAAGACTTACTTTTTCATTACACAATTATAGATCAAAATCAGAAATTAAGTAATTTGGAACAAAACTTGGCAAACATTCTCTGTAAAGTGCCAGGTAGTAAATACCGTAAGCTTTGCAGGCTAGATGGTCTGTTGCAAAAATGCTAGCCTGCCATTACAGCCTAAAAGCAGCCATACGTAACAGACAATACATAAATGAAAAATCATCACTAGGTTCCAATAACACTGTATTTATGCACACTGCAATCTACGTGTCACGTAATCTTCACGTGTCATGATAATTCTTCTTTTTCCAACCATTTAAACATACATTCAAGTTTATTTATCCACTCATTCAACTTTTCTCCTATGATTCTGTGAAGTCTTCTTCATTTAGTCGGTAGCTAGAAGTTTTGGTGTTATAATTAGCACCTTATCTTCTGGCTAGTTATTACTAGTAAAGACTAGTTCTTGAAGGGTGGACAGGATCTGGAAAGATAGAGATGGGAGTAAAGCAGTCTTGTCAGTGGGACAAACCTAGCGACAACCCACAGCCAGCAAAGATTAAAAGAATGGAAAAGAGTTTCCTTTGTTTGGAGCCAAAGATATATCTGGAGAGAGCTGCTGGGGAAGTAAGGATAAAGCAAGTGGTACAATGATATAAATACCCCCCTGGGGCTTAGGGCCTTAGGTTTCAGAGGTAGTACAGTGTGCTGGTGGAAAGCATGGATTATGGAGTCAAACCTGCCCGTACCCTGGCTCTATCACTTATTAGCTGAGTGACCCTGAATCTCTCTGTTCCCATCTCCTCACTGATAAATGGGGATGATAATAGTGTCAACCTCATTAGAGTACAGTGAAGATTAAATGAATTAAGACATGTAGCACCTGCTCTAGAATAAGTATTCAATGAATGTTAGCCTTTAAAAAAAAAAAAGTGAAAATCATTCCTAGCTCATGGACCATACAAAATAAACAGGATTTGGCCCATGAGCCATAGTTTGCCAAACCTGGCTTAGAATATATTCTCTTTCAGAAAAGTCTCTTTCTAAAAACTATCATTTTTATGCATGACATTAAAAAAAAACAACTGTGTGTTTCTCATAGAGTTTTAAAGGTTCTAAGATGGTATTTGTCAGAATTACCGAACCTCAATATACTTACAGAAAAAATTCCTTTATTGTATTTAATTTGAGGTCATTATAAAAAGAACCTCTCTGAGGATGAAGAATTTTGTAGTATGTTTCCCTTTGCTCTCCTGAAATCTTATGTTGAGTTCATTGGATCTTCCTCATCCAAACAGCTTGATGTATCTTTAAACATTGGAATTTAAGCAAGTAAAAGCAAATATATTGCAAGTTGAGTCCAAAGTGCCTTCCCTGTGGCTCATCCAATCATGCATATGCCCTTGAGCTGCCCACAGAGTACATCCTCTGCTGCAAATGACCCACTATGTGTGACCCCGCTGTGTGTCATAAGTGTTGTTGAAATGGAATATCCAGCTGAGGAGAGTTGCTTCTCCTAGAATGTTAAAGAGCTATTTCATGTGTGTTGTATGGCATCTACTCTCAGCTAGCTCATCCAATTTAAATTATTTGATATGGTTTTATTAACTACTATAAGAAATCAGATAGTTCTGTGAGATCTTAAACAGTATGGATAGTCAGCATACTCTCTGCTCCAAAGATGTGCTCTTGCAAAACATTAGTTGAAAAAAAGTTTCAATAATATGAAAATGACTTTTATATTTTTAAGTTTACTTATTTTGAGAGAGAGAGAGAGACAGAGAGAGAGAATTCCAAGCAGGCTCCACATGGACAGCATAGAGCCCAATGTGGGGCTCGAAATCACAAACCATGAGATCATGATCTGAGCAGAAATCAAGAGTAGGACGCTAAACTAACTAAGCCATCCAGGCGTCCCGAAAATATATTTTAAATAAATGGTGTTCCACTTATTAATATTAAGCATTTTGGATAATATCCTTTTTCTGAGTTTTTATCATCAACACAGAAGTTACGATTACTTAATTCCTGTAATTTTTCTTTCTGAATTCTGTCTCTTGGTTTTACATTTCTTTGGAGCCACAAGCATGTAGAAAATGTCAAGGAAATATTGAGTGTTTTCTCCCTCAAGTTTCTCTTTGAGTTTGTGTAATATAAGTACAACAACACATTTCAGTATCAGAGAATTTCTAAAGCTATATGTCTTTGAAAAGAAAAAAATGTTCTATGAATAAGAAAATATAAAGTATGTACCAGGAACCTGGAACTGTCAGCAAATGGAATGACAAAATTATGCTGTTGAAATCATTTTAGTTTGAAGGACTCTGCCAAAATCATGAAGCAGGAACATTCTGCATCTTTCTCAAGGTCACAACTGCAAGAGAAATTATCTTCATGCTTCTAGGTTGTTCTTAGAAAGTAAGCCTTCATTTAAAAAATAAAAAGCTTAAAGCATAATTTAACAATTTAGCAGATGGTATTTCAAAATGAAATCCAGGAGTCATTCTTTTCAGATCAACATAAAGATGCAGTGAATTAACCATGCTCCAGGTTGAAGTATGCCATTATATCTGTCTGGTCACTTAAAGGACTAGAAAATGTATTAATTCAAGCCATTGTTTATGTTTCTAAGAAGTAAATTTAGCTCAGATCATTCAAAAGGAAGCAAAAAAAGAAAAAAAAACCCACGATTTTTTTGCTAAACACTCTCACATAGATTATAAACTAAAATGCCTCAAACATTAAATGAAGAACAAAGCTCTCTAAATTCTGTAAAACTTCAGAGCAGAGTTCTCGACCTGGTCAAAGCAAGTTGCACCTGTGGAGATGCCAGCTTCGGCACAGCATTCAGTAAAGACACACAGGTTAGAAAGGCAATATAAATGTGACTCATTTGAGCAACTGTTCTAATGAACACTTTCCACTGCCTTCAGCAGGTTAAGAATATTAAAGCTTCGTTCCCGCTGAGCAGGCCTGGGTATTTTCTATTTGTTAACTCCCCAGGAACTTGTTGTAATGTCTCCTGGTGAGTATAAGACAGTACTACATTCTGTAGTTGCCAGCTGGTAGGAGCGAAAACACCTGGGCAAAGTACTTGTTAAATGGCATATTTCTTCTCAGTGGCAGTCACGACAGACTGGGAAATCTGCTTCTTAGTTTGTTTTTTAATACACTGCCCAAAGTGTCAAATCAATGGTTTAAGTCCTATCCTTACCTTCACTGCTTCCCAGAATGGGTGGTGGACTTGATTTCGTTTTCATTGTTTTGGTCTCTCCTACTGGGCTCTCTTCCGACTTGCTACAGTAAATCTGCCATCAGTTCTTCATCCATCCTGCTCTCAGAGGTCTTTATCTCCGACACCGGAGTTCAACTATTAAAAGGACAATTTCCTCTATCCATGAATATTCAGAAATTAACATATTTTTGCAGACACTGATGACTCAAGTATATAACAGCACTGGCTAATTGAAGATATGTCCTGATTTGCTATCCGTACTTAAATTTACAGTATAAATGTAAGATCGTAAACAGGATACCACACTTGCATCCTAAGAGACTTCAACTTCATGGGTTGAGAGGTGTGAGCAAGAAATAAAAAAATCTGTTAACATCGCAGCAATAATCCATTATTGTTTTTTATAAAGAGGAGATGAATTAGTTAACATTGTTATTAAGTATTGTTTTTTCCTTGCATTTAGTGTTCAGGTTAGGATTTGCTTGAATGTTGCTTATGTTGCTTTATGTATTATTGAAATCCATTTCTTCTCCTGATCAATTAATAGAAGCAAAAGAAGCTAACACGTTGAGGTAGCTTATATGTGACAAACTACAGTAACTCAGAATACACGACAGGTCTTAATTTTATCAACAACCAATCTACCTTTCTGATATCATTCCCTCAATGGCTTTTAAAGTGCATCCAGCCCCTTGCAAATTCCAATCTAACTATTTCTCAGAGACTGCAGAAAATGTCTCACATTGAGTTATTTATTTATTCATTTATTATTTATTTATTTATTTATTTGAGGGGTTACGGGCAGGGTGGGGGGGGGAGAGAATCCCAAGAGAATCAGCGAGACATGGTGTTGGATCTTATGAACCGTGAGATCATGATCTGAGCTGAAATCAAGAGTTGGATGCTTAACCAACTGAGCCACCCAGGCACCCCTCACGAGAGTTTTTAATACAGTGCCTGAGGAACCACCTGGCATTCATCAATTTCCTCCTCTTCGCCCACAATGATGTGAGTTCATCTTCGTGGTTATAGTGGTGGTGGTTGTATCTGCTGCTTGGTTCTCTGGGTCCTTCATAACCTAAAAGGTAACTTTACCACCACCGCTGGCGCGGCCTCTTACACTTGACCATTGGGAATCTACCAAGCTATGGTGCCAATGTCAGCACCAAAACTGTGGTAGCAAAGCTCAGCTTTGCTCTACTAAAAATGAAACCTCTCCCTAATTTTCACCGAGTGACCATAATTTCATACAAGGCTGCCTCACCCTTCTAACGTCTCCTAGATATTTTCATCTAAAAGAGCTCTTTGATTTTCCCTCTTCCCATCCCATGGCACATGTCCACAGCTAGCTAAGCCAACAAACAATGTGAGAGGTAGACACCATATGACAGCCAAGTTCAAACTTTCTTTTTAATGAATGAGCCAGTCTGGATTAAGCTCACTGCCTGACTCTACTTTCCTAGTGGCAGGTACATCCTTTCCTAGGAGAATCCTGTGAACCCTAAGATGAAGAAAATATTATTATCCCTGTTTTACAAACGATTAGGCTTAGATATAAGACCTGCTACATAATCTGCTAGATCTAGTACAAAATGAAAGTGTAGGGCTCCTTGTTCAAAAAATATCACAAATTTCAAGATAGGGTCAGCAAAGCATTAAACCAAGAGAAGGGTTCTCCTGCCAAGACTTGTGTGCAACTGAACAGGTCATAAGTCCATGAAGCCAGACCTGCCCAGAGAAGTGAAGTACCCAAGGCCTCACACCCATTGCATGCCCAAATCAGGATTTGAAAACAGAGGTCTGACTCCAGCCAGTGCTATGCTCCTACATTCAAGGTCACTGGCTCTATTCCCCATGCTACAGTCTCATTGTCCAGATGTGCCTGGTCTTGGCCAAAACCTAAAGGGAGAGTATAGCTCAGGTTCAAGACGCGAATCACAAATAACTCTGGGCTAGTCTCTAGGTTACTACTGAACCAGTGTAAGAAGTCAGCTTTATCACCATGGAAAAACACAAGACAAAGTAAGTTGAAAACACTCAACTTCTGAGAAAATGGAATGAATCTTTGGAGCGAAGAAGAGACAAACTAGGAAAAACAATGCGTTAGTGTACACGAAAAACAGTTCTTACCACTTTCTAATTTTTTTCTAAATTACCTCAAGTAAGGAATGCTCCCATATTCTTAGGGATTCCAGGAAGAGAGACCCTGGTCTTCATGGAAAGGCCCAATCTTACCTCCTCCTCTGAAAATCTTGATGTTTCTGAGACACTGAATTTTTCTAAGAATAACAATTTTTACAACATGGTTGTGAAACATCTTTCTGCTTTAGACCAGAACTGTCAATATATGTTCTAATGAAGTCCCAAATCAGACAGATCAGGAATTAAAGCTTCATTTATTTATATCTCTTACTTACCAGCAATGAAAATGACGAATTTACATATCTGTCTGAGCTTTATATCTGATTGAGATAATGCCTAGCAAATAAGCATTCAATGAATATTAATTTTGATTTCTTCCTTTTACTTTAAACACTTACGTTTCTCACATATGTATGACTGAGGCTTTATAAGCTTATTTTTTATAGGAGCCATGAATTTATTTTTAATATTAACTAAGAAAGGACTAGTGATAGATGTTTGACATATAAAAACTATAATCAGGCTACCCATATATTCCTATCTACCCAGGACAACCCAGGTAGACATATGTTGTCTCCACCTGTTAATAAAGAATCCCTGTTTAGGGGCGCCTGGGTGGCGCAGTCGGTTAAGCGTCCGACTTCAGCCAGGTCACGATCTCGAGGTCCGTGAGTTCGAGCCCCGCGTCAGGCTCTGGGCTGATGGCTCAGAGCCTGGAGCCTGTTTCCGATTCTGTGTCTCCCTCTCTCTCTCTGCCCCTTCCCCGTTCATGCTCTGTCTCTCTCTGTCCCAAAAATAAATAAAAACGTTGAGAAAAAAAAATTAAAAAAAAAAATAAATAAAATAAAATTAAAAAAAAAAAAAAGAATCCCTGTTTATTCTCAAAAGTGTCCCATTCTGACTAATCACCATGGCTATAATGCAGCTGATAGAACTTCAAAAGTTACCAGTCCTCCCATTCCAGATAAGTTGTTTTTTTTAACAAAAAGTGCTTTTGTTTGTAACTTTGCAAAACCAATTAGAAAATAGGGAAATGGCATTCATTCATCAGCACGTTTAATCAGTACTTGCTTCCTCTAACCCCTCTGTGAGGCATATTGGGACAATAACAATTAAAAACACAAAATGCCTATCATCAGTTTTATTATCTTATGTGTGTGTGCGTATGTGTGTGTGTGTATATGTGTGTGTGTGTGATTTTTTTCCTGTCCAACATAGCTCATGGACTAGAAACATTAAGAACCATGTTCCTAGATTAAATAAGCACACATCCTTTAATTTTACCATACAATATTTCTCGATTTGTGTAGCTCAAAAGAGAATACTGTGCACTGAGGGTGAGTTTGCAAACATAGTCAAAGGGTGACTTTATACACTAGTTATACTGTATCTTTAGGCCAGGCTCTTCTAAGAGGTTCCTTTCAACACCTCCCCTGGTTTTGACCTCCAACAGCACTTCTGTTGCTCTGATCTTATACTCACATGCTCCCTTTCAGTAAGCCTTTAAATAAGGATGTATCTGTGTCCCTAGCTGTGCTACAGGCTCCTTAAGGGCAGCTGAGAAACCTCAATAATAATATTAACTGAAATTTATTAAATACTAAATACATGCCAAATGCTTTACATTCTTTAGTTTTTTCATCTTTCAAAAGATCCTTTATACTTTACAGCTTTTTTAAAAGATTGGGCTCAGAGAAGGGCAGGAACTTGCCTGAGTTTACCTAGCTGATAGGAAGCAGAAGCAAGATAAGACCACGGTTGGTTAGACGCAAGTCCATGCTCCTGGACTCTGTCACCTTATAATTCTCCAGGCACCAGGCACAGTAAATGCTCAAAAAGATTAAGTATTAAAATGTTTAAGCGGCGCCTGGGTGACTCAGTTGGTCAAGCGTCCGACTTCGGCTCAGATCATGATCTCAGGGCTCGTGGGTTTGAGCCCCAGGTTGGGCTCTGTGCTGAGAGCTCAGAGCCTGGAGCCTGCTTCAGAGTCTGTCTCTCCATCTTTCTCTGCCCCTCCCCCGTTCTCTCTCTCTCTCCCTCTCTCTCTCAAAAATAAACATAAAGAAAGATTTTTAAATAAGCTTATAATATAGAAAATGTAAGCAGATTTTAAAGGTTTTCAACAAGAAACCAAAACAATGTGATCTTCTAACTCAATTCTTTTAATCACTAATTATTTTATCAGCTCAGCACCTGGCCCATATCTGACAAACGACAGCCCCCTCAAACATCTGCTGCATAAAGGAACACACTTTTATTCAGGACTACAACCTTGGGTCCTTTGTTTTGTTCTTTTCATCGCCAGGGTGAGCTCCCTATTTAAAATAAAACCACTCGGCCTGAGCCAACACCAGATCTGCCTAACATCCGGGAGACCCGGATGTGGCCTTAATGCGGATTTGGTCAATTTGACCAGAGAGGCAAAGACCTATCTCAAAAGTAACTCAGAACCTCATTCTTGCCAGAAAGAGACACGAGGCAAAAGACCCAAGACATCCTCTCTACTAAGAATTCAGAAAGCAAGCAAGCAAAGGGGATGTGAGTCTGTGGCAACAAGAGCAATATTTTTAGCATCCTCTGAGAATCTCTTCTAGTGTGTCTGGCGGTGTGGGGGAAATAAAAAAATTATACAATCAAAGTAAAGGAAAAAAGTAAAGAGAGCTGTACATTTCCCTCTGTATTTTTTTTAATTTCTATATTCTTACCTAAAAAGGGGGCTGCTTTTCCTCTATGTCTTCTCTAAGTTCTAAATGCCAAATCGGAATAAATGGCAAGACCTCCATTGGAGAAATCCTGTTTATCTTCATTCACGCACAGTGCATCAATCCATTTTCTACCAACACTTGGATGAGAAGCCAGAAGCCTCCTGAATGCCTGGGGAGGTACTGACTATTGAATTTCAATTTCAAGCAGTATTTCCCAAAATGTCACTTGCAGAAAACGTGCATCAAAGTCATCTAGACACTTACTAAAATGTGGATTCCCAGAGTCTGCAGCAACCCTACTTAACCACAACCTCTGAGTTGGAAGCCCAGAAACCTAAATTTAAATTTTTTTTAACATTTATTTATATTTGAGAGGGAGACATACTAAAGTGTGAGCGGGGGAGGGGCAGGGAGAGAGGGAGACACAGAATCTGAAGCAGGTTCCAGGCTCTGAGCTGTCAGCACAGAGCCCGACGCAAGGCTCGAACCTAGGAACCATGAGATCACGGCCTAAGCCAAAGTTGAATGCTTAACTGACTCAGCCACCCAGGCGCCCCCCAGAAACCTAAATTTTAAAAGAAACTCCTGTGATTTTTTTTAAGCACACAAAAATTTGAGAACCAACTACACTGACTTGCACCAGGCCATAACAAATTCCATTTATAGGATACATTTGGTATATTTTTTAATTCAGCCCAAGACCCCATAGCATTTCGTCACCTTTCTTGTTTTTTCCCTAGGTTTGCTAAAGTGTGCAGGGCACTACAGGAAGCTTTCAGTATCTGGATAACTAGAACATGCTTGGATCCAAATCCCGGGCTTTGTTGTTCAGTGGCTGTAACATGAAGTAATTTAATTATCTCTAAATTTCAGTTTATTTATCTAGAAAACAGAAAACGGTAATAAAAGAGTAACACCTCATACACGTTGTAAGGATTAAATGCAGTTTATGCTCCCAGCACCCTAAATAAATTAAAATTCCCATTCCTCATAATGTCTTACGTTGTTACTCCTTTTTGCCTAAACTTAGGGCCTCGCTGTATTCTTTTGTAGCCAAGTTGGAGCCGTGGGTCATTAATTACTTTGGTCCCAAGGTCTCCCAGATACAACAGCATCCGTCTTGTGAAGGGGAAGGATGAATGTGCACCTGGACAGAAGATGGATCTGGAGAGCAACACGAGCCTCTCCCAGCTGCATCGACTCTGAGACAGGAGGAAAAAAATGCCTGTCTGGCACGGAGCGCAGCTGTTCTGCTTCTCAGAGCTACTTGGAAACCCAGCTTTAAGTAAACCTCACCTAGAAAACCACGGATTTAGTCAAAAGCAAAGGGCAACTGTTATCTTTATAAAATAATTACGCAATTCACAAAACTAATGAAAATATACCTTCTTTACACCGAGAGCTCTTCAGGTGCATTTCAAATGTTTCTGCAAGCAGGATTCTATCCACGGATTTTCAGGAATGCTCTCCAGTATGTCTCAGGGCCCCAAGGGTGACTCTGCCTCTTCCCTCCCTAGAATAATGCTTTTCTTTACTCCTCAGTCTTCCTGCATTGCCTCCAGCAGCTCAGAACTCAAGATAACCAGAAAAAAAGTGACAATGTTATCACAGTCTCCAAGCCCTTGGAGAAAGCAGAGACCCTCTACTAGCCTCTCATTTGCTAGAGGAGGCTGGATGCAAATGGCAATGTGTCCGCGGGAAGAGAATCCAGACTTTTCATATGACTCTAAAGTTAGGTGCCAGGAACTAATGAATGAATGCAAGTCGGTGACATCTGTTCTAGTCCCTGCCCTGTCATTAAAATACCTGGGAGGCAGGCGCTTCTCTGGGCTTTGTCTTATCTCTGAAATGGAGCTTACTATCCTTCCTTGCTTTCTCCCAAAGGATCGTTACAGGACCCCAATGAGCAAATGTGCATGAAAGAGGCTAATAAATTGATACAGCAGATATAATGAATCACATATAACAGATATAATGAATCATAACTGCCAAACACGGGTTGACTGACCCAGCACCCATCCCCAAGTCCTTTTCCCACCTCTTCAGTAAGAGCTAAGAAAACAAGTATTTTAATTCCTCATTCTCTCTCAGAAGCACAAATGGCCTGTTACACGGAGGGAAAGCTTTCCTTGTAGGTACGGTTAAGTGTTGCCTTTCTTTCCTTCTTTCTGCCTTGAACAAAGATGTGACGCCTGGAGCTACAGCAGCCAGACATGCTGTAACCGTGGGGCAATGAGCACAAAGAGAAAAGCCAACAGGTGGAAGGTGATGGAAAAGAACCGTAGAAAGAGCTTGGTCTCTGATGGTATCATGGTAACAGTGAAGGATTCCAGGAAGGTCCTTCATCAAAAAGAAATACAAGAAAAAACAATTCGTATTCATTTTAACTGCTATTAGTTATTCTGTTCTTGCAGCCAAATGTATTCCTAACTGAGATAATGATAGAAGCCAGAATAATCACTTTTATGTTTTTATTTTATTTTTGAGAGAGAGAGACAGAGACAGAGACAGAGACAGAGTCTGAGTGGGCAAGAGGCAGAGAGCAAGGGAGACACAGAATCTGAAGCAGGCTCCAGGCTCTGAGCTGTCAGCACAGAGCCCGATGCAGGGTTTCGAATTCGTGGACCATGGGATCATGACCTGAGCCAAAACTGGATGTTTAACTGACTGAGCCACCCAGGCGCCCCCCCTCCCAGAATAATCCCTTTTAAAACTTAAGTCAGATTGTGTCACTCTTTTGCTTCAAAACACTTCCAATGACACCTACCTCACTCAGGGGAAAGGCTGTCTTCCCAAGGACGGAAAAAGCCCTATGCGATTTCCCCTTTGTGAACTCCCTGGCCTCATCTCCGGCCATCTTCCCCTGACCTGGCTCACTCTTGGGTTTTGACTCAACACACTAGGTACATTCCTATCTCAAGCATTTTTTTTTTCTTTACTCTTTCCTCCACTTGGAAGGTTCCCCTCTTTAGATATCTGCCAGGCTCATTCCCTTTCTTCCTCCAGGTCTTTGCTGAAATTTTATCTTTCAGTGACGCCTTTCTTCTAACCCAATCAAACTGCAAAAGTTCCCCCTGCCCAGCACTGCTTCACTTACCTGTAACTTTTTAAATCAGTATGGATCCCCTATATTTCCTGCCAAGTATAGGTTTCACTCACGAAGCTGACTGAACACTTGAGGCTTTATACTTTTCTGAACTGTGAAAAGATCAATGGCTTTTAAAAATTATCATTTATGTCATGAACTTCCAAAAGTGATTTGAGGGCATTTTTAAACAAGTCGCACGCATAGTAAACCATTACATAAATAATCACAATTAAAAGTCATGAAGAATAAACACCTTAATGGTTATTCCTCTTTCTACTTTATCCCAAGCTCTTTGGGTGGGCTCAAACTCCTTGGTAAGAGTCAAGAAAGACAATTAACTGTGACAACTGGCTGCCATCACAGCTAGACCCCTATGCCAATTTACAAAAGTCCCTACCAACTAAATAAAGCCCACATTCTTCAAGGCCTGGAGTTTCCTCCAATTAAGCAATTGCTTCAAAACAGAACGGGTGACACGGGTGACTCAAAACATTTAGCTTGCTTACTCTGACTCACCAAGTCAGCAGGAAATTCAACAAGTCTACAAACAGGTCCAGAGGATGCTCAATACACTTTGACATCTAAAGCTAAGGCCGGTCCCCATGTACTCGTTTACTTATCCCTCAAACCCCTGCCAGATTCCTCACCTGAACTTCCCCCAAATCCTAACTGGACATTAATGTAAACCCCTGCCCCACTTTGCTGAGTTTCAACTGCACACGAGTTGATCTGCACATGAGTGAGATATCTTCATTATCTCATCATTTCTGTTGCTCACCATGTGAAGTCCTTCCCTTCTGGTCTGTCAGAACAATTTTGTTCAGCACGGTTTATAAAGCCCTTTATCCTAACAGCTTTACGTGAATTTTTACCAAATAAAATTTGTGACTGGTTGGGGTTTTATTTTTTCCTTAAAAATATAATCCTATGGGGTGCCCGGGTGGCTCAGTTGGTTAAGCATCCAGCTTTTGATTTCGGCTCAGGTCACAATCTTGCAGTTTGTGGGTTTGAGACCCACATCAAACTGTGGTGTCAGGGAAAAGCCTAATTGGGACTCTCTCACTTCCTCACTCTCTGCCCCTCCCCTGCTGGGCTCTCTCTGTCTCTCTCAAAATAAATAAATAAACATCTAAAAAAAATATATATATATATATACACACACATAATATTATATATATAATCTAACTATATATATAATCTAAAACATCTAATATATATTATTATAATATTATAATATATATAATATATCAATTATATATATAATCCAATAATCACATATGCATTTCTCAATGCTCTATTCATGCAATTGTTCAAGAAATATTTATTGAACTCTAAATATGTCCCTGGAACTGTTTTTGACATTGAGGAGAATGGAGTTTATAGTTTACTATTTACTTTTGCAGGTCATATTACTAAAAGTAAATGAAAAGTGTTATTGTTATTGAGCACTAAATTAAGCATAAGCTTCTAGCAAGAAGCTTAAAACAACTAGAGAAATAGTAGTTTATCACATCACATTGGCAATCACAGTATTCAGGAGAAAACCTCTGCTTGAAAGAAAAGCGACTGTAAAGCAACCGATCAACTGAATCATTATACAAATGAAACTAGAAGCCACGGCAGAGAAACCCTCACTAACAGACTGAGAACATGCCCACTTCTGCCAGGAGCCACTTGACAGAATACGCCTGCCATCTAAATAACTTCAGTACCAGTAAGTGGCAGAATCATGGGTTAGTTTCTGGTCTAAATTGCAAGCTTTATTGAAATAATAAATTAGCCTGAGCTTCCAAACCCTTTCCAATTAAAAAAATACATATCATGCAAATAGCTAAGGTTCAACTTAAAATAAGCATCTATACAGAGAAAGAGGATCTCTTTTGCACTGCTGGTAGGAATGCAAACTGGTGAAGCCACTCTGGAAAACAGTATGGAGGTTCCTCAAAATATTAAAAATAGAACTACCCTATGACCCAGCAATTGCACTACTAGGCATTTATCCAAGGGATACAGGTGTGCTGTTTCGAAGGGGCACATGCACCCCAATGTTTATAGCAGCACTATCAACAATAGCCAAAGTATGGAAAGAGCCCAAATGTCCATCAATGGACGAATGGATAAAGAAGATGTGTTATATATATACATTGGAGTATTACTCGGCAATCAAAAAGAATGAAATCTTGCCATTTGCAACTTTGTGGATGGAACTAGAGTGTATTATGCTAAGCGAAATTAGTCAGAGAATGACAAATATCATATGACTTCATTCATATGAGGACTTTAAGACACAGAACAGATGAACATAAGGGAAAGGAAGCAAAGTAATATAAAAACAAGGAGGGGGACAAAACATAAGAGACTCTTAAATATGGAGAACAAACAGAGGGTTACTGGGGGGATTGTGGGAGGCGGGAATGGGCTAAATGGGTAAGGGGCATTTAAGGAACCTACTCCTGAAATCATAGTTGCACCATGTGCTAAATAATTGGATATCAATTTTAAATATTTTTTTAATTTTTCAAAGAATAAAAATAAGCATCTATATTTAAGCAGACACCCTTTAAACTTTTTGAAAGTAAAAGAGAAATCATATCAACTGATTCACACTGTTCTGATAGCTTTAAGGAGAAACCCTCTCCTCCATGACCTACTTAATTTTGGCTTGACTCCAGAAGTTTGTCATCATCTCTCTTTTTAGAGAATCATATCACGCTTCGTGGCTTTCTTTTTTGATCCAAAAAGACATAGGTCTCTTTCTAGAATTGCTTCTCAGTAATCCCTTCAAGGAGACCTCCAAGAGGCTGACGAGTTCACCTTGGCATACAAATGTTTAGAGTCTCCCTAAAATGGGAAAAGTTCTTCCTCTAAGAAATATTTTAAATTTACCTCCTTTCCACTTGATTAATGACATATTTAAAAGGAGAAAGTCTATTAATTTATAGCCTCTTTTTTGGTTGTCCCTAGCAACCACCTTTAGCCACTTTTCTCCCTCAGAGCCATGCATCTTTTATAAACGTCAGAAAATTGCATATAATTTTAATTGGCTTTATTACATCCTCCAAGGATGAAATAGAGTAGGCATAATGTAAAGAAACAATGCCAGGATTGACATATTTGTATCCTATTTAACCACAGAGAAACTTTTTCAACTGGCAAATAGATTGGAGGTTACTTTTAGCAGTAAGATTGCGTTTTGAAAAGCAAACTGGCATCGCTAATAAAATATTCAAGGTTATGCAGAGAATACAAACTGTCAGTAAGGGATTTAATGGCTCTGTGGCATTCTTTCATACTCCTAAAAATTCCTTCTTGCTTCAAAATGGAAAGAATTTTGTATTGAAGAAATAGTAAAATTTCATTGCTCGGGTTTTTGAAAAGAAGAGGACAAAAGATTCTTAAAGATAGGGTTTTGGGTCTCAGTGTCTCTTTATGAGTTTTCCGAGGACTTTCCGCAGAAGGAGGGATGATACTGTTTCAGTTCCAGTTAAATGTCCCAACTGTTCCAGGGAAAAGACCTCGTGAGGCTCCTACGGCACCTGATGGGGAGTTAATGTGCTTTAAAAAACAAAAACAAACTGTTAAGATTGTATTTCTAGGATTACATCCTAAGGTCCTTTTAGAAACTGGCTGTGGAATCATGACTATCCCACAATTATGGCCACAAGTAGACTTCCAGACGCCCTCTCCATTTCAGTAACCTCTTGCAGCTTCTTAGCATTTATCAAATAAGATTCCCCAGGGGGAGAATCTTACTGGTTTAGCTCATCTTTTCCTGCCAGGCCATGGATCATAAGTCACTAACTGCAGCTTAGCTGTCCTGTGTCAGGGGATTCCTATATTCCAATCAGCTGTGGTTTAGGGCAGACGAGGTCCAACTGGTTAAAAACATGGCTCCCAGGCCTATTCCTTCAGGGGGAGAACTTGAAACACAGAAGTTCCTCTTACAAGGGATAAAAGGTAGAGAACTGCCATGAAACACACTGTAATATAGCCCATCATGATCAAAACACTGAACACATTAATGGGGATTACTCACAATGGGATAATTCCACCAAGGGCAGAATCAGTGAGGCACAAAATGGGTGTATCATAGACGATGCAGACACCTTATATAGATACTTTAATTAAATGTCGTAAGACATACAAATTTAGTTAGTGGGCCTTCCTTTTTAAAGCAAACTGGCATATACCTAACTACTTCTTTCACACAAAGTTGGCAATAGCACTCCCGATATAATCTGAGGCATGTAGTCCTTCCTACCTAAATATATCCCTAGACTTTCTTCATTTCTACTCCAAATGGCAACACTGATAGAAAAGTTTGTAGAAGTAACGCAATGGCATTCAAAACTATCTTTTTCTGCTGCTTGGCAGTAGTTTTTTTTTTTTTTCAACTTTTTTTATTTATTTTTGGGACAGAGAGAGACAGAGCATGAACGGGGGAGGGGCAGAGAGAGAGGGAGACACAGAATCGGAAACAGGCTCCAGGTTCTGAGCCATCAGCCCAGAGCCTGACGCGGGGCTCGAACTCACAGACCGTGAGATAGTGACCTGGCTGAAGTCGGACGCTCAACCGACTGCGCCACCCAGGTGCCCCTGCTTGGCAGTAGTTTTAATCATTTGTTCAATCAGATGGGCCAAAATATTTTCCTTCCTCAAGCCATACATTCAGCCCGAATTCCTCATCCCAGCAAATGGCACCGCTCCCCAGTGGCACAGAGGATATGATGAAGGTCATCTGGGCATAAATTCCCATTTTGAATGTCTCTCCCCAAGTTCTCCTAGGCACCATAGTCACTTCACTTTAAAATATCACTCTGTATTTCCCAAGCTTCTCCTTCTTCCTCCCTTTCCTCTAAGAAAAAGATGGCCACCTCTTATTCCCAACCTAAAAACATATTTTTCGAATCCATCCAATCTCTCACTGTACCTTCAATCTCTTGCTCTCTACTGCTTCCCTCCTCTACCACATAAATCGTTCTAATCTTAAAGCAATACACAACAACCATGATAAATTAAATGCTCGTGAATATGGGCTCTTCTCCTTATGAGGTGACTGTTTCAGTACTTCACCAACATTGCTGTAAATCTTGCCAGATGAAAAAACAACTAATCACACCAAGTACATCTCAGAGTGTGTAGTTTTGCTGAAATGCGTGAGGATTACAGAAGGTGTCGTGTCACACAAAGCATATGTTTTCACTCAGAAAAATCTGCATTAAACGCATCTCTTCCTCAGTCTCTCTCCTTGACCTCAGCCACCGTATCTTGCCTGGAAATCCTCCCACTAGAAAGTGCTGAGACCAGTCTTTCCTCTTTCTCCCTCATTTATCTTACAGAGTAAATGTTTTTGCTTCAATATAAAACACAGCCTAGCCAAGCTCCAGTAGCTTCCTCTTAATCACCTTCTCAGAAAAGTTCTAAAATGCTCTCCATACCATTGCCCCAAACCCTTCTCTGATGCTAATCACCAAAGGTCTACCATCATATTTCTCTTTTGCACTGCCCAACTTCTCCAGAGAATATACGTCCTCTGCCTCTGATTGCTAACCACAAACTCCTCCTTAATAACCCTGCAATGAATTTTTTCAACTCTCAATTGAAATGACTTCCTTTTAAAAAAAATATTTATTGATTTTTGAGAGAGAGAGAGAGAGAGAGAGAGAGAGAGAGAGAGAGAAAGGGAATGAGCAGGGGAGGAGCAGAGAGAAGGAGACAGAGAATCCCAAGCAGACTCCACACTGTCAGCACAGAGCCTGATGTGGGGCTTAAACCCACAAATTGTGAGATCATGACCTGAGCTGAAATAAAGAGTTAGATGCTTAAACTGAACTACCCAGGCACCCCTGAAATGATTTTCTTGAACTTCACCAAAAATCTCTTTAACTACCAAAGCCAATGGATTTCTTTAATTTTCTATTATGTGTCTTCTCAGGGCCTTATTTTAAACTTTCCTCTTTAAACTCTTGTTTTATATAATCATAAAGCAGAGCTTGAAGTCAGATAATCTTTTGTTCCAATCCAATTGCCACTTAAAAATTGCACAACCCAATTTAATAACCAAAGCCTCTTTCTCTGAGCTAGAATTTGGTGATCATATGTCACTGGGTTTGTTATGGAAATAAAGCGAGTTAAAGCCAACCATACACAGACTGAACCTAGTAGATGAGTAAGAGTCACTCCTCCCCCCAGCCCACGTGACAATCTTCTTTTTTGTCACAGTGACCTTTTTCCTTAGTAACCTTCCTTTATTCTATCTTTCATGGGTTTTGCCTCTTCCTATCTGCTAAACATGGGCATATGTCAAAATCAGTTAAGACCTTGTTCTCTCTCTGCTTCCATGTCTCCTCCTCCTCTCCTCCTTCTCCTTCTCCTTCTGCTTCTTCTTTTCTCTCTCCCTCTCTCTCTCTCTCTCTCTCTGAAAACTCAAAACTCTATGGCTTTGACATATACAGCCCTAACCTTCTTCCAATGCTTCTGTGCCTCCCTCTTGTCTATCTTCATATGCCTAAAAATAAATCGTCTTATCCCTGAAAATTGCTCCTCTCCTAACAAACTTTTCTCCCTAAATGCTGCCATTATTCCAGCAAGCAAAATTATTCAACAACTTCCCCAATGCCTGGGAAACAAAGTCCACAGTCTTCTGGGCATATCATGTCGAAGCCCTCTGCCATCAGCCTCCAACCTCATCTGCTCCTCCATCGTACCTCAGAAATACCCGGTGAGCTCCCGCTGCCCAGCCTCCTTGGTCTCTCAGGCCCTCTTGCCTGCACTACTCTCTGCATTTCCCCAACTTAATGTAAGCTCCAAGTTTCTTCAAAAACTAGGTCAAGTTCCACTTCTCCCTGAATCCTTCGTCAGTTGCTGCAAACTTTCCTTCTGAGTGTTGGCAGTGCTTACAGTTGATCTCACACCTCTATGCTTCACATTAGCTTCCCTACATGGTTTGGTAAAGGAAAACAAGGGGCAATCCTAGAAGAGAAGGAAAAATTCCACGTCTATGAAGACTCCCATGCACCCCAGTCTCTGGGCTAGGAGCTTTCGCTTAATCTCACATTATTCTTAAGAGGTAGGTGCTATTGTTGCATGTGTAATTGTTCCAGGGCTGGGAGCCTTCATATTTGTCATACTGGAAATCTTTTGATGATACTCACTTTCTCATTTCTTGTTGCAAGTTCCCAAGGTACTTGGGATAGTCTATGCCTAAAATGTGTCATAACAGAATTATGCAGCTACACATAAGATATTTTCACTATGTTCTTCCTATTTAGGCTGTCACCATTTAGCCAAGTGAGAGGCTAGGTCTCTAATTTTAGTCCATAAAGCTGTCACTACAATCCTCATGGACAATTTACAGTGACATGCCCATAGGCATGTCAAGAAGAAATACATATAAATGTCATAGTCAAATACTTGGTGGCAATTTATTCTGCTTTTTCTGTTGCTGTAATTTTAATGAGCACACTGCAAGTTCTCATAGGGGACCTGCAACCCTTTAGAGAATGTTGCTGTATACACTATGTAGACACTTGCCTGTCATAGAGTGATTTGCTGACAAAATGAAAATTATGCCTTATTTCTTCAATGTGACAAGAGGTAAAATAGTGCAAACTTTTGTAAATTACTTACAAAATGGATGCCATAACCCATTTACACTTTTTTTTTAAAGTAAGGACCTCCCCAAAAAGAAATAGTGAGGTTATCACACATCCTTAAACTACAGCAATACATTCATTTGCTAGCACAGCTATTGACAGAACTGTCTCAAAAACTGTGCTTCTCTCCTCGTAACAATGGGGAATTTGCTAAATAAATAAATAAAATTCTTTCAGTTATTTATTTATACATGTTCTCTTAAAGAAATTTTGATAAAGTGACCAGGTGGGTCACAATAGCCATTTTCTTATAAATTCACCTGTTATTCCAACTTATTTCTAAATTATAACTACTTTGAATACACTAAAATGTATTCCTTGCTTCTTTGATTCATACAGTTGGTTTCTCTGATCTGCAAAGTTTACAGAGGAGAAATGTACTAAATATGTTGACAGTACAGTGAACAAAAGAGCTGAAGAAAGGGTTTAACAGCAGAATCCATATGAGTCTACAGAGCTCAGATTATACTTGCTCCATATCCACAGTTCAGTTTATTGTAATAATTATCTGTACATTACAGAAACCACTTTCCTGCGGAAGAAGAAACACTATTCAGAGTGAATGTATCTCTGTGTGTGGGTTTTTTTTTTAAATCACCATGACAACTTTTACTTCTTCAGTATATGAATTTGTTAACTGCTTGAGACAATGTTAAGGAGGAAGTATCCTGAAAATAAGAAGCAGTGTTCAGTTCAGTATCAACTGCAGAAAAATACAGAAACCTGGAAACTGATTTCATTGGCATTCACGGCATAGAAAAACTGATCCAGGTAACATCACCTACTGATGCCTTCCCGGGTCGCACCTGGTGAAATAGCTTTCCATTGTGATTATAAAAGATCATGTTCAGTGAGAAAATATAGGTTTCAGATTTTGTCGTAATGATTTGACTATCTCTTGTTGTATAGGTGATTCATTTTTGACTAGAGGCTGCTGAGATTCTTGGTGAATATATTATTTTGAGCAAGTTAAATTGCCCAGTATCTGATGTCAATAACAAGTATGATGACTGTTTCAGAAAAGAGCATCTCTATTTCCTACACCTCTATATTGTTGGTTCTCTCCAAATTAAATATTGAATAAAAATAAATAATGAAACACAGCTGCACTCAAATGGCTTCTTATCAACATAATGGAAATTAAAAAAATGTTTCAGCAATGATTTATTTTTGCATAGAGTAACTTCACTTAAATAAAATTGGAAAAATTGGTGAAATCCTGATATTGTGAATTGAAGCCTGTACAGGTATTAGACCAGACCCAGTCCCCACTGCTTAAAATACAGACACCATTTAATGCAAAATAAATCAGCTGCATGCAAGCTTTGTTATTCAATTTTATCCTGACCAGTATTTTGTATTTCTATTTCCAGATAAATAAATCAAGGAACAGAAGAGCATAGTTTCACCCACAGCCACACAGCTCATCAGAATTAGGGCCAGAATCGAGATCTCTACACATTTTCAACTATGCTCTTTAGGCTGCCCCTCAATAATTTGTATTGACTTTTTAAGATTAATCTTTAGTTTTTAATCTACTGCCTCGCCATATACCTTCTATATTTTTATCCAAAACACTTAGTCATAGCACTGACTTTTTATGGCAAATTTTCTTCAGAACATCTGTGACATTATCCACAAGTAAACGCTGATTAGGGGGGAATCTTTTACTCTCTTTCAGGGATATGAGTGGTGTATGCGTGCAGTTTGGGGAGATCCACAAAACGGTTCTTCATATCCCCTTGTCTCCTCACAGCACTTATTCCCTGTCTGTCATTATCGCGTGTTACTTGCCTCCCTCTAGACGTTTCTTAAGAGCAGGACATTTTTGTTGAACAAACGGTGCATTCAGAAGACACACTCTTACCAACGTGGCGATTTAGATACACAGCTCACTTTTCTAATGAGGGCAGGGAATCACGGAACACAGCCACCATCTTAGATTTAACCCTTCATTGTAAGACACAACTCTTTAAGCTACCTAAAAGGAAGACAGCCATTATTTAAAGTAATTTCCTTCAAAAAGTCCTAGACACAAGTAGGGTTGAGCTATCTGGCTTTCTTCCAGAGAGTCAGCGATAACCCACAGGCATGAGACTTGCTTTGATCAGAGCTTTTGCATCCATTTCCACACCTTGCGTAGAGGTGCCTGCTCACGTCTGCTCTGCAGAACAGCTTGTGCCAGGCTTCAATGGCACCAAAACCTTACTTACTTCACACCCGGCTCATTAAGCCTTCGGGTGACCTTAATGTGCCTGCTATTTCTCAATCTTTAAAACAATGTCACAGGCTCCATTTATAGCTCCGCTTTCTGAAGGAAATGCTCCCCCAACCCAAAATATGTGGCTCCTTCTCTTCTATGATTCCTGGAAATAGGAATTTGGGAAGGCAAGATGTGTTGGCCACAGATTCTGATGCTAGGCTGCCTGGGTTTAAATTGAGGCTCCACCACTATGGGTGATGGATATGGATATGGAAACACAGCAAGTTATAAAATCTCTGTGCCTAGGGGCGCCTGGGTGGCGCAGTCGGTTAAGCGTCCGACTTCAGCCAGGTCACGATCTTGCGGTCTGTGAGTTCGAGCCCCGCGTCAGGCTCTGGGCTGATGGCTCAGAGCCTGGAGCCTGTTTCCGATTCTGTGTCTCCCTCTCTCTCTGCCCCTTCCCCGTTCATGCTCTGTCTCTCTCTGTCCCAAAAATAAATAAACATTGAAAAAAAAAATTAAAAAAAAAAAATCTCTGTGCCTAGGTTTCTTTGTCTGTAAAATTTGGATAATAATATAGCTTGTCCTATAAGGTTATTATGAAAACTTGAAATTATGTAAAATATATATGTAAGATACACACACACATGCATATGCATTAAATAATACATATACACACATATCACTTAGCACAGTGCTTGGCACATAGTGTTAGTTGCTGTTTTCAGGTTGAATAAACAACCTATGACTCATTTTTCTTCCTGTGTCACCCACTTTCACAGTTGTTCTTTAAGTATAATTTATGTTACAATACAAAAGAGACAGTCAAGCTCAAGTTCCTGCTATCTGCTAAAGTTGCCACACACTTTCTCAAAGCTGTATTCTAACACCTGTAACTGTTATTAACATTGCAAAATTCCTTCCAACTTTCTCTTTAGGTAAGTGTAATTAAGACCTTAAAACACTTAATCTCTAGAAAAGACATTATAATATAAACTAAAATGTTAACTCGACAGATGAGAAAGTTTCCCAACATAGTATAAATAAGTAGTTTGGGAACAGAGATTTGAAAAGAGGTGTCAGTATCCTCATTCACAGATCCTGGGAAGAAAATGACTAAGATGCTAGGAAAAGCAATTTATTATTTTATAAAAAATAAATGTTTATAAATGTGTGTACACGTATATATCTTATAATTCCACTTATCATAATTTGTCCTAAAATCATGAGTTCTGTTACCATGACTTTTTTTTTTCATTTCATTCCACTTTGCTTTATTGCACTTTGCAGATACTGCATTTTTTACAAATTGAAGGTTTGTGGCAACCCTGCATTGAGCAAGTCCATCAGCACCATTTTCCAACAGCATTTACTCATTTTGTGTATCATGACTTTCTTTTAAAAAATATAGAGCTAAAAACAAGCTATAGGTATAATAATTTATATCATTTTTGAATTAAACACAATAAATTGCCTTAAGCTTTTAAAGATAAATTGCATAATATATTAAAGACATAAAAACGATTATAACATAAGCAAAAAAAAACAGGAACAAGATATACAGTAGGATAAATTTTTGCTTAAGCATCTTTAACACATGCTTAAAGATGATGTGTTTGTATCTTATTTAAAATATATTTATATGGCACTCATATGTTTCAGACACTGTTCTAAGCACTTTGAAAATATTAACTAATTTAATCTTAATACTAACCTTATAATAAAGGTATTATTATTATTACCATGGAGTCTGGTTCCAGACTCCATGTTTCTATTCACAACTTTTTTTCCCTAGGGTTGATTTTTAACTACCCATATTTTAAAATTTTTTCTACAGTGAATTTGTATGATTTTTATTATAACCCAAGTGATTTTAGGTGTGTGATAGGAAATATAGATAAAGGATTACAGCATCTCTGAGGCTGGACGGCTGTTTCCAACAGTTATTTATTTTTCACCTAAGTGTGTATTTTCTTTAAAAAAAATGTTATCAACACAAATAGTTAGTAGAGATATATAAACTTTTTATTTAATACAAGTTTTGTCTAATGTAAATTTTCCTGTCTCTATTTAATTTTTACAGGATAAAAAGCTCCCTAATAACTGTTTAAGTAGAGTTTGTACCGCAGATTTATACTTTCCTTGTTCTAAATTGTTTTCTATGCTACACTTTGATTTGAATTATCCAATTGTCTACTTATAAACAAAGAGCTCTCTGATAACTATCTTAAGGTTAGCTTACAGCTGTGGCTCGGCTGCATACGAGGATGGTATTTGGGGATGTGGACCTTTTGGGGGGACTAGGGAAAGTCTACATCAACAATCTTTATTGCTGCTTATAAAGAAAATATCAGTCATTGCACATCCTACCTCACAAGCCTAAAAGCTAATAGGAAAACTATGCTCCCAGTGATAACAAGGTACTTCTGATATTTAAAACATACTTTGTAAAGAATTCCAAAGTTTTCAAATTTTATTTGTAGACATCTTTTTTTGAAATATGCCATATGGTTTTTAAGATAACCTCTCCGAGCAGATTTTGCAATTATCATAACCAACCCTTTGCCACAGTTCAGTTGCATTTCAGAACTGATTGTTCATATATTCGGGGAGAGTTGTAAGAAAATTGATTTCCAGACTATGGAAAAGAACAGACTTCCCAGAAGTTTCAGTATGACCCCAAGATTATCTTCAAATTCAAAGCACTTTAATTCCCTCAGACATCTTTGAAAATTTACAAATTACCAGATAAATGATTCCTTTCCAATCCTCGATTAAGATTTATAGCCACATATTCTTTCTACATACAAACCTTTCAAAATAGGAAAATATCTTTCTCAATATATGTCATTAATCTGAAGGCCCTGACATCCAGGGGATCTCCATGCAAATCAGTTCACCAAAGGCAAGACCTTCAGGATGTTTACAGCAAATATTAAAAATATGTCACTAGTTATCAGGCATGCAATTTTTCAAGAAGTTCTTTGATCTGCATCATTTCCTTTCACTTATAATTACCTAACTTGGTGAAAAAAAAATTCCAAGAACATTTAAAGTTCTCCCATCCAGATTTAAATAAAGCCATACTTGTTCTATCTAAACTAATAATGACATTGAAATAATTCTGTTGCACTTTCACCATGTTACAGGATGTTTAATGAGATTTTCCTGTCTCTCTTTTGGCTGGGGTCCTTGGACAACAGGTCCCAACCACTCCTAAAGTTCAAGGGTGGTGGTATGGTAAAAAATACATATTTGATTTTGTCCAGGGTTCCTGACACACAGCTTCAAAAACCCTGGGATTTCCGAAGTCTTTGTTTTTCATACCAGTCCCTTTGAACCATATCAGAGTTTATACTAGCAAAGTTACTCATAGGACTGAAAGGGGGGCTGAGCAGTACAGCTAGATAGCTTCAGGACGGAAAGGCTGGCTGCCAGAGAAACCATCTCATGATTGGAGGGTTAGAATTTTTAGCCCCACTCTCCACAACTTCCAGGGAGGGTAAGGGGACTGGAGATTAACTTCAATAATGTGGCCAATGAGCTACTCAAGCATGCCTGTGAAAAAAAAAAACAAAACAAAAACCCTAGATAATACTAGTGAGGCTTGGAGATCTCCCCTGTTAGTGAACATACTGCTGTGCTGGGTACAAGTAGCATGCTTGGAAATGGCATGGAAGCTCTGGGCTCAGGACTCTTCCAGACTCTGCTTCCTTAAATATCAATCTACTTGACTGTTCATTTGTATCCTTATAAAACTATCCTTGTAAGTATAGTGCTTTCCTGAGTTTTCTGTCATTCTACTGAATTTTTAAACCTGGAGAAGGATTGGAAAAACTCCTGAATTTGTAGCCAAGTAGGACAGAAGTGCAGGTGGCACTGGAGCCCAAGACTTGCAGGTGGCATCTGACATGACAACAGTCATGGGGGACTGAGACCCTTAACCTGTGAAGTCTGTGCTAACTCAGACAGTGTCAGAATTGAATTATTTAAAAAAACCCACATGGTGTCAGAGACCACTACAGAGACCTCACAAAGAACCTCTTCTGCAACCCTGATCTGGACACATCTGAGGGTGGAGAGACTGAGAGAAGAGGCTGAAAATGATAAGAACTCTTAATATTCCATAGGGTCAGAGAGTGATGTTCTTGGACCTTAAGCTCAGGGAAAGCAGTATCAGAGAGATACATATTGTCTCCTAGAACTAAGATGATTCACTAAAACTGGAATGTGGCCTACATCTGAGAAATCCAAAGAGGAAGAGACTCTTGTCTGGCCCCCTGATGTGACAGCCTTTCCAAGAGAGGTCCTGCAAGGGGGGTAGGGCAGAATAGCATAATGTACTGAGCTAAAGGATATGTGATTCCCCCCACGTCCCTCGATCAGATATGTACCATGCTTGAGAAGATTAGCAGGAATTGTCTTAGTCTCTGGCCAAGAGCACACTTGGGATGAGGTGGGGACACCGGAAGTGTCTTGGGAATGATGGTGGAACAGTAACTGACCAGCCAAAAGAGATTTCATTTGCCCACATCAAGGGAACTACAGGGGAGACATTCCCAGCAATGCTGCCTTAGGGACTCCAAAGAATTCACAAAATCACCCACAGCTGCCTGAAGAGTCCAATGGGACTGACCATGACAGTTATGGTCGTTTATGACTCCTCCTGCTCCTTCCTCCTTGCTTTGATGGAGGAACCAGAGACAGCCTAGAAAATTAGGGAAAGATGTCAGAGTGTTAGGTGGTGAAATAGGCCTCTTTCCTAAGGCCAGCCTGAAGCAGCCTGAGGCAGGAGGAAAGGGGCCTCTAAGCACTTTGGGAGGTTGATTATTGCCCTGCATTCAGCTGACATTGCTGCCAGGAGGACTAGAAGTAATCAAATGAATTTATTTTTTACTAAAAGCAGCCAGAAATGTCCTAAGACATGGTCTCTAGTTTATCAAAAAAGGTGGAAAGGGGTGAACCAGTCCCAAAGAACTGTTGAAAAAATACCTACGTTATTTCAAAGAGAACTAATCATTAGTGAGATAGGTATCTTCCCAGACCTTTACCAGTATTGCTAATATTTATTGAGTTTTATTATGTGCCACACACATTTAATCTACATGGTAACTATGAACTCTACACACTATTATTATCACCTCTGTATTTGACAGGGAAACTGAAACCCAGGTAAATGAAATAACTTACAACATTGCAAACCTCTTAGGAGTACGGATGGTGGGCTGGTATCTGAACCCACATCTTTTGGACGGCAGAGGATTATGCCCTGATTCAATGCATCATGTTGACTTCCCAATCAAATGCAGGTTTTTAAAAACATTGGCAAAATGAGTAATGGTGATTAAGTACATGAGATTTTTTTAAAAGTTGCAACTGCACACTCAAGTTCACTGGCTTCTCTAGTAACTTTGAATAATAAGTAAGATGCATGAGGGACACAGTCATTTGGGGACACATTGTCCCCACCTCTGTCTCACCACTGCCCCACTCAGGTTACCATTTTATGCATCTCAACTCCTTTTTCAAGATGATGATTTCCATTGCCAAACAACTTGATCATGGAAAATCTGAATAGATCCATCCCCTAAATGATTACCTGGTTCACCACTTGACAGGAAAGGAAATATTTAGTGAAAGAGTACACAATGTACAATTCTGCTCTTACAACATTAGATCTGCCAGACCCTCATTTAACAAAAATTTTTAATTATATACCTCCAGGCTTCAAGTATATCTTATTATTCATTTATTCTTGAGAAATGAAAGGAAGTCTGACATTTCTTGCATATATACATGGCATAGAGTCTGCTACTGTTTCATTAGCACAGATGTAGATATGATCTATTATTATTGTCCTCATCATCATTATTATTATCACGATCCTCCCTTCAGCATCAAATTATGGTGGCTACTGTGAGTTGGGGAGAGGGTCTGTAATACCTCTGACAGTCCATGAGATTTATCTTATTTTGAGACTGCAAGGTCCCCTCAGGACCTCAAGGGCATCTGTGTGTCTGTCTATGTACATTTCCTTCTCCATTCCTGAGCTCCCCACCCTGAACTGTATATGCAGTCTGTGACACACTTGGGAATCCTTCAAAATGAATGACTCCACAGTATATAACACATAAAGGGATTATTATTGTTGTCTTCAATTATCTCAAATCCCAAGGATCGTAATAAATGAAGCCTCAGGAATAATGAAATAATAAATTTTCATTTAGGAGAAGTTGCAATCTGAATATTCTTAATATATGCCATCACTCTCAGTCCTAAACTTCCTAGAACATGGGTGATATTGCCCTTGAATGTCCTCAGGGCTGTCAGTAAGATTAAATCTTCAGTCTTTACTGATGTAAATTCTTAACTCAAGGGAATAGAAGACATTCTTTGTGAAACAAAAGGGGACAGATAAAAATGGTTTAAAACATCACTCTTTAGAACTATATTAGCAATAGATCTCTGAATGGTTCTTACCACATTGAAAGTTCCTTGAGTTCACGTACCTAACAAGCACAAAGCCTCAAAATATGCTTGTTTCATCAATATTCTATTTTTAGAAGATTTTAAAAGGAAAGACAGATCAGATTCAGAGAGACCCGGAGACAAAGAGCTGGGAAAGATGACCAGGAAAGAGATGCATGTACATACAAACTTCTCAGTGCCTATAAGCTGTGAATTACACATTACACATAAGCTTCTGATCTGCTTTAGATGGTCTGCCATTCCGAAAGTCCCACCTAACAAACAAGGACTGTGGTCTGGAATTGCCACTCCCCAGAAGCTTTCTCTGTTGGGTTCCTAGCTTTCCAGTGACCCTACCATTCTCCCCTCCAATCCCACACCTCACTCCTTTTCATCCTGCAATAGAACTGTGAATTGCTGATGGTTTTTACCTTATCAGTCCCTCCATCCCTCTTGTTGATTGACTATATGGTTAACTTTTCTGTAAAATTTGCCAAACAAAATAAAACTTTATTACTCACTGAGCATCAGTCATTATTTGCTCTGGGAAAGTTGATATTTGCAAGGTGGCAAAATCTAAATAAAGTAAATTCCTTTGGCCTTGCTTTCCAATTGAAAAGTCATTAACTCAGCCTTTCATTTGAAGAGCACAAACGAACAAACATTCGATATTATGTTTTTTAAATGATTTGAATTATTTAAAATAAATTTTGTTTCAGTTTTCTTTGTTTTCCATAGTCTAAATATTATTTTGCTACATATATAATTTTTGAACACAGTGTTTGAATGAATCCTTTAAAATATCAAAATATTCAGCAAAATATTCATATTCAATTCATGAAAAACTGTCATTATCTTATACATGAATACACATAAACTTGTCTACTGGTACTCACATGTAACATCACAAGCAAGGAAATAAATAAGGAAACGGATGTCAGAATGGATAAAGAAAAACAAGACACATCTATATGCTGCCTACAAAATACTCACTTTAGACCTAAGGACATCTTCAGACTGAAAATGAGGGGATGGAGAAACATTATCACACAAAGGGATAGCCACAAAAGAAAGCCACACTTGGAATACTTACATCGGACAAACTAGACTTTCTTGCTCTTGTATTGTTTTTATCCTGCTTTGGTATCAGGATAATACTCACCTCATAGAATGATTTTATATGTGTTCCCTCTATTTGACTGCTTGTAAGATTTTGATAAGACTGTCATTTATTATTTTTTTAAATGTTTGGTAGAATTCACCAATGGAATCATGGAGTCCTGGCTTCACTGTGCTGGGAGATTTTTAATTCCTAATTCAACGTTCATTCTTACTATTGGTCTAAGAAGATTTCATACTGTGTGGATTCAAGACTCAATCTTAGTAACTTGTGCATTTTTTAGGAATTATCTGTTTTTCTCCCCTAAGTTATCTAATTTGTTAGTATATAATATTATGTTACCTGTAACATTATTATCGCTTCAATTTCTCATTTTGGTTTTTGAGTCTACTCTTTTTTTTTATTCGTAAATGTAGTTAAAGCATTAGCAATTTTGTCTATACTTTTGGAAAAACTGGTTATTACTTTCAGTGTTATGTTATTGTTTATTCTGGTCTCTGTTTTATTTATTTCTGATTTTTCTTTGTTATTTCCTTCCTCTATTAAATTTCAGTTAAGTCTCTTCTTTTTCTAGCTCCTTGTGGTATGAGGCAAGTTGTTTACTTGAACTTTTTCTTTTAATACAAGCAATTATAGCATAAATTTTACTCTAACATTTGCTTTTTCTGCATCTCATCAGTTTTGGAATATTGTGTTTTCTTTTTCTTTTGTTATAAGACATATTTTGATTTGCTGTTTGATTTATTATTTGGCCCATTGCTTGTGCTGTAATGTGTTGTTTAATATTTACATATTAAATATTTAATATTTACATTCTAGATTTTTCAGCTTTGTTTTATTGTTGATCTTTAGTTTTGTAGTGGTTGGAAAATATACTGGGTATGATTTCACTCTTATTAAATTTGTAGTATTTGCTATGTCTCTTTTTATGTGATTTAACCAGAGGTATATCTTTTAGAACCATGTATTCTTAAGTATGCTTCAAGTAAAAAATGTTCTTGTTGAAGAAAAAAAAAAGAATTGTAAAATCACTATATTATATACCTGAAGCTAATATAATACTATATGTTAACTAAACAGGAATTAAAATTAAAAACGTAATGAAAAAACTAGGATGGATTACTCATTGTCTGATTCATATTTTCTAATACTAGCCATGCAAATATCTGAAGTGTGCTAAGACCTGTACAGAATATAAATGATAAATATCACTACAGCATTAAACACCCCTCTTATGAAGTACTGATTTGTTATAACAATATCTGTTTCTGAAAGTCTTATTTTTCCTGAAAAAAATACCCTGAACAGTGCGTATTTATATTTCTTATGCTCTAAGTGTAATTATGTTCACAGACATTGAAAGCTAGTATGATAAATATGCTTCGTATTGTTGGTCAACTGGTATCACTCTGTCATGCTAAAAATGTTCTCAGCCAATGAGCACACTACCTTACTAGGAGTTGAACATGCTCTGAAATATTTACTATTTATTGAGCTATGGCCTTTATTTTTGCCCTGTATTTTGTACAGTAAAAACAGTTTTGATCCATAATAGCCAGGAAAAAAAAAAAGATTTGCCAATGATAGTACATACCAAAATTTGTTGGATTCAGCTAAAGCTGTATAGAAATGAATAGGAATACGTGTAATCTTTAATATATATAATAGAAAATAAAAAAGCTTAAAATTAATAAATTAAATATCCATCTCAAAAACTTATAAGCCTACTAGTAAAATAAATGCAAAGAAAGCAGCTAGAGAGAAGTAATGTACCTAAGAGTAGAAATTAAAGAAATAGAAAACATAGAAAAATTAAAGACGACCAACAAAGCCAAAAGTGGAGTCTTTGGCACGGCCATAAAATTGGTAAGCCCTTGGAAAAATCAGTCAAGAATAAAAGAGGGAGAGCAAAAGTAATAATGTTAGACATGAAAAGGAACACAATTCTAAAATCTGTACATATTAAAACTGACAGTATTATAACATTTATGATAATGAATCAGATCAGAAATTATAAATAAAATTAATACATTTTGAGAATAATCCAACAAAACTGACACAAGGAAACAAATCATCTTATAACTACTCAAGAAATTAAATATGCAATTTAAAAGATTTCCCCAACAAAAGTTCAAGCCCATATAGCTTCATTGAGAAATACTACCAAGGGGCGCCTGGGTGGCGCAGTCGGTTGAGCGTCCGGCTTCAGCCAGGTCACGATCTCGCGGTCCGTGAGTTCGAGCCCCGCGTCGGGCTCTGGGCTGATGGCTCAGAGCCTGGAGCTTGTTTCCGATTCTGTGTCTCCCTCTCTCTCTGCCCCTCCCCCGTTCATGCTCTGTCTCTCTCTGTCCCAAAAATAAATAAACGTTGAAAAAAAAAAATTTAAAAAAAAAAAAAAAAAAAAAAAAAAAAAAAAAAGAGAAATACTACCAAACATGTAAAAGAAAAAAATAAAGCCAACTTTATATAAACATTTCCAGAGACCAGATAGAGAGGGAACTTTTCTCAACTTATTTTAGGTCAGCATAACCTTGATACTAAATTATGACAAGAAATTGATGCAAAAAAAATATTAGAAGTCAGTGTCACCTGCAGACATGAATGCAAAAATCCTAAACAAATATCAGCCAGCCATATCCAGTAATATACATAAGGAATGATATACCTTGGTCAATTTGGGATTTTCCCTGAAGACCTAGCATGTTGGATTTTATAGTCTACAATGATGTAAGGGCCTATGGACTACAAAAATTAGGTACTAAAACTATAGACTCCTGAACAAAGCAAGAATTTTGAAAATGCAGTACACACTACAAAATAATGAAATGGAAAATAAAACACCCCCTTCAGAAGGAAATGAGAGAAACACACCTATTTATCTTGAATATAGATGGAAGTGAATGATTTGGGGACTGAATTCACGATATTTGTGTGTTCAGAAAAACCCAAGCTAAGATATCAAGTAATTAAAGCTTGCTAGAGGGTACAGTTACAGATGAAGCAAACTCATATTCTCTCTACAATAAAGAATATCAAATACAAACTTTAAAGAATTGTGAAGATAAAGTTCAATGAACTCTAAGTTCAAGTGACAACAGCATGAAGAAATAAGCAACCAAAATACAGAAATAGCAGAACAACAAAATCAAAGATTGCTGATCTTGTATTTAGCATATAATCTGATTTAAATAACGATGTTTAATAATATTTGAAGAATTTTTTTAAGTTGATTAAAGGTATTATTAAAAGTAAATGATTAAATCCTGGCAGACTCACCACTCCCAAAACTAATAAAATTTTAGGAACTGAGAACTGTAATTATTAAATGTGAAAAAAAAAACTGGAATAAAAGGCAAATTATACATAGCTGAAAGGAGAATTAGTAAAATGAAATGTAAACATGAAAACATTACTCAGGGGTAGTAAAGAAGCTTAATTATGGTCAGAGAACATTGCTGCATAATATAGACTCTGAAATTTTCTGAAACTTGCTTTATAGCTGACCTATTAAATGGTCAATTTTTGTAAATGTTCCATATGGGCTCAAGAATATTACATTATTAAATAGAGCATTCTGTACTCTTCCAGCAGATCATGTAGCTAATTATTTTGTTCACATACATTTCTCCTTTTACTTCTGTGAATTATTGCCCTCTATATTTTGATACTTGTTATTAGGTATGTCACAAAATATTCCTGACAAGTTGAACATTTTTTGTTATATAGTGTTATGATCATCTCAATAGATATAGAATAACCATATAATAAAATTTAACATCCTCTCATGGAAAAAAAAAAGAAAATTTGTATCTAACTATAAATAAAAGAAAACTTTTGTCCAACAAAGAACATATTAAAAACAAATCTTAGGGGCGCCTGGGTGGTGCAGTCGGTTAAGCGTCCGACTTCAGCCAGGTCACGATCTCGTGGTCCGTGAGTTCGAGCCCCTCGTCGGGCTCTGGGCTGATGGCTCAGAGCCTGGAGCCTGTTTCAGATTCTGTGTCTCCCTCTCTCTCTGCCCCTCCCCCGTTCATGCTCTGTCTCTCTCTGTCCCAAAAATAAATAAACGTTGAAAAAAAAATTTTTTTTAAATAAATAAAAAAAAAAAAACAAATCTTAAAGCACTAATTGAAAATCAGAAGACAAGAATTCCTTCCATTACCACTAAAATTCAATGTTATACTGGAGGTTTGTATCAATGTAATAATACAGCAATAAGATATAAAATAGATAAGGATTGGGAGTGAGGAAGCAAAATGTCATTATTTACAGATGGTAGGATTGTTTATAAAGAAACCTAGAAGAGGGTACACATAAATTATTCAAATTATGAGCAGAGTGTAGCCAGTTTGCCAGATATAAGGATATTACATATAATCTAACTACAATCCTATATACCAGTAAGAAATTTTGGAAAACTTAATTTTAGAAAGCAAGAAAAGATGTGGAGAACAATCACACAAAATATAAAGAACCTGATGGTGGTATTCTGGAGCCAGCTTGTACAGCTTAGAGATGATTTCATTGTTAAATTTTCAAGAATTGTGCAAGCAAATTGTTAACTACCACCATTGTTAAAAATTGAATTATGCGAACCTACAATTAAATACTTAATCATGTTGGGGCCCCTGAGTGGCTCAGTCAGTTAAGTGTCCAACTTTGGCTCAGGTCATGATCTCACGGTTCTTGGGTTTGAGCCCTGTGTTGGGCTCTGTGCTGACAGCTCAGAGCCTGGAGTCTGTTTCCGATTCTGTGTCTCCCTCTCTCTCTGCCCCTCCCCTGCTCATGCTCTGTCTTTCTCTGTCTCAAAAATAAAATAAACATTAAAAATTTTTTTAATTTAATAAAAAAATAAAAAGAACTCAGTGGGGTAAAAAAGACATGGATATGCCTTCCACAGAAGAGGAATACGAGAGATCAATAAGCATATGAAAAGATGTTCAATCTCATCTACAATCAAGGAAATTAAAATCAAAACTACAGTGAGATACCATACTACTCACACCTACCAGACTGGCAAAGATTTTAAAAGTTTGAAACGAATGTGAAAAAATAACAACTGATCTTCAGTATATAAGAGAATAGTTTGGCTTATGTAACAAAGTGAAGGTGCGTATAACCTATAAACCTACAAGTGGACTCCTACTGATATTTGCAATCTGTACATACGCAGACAATGAGACATGTACAAGAATATCCTTAGCAACGAAGTTTGAATTGGCAAAAAAAGAAAAAAAAATGCAAGCAACCAAAATTTCCACTAAGAACAGAAAAGATAAATTATTTGTTGTATTTTCCTTCGGTGTAATACAACAGTGAAAATGAGCACACCTTAGTCATAAACAATATTAATACATCTCAGAATAATAAAGTTGAATGAGAAAAAGCAAGTTCTGGAAATACACATGATGTAAGTTATGGTTCTCTTTATATTAAGTTCCAGAAATACAAAACTAAATAATATATTCATTCAAATGAATGTATATATAATAAAATATGAAGAAAAACAAAGATCATAAACACAAAATTCATGGGGTGCCTGGGTGGCTCAGTCGGTTGAGTGTCCAACTTTGGCTTCTGTCATGATCTCGCTCATGGGTTCAAGCCCCACGTCAGGCTCTGTGCTGACAGCTCAGAGCCTGGAGCCTGCTTCGGATTCTGTGTCTCCCTCTCTCTCTGCCCATCCCCTGCTCATGCTCTGTCTCTCTCTCTCTCTCTCTCAAAATAAATAAAGATTAAAATAAATAAATAAACACAAAATTCATTACAGGAGTTTCAACTGACAGGCGGCTGAAGGAGATCGGAGAGATGCCCAGAGAGGACCACAGGACACTGGTAAGGTTCTTTTGCTTAAGCTGAGTGGTGTGTAAAGGGGTTGTTCCTTTCATTATTACCCTTTAAACTTACAAATATTTTATATACTTATTTCTACATGATCGATTTCAAATTACATATAGAGAAAGAGATTTTATAAAGGGTAAGGTATCTAACAATTGAGGTGAGAGTATTTTCTGCTGCAAAGTTGAGATTATAACCTCAGAGAACTGTAATGATCCCTATGACCTAGAAACGTGCTACTGTATTATTAGCACCCAAAACCCTGTGCAGAACAGCACAGAGCTAAACTGCAGCGAGCAAAGAGCTAGAAAGCAGTGTGAGAGAATGGGGAATGTCCTCCCATTATGTCATAAAGCACCTGCCATATCTTTAATTTGGTAAAACACATAACGAAATAGATCCCCTAATCGCCCTCCTTCCATGTTAGTGTGATTCCAGTTGTTTCAGTCTGCAATCAAATGACAATGACACAGAGGGGAATGCATAGTCCCACGCTCATCCTGGTGTAACCTCACAATTTGTTATCAAGCACAGCCTATTTAGCTAATTGGAAGACCTCAACACTGTAGCATGTCAGCAAGTAAAACCCATCCAAAATCCAAGCCAGAAACTGGGTATACTGATAACAATTATGGACTTTAAGGAAATAATGTATTTTAATTTAGCATGCTAGATTAAGGTAACAGCAACAAATGGTAAGAATCAATGCTATTTCTACATGAAGGCAGTAGTGCCCTACCTGGTCTTCCTGCTTCAAGGTTCTTTAATCAGTCATTCCATGTATATTTCTAGTTAAATGTAACACTGTCCTAATTATTTGCTTGTTTCCCTCACTGGACCATATGTTTCTTGAGTGCAGGCACAATATTTTACTCATCTTCAAAAGCCCAACACTGGACATAAAGTAAACACTCAACAAATACTAAATTAGAGCATGAATGAAGTCATGATCACAAAATACATAAGCATTCATCTACTCAGCTCCTTTGTTTTTACAGGTAAGAAAACTGAAACCATGTGGACTTTTCAAAACACCTGGAGAGCTGTCTGGTGCACATCTTACTTTTAAAAGGACATAATGTATCATTGCCTTCATACAGGGCACAGGTTTTACAAAATGCAAAATAATAATTTGTTTTGTATTCTTACTTTTTGAATTTTAATTTCATTGGAGTTTGATGCACTGAGTGGACAGGGCTACTAGGTTTTCAAATGTAATGTGAGCCTACTCTCTAAGCAATACAGTTAAATCCAAGACCACAGTCTACACATGGCTACCAAAAATTACAAATTCTGCATTTGCATAATTCTAACGTGACTTTAATACCATTAAGTCCGTGGTGATTGTTCCTAAAGTCACACATAAATTTTAATTTATTTTAATTAATTTAACAACTATTATTTATATAATTTATATTTATTATTTACATCTAATACCCCTGCTAAAACATGCAAGGCTAAATGTTACTGATTTACCTGTGAGGCCACTAAAACCAAGGACAGAGCCCCTAACTGCTCTGTTTTCAATACTCCCTCCCCATCGTTTGGCCTCCGTGAATTTCCCTTACTTTCTTATGGTCTCAGCTACAAATGTGAAGGATGTTTGTTGTATCTTATCCAGTATTTCTAGACGTTTGTAGCAGGAGGCTTTTTCAGATGTACAATCTGCCTGTCATAATATAGTAAGTGGAAATATAACCTATTTCCTAAGAAAGAAAGAATTTCCTGTTTCCACATTTTTCTCATCTTTTGTTGAGGTTCTTAGAAATGCACACAGTACTCTAAGACGTTAATGGCACCAGAGAGTGAATGGATAATATGATAATAACATTTGATCTTTGCTGCTGACAAGGTGGACAAGAATCCTAAGAAACAAAGCGAGTACACTCTACCTCCACTGAACTGAAGAAAACATCGAAGTCTATCAATGGTCTTTGACTCCTTCCTGAGAAAATCACCAAAACCTTTAAGCTGGAAGTGAGATGAGTAACATCCATTTGGCAGAGCCCTGTCTAGGCCGTGACCCATCACCAATCAAGGAGAATTACATTAAAAGCATCTTTATTAGATTCTACTCAGTCATCCTTGAAGGAGAAACAACAAACCCAGAAGTTAATGTCAAAATATGCTTCTAACCTTACAAAATTCTTTCTGTTGAGAACTACCCCCAAATCTAAGACCATTATTTAAAAAAACATTTGGATCCCAATCATACCATGTGTGTGACGTTTGGCAAACCATTCCACAGTCCTAGACTTCAGTTATTTCATCTGTTAGCTGAGGAAGATGGCTTTCCCACTAGGATATGCTATGGTCCCATCAAGAACATACTATAGAGATAATCAAAGGATCAATTTTCAGAACTAGCATGTTATCATAGAGTAAGACTAAATTTGAACATTGATTCATTCATTCGCTTATTCATTCACCTCGTGCCTGTGTTCCAAATACTGTAATGATAGAAATATTATAATATCTTTAAAACAACAACAATGTGTACCTGTCAAACTGCTTATTGATCGTAAATAACAAGTTTACACTTCAAACATATATAGAAAACCTAAGAGTGTGTCACTTCTAACTCTAAACCTAACAGAAGAGCTCTGGAGGTCTGGATTCACACACATGTCACCTCTATCTTTGAACAATTTCATTAACACCACCTGTAAGGCATACTGACCATCAAGCAATCGTCTAAAGTCCTAGAAAGTAACCCTCTACTATCCATTCAGCCACTGTTAGGAAATGTGATTAAAGTGTAATAGGTCAGATACAGAAAAACAAATACTGCACAGTACATCATCATTACATAGATGTAATCTTAAAAAAAAAAAAAAAAGACTCACAGAAACAGGAAATAGAGAAGTGGCTGCCAGGGGCTAGAGGGTGAAGTTGGTAAAAGGGTACAAGCTTTCGGCTATGAAATGAATAAGGTCTGAGGACCTAATGTAGAAATGGTGGCCATTGTTGATAACACATATCCTATAACTGAAATTTGCTAAGAAAGCAGAACTTAAATGTTCTCAAAAAAAAAGAAGGACGTTGACAAAACCAGTACAATTTGACATGATGTGCCTCTCCACGTGGTGCATGGAGAAGTAAGCATCTCTCAGGTAGTCTTCCTGACTAAAATGTCCTTCTGAATCCAGTCATGAGGAAACATCAGATAAACCCAAATTGAGGGATACTCTATTTTATTAGTGACCCATCCTCTTTAAAAATGTCAAAGTTATAAAAGGCTAAGGAATGGTTTGATGTTAAAGGAGACGAAAGAAATGTGACATCTAAATGCAATGTGTGATCCTTCACTGCATCATGGAATGAGAAAACAATTGCTATGATAGACAGTAATGGAACTGTTGTCAAAATTTGAATGTGGACTGTAGATTAACCATTAGTATCATATCGATGTTAAAAGTCTTGATCTTTATAATTCTCTTGTGTTTATAAACAAAAAGTGTCCTTGAAGGAGACATTTTTAGAAAATACGACTTAAGTATTTAGGGGTATATACATAGTAACAATATGTATATACAAGAGAAAATGATAGGACAAATACGGCAAATGTGTTGATAATGAATCTAGATAGCTGACAGTTTTTGTTTTAAATAATTTCAAATGGGGGCGCCTGGGTGGCGCAGTCGGTTAAGCGTCCGACTTCAGCCAGGTCACGATCTCGCGGTCCGTGAGTTCGAGCCCCGCGTCGGGCTCTGGGCTGATGGCTCAGAGCCTGGAGCCTGTTTCCGATTCTGTGTCTCCCTCTCTCTCTGCCCCTCCCCCGTTCATGCTCTGTCTCTCTCTGTCCCAAAAATAAAAATAAACGTTGAAAAAAAAAATTAAATAATTTCAAATGATTTAAAATAAGGTTTAAATAATTTCAAATAAAAGGCTAAGAAAATAATTGAATATGTATTTTCCAGTCAAGGATGTGGGGATACAAAGATGTTCCAGGCAGACATGAGTACAGAGGAGAAACAGATAAGAAAATAGGTAAAATATATAATAAGTATAAATCATGATAAGTGCTATGAAAAACAAATGAAACAGTGCTTAAATAAGAAATAATACTAGTGGGTAGAATATTTTCAGCGGGAACCACTGGTGGAAAGGTCAGGGAATGTCTCTCTGAGAAGGTGACACGTTAGCAGAGATGTGGGGATCTCAGGAAAAGCAACAAAGGCATCTGGAACAGCATGTGCTAAGGTCACGAAGTGGGTGCTCAGGTTTTGAATCATAGTCTAAATTTACAAGGAAAGATGAGGTGAGAGGGAAATATAACATCAGGGTATCAAAGTAGTAGGACTATAAAATCTGAACAGCCTATGGTATTATTTTGGACATAGGGACATGATTCAAACAAAATAGCATCACTGCAGACATCTAGAAAACAGCCACAGTGAGGAGAAACCCCTCTCATTTGTGTGAAAGAGAATAATCACAAGACCAAGAAGTGATAAGCCACAGAGTAGTAGGATCAGCTCAAACCAGTGGATGTGCTTTATACCATGCAAATTAATGCACAGGAAAAAGTTTATCGGTCCCCCACTGAGTGTGTTGATAACTAGAGTAACCAGTCTCAGAGTCATCCTTGAAAGGGAAGGACAAGTGCCCTGGGCCATCTGAAATTTCCTGCAAAAGGGTATATACGTGGTTCCAGGAGACGATGGATATTCTCTTGACTGGACCCACATTTCATACACTGTCAAGAATTGTAGCTGTGTAATGAATCTAAATTTGGACTGCTACCACATATGTAATTGATGGAAGATTTGAAATACCATCTGTTACATTGAAACGTCAGAAACCTTCCCTAGAAATGTTCCTTTTCTCAAGGAAAGAAGACTCTTTAATACAAGTTTAGTAGAATAAAAAATGAGATGTTCCAAGAGGCTGCCAATAAACTTTCTTCCTAAAATACAACATCTAAATTCACAAATTGTCCCAGCACTTTATTACTACGTGTTCCTAAACTCATGGAAGTCCTTTCAACACCAATGAAGCAATGAAAAAAGGAATTATTCTCTGTATTCTTGTTTTCTACTTTTAAATGAGAAGAACTTAATCCTAACATTGACTCATTTCTCCATATTTTTCATTTACCCATTTGGTTTATTTTCCTAGATTTTCCTAAGTTAAAGTTTGAACCCTGCCCATTTCCATACTAGCAGAAGGAGAAGTATGAATAGTTATGAAAAGTTAAGCAAATATAGATTTTCTCTAACTCCTTCTTAAATGAAAATCAGTATTGCATGAATTCATAGAGTTGTGTACCCCTTGCGGATGGCTCCAAGCACTCCTGAACTGTACCTGTTCAACTTGCCCTCTGCTTCGTTGTTTGATGAGGATGGTGAAAAACTGAGTCTTTAAAGTATGTCAACATTTTACAGGCATCTCTGCATCCACTCCTTACAACAACCATTTGAGCGTCATAATCTCCATTTTATACAAGAGGAAACTGAAGCCTATTGAAGTCAAGTTATTTGCCTGAGGTCATTCACTCATTTAGGTACTGTGTAGTGAGCACTATTGCGTAAGTGATAAAGCAATTTGGTTACCGTCTGGTTGTAACTGGAAATCTGGTCCTTAATCTAAGATATCCTGTCTGTACTTAGGAATGGATATTGCTCCCTCCTTTTCTTTTTCCCTTCCTCCCTCCCTCCTTTCCTTCCTTCTTTTCATGTATTCAGTTGTATCCCTCTTTCTTCCCCAAAAGATTTATAGTATAGCTATCTGTGTCATAAAAGGAAGCATTAAATAATCTCCTTGTTCTTGTTCCCTAATGACTTCTTCTCATCAGTACCTGCGGTCAATCCATGCTCTCTAAACCATAAGTTACAGCTTATAAACTCTATAAGGTTCAGGAGTGCTCCCTTTCACATCTGCCTGTCTAGCGATAATATTTTTATCCCCTACTTTGTCCAGGTCACTTTATTTTTCTTTGACTACATTTTCCATCAAAGACATTTCTGTTGCTCAGCACATAGTCTAAGTAGATGTACCAATTGACTTGTTCATTTTAGCTGCATTGTCTTTGCTGTAACTCTCTTAATGAAGCGCACCAAACCAATTGCATACATCTCCTTATAGCTGCACTTAGCAATGTTATGTGTTGGCTCACAAAGAGCCAAAGTCAACAGTTCATTGTGTATTCGGATCCCACGTTACCAAGCTAGTGTCCTGAAAAAGGGCTTCCCGTCCTCTGTGAACAGTTTTAGGAAGAGTAAGTCACTTTATTGTTGTTCAAGCACAGTCCCTGCTTTTTTCTCTTAGGAGGCCTGGCTTCATCAGTCTGACATGAGAAAAAACTTTCAGCGTCATGTTGGAGCCACTGAACTGTAGTCTGATAATTCACCTGCTTCCTCTGTTTGTAGTTTTTTATTAGACGCCAGACCTCATTGATGTAATTCATTGTCTGGAAATTAAATTAAAACAAGAAGCCTCCTTATTCTTTTTTAAACCCATATCCATATATGGGTAATAGTTTTGTGGTTTGAGTATAATATATGTGAAAACTATGTAGATATGAACCATGTGAAAGGAACATATGAGAATTATTTTGATCATTTGAGGGCATTTTTATTCTGCACTATTCCCTTCTAACATTTCACACTAGTCACATTTCAGAGTTGTTTTTCACATAAATGCAGAATTATTGCCCATAGTTCTAATGGATTTTTTTAGAGATGAATATCACCCACTTCTAAACATCTTGCTTCTGTAATATGCTCACATTCCTCATGACACCTGTCTATGACTTATCTGATTCTTGTACTTCATTTTTCCACTGAAGCACATATATAATATGCATGTCTATATCTGTGCACTAGAAACATTTGAAGGAGAATTATTTTGATCCTCAGAGCAACCCTATAAAAGAAGTAGTATTGTTACCCTGTTATGATGATTAAAAAAATGAGGTTCAGAGAGGTTTCCCTAGGTCACCTGAGTACTAAGACCAGGACTTGAAGATAGTCCACCACTATCTAAAGATAGTACTTTAGAATTCGACTTATTTTATGATCTTTCTGTCACCTCCATATTGTAGTGATGTCAATAAAAAGAATTGTAAGTGGTATTATCATTATTTTATAGCTCTGAAACTGAACTTCAGAGTGGCTAAGTGACTTGCTCAAGGTCTTACGGTAATAAATATCCAAGGCTCAAACTCAAGTCCTCTGACTTTAACTCCTTTGTTATTTCACTATATCATGCTGCCTTTATCGTTCACATGAGAAGAGCAACTAAATTACTGTTTCACACCATGGGCCCCCCTGGGTGGCTCAGTCAGTTAAGCGCCATGCTCTAGATTTCAGCTAAGGTCACAATCTCATGGTTTGTGGTTTTGAGCCCCGTGCTGTCAGCACAGAGCCTGCTTGGGTTCCCTCTTTCCCTCTTTCTGTCCCTCCCTGCTCACACACATGCTCCCTCGCTCTCTCTCTCTCACTCTCTCTCAGAAATAAATAAACATTACTATTTCACACCAGGAAAGAACAGCAATTACTAACATCATTTATATAGATTCATTTTCTTCACGTCTAGTCTAAAACAAACCTATTTGGTTTATTATTTTTAAAACATACACTCGCAGATATGTATCAGACATACATGGTAAGTTCTGTGGAAGTTGATCAGGAGGCAGGGCCACAAGAGGCAGGAACACAGAACAAGTTTCACCGAATGGCACTGAGAATTACAAAAGAGAGGCATTTCCTCCCAAATGGCAGACCTTCCAGAGACAGTAGCACACACCACATCACTCAGAAGGGGAACAGGGGGATGCCTCCTGATGTCCAGGAGAACCTGGAAAGGGAGTTTATGGATCTAGATGATGTTACTCTTCAGCAAGGTGAAGAGTCTCCGGGCCAGGGAGCTCCAAGGGTTTGGGGTCTTTCATACCCAGAGCCTGCCTTTTGTATGGTTAGTAGACAAGAATAATTTCATGGGTATGTAAAGTAGACAAGCTCTAAATGGCTAAAAATATGCTTATTTGAACAATCGTTAGAGCAACTGGATGTTGAAATGTAAGAATTTCTGTTTGGTGCCAGCTAACTACCCAGCCTGCTAGGAGCAAGTGTATCAGACGAGCCATGGTAAGCTAATACATAGACGCTGATTGGTCGATTTGCATAACGAGATATAAATCTCCAGTCTAAAGACAATGCCAGTTAACTTGGGGAAAAGAATAATAAATACATGAGTTTTCCTTTTGTTTATATTTTTAACAAACAAGCTGATAAGTCCTGCCCTGATTTCAGACTACAAGTAACAGAGTAGAAGGAAATAAATTCCTGGGTTTTGCAAGTTTATGGTTTCTATTACCAGAGTTTCTAAACTCAGCTGGCAACAGAAATCATAGCATACAGTATTTAACAAACTGGTGGGTAAACTGAAGAACAATTTTGGGTTTGGTCATTTCTATCTATTGTAGCCTCCATTCTGTTGTCAGTATTCTCCCAAGTGGAGCAGAGACTGTGGGCTAAGTTCTAGCTGCTACCTAATGTTGACAAACTTGTCAACTCCTTAACATATCCATAAAATACCCTAGCTATTGAGAACACAAGAATGCAAAATGGCTGGAGTTTAAATGAAAACTCCTTAGTCCTGGGTTTAAATAAACATTCATAGCTTTGGTCTAAGTCCGAAGCTTTCAGCAGATTTGCTTAACTACTGACACAGAACTTCAGGGTTGAACAGCATAATGGCAATGTTAGGCCAGTTCCATCGATTTATAGATGAGCATAAATAATGTCCCAAAGTCACAATGCTAGATGGCAGCCAATGATAGACTAGACATCATGAGTCTTGAGTTCAAAATGAGTTCTTGAGTTCCACTATACTGTCCTACCACTTTATAAATCCTTCACATTGCTTGGCCAAGAGAAGAACACACAGAAGGTGGATGGTATGAGGTTTAACACCCACACGTTCTTTTAGAATGTTGATTCTTGTCAGATCGGCTTGATGTGATATAGCAACAAGAAAAACTGAGTGAACAGTGACTCACCGATCATGGCTTCTGGATACTGCTAACACATAACCTTACTATTTTCATTGAAAGAGTAAAGCTGTTTCTCTTATGAGAGATATCACAAAGCTTATCATTGGATTTGATCAAAAAACTGGAATTCTCTAATCCCAGTTTGTTCTTAGTTTTTAATTTATTTTTGACATCCATTCCAAGGAAATGCCATTACTGAGAAAGAGTGGTAAGGGAGGGTTTTTATCTGCTAAGTATTATCACCGATCAGATTCTATCACAATGTGTCAACAATCAGAACCTTCATTCTGTTCAAAGAAAATTACTTCTTTCTGAAGTTGGGGATTATCACACATGGAATGAGAAAGGTCGAACCAGTTTTGGGGGGATTCACTATTCATGTTCATAGAGTCTTTATTAAAACACTTGCAAACTTCCCAGAGATACAACTCCATCATTTGATAGTTAGGAATGTCAAGGATAGACTTTCCACACATGTATGCATAACCTATGTATAAATTATGTTTAAGCTATGACTAATTCATAATCATACAAATCTGTGCTGAGTGATTAACCTACCATTTTAAAGATGAAAAATAATCATAAATTATGTTTATGAAGTACAACATTATATGAAATTTGAAATAATGGCCACATTAAACTTAAACTTCTTTGCCTAAATACCTTTATCCAGAAGAAGAAAAAAGAGAAAGATGAAGAAGATGAAGAGGAAATAGAAATGCATAGTGAAGAGAACCTAGGACCAGGTAGCAAAAGATCTGAGTCCTGGTCTCAATTCCAGGATGTATTTACCGTGTAAATGTGAATGAGCCAATCCCCTCTCGGAGCCTTGGTTTCCAGGCTGCTTCTCTACCAGAGCTGCTGTCAGTGAGCATGCTTGGGAAATAGAATAGACTTCCCACAGAGGGAACTGCCCCTGTCAGATTATTCAAGGAAGTGTGATTGCCCTACTGATTTGCCTGAGACGATCTTTGCCTCAGGTTTTTGCATGTTTCACATTCTGGAGAATCAATGAATCTGGTCACACCAGATGAGCTTGCCTCATATTTTGTATTCAAACAAAATAGGGCCCTTCATCATAAAGCCCTACCACAAACAATAGCCTTCCATACAGAAACACAATTAAATAAGCAAAAATACTCCATAGGCAATTATGTAATTCACCATAAATCACATTCTTCCCTGAGCCCTGCCAAGAACTAAGAACCACTGACTTAAATGAAGTCTATTCATGGTTAAGGGCAACTTTAAGAGTGGAGACCTCATTATCGAGAATATTTTCTGGACAAGAAACAAACTGTTGTGTACTAGAGAAGGAGTATTTGGGGGGCAGGAGGAATAGGTGAAGGGGCTCAAGAGATACAAACTTCCAGTCATGAAACAAATAAATCATGAGGATTTAATGTATATCATACGGAATATAGTCAATAATATTGTAATGACATTGTATGGTGGCAGATGGTAACTAAACTTATCATGATAATCATTTCATAATATATGAAAATATCAAATCACTATACCATACACCTGAAACTACTAGGACACTGTATGTCAATTATACTGCAACTAAAAACAAAGTATTTTCAACAAAAAAGAGTATTTTCGAAATAAAATAATAAGATCCCAGGAGTTGTTAAGACACGTTACTCAGTTTCAGTAATTCCTAATAGCAGAAGTCCCCATTTAGGTAACAACTGATAGAATAAAAACCACAAAGAGTTAGTTTCATAATCTAAGATGTGTTAACTTTTTATTAAAACGACTGACTAAATCACTGTGGCCATTTCTGGTTAAAATCCTTTCAAATACATTTCACCTAATACACCCTATTCACCAAAAGCTTCAGAAAAGTGTTGAGAGTTTGAGTTTTTATTGCATGCATTCTCATAGTTCCTGCAAATTCAGTCTAAGATACAATTCTGACCTTTCCTTAAAAGCATACATATCATTTTCAAATGATCTAAGAGAAAATCCAAAGCTTAGGAAAGAAGAAAATATAACGAATCCCTTGAATAAAAGAGTTCTTTATTCAGTTGGCAAAGATTCTTTTTTGCCTTTGAAACCATTGTGGAAGTCTAGTTGACTAGGGTTAGTGCAATTTCACACATTTTAATGTTTCTTGTCTAAATTCAAGACAAAGGCAGAAAAAGGTTGTGTTTGGGCACAGCTGCATCACACAGCATGAAATGAACCCCAACAGAGTGGCCCAGTCACCACAAGCAGTCGACACACACCAAATTGGGAGTGATTAATGCGTGATCCACCAACTAGATAGTCTAATTAAATAACAGTGGTTAATTACTAATTAGCATGTGACTTCTGTAGATGGAAGCACTTAGACTTGTCAGATGTTAAAAAGAATACTGAAAAAAATCAAAGCCCTGTCATTTCAATGATCTACTTAAAAATGATGCATCAGAGAGATCTTTTTGCCATCATTTGTCTAGCCAAAACACATATTGAAGAACTTGCTTCATCTTTCCAGAATTATTTTAGAACATTCTGTTTAGGTAATAATGTTCTTTTTGCCATCATGAAAGCCTAGAAACCCTAAAATAATATAATATTTTGAAGTGTGTAATGGGGTGGGGAGGTGAGTTACTGTAGTCCCTATTCATTTAAACCCTAGCATATTGGAAATGTATCTACTACTAATCAGCTGGGCACAGTTGGTTTTCACTTCTCACATGTTTAGTTTCTGCATACTTAGAAAGCTCTGGTTTCAATCAAAAAACCCTCTATTTAACCAATCCAATGACAATCAAACTATGCATATCTTCTCTCCCTGTGAGTGACTGTCCTTGGGGGGGCTAAAGATAGGTGGGTAGTAGGATCCAAGCTCTGCTTTTGGAAATTATATAAGATTTGCTTCCACAACTGTGAGATTTGGGAGGGTTTTTTTGTGGGTTTTTTTTTTTTTTTTTTGGCATCTATGGAAAAAAATGCCATCTGTCTCATTACCCTTAAAAAAAAAAAAAAAAGAAAGAAAGAAAGAAAGGGAAAAGCTTGACATGGCATATTGATGCCAACCTTCACTTTCAATTATTTATCATCTAAAAAAACACACACAGAGAAGGTTTCATGAATAATGCTCTCCTCTTTCATGAAAGTGTGGGTGGAAATACCACGCATATACTCCTTAAATGGGCAGATCAAATCAATGTCCATCTTTAATAAAAATTATTTTTTTATAACCTCACCAAACAAACCAACTAAATACCTTTACTGTCTCCTTGGTGACAGTGACACATTTGCTGCCTTAAAACAAAAACCCATAAACAAAAGATACGCTCTAAAACCACAACATACTTCCCCAAAAGGAGGCTTGAAAATGGAGAACCAGCTGGGTAATTAATTTGTTTGCGTGTGGCCCAAATAACATCCTCATCAAAGTCTTCAAGGGTGCTTATTTATTTTTTTGTTTGTTTTAAATCTGAGTAGAGTTGACACAAAATATTGCATTAATTTCAGGTGTACAACCTAGTGATTCCATATCTCTATACACTGGATGCTCATTTAAAATGCTCTTCCCTGGGTCTCACTCCACACCTCTGGGAATCTCTATTTTTGACAAGCACTCTGAGGTGATATGGATACACCCTAAATTATGAGGGCAGTTTGTGATATTCAGGGTGTTCATCCACCACTTTTCATCATCCAGAGAGAAAGAGCACCTCTTGTCGATATTCCTCTCATCCACAGACCTTCAGACATTTTGGTCCCATTTACCCCAACCTGCATCCCACTTAGCTCTGAGGAGAAGAAAGAAAATTGATTTCAACTCTGGCCAAAGAGGAAAGGGACAGGGTGGTGAGAAATCAGGGTAAGGGTGTTTTGTTTCCTGTTCAGTTTAAAATACCCATAGACTGAAATGTAGACTAATGTAGTAAAAGCCCAGTGGGGCGGGGGGGGAGGGGGGGGTTAGGATATTCCAAAAACAGTCATTAAGTTAGGAGGAAGAAAGCTGAGGAGGAAAGGAGAAAAGGGAGAGTGTGGGGCAGGAGCACAGAGGAAAAGAAGGGACACTTTGCAGTGACCACGGGGGTGGTCCTGATCCCAACTAGAAAGTGAGCTTAGTGAATTCCCAAAACTAGATCTGGGGAGACTGATGAGAAAAGAAATTACCCTTGCTAGGGTGCAACTAGGAGAAAATGCCTTCACATGACACAGCTGGCTGGACATCTGGCTGCCTTTTAAGACAGAGGAAAGAACCAAGTCATGCTACTGCAGGTGGGGAAGCAGAGGTGGCCAGAGGTAGTGGTCATCAGAAAGCAAAGCAGCCAGGCAGGCTCTAGGGGGAGGCAGACCCCAGTCAACTCCACCCTATTAACAACACAAGGGAGTTGGGAGGAAGGGGCTAATGCTTTCAGTCTAGTTAGTGAGGATGATGGCAAGATTAACAGTTCATTACTGTTTTCCTTTTACTGTTGTTTTTGAAGAAGTGTAGACTGAAAGTTGGTAATATTTTCAAGCTAGTAGGCTTCTGTAATTAAACCTGTCCCACTGCCCCCCCATAGCCTCTACATTCAGAATTTTAATTTTTTTTAAGTTTATCTATTTATTTTGAGAGAGAGAGAGAGAGTGGGAGAGGCAGGGAGAGAGTGGGGAGAGAGAGAATTCTGAGCAGGCTCCGTACTGTCAGCACAGAGCCAGATGTGGGGCTCGAACCCACAAACCGTGAGATCATGACCTGAGCAGAAGTCTGACATTAAACCGCCAGCCAGGCACCCCTACGTTCAGAATTTTAAACCCCATTATATCTAAATGAGTTGCACAATTTCACTGGGGTCATTTTTGATATTATTTACTTCTATATAGTAAATAAACCTCAGTTATAATGTATATTTCACAGATTATTGGAGGTTAATTTAGGAATATACCACTACTCATTTTATTTCTATGAGAAAAATGCCTTTTGAGTTCCAAAGAAATAATGTAAAAACAAAATTTTGGATGAGTACATAGGTGTAACTGGGGACTTCCTGTACAACTAAATCCAGGCACGTTAGGAGCGCCTACAGATAGCTTTGTTGCAAATGTTTATACGCAGTGCCCTCTAGCGGTTTTAACTGTCATTTCAACAGAGACCAAATAAATCCTCTGAGCAAAAATTTTTTCCATATTAGATGAATGTATGTATTTAAAAGTGTTGGAACCATACAGTCCAAGAATTTTATATTTGGGAAATGCTAAGAAATATCACTTGAATTGATTATGCGGTCTAAATTTAATCACTGTCCACTTGATCATGACACAAAAGAAGGATGTCCTTTAAGGGATCAATTAATCAATCAAGTCTTTCTTTGGTTTTTGTTCTTTCTTCATTAAGGACATCAGTATGCATACGATAATGAGTGATTTAAGGCAGTTCATTCTTATTTAAATTTTCTACCTTTTTTTTTTTTTTTTTAAGTCCAGCTTCCTCTCTGCTAGATGATGCATTATCCTGGACAGGTCTTACAGCTACTAATAGAGTAATAACAGCCAGAGGAAAAAAAAAAATTTTTTCCATGGTAACTTCATCATCTGTGTCTGAAATCTCAACTCTCTGATTTATACATTATTACTGCAGTCACACAATTTTTCTGCTGGCCTGAGTTTCTAAGGTTTTTCAGATGCCCCTCAACAAACAAAACCTCCAAAGTGAAGTTAATAATAGGAATTATGGCTTTGTGCTGCTCTCGGGCTAGATGCAAGGTAATTTACCTCAAACTTAATTAAATTATATTATTTTCACATACTTATCACAATATATCACAGAACATGGGAGGAAAAAACCAAAATACAACAAATAGAGGTTATAAATAAAGTTCAGAGTAAGAGAACAAAGCAAATGAGTAAAGAAAAAAAGGCCCAACATAAAAGCACAACATTAAAGAAGAAAAATAGTAGCAACCAAGAAACAGAAATACAAGTGTCCATTTTCCTTGCTACAGTCGGTAATTAACCATAAGGTTTTGAAAGGTGGTATAACATAGCTTCTGATCATGCACAGAGCTACTTATACTTACCAAGTAATGTAAGGTTAGGAAGGTGGCTGTAGTAGAGGACAGTGGCTTTCAAAGTGCTATTCCAGAAACGGTAGCATCACGCAGACATTTGTGAGGCATTCTCAGGACCCACCCCAGACCTTTTCAATCAGCGTATCTGGGTCTTCACAAGTCTTCCAAGTGATTCTGGTGCCCGCTGATGTTTGCAATCCACCATTAGAGCTCATCAGACACTGACCTTACTTGGAGGCAGAATTCAGAAAAACCTGGGTTCAAATTCTGAAATGATTCTGAGCAGCCTGATCTGAGGTATCAGTTTCCTCACTTTCGAAAAGAAGACCATAATATGCACCTGCTACAGGGAGCAAGCTCCTCGATGCCACTGATGTGTAATGGTTCATTCATTCATGCTTGAAGCAAATATTTATTGAGTGCCTACCACGTGCCAAGAACTGTTCTAGATCTGCTTGGGATCTATGTGTGAACAAAACAGAGAAAAGCCCTGTCCTGGAGCTTGTCATTCGAGTGGAGTAAGCACACCTTAAATAATAAACATATTGTGTCAGTTTCCTAGGGTCACCAAGACAAAGTACTGCAAGCTGGGTGGCTCAAACAACCGAAGTGTATTGCCCCACACGGTTAGAAGTCTGAGGTCAAGATGGCAGCACGGGCTGTCATCAGCAGGTGTCTTACCCTCTTACTTCCAGTGATGGTTAGCTTTATGTGTCAACTTGGCTGAGCTGTAGGACTTAGTTATTCAAACACTAATCCAGGTATTGCTGTGAAGATATTTTGTAGATGAGGTCAGCATTCACAACCAGTTGACTTTAAGTAAAGAAAATTAGTCTCGATGATGTGGGGGGTGGGGGCGAGGTTCATGTAATCCACTGAAAGGCCTTAAAAGTAAAGCAAAACTGAGATTTTTCCCAAAAGGGAATAAATTCTATTTAATGACAGCAAATCAGTCCCTGCCCGAGAGTTGCCTGTCAGCCAGCCTACTCTACAGATTTCAAACTTGCCACCCCCACACTAACTTGAGCCAATTCCTTGATTGACACATAGATATAGATATTGATATTGGCACTGATATTCCATCCCCTACTGGTTCTGTTCCTGTAGAGAACCTGACTGATATATTTCCCCTCCTCCTTTCTTTCCTTCTTCAAGCCAAAGAATTTTTATCTTAATGTTTCAAAATAATATCCCATCAGATATGAATTATCAGTTGATTTCTGCTCTACTAAACACTTGTAAAACAGATGCTGTCCTCATTTTGCAGATAAGAGAATACAGGCTTAGAGTGGCAAAATAATTTTCTGAAGGCCCTGCAGCAAGCAAGAGGTTAAGTAGAAATTAGCTAATCTCCAAATTTTTGGTCTCGCCCATTAGCTGATACACTCTGAAAGTAAGTAGTCTTTCTAATGCCTGGTGTTGGCATATGTGATGGTTAATTTTATGTGTCAACTTGACTGGCCCATAGGATGCCCAGGTTAAACATAATTTCTGGGTGTGTCTGTGAGGTTGTTTCCAGACAAGATTAGCATTTGGGCTGGTGGACTGAGTAAAGCAGATGGTCCTCCCCAGTGAAAGTGGACATCATTCAAACAGTTAGGGGCCTGAATAGAACAAGGAGGCAGAAGAAGGGGGACCTTGGTCTCCAGCCAGACTGAAACAGGACATCAGTCTTCTCCTGCCCTTGGAGTGGGACTCATATCATCCATTCTCCTTGCTCTCAGGCCTTTGGACTAGGACTGGAATTTATACCATTGGTTTTCCTAAGACTCCAGCTTACAGACAGACTGCAGAACTCCTCAGCCTCATAATCACATGAGTCAATTCCTTATAATGAACCTTTTTTATTTAGCCCTTTACTTCCTTGGCTGAATCGAAAGATCTGCATTGACAGCTCCACTCTTGGCTAGAGCCGTGACAACTTTTCTAGTCCTTTCTTTTCCCTCTGCCAATGTCTGGGTGCTCTTGTCTCTGTAATTCCCAAGCACCAATTTACATTGTAGGCTAGAGGCAGAACCACCATCCTACCTGCAAAATGATTTGTATGTTGCAACAGCCGAGATGGGTTTTTGCTGTAGATTGTGTTTTAGCTACTGGATTCCACAACCCTTTAAACACTGACCTGAATTCTAAACGTTTTGGCTGAGCAGTCAGCCCCATCACGAATAAAGAGTACAGTCTCCTTATCATCCTCTCCTGCCCCACGCCTATCACAGAATCTGCTGTAAGCAACAACATTTGAATGAGTGCGAGCATGGGCTATAGGAGTAGAACTGGATGCAAATCTGGGTTCCACCACGTAGTAGGTACGTGACCTCAGAAAAGTAATCTCTCTAACGCTCAGTTTCCTCGTATGTAAAACGGAGATAATAATGACATCAATAGGAAGAGTGGCAGTAAGAGTAGAAGTACCTACAAAGCCTGATAGTAAAAATTAAATGAGATAGTAAGTATCAAATGCCTAACTCATGCCAGTTCCATGACAATCACTCAGTAAATATTGTCAGTGACAATGGTAATGAGATATCACAGGCTCCACATAGGCATTATCTGTAAAATAAGGCAACGAGGGCAATGAGAGAAATGGAGACTGTAACGGAAGACGCAAGACACCAGGTATCTTTAACAAAGGAGTTGATAACGTGTCCCAACTACAGGAGAACGAGGCTGTGTTGTATGGGCAGGATACATATGGCGAATCTTCAAGTAGAAACACAGAAACCCAGAGTCAGAAAGAAGATCTCTTTCTTGTTTCACAATCAGTTCTCCACCCTTATACCAAAGAAAGAAAAAAAGTTAAACTAAATTAAAATTAAAAGAAGCAGGTGCCTATGCATCATTTCCCCAGTTCTTGCTGCTAATTTTGTGGGAGACAACCACATGGAAAAAAAAGTCCCAGGAAACCTCTGCTCTAGGAATGTGAATTCTAATGGTGAGTGTGCAGGCTTTGGAGTCAAATATATCTGGTTTCTGTCACAGTGCTACCATTTTCAAGGTTACTTCATCTCTCTGGGCCCATTTTCTCACCTATAACCTCCCAAGGTTAATGTATTAGATTATTTTGTAGAACACAACGGAAACCTAACTCAAATGAGCTTCAACAGAAAGACAATTTACAGGCTCAAGGTATTCAAAGAAAGGTTAAACAAATGAGTCATGGGAAGTCAGAGACGACTCTGAGTTTCAAGAACAATAGGAAATACACTGGCAGGGTGCTTTTTTTTTTTTAACGTTTATTTTTTTTAATTTTTTTTAACGTTTATTTATTTTTGAGACAGAGAGAGACAGAGCATGAACGGGGGAAGGTCAGAGAGAGGGAGACACAGAGTCTGAAACAGGCTCCAGGCTCTGAGCTGTCAGCACAGAACTCACGGACCGCGAGATCATGACCTGAGCCAAAGTCGGCCGCTTAACCGACTGAGCCACCCAGCCACCCAGGCGCCCCTAACGTTTATTTATTTTTGAGACAGAGAGAGACAGAGCATGAACGGGGGAGGGGCAGAGAGAGAGGGAGACACAGAATCGGAAGCAGGCTCCGGGCTTCGAGCCATCAGCCCAGAGCCCGACGCGGGGCTCGAACTCACGGACCGCGAGATTCTGACCTGAGTTGAAATCGGACGCTTAACCGACTGAGCCACCCAGGCGCCCCGGCAGGGTGCTTTTTACTTGACTCTTATATCTGCTCTCGGCACTGTCAATTCCATTTTTTTCTCACTAAGAACAACAAACTGGGCCAATGAAAGCTCCCAGGGCTTCAGCTACCAGAGAGGTCCGGAGTTCAAAATTTGTCTGGGGCGGGAGTTCAATTAGCTAAGTTTGGCCAAGTGCCCACCTGTGCTGCAACCAGATACAGCCAATGGAATATGGTTAGATAAGAACATGACCGCTCCCACAGTAACCATGTAGACAGTGGAGGATGGGACAGTGGAAAGGACGATGTTGGGCAGAAAATCCCACAGATAGCCACAAGATTGACATCTTTTAAACCACTTAAAATAACGTTTATAAAAAATTTTGCTGATATGTTTCAGTGAAAATGGATTCATTAAATTTAAATGGATATAAATTGTATATAGAGTACAATCTCAACTTTACAAAGTATAACATATACTAAAATCATTGTTAAGAAGATGTGTTAAAATACTTATAGCATTTATTGTGGGTAACAGAATCATGGATAATTCTTATTTTCTGAAAAATGTTTTATTGTACATTTCTTTAATAGGCTTGTATTAGTTTTATAATCAGAAGGCAAACAATAAAACATCTCTCAGGAGGCCTGGGTGGCTCAGTCGGTTAAGCCTTCGACTTCGGCTCAGGTCACGATCTCCCGGTTCCTGAGTTCGAGCCCTGCATCAGGTTCTGTGCGGACAGCTGGGAGCCTGGGGTCTGCTTTGGATTCTGTGTCTCCCTCTCTCTCTGCCCCTTCCCCACTCATACTCTGTCTCTGTATTTCTCTCAAAATATTAAAAAACATTTAAAAAAAAAGATCTCTGTCATTGTTCTTTTAATATCACCCATATTTGTTTCCGAATAAATCCTACAATACCTTGGATTCAGGTTCATACATAACTCAGTTTATAACCTTAATAATAACCCTAGAGACTGAAACAAAATTTTTATAAGCTTTCTTGTGACTTCAGTAGGACTTGGGAAAGCTGTCTGGAGAACATATGTACTTATTTAGAGGCAGAGCTACAAGAGAAAGTTTTGAGAGACGAGCTGTTAAAATCACACAGGCTGTGATTTTAATTAACTGGCTACTTATTTTGTTACCATTATTGTGTCAGGAATGCTTGAGCTGTCGATAGTGCACCTGTAACTTCGGATCATCCAGTATTCTGCAGATCACACAAAGTCCAGGTTACTAGCTAGTACTAGCTACTGAGAAGACAACTAGGTCCCAGTGATGCTTTCTTCCTTGAAGGCTATTAGCTCTTCAGAGTGTGTGGGTAAATCGTCCCAATTCACCTGGTAGCAGTAATGGCAGTTCCTGTGGAAACACTAGGGCATCTAAAAAAGCCTTTAGAAGGTACCAGTTTTTACAAAAGGTGTCCAGTTAAGGGGGAGAAACCTCACAAGCTTCAAAGTCAAAGTTGAGATTAGGGGCTTCTGCTCAGGTCATGATCCCATGCTTCGTGGGTTCGAGCCCCACGTTGGGCTCTGTGCTGACAGCTTGGAGCTCAGAGCCTGGAGCCTGCTTCAGATTCTGTGTCTCCCTCTCTCTCTGCCCCTCCCCTGCTTGCACTCTATCTCTCTGTCTCCCAAAATTAAATAAATATTTTTTAATTATTTATTTATTTTTTTAATGTTTATTCACTTTTGTGAGACAGAGGCAGAGCATGAGCAGGGGAGAGTCAGACAGAGAGGGGAACACAGAAATCGAAGCAGACTCCAGGCTCTGAGTTGTCAGCACAGAGCCTGACGCGGGGCTCAAACCCACGAACCCGTGAGATCATGACCTGAGCTGAAGTTGGACACTTAACTGACTGAACCACCCAGGCGTCCCCCACAAAATATTTTTTTTTAAGTTGAGATTAAAGGCCAGTTTTGCAAGCTGTGTGACCTTCAGCAGAGTCCTTAATTTCTGAAGCCTTCATGTTCTCACCTATAATAATGTGGCATGTATTCCTGTAGCTTAAAACAGGATTGATATGTGGATTAAATCAGATAACATGCATGATATATCCATGATGAGCCTAGCACACAGGAGGCACTCATCAAGTCTATTTTCTCCTCCAAACCCTATCCCAACTCCTCTCCCCATCCTAACAAAGGCTATTTTCTATCAGCCATAATGTGTCAGATAAATAAATACAAAATTTGATTTCCCTTGAGCATATATATTCACTACGAAGAAGGAATCATTAGAAGCCTTTCAGTTCACAAAAAAGGAAAAGTCGCTTTAAAATGCACTTTAGATGAAAAATAAAGAAAAATATGAAATGTCTGAACTGTGTAGCTATCGCTAATGACCCAAATCGTGAACTTTACTCCTGTTTTGTTATTTGTAGCTTTGTTTATTTTGCTTTCCAATCACTGGTTCTCCAAAATAACAAAGCGTAATGATCATACAAAAGATATTCTACAGAAATAATTTTTGCACATCATCAAATGCTAAGTTGAAATTGATGTAGTAAGCTTTCCTTTGTCATAATGAGGAATAGGATATAAGAAGATAAAGATAATATCAAGTCTTGTTGAATCATGATATTGTACTGTAACTAAATATTTTGAGGCAGCTGTTACTAATAAACATATCTCTATTTCTCAGGAATATAGCTCATTAACCAACTCTGATTGGTGAAGACACAAAAATATCAATGGTTCTTGACCTTTGTTAAACCATGGGACCTTTTGAGACTGTAATCGTTCTCTCTCCTCAATGAAAGATACATACATTTACAAAATTTTTCATTTTTAAATTTCAAGGGGTTAACCTCATGCAGGAGATATTCACCAGACCACCTAGTAGAGCTGGTCCCAAGTATAGCAGGATTACGAATATCTAGAGAAGCCTGTGTGACTCAGTCGGTTAAGTGTCTGACTTCAGCTCAGGTCATTATCTCATGGTTCGGGGGTTTGAGCCCCTCATCGGGCTCTGTGCTGACAGCTCAGAGCCTGGAGCCTGCTTCGGATTCTGTGTCTCCTTCTCTTTCTGCCGCTCTCCCATTCATGCTCTGTCTCTCTCTCCAAAATAAATAAATGTTAAAGAATATCTAAATATTCCACATCCACATCATTATTGTCATAAAAACATCCTCACCATAAAACTAACATTCTCACGATAAAACTCGAGTTTTAAAAGAACACAATGTCTTAACTACAGGCATTTTAAAAAGAATTTCATATACACAATTCTATATCTGCTCCCTAAGACAGATATTAAAGTGATTTATTTTTTCATTTCCTTTCCATTTTCTCCTCAGACCTTTCACCCCTTTATCTTCTCGAGGGCTCTCCACTCAATCCCGAACCCTAACACAAGGGTTGAGCATATAAACCAAGAATATATGTGTTCCCAGTCACTAAGTTGATGAAAACAGCTTACATCTGCTAATCTATCTGAAAAAGTTGAAGATTTGTTCAATTAGCTGAGGTATACAGCACAGAGATAGATGTCATTATAATATCTATTTTACAGATGTACAATATTTTACAGCTAGGAGATGACTGAGTTGGGATTACATTCTGGCACAAAGGCTACAGTTGAACTAACTGATACCCTAGAGTTTTATTTGAATACCTCTATTTCAGGAAGATCCAAGAAAAAGACTATCTAACTCAAGTGGAGCCATCTCTTTCTCCGCCTACATAGTCAGGGATGGTCTCTCCTTTCTGTAACTTTTATTGTGCTCTTTGAGTGAGGCAATTATCTAACAGTTATTCCACAGTGTTGTCTGCTGTGATTCTTTCAACATACATTTATTACCTATCACGTGCTGAGAATTAGACCCTAAGGAAAGACCAGTGAATAAGATACAGTCCCTGATCTCAAGGCTCTTGCATTTAGAGGTGGTGAGGGACAAAAATGTTATTGTAATTGAATGTGGTAACTAGGGAGGAAGGTAGGAATAAAAGTCGTTGAGAGCACCTCAGGGATCAAAAGTGACTTCCTGGAGGAGGTATATAAACTGAACCTTGACAGATGAGTAGAACAAAGGCTGAGGAAAGGAAGTGAAACAGGGTCAGATGATGGAAAGCATACTGCAACTCAGGCAGACAGTGGAATGGGGGCTCAGGCCAGACCTGGAGATCTGCAGGCCTGACAGACCAGGGAGAGCTGGCATATTGTCTACATTTCAGAATTTGCAATATAATTCAAAGGACGGGGACACTATAAATAAGCCTGAAGAAGCAGTCAGGGGCTGGATCACCAAGGGTGCTGTCAGTCATATAAACTAGTTTATACTGAAGTACGTGGAGAGCAATAAATTTGAAGACGGTGATTAACATGCTCAGACTTGCATTTTATTAAGTTCTCTTTTGTTTCAATGTGGAAAAATGGATTGCAAAGGCTGAGACTGGAAACAGGGAGACCATTTTGGAGGCTACAGCAGTAATTCAAATGAGAAATGATGATGGGCTGATCTAAGGCAATGGGATGAAGAACAAAATAAGAAGGCAGAATGATAAGTAATCTCATTCGCTCTCCTTCCTCTCCTCCTTCTCTCTCTGTCTCTCTCTCATCCACAGATAATAAGAACTGACATCCACCAAGCACTTAGTATGTAGCAGGCTCTCTCCAAAATGCTTCACATTTGACTAATTTAATCCTCAAAACAAGTCAATTCCTCATTATACAGATGAGGAAACTGAGGTACAGAAATTAACTTGGCCACGGTTGTCAAGGTCAGAGACATTATCTCATACTTCTTTCATTTCTTTCATTATCTTATATTTCTTGAAATATATATTAAGTATAAATATAGGGTTCAATAACACTTGTGGATTTGCTATTACAATTATTTACCAGAAAAATAAAGATTCTTAAAGATAACTTTCCACCTCCCAAAGTGCTCAAGCAGAGACTATGTGACGACTTGGCAAGCATACTTTGGAGCAAAATTCTACATTTTGTGGAAGCTCCTCCCAAATCCTAAGGTCCCTAATAACACTAATTTCTGATGACATTACGATTCAGTGGCTTTCAGGAATGAACAACCTGTTAATTACCAGAAAAATCTCTGAGCTTACAAAATTCTCCATCAGGAAGGAAATCACCACTAATCTCAACCACACTTACAATCACCATATTCTCCTCTGGCTACTATTTCTGATGCCCCCTTTCAACATTCCTCATATGACTGGACAAAAAGAAATACCTACTTATGTGCAGCAAGGACACTTCGATCACACATATTTCCCCGGAAACCTAATTGAAGTGTAATAGAGAAAAAGATATTTCATTAAATTCCTCTTAGGTCCATTTTAATTTCTGAAAGCACTGGGCATGTAATAATATGCTAATTTTCATGGACAATATAGCATTTTCAAGTGGAATTAGGGATATATTCTGAGGGAAGGTTGAAAATCTCTCGAGCCAAGGGACTATGCCTTTATTGCTTTTCTGCTATTAACTTGCTCTGGGACTTGAATCAAGTCCCTTAAGCCTCTCTCAGTTTCATTTGTTCCTCATTTGTAAAATACGGAATAATACTTAACAACTACCTCACAGGGATATACTGAAAAAATAATGAGCTAATATAGACAGGCAAGATGTTTTGAGATCCTTGGATCAAAGATCCAGCACATTAAATGCTAAATTTTAATGAATTAAAGATGCATACAGATCCTATTAATGTGTACTCTTCAGGGGGATGGCCTGTGATATCATAAACTATACAAAAACTTTTACAGTGTGAGGTATAAAAACATTTAAATACAAGAATCATTTTCTAAATGTTCTCGCCTTTTAGATTAAAAGGCAGTAGGGCTAAAATTCATCGTCTAAAACTCCAGAGGATAATGAAATATCCTCATGATAGCATTTTAAAAAGAAATGTAGAGTTACCTTGAAGTCATTTTTGGATAATAAAGTGGTTTAAAGTCTAATTTCTGAAACTGCAAGAAAAAAGGTGTCAGATCCACTTGACCCTCAGTAACTATGTTCTCCCACATTTCTCATGTGGACTTAAACCAGGCAGCAGGCTAGCAGCTGCCAGGAATGATAGCATCCTAGACTGAGGGAGAATGATCCATTGCTATAACAGCTTCCGTTCCAAGAACTGACTTTACAAGCTATTTTTTTTAATCAATTTTCTTATAATTAATATCTCCTAAGGCAGATCAGCATCCACATTAGGAAATGTTGGCTCTGATGTATGTACTGGTTTAAATCCTACCAAAGGCCTTGTTTCCCATTTTGGAGATAAGTCTGAAATGCTATCTGAGAACAAGTATATCATATAGTCATTGTCTGATTCAAATGCATTGTATTTAAGGTATGCAGAAATAACACAACTAAAAAATCTATTTCTCTACGAATCAGAAAATGCTGCTGATCCTGAAGATGAGAGAGATTTTGAGATCTAGGCTTCTAAATGAAGGTAAAATATTCCATATTGTTGCTCGAAATCTTAGGCAAAAACTGAAATAATAATAATAATAATAATAATAATAATAATAATAATAATCTATTCACCAGAGATATAAAGATTCTTACAGATAACTTTCTATCTCCCAAAGTGCTCAAACAGAGACTATGGGACAACTTGGCAAATATACTTTGGAGCAAAATTCTACATTTTGTGGAAGCTCCCCCAAAATCCTAAGGTCCCTAACAACACTAATATCTAATAACCCTATGATTCAGTGACTTTGAAAGACAAAAAATCTGTTAATTAACAGAAAGATGATGATGATGATGATGATTACCTGGGGAACAGAGAGACAGGGTTTATGGAGCTGGAATTCACTAACAAGAGCTCTGCTATTCTAGAAGGCTTAAGAAGTGAAGTACAGAATTCCCCAACAGAGAGGAGAACTGTCCACAGAGGTCACCCATGTAACTGGAATCTCGTAAGTCAGAGCTGAAATCTCCAATACCCAAATATTAAGCTACTTCCACAGATCTCAACTGGTTGTTGAAAAAAGAGAAACCAGCCGTGTGTAAAATAAAGTATAGAATATAGAGTAACACGGCAGTTACAGAAAGTGGAGCAGTAGAGAGATTCTAGGTCTTATAGTTGTGAAACCAAAGCTACACTTCAAATACAAATGAGTTAACAGGAAAGCATCACTGCAAAAGTGCTGGCTGGCCTAATTCCCATTCCAGTAAGCTCTGCACAAGAGCAGTGACTAGAAAACAATGAATAATATAAATATATGCCCAAGAGTAACAAATTCTGAAAACCTGCCCCAGAAACATGAAAACAGAGCTGGAAGGGATAAAGTCATGCCCATCTGTAAACCTGTTTTTTAAACATTTTATGAAGACCAGATAATAACAAAGTGGAGGCAGGATGTGCTATCTCATTAGCACTTGGAGGAGGGTCAACAAGCACCCCATGCTGCTGCCACCTCTCCTGCTCCCCTTGCCTATTGTAAATGTCACTTTCTGAAAAATGATATTCCCCACTGAGCATGGAGAGGGTCTTTGAATCTTATTTTTTTAATTTTTTTAATGTTTATTCATTTCCGAGAGGAGAGAGAGAGAGAGAGAGAGAGAGAGAGAGAGAGCGCATGTATAGGGGAGGGACAGATTGAGAGAAGGAGACAGAATCTGAAGCAGGCCCCAGGCTCTGAGCTGTCAGCATAGAGCCCAATGCGGGGCTCAAACTCACGAACTGTGAGATCATGACCTGAGCTGAAGTCAGACACCCAACCAATGGAGCCACCCAGGCACCCCTCTTTGAATCTTATTTAAAACACTGTCCCACACAGTCACTACCCATCAACTGGAGTTGGGTCCTAAGGTGACATCTATTTCCCATCTCCAACTTAGAATTTCATTAGAGGAAAAAAGTTGCTTACAATTACAAAGCAGTAGTTTTTTCATTTATGTGTTATATTTACCAAACACTAAAATACATATTTGTAATAGCTTAGGAAAATACCAGTTATCATTCTGGGCAACCTCCAATTAACCTCCCAACCTATCCCTTATGCAAGTCCCATCGGTAACCACTGTTCAATCTTCGGTGCAATTCTTCCTAGAATTTCTAATGCACTATAATCTATCCTATTTTCTCACATCTAAATGACTTCATTCTAATTTGCAGCGATCTAACAACTAGTTTGCTAAAGAAAGGAACAACAACAAATGAAACATACCATATTAATGTAATAATAAGTTATGACATTGCCAAATTGTAGTCATAAAGTATTTGAAAATTCCATGTTATATATATGCATTTTGCATAAGCTAAACTTTGTAAATCACAGTCTTCTATATCTGGTGAGAAGGAGTTGTAAAACAGGGGTTAAATACCACAAACATACATGTCTAAACGCCTCTTTTACTGATGCTGCCAGGCATCTCATATATTTTTTCTAAATCTACAGGTGAATCTCATGTGCCCTTTCTGGGAAGACCTACTGTCACACAGTATCTTATTTTACTCTTTTATAAGAAGGTATTTCTGGGGCGCCTGGGTGGCGCAGTCGGTTAAGCGTCCGACTTCAGCCAGGTCACGATCTCGCGGTCCGTGAGTTCGAGCCCCGCGTCGGGCTCTGGGCTGATGGCTCAGAGCCTGGAGCCTGTTTCCGATTCTGTGTCTCCCTCTCTCTCTGCCCCTCCCCCATTCATGCTCTGTCTCTCTCTGTCCCAAAAATATATAAATGTTGACAAAAAAAAAAAAAAAAAAGAAGGTATTTCAGGGGCGCCTGGGTGGCTCAGTCGGTTAAGCATCCGACTTCGGCTCAGGTCATGATCTCGTGGTCCGTGGGTTCGAGCCCCACGTCGGGCTCTTTGCTGACAGCTCAGAGCCTGGAGCCTGTTTCAGATTCTGTGTCTCCCTCTCTCTGACCCTCCCCTGTTCATGCACTCTCTCTCTCTGTCTCAAAAACAAATAAACGTTAAAAAAAAATTTTAAAAAAAAAGAAGGTATTTCACTGAAACTTTTCTATCACAATGTGTTGAAGTGTCCATGTTTTCCTCCGCACTACTGTCTTTCCTAAGGCTTAGTCTAAGATTCCAAAGGAGTTTCAAGCAAACAAGGAATAGATTATTTACTTGTTACAAAATTAGAATATGGTAACAATATCCTGACAAACTGAAATTGGTGGTTTTCTATGATTAACTGCAGGTATTAAATAGAGTTGAAAACAAGATTCCACTCCATCTTCAAACACCCATGTGTTTTCCTGCCAAATATAGAAATGAACATTAATTTTCAACTTTCTGGAGGAGGCCAAGAAAGACTTATAACTTGCAGATATAACAGCTCAGAAATAGATAACAGTGAATCATCAGAACAGAATGTAGGCTCATAAATGCACTCATTTTGGTTTCCAACACATGAATATGAGCCCTCACCCTAACTTTACAACAGAAGAAATGCTATCGTTGATATGCATATAAAAATTCACTGGTACATACAATAATATAAATTAAAATGAGATCTAATTTTTGTCCATTTTTTAATCTGACCTAGGGCACACAAGACTCCCAAGAAACAAACCAACTAGAAAACAAGAGAGTGACATCAGTCAATGGCAAGTAGGAAGCTCTGAACCCTCCTTCCCCCCTAAACATACTAATTCTACGACAATTCAAAGAAAAAAATCCCCTTCATGAGAAATCCAACAATGAACGGAAAGGCTTCTGCACCCTGGGAGAATAAGAAACCAGACACACGGAAGCCAGTAGGGACAACTGGGAGACATGCTCTTGCCAGAGTCCCCATCCCTGGTACAGTGGCTTATGATCAGGAAGAAACTCTATAACCCCCAGCTTCACTCAGGGAAGGAAAGAGATTGGGTTGATGTGTACAGCAGGGTTTCCCCAAAGAAATGCTTTCTGTCTTGAATCAGAGCTCTGACAGGTCCAGCACAAACAAGCCACCCAGGGGAAAACAAAGATGTTGACTTGGGCTGGTAGACACCATAGATGCTCCCTGCTGCTTAGCATAAAATAAGCGGATGAAAGATACCAGTCCTCAGTTTCTCCCTGGGGAGGAAAAGAGTTGATCTGTGTGTCCAATGAGGACACTTCTCGAGGACCACACAAAGAATTAGCCTCTGTCTTGCTAATCTTGGAGCTCTGACTAGGTCCAGCAGAGTCTAGCAGCTGGGGGAGAATGAAGGTAACAGTTTGGGCTGATAGACACCATAAATCCTCCCTTTGCTCAACACAGAATTAGGGGATGAAAAATCCCCAGCTCTTCAATTACTCCTGGAGAAGGAAAGAGTTGCCCCATGTGTGCAATATCCCCAACTTCTCCACGGAGGCCTAAAGAATTAGCAGCTGTCTTACCAGTTTTAAAATCCCGACAGGCAGGAGAACCTGGGTGGCTCAGTCCATTAAGCATCTGACTTCAGCTCAGGTCATGATCTCACAGTTCATGGGTTCGAGCCCCATGTCAGGCTCTGTGCTGACAGCTGACAGCTCAGAGCCTGGAGCTTGCTTCTGATTCTGTGTCTCCCTCTGTCTCTGCCCCTCCCCTGATCGTGCTCTGTCTCTCAATCTCTCAAAAATAAATAAATGTTAAAAAATATTAATAAAAAAATTCTTTAAAGTTCTGACAGGTCAAGCACAGTCTGGCTGATTGAGGAAGAAAAGAGAGAGCAGTTTGGACTTATAGATACCATAGTTCCTCTCCCCTGGGCCATCACAAAACAAGCAATCTAAAATAAGAGCTTCCTGCTTCAACCCGAAGAGTGAAAGTGTCCATAGAGGCCCCAGAATGTCTGGCCAAGCTGACTGTGGGGAACTTCTTCTGTACAAGATTGCTCTGTGAAGACTGGGAGGGGCACCTACTTTGTCAAGTGTACAGACACCAACACAGACATTAAGAAGAATGAGGAGGGGCGCCTGGGTGGCTCAGTCAGTTAAGCGTCCGACTTCGGCTCAGGTCATGATCTCACGGTTCGTGAGTTCAAGCCCCACGTCGGGCTCTGTGCTGACAGCTCAGAGCCTGGAGCCTGTTTCAGATTCCGTGTCTCCCTCTCTCTCTCTCTCTGACCCTCCCCCGTTCATGCTCTGTCTCTCTCTGTCTCAAAAATAAATAAACGTTAAAAAAAATTTTTTTAAAAAGAAGAAGAATGAGGAATCTGGCAAAAATGTTACAAAGGAACAAGATAAATCTTCAGAAACTGACCCTACAGAAAAAGGAGTTATATGGCTTACCTGACAAAGAATTCAAAATAACTATAATAATCACTGAGGTCAAGATAAGGAAAACATTAACAAAGTGACAAGTTCAAGAAAGAGAATTTTTTTAAATACCAAGCAGGAAACAAGGAGCTGATCATACAATCACTGAATTATAAAATTCACCAAAAGAATTCAACAGCAAACTAGAAGAAGCAAAAGAATTAGCAAACTAAAAGATACATCATTAGAAGGCATCCAAAGGAGCAAAAAGAAAAGAAAAAATAATGAAAAAAAAAAAGGAAGAAAGCTTAAGGGACACATAGGATATCTACAAGAGGACTGTTTAACACATTATGGAGACCCCGAAAGTGAAGAAAGAGAAAGGACAAGAAAGCTTATTCAAAATAATTACTGAAGGGGCGCCTGGGTGGCTCAGTCGGTTGGGCATCCGACTTCAGCTCAGGTCACGATCTCGCGGTCCGTGAGTTTGAGCCCCGCGTTGGGCTCTGGGCTGATGGCTCAGAGCCTGGAGCCTGCTTCCGATTCTGTGTCTCCCTCTTTCTCTGCCCCTCCCCCGTTCATGCTCTGTCTCTCTCTGTCTCAAAAATAAATAAAACGTTAAAAAAATTAAAAAAAAATAATAATAATTACTGAAAACATCCCAAGTCTAGCTAGGGAAGGAAAGAGACATACAGATCCAAGGAAGTTAAATGTAATCCAAAAAAGATAAACCCAAATAAATTCACACCAAGACATATTATAATCAAATTGTCAAAAGTCAAACACAAAGAGAGAATTTTGAAAGCAGGAGTAAAAGGAAAGTGACTTGTCACATACAAAAGAACCACCATAACACTATCAGTGAATTCTTCTATAGAAACCCTGAAAGACAGAAGGTAGTGGGGCAATAATATTCAAAGTGCTAAAACAAACACACAACAAAAAAACCCTGTCAACCAAGAACGGCATACACCACATTAACACAATAAGGGATAAAAATCACATGATTATGTCAATAGATGCCCCCCAAAAAGAGCATTTGACAAAACTCAACACCCTCTCATGACAAAAACTCTGAACAAACTAGGAGTAGAAGAAATTAACTGAATATAACAAAGGTTATATATGAAAAGCCCAAAAATAACATCATACTCAAAAGCTTTTCCTTTAACTTTAAGAAAAAGGCAAAAATGCCCACTCTCACCACTTCTACTCCACCTAGTACTGGAAGTCCTCAACAGAGCAACTATGCACAAAAAGAAATAAATGCATCTTAAATATAAAAGAGGTAAAATTGTTCCTATTTGCAGATGACACAATCTTCCATGTAGAAAACCCTAACAACCTCATTAAAAATACTGTTAGAATAAGTGAATTCAGTAAAGTAACAGGATGCAATATCAACATACAAAAATCATTACATTTTTATACATTGACAATGAATTATCTGAAAAGGGAATTAGGAAAACAATCTCATTTACGATAGCATCAAGAGGAATAAAATACTTAAGAATAAACTTAACTAAGGTACTGAAAGACTTGTATACTGAAAACCACAAAATATTGATCAAAGAAATTAAACAAGATACAAACAAATGGAAAAATATCCCTTGTTCATGGATTGGAAGACTTAATACTGTTAAAATGTTCATACTACCAAAAATAAGATACAGATTTAACGAACCCCTATCAAACTCCCAATGGTATTTTTTACAAAAATAGAAAGGAATTCTACAATTCATAAGAGACCACAAAGACCACAAATAGCCAAATCAATCTTAAGGGAAAAAGTAAAGCTGGAGGCATCAAACTTCCCAATTTCAAAATCCATTACAAAGCTACAGTAATCAAAACAGTATGGTACCGGTGTAAAGACAGACATAGACCAATGAAACAGAATAGAGACCCTAGAAGTAAATCCATGCACATTTGGTCAAATGATCTCTGACAGGATGCTAAGATGACACAATGAGGAAAGGATAGTCTCTTCAATTAATGGTGCTGGGGAAACTAGATATCCACATGCAAAAGAACGAAATTGGAACAATATCTTACACCTCACATTAAAATCAACTCAAATGGATTAAACTTAAACATTATACCTGAAATTGTAAAACTCCTAGATGAAAACATAGGAAAAATCATTATTAGATTGGTCTTGGCAATGATTTCACAAACATGATAGCAAACGTATAGGTAATGAAAAAAAAAAACACCTGGGACTACATCAAACTAAAAAGCTTCTGCACAGCACAGGAAACAATCGGTAGACTGAACAGGCAGAGGGCGGAGTAGGAGAAAATATCTGCAAACCATATATGTGCTAAATGGTTAATCTTCAAAAAATATAAGGAACTCCTATAACTCAAGAGTAAAGTAACTAATAGCTCAGGTTTTAAAAAATGGGCAAAGGACTTGAACAGACATTTCTTTAAAAAGGACATAAAATGGCCAACAGATATATGAAGAAATGATCAACATCACTAATTATCAAGGAAATTAAAATCAAAACCACAATGAGAGGTCATGTGTCAGGATGGCAAAAAACAACAAAACAAACAACAGTAAAAACAGGTGTGGGAAAAGATGTGCAGAAATTGGAACCCTTGCACATTGTTGGTGAGCATGCAAGATGGTGCAGCCACTACAGAAAACATCATGGAAGTTCCTCCAAAAAATTCAAAATAGAACTACCAGGGGCACCTGGGTAGCTCAGTCAGTTAAGCCTCTGACTCTTGATTTCAGCTCAGGTCATGATCTCATGTTTTGTGGGTTCAAGCCCCACATCAGGCTTTGCACTGCCAGCATCCAGAGCCCGCTTGAAATTCTCTCTCTCCACTCCTCCCCCCTTACTCGCATGTGTACTTTCTCTCTCTCACTCTCTCACAAAAATAAACAAATAAACTTAAAAATAAATTTAAAGATAGAACTACCATACGATCCAGCAATCTTACTTCTAGGTATCTATCCAAAAGAATTGAAACGAGTATCCTGAAAAGATACTACCACTTTATACACATTGCAGCACTATTCACAAGTATCAAGATGTGGAAACATCCTAAATGTCCATCAATGGATGAACAGATAAAGAAATGTGGTATATACATGCAATGAAACACTATTCAGCCTTTAAAAAGAAGGCGATTCTATGATATGTGACAACATAAATGAACTTTAAGGATTATGCTAAGTAAAATAAGTCAGGCACAGAAAGACAAATACTGTATGATTCCACTTATACGAGGTATTTAAAACAGTCAAATTCACAGAATCAAAGAATAGAAAGGTGGCTTCCAGGGGCTACGGGCAATTACTAATCAAAGAGCATAAAGTTTCAGTTAAGCAGAACAAATAAATTCTAGAAATCTGTTGTACGACACTGTATCTGCAGTCAACAATGTATTTCAGACTTAAAAAAAATTAATGAGATTAAATTTCACGTCAAATGTTCTTAACACAATGAAGTATTTTCTTTTAAAAAAAAGGATATTTAGCCACTGAGTCTTCTAGATAAAACCACTCAAATATAGGCATTGTTACTAAAAATGTTCTTTTAGGGGCACCTGGGGCTCAGTTTGTTGAGCATCCAACTTCAGCTCAGGTCATGATCTCGCAGCTTGTGGGTTCAAGTCCCACATCGGGCTCTGTGCTGACAGCTCGGAGTCTGGAGCCTGCTTTGGATTCTGAGTCTCTCTCTCTCTTTCTCTCTCTCTCTCTCTCTCTCTCTCTCTGCCCCTCCCCTGCTTGCTCTCTCTCTCTAATATAAATAAATTTTTTTTAAATGCTCTTTTTAAATCTTCTATTTAGAATCTTAAAAACAAAAATAGAAACACTTTAAGGGGGAAGAAAGACACTAACTAAAAGTGTCATTGAGAGATCAGTTCACAATAAAATGTACAGGCTACACAAGGCAATGCAAATGCCAGGTGCACAAGACAACGGAAATGAAGAACTAGAAAACAGATCAAAATATATTCAAAATAATAAAAGAGATTTAAAAATAAATAGAAACCACACTCAAATTATCCTAGTACGTATATTAGTTTTCTAGGGCTGCTAAAACAAACATCACAGAATGAATGGCTTAAATCACATTTATCTTTTAGCAGTTCTGGAGGCTCAAGGTCCAAGGTCTGGTTTCTTCTAAGCCCTCTCTCCTTGACTGCAGGTGGCCATCTTCTTGCAGTGTGTTCAGAGGGTCAACTCTCTGTGGCCACACCTGTTGTCTTAATTTCCTCTTATAAAGACACAAGTCATTGTGAATCAGGACCCAGTCATATGACCTCATTTTACCTTAATTATCTCTTTAAAAGCCAAGCCCTGGGGTGCTTGGGTGGCTTAGTCAGTTAAACATCTGACCCTTGGTTTTGGCTCAGGTCATGATTTCATGGTTCATGAGGTCGAGTCCCCTGAGCCCCACGTCTGGGATTCTCTCTCTCCCTCTCTCTCTGTCTCCCTCTCTCTCTCAAAATAAATAAAATAAACTTTAATAAAAATAAAAATAAAAATAAAAAATAAAAGCTCAGTCCCCACATATAGTCACATTCTGAGGTACTGGGGGTTAGGACTTAAACATATGAATTTAGAGGGAACCATAATTAAGCCATAACAGTAGGGAAGGACGAAAAAGGCTGATGTGAAAACAAAATAAAATAAAACAAAACTTAAGGAAATGAAGAATACAATCTGAAAGTTAAAATCCAATTGATAGGTTAAACAACACAAGTTCAGTTGAGAGTTTTGACACAGAATTAGTGACCTGGGAAACATCTGTGGATAATATGTAATATGGCACAGAGAGATAGAAAGATGTAGAATGAGAAGTTAAGAGGGAGGGAGAATAAGATGAATTGGTACAATTTATGTCTTACTGAATTTCCAGAAATGATATTACGGAAATAAGGAAAAGGCAATATCTAAAGGAATAATGGTTGAGAATTTTCCAAAATTCACAAAATACGTTACTTTTAGAATTGGGAATCCCAAACTATTCTAAGCCAGATAAATGAAAAAAATAAATCCACATTTAGGCATATTGTAGTGAAATGCAGAACTTCACACACAAAGAGATCTTAAAAACAGTAATGAAGGGGAAAACATCACTGTCTAGAAAAGAATAAAAATCATAAAATTATGAAGACATCCGTAGTAATAGATACAATAGGACAACAGAATAATATCTTCAAAGTGCCAAAGGAAAAAAGTAGTCAGTTCTAGTTGTATATCCAGCTCCACTATCATTCAAAAAAAAGAAGTAAATAAAGAGAAAAAAATCTTCAACATATTTATGCCAAAAATGTTCATCACAATTATATCTAAGTATTAATTATAGAAAATTTTTATTTATTCTTTATACATTTTTGTATTTCAAAAACTTCTATGGTGAACCAATATTGCTTTTAACATCTAACATTTTAACATTAGCAATTAACATTAAACAAAGTAAAATTTAAATAGTGTATATAATTAATATGTATAATATATATTATATACATGAAGTTATTTAAAAAAGTTAAAAAAATGACTTTATAGTCATTCTCCCCATTTTAATCAAATGTCATCTTTCTTGGTGTATTATACTTCAGATCTCATTAAAATAAATAATTATTCAAAGCCTCTTATTCTTTCCCAATGAAGTTCGTGACTCCAAAATGACAAATTTAAAACAAGAAGTGGGTCACTGACCACAAGAAGTGGAATTCAGGTGTAACAGAGTTATAAGATTTTGTTGACAAAACACTCTTGAACCGACAGGGCACAGAACTTTGAGTTTGAGGTATCTGTGCTGGGCTCTCTCAGATGGGGTGTTCTTCCAGTGGGCTCCTCTCATGCCAGCAGTCAGAGTGTGGCCAATGAGCCACACAAGGAAGCTTGTTGGGATTTCAGACTCAGTTCATCTAGATTTGTTTTGGAAATTCCCTTCTTTTAATTAACTTCATTTTCAGTTTCTATCATTTGTTTACTAACATCTTGATTTTTTTAAATGTATCTGGCACTAATTATAAACTGATTGCTGTTGCTACAGCTTTCCTTCCAAAATAATACTCCATATACAAAACAATATTTGAAAATAAAATCAGTAAAACACAATCATACCACAATTACCTTTCCCAAGCACTTTTAAAATGAAAAACTATCATGCATAGCATCTAAAAAGTTATGGTCTTCTTTATAAGTTCTTATGTTTGGGGAAATTATTAAAATATATCATGACAAATAACTTGGCCATTTTGCTTTTCAGTGTTTCTTTGGAAAATGCCATATTTTAGAAAAATCATATCACCTTTTCTTTGTCCAAAAATTATTTTCATATAATATATAAATGTAAGGCTTTGAGGGGCGCCTGGGTGGCGCAGTCGGTTAGGCGTCCGACTTCAGCCAGGTCACGATCTCGCGGTCCGTGAGTTCGAGCCCCGCGTCGGGCTCTGGGCTGATGGCTCAGAGCCTGGAGCCTGTTTCCGATTCTGTGTCTCCCTCTCTCTCTGCCCCTCCCCCGTTCATGCTCTGTCTCTCTCTGTCCCAAAAATAAATAAATGTTGAAAAAAAAAAAATGTAAGGCTTTGACCTCACAATTTCAAATGTTTCACTGCAACTTTACTAGCATTTGGGCTCTGGCAGAATCCTGCTGTTTTCCTAGCAGTAAAATGACTTTAAAATAACTTCCCAGCTCACACTTTACTTGGTGAGCACAAAAGATGAATGCTTTAAAAATTCTCTAATCAATCTATAAAGCACTCTTGAGAAATTCAAGTTACTGTGTGAATTCTTTACATGCTGAGATTTGTAAGAATTTATGGACATTTTCTTCCTATTGTTTTCTATCAAATGATTCCCAGTTTATTAATTTGCAATCTTTATTCATGTTGGGTAGGTATGAAAAAAAAATAATCTCAAAGGGAGAAGCTTCACATAAAGCCATCGGGTAAGAACCTGTTTCAGTTCAAACAAACTTCGATTGGAAAGGCTCCTACTTTGTAGATACTTCCTTAAAAGTCTCTTTCTCTTCCAACATTTCATGGAAAGGTTCCACTTTGCAAACAAAAGAAGACATTTCGGTATGTGCGCTGATTTTAAAACGAACATTCCATTTTGCATGACTGAATAAAAATGAGGTTAAGAAATAGTAATAGATTGTGGCCGGAAGGCTTTCCCCTTACCTTTTTCACACACAAAATCTGAGTAACAAATGTTTCCACTCAAGCCCATGGCATCGCATCCAAACTGTTCCAGTGCCTCTTTTGCTCTTTATTAGTTTTTAAAAGGGTCTATCAATAAGGAAAATTTATGTTCTAATCTCTTCCACCCCAGAATACCAAATCTTTCCTAAGGTCATGATTTTCTTTACATCCCAAAGAAATGTTAGTAGATGCTGATAAAAAGAGATTAACTGCAGTGGAAAAGGTCAGGTGCTCAGCACCTGATTAAAACACTATGTCAATGTAATACAGTAGTGAAAGTACACCTTTCAGATAAATCAGAAGTGGGAAAAGAGTGGTATATTTTCAATACCCACTGGTTATGAGCATTCTGGTTTCACATGCTTGTGGGAGGCCATCTGGGCAATGAAGCCACTTGCAAGCTTTAAAAAACAAAACAAAACAAAACCATCCATTGCAAGAATCTTATTTATGAACTGTGAGCCAACACATAAAAATAAATACAGTTCATGAAACAGTACCTACCCTCAATATGTATGTACCATTACTGATATTTTCTACTCTATTCTTTTTTTGTTTAATGCTTTTGAGACCACTATGAGCCTGGAATGTGACCTGCTAACTGTAACCCTGGACTAGTTATTTACCCTCTTCGCATCTCGAGTTTTTCACTCCAAGTTCACCAAGTTAAATGAGATGACATTTGCAAAGTTCTTGGCACCTTGAGCTCTCAATGTATGTAATTCCTTCCTGTCCACACCACTCTTTTTCCTTTATTTAGAGTCTATGTTTATATTATGTTGACCAAAAACAAAATTAAATATATCCAAAAAAAAAGGCAACATACACACACGTATGATAGATGGCCATAGTAATGACTCTTAATTTATCACACCTGCCTGTATCTATGGTCTGTATGGTAGTCCTCTTCACCAACATATGACACGCTTTGCCCAATGGGATATAAACAAACGTGACACGAGCAGAGGCTTAAAAACTGCTTGTGCATTGGGCTTACCTTCCTGCTGCTGGGAACTCCCTCTTGTGACTTTTGGAACGCTGCCACCATGTCAACAAACCTACACAAGGCTGCCAAGCACTTGTGGTCCAGATGACAGCAGGAACCAACAGACAAACATGTGAGTAAAGGCCATCCTAAAGCATGTCAGATGACAGCCACAGAGATGTGCAAAAGAGTACCCAGCCAAGCCAGCCTGAATTGCTGAGCCACAGATACATGAGCAAATAAAGGGCTGTTTTATATCATTTTTTAAGCCACTGAATATGCTGGCTTTAAGTCACTAAATCTGGGGGTGATTTACTATGCAGCTCTTTCAGCTACATGGTTATTTTCAATTCTGTAGGAAAAAATTAATACAACTGGTTAATCTGTTTGAGAAGATGCAGACTAAGGAAATCCTCAACCTGGAGAAAATAGGGGTCAAAGGACTTTCTCCAGGAAATGCATGTAGCTCAAGTCCTTGATGGCTGAGTTAACATCATGTGTGTGTGTGTGTACACACACACACACATATATACACACACATATATACATATATATAATATATATGAATAATATATATGAATATATAATATATACATATATAATATATATGAATATATAATATATACATAATATATTCATATATATAATATATATGAATATATAATATATACATATATAATATATATGAATATATAATATATACATATATATAATATATACATATATAATATATACGAATATAATATATGAATATATAATATATACATATATATTATATATGAATATATATGAATATATATGAATATATAATATATACGTATATATAATATATATGAATATATATGAATATATAATATATACGTATATATAATATATATGAATATATAATACATGTTCATGTTATATTGTATATTAAAGAAACATAACATGTATATAATACATAAATACTCTCTCTTTTCTGAGAATACTACCAAAGAAGTAAAAGCAGGAATCTTTTATTCTCAGGTTACTCCCCAGCAAGATTGTGACTGAGCAATTTGGGTATGATTTTTCTTGAAAAAAAGAGGCAAATGATTTTTAAAAGGAAACAGAGACCTTTCCCCAGTATAAGCAAAGGGAAAATATTAAGATGTCATCTCAGAAACTTGTCAAACATATTTAGGGAAGTAGATAAAGTAATTATGATAACACAAAAATGAAGTCCTATTAAGTTCACTTTCAATTTAGAAAGACTATCACTGACCTTCCTGCATGCCTCAATTTATAGAAACATGATCAAAAGAGGTAATGTTTAAAATATGGGCCACAAGGTACTACATGAGAAATTTGGACAACAAAATACACATGTAGGGTCTAAGCAAAAATAAAAAGCATCTTAAAGTAACTAACTACAAGACTACTGGATTAAACTATAACTTGATCCAAGGGATTTTTTTAACGTGTTTAATAAGAAGGGAAATGACTAGAAAACAAGAGGGTGGGTTCTTGGTTGGACACCTCCCTTTTGTGCGGAATGAGACATTAGAACCTGATGTGACTGAACATTTCCCTGGGAGTGAGAATGAGGTTCACACTCACCCTGGACTCCTCCGATAACCTGACTTTCACTATCATATTCCTAAAGGAAACCATGTAGGCTGGCCCAAATATCCAGTTTTCCTGACATCTGCTGTCTTGTCCTAAAATAATAAATTCACCTTCCTATTTATAGATGAAAAGAATATTTTATTTACATATACAATAAAAAAGTGACTATTTCTTGAAAAGGTTAAGGTCTCTGCTAGAACCCATTTTTCTCTTCATTTAGATTTCATTTTATAAGGCAATATTTTGCTTCATTACAAACATTTGTGTCTTTGGGGCACCTGGGTGGCTCAGTCGGTTGAGCGTCTGACTTTGGCTCAGGTCATGATCTCGCGGTCCGTCAGTTCAAGCCCCGCGTCAGGCTCTGGGCTGATGGCTCAGAGCCTGGAGCCTGCTTCTGATTCTGTGTCTCCCTCTCTCTCTCTCTCTCTGCCCCTCCCCTGCTCATGCTCTGTCTCTCTCTCTCTCTCTGTCAAAACTAAATAAACATTAAGGAAAAAAACAAACAAACATTTATGTCTTTTTTTCATAATATTAAAGAATTCTGGACTCAGAAGAGACATTAGAAGCCGTCAGGTTTAACCAGTCACCCAAAGCAGAAGTCTTTCCCATATTCTCCCCTAACAAGGGTTTTTTCCAGTAGCCGCTTTAACACTTCTACTGGCAGGGAAGGGACTCACTGCAATACCGACAGAACAGTTACTTTAATTTCAGATGGCTTCAATAGCTAAAAAGCTCTTGCTTATATTAAGCCCAAACTGATTCTCTATAACCGTGATCCATTCATCTTTCCGCTTTTCTGTCCTCTGGCACTACACAGATTAAGGCTACTCCCAATTGTACATGACAGCTCCTCAAGTATTTGAAGATAGTGGTAACATTCCCCAGGCGAAAACCCAGATTTCACAGTTCCTCCAATAAAAGAGTCAGAAAACCCTTTATTAGTGTGGTCTGGCCTCCACACGCAAACAGACGGCCGATGAACCTTTCGGCATATGGACTGGGACATGACTGAAATGTACTAGACCTGGCTTGATATTACAGAGTAGTACTGTTCATTGCCTCATTTTGGAAAACAATGCTTCCTATAATGGCATAAGCTCTTTTAACGCTCATGACACACGAGTGATTCCCACTTGAGCCTCCAGTCAGCTAAAACTGTAAGAGGCGTAGTAAACAAACTTCTAGTAAGAATACAACCTGAATTTTTCTGGTAAAATCCAAGTGTAAGGTTTAGAGTTGTCTCTAACTTTACTTTTGTTATTTTCGATCCATCACTAAGTGTATGGAGCTGCTTCTTAATGCCGATTCCCTTAGCTAATTTCCTCAGTTTCTTTATCACTCAAATTACTGATGGGCTCATAGGCCAGGGGCTGACCCAGAGCCCGGTACCACACCATTAGAGACTGCTGAGGGTCATCTGGCTATTGTTCTTTTTAACATGTGCTTCTTCATGCTATGCTAAAACCATAAAACTTTCTGCTTTTCTTCAGTATAAAATAATGAATCACTATCCCAAAGGCACTGGGTTTCTAGCGAAAGTCACCCTTGTTTAAAGGAGAATGCAACGTACCCTGAGAGTCTGCTAACATTTGGTGTATAAAGGTTGATTAAAAAAAAAAAAAGAGGGGCACCTGGGTGGCTCAGTTGGTTGAGCGTCTGACTCTCGATTTCAGCTCATATCCTGATCCTCATCCCAGGGTTGTGGGATCACACCCCATGTCAGGTTCCACACTGAGCATGAGATTCCCTCTCTCTCTCTCTCTCTCCTCTGCTTATGCTCTCTCTCTCTGTCTAAAATAAAATAAAATGAGTTAAAAAAAATAAAACTTAAATTTAAAAAAAGAATGCACTTTTTATACACTATATTACTTAATCACCAAGCTAGTTCCATAAAATAGGTATTATCATTTTTACTTTATACCTAGAAAAACTCAGTGTGGCTAAAAGTGCAGGTTCTCTTGAGTCAGAAAGCCTGCATCTAAATTCTGACCGTGCCTAATCTATCAGCTACTGGACCATCGGCAAACTACTTAACCACTGTCAGCGGTCTCTCCTCCTAAGATTTTTATGAGAAATAAATAAAATGACATACATAAATCATGTAATACAGTACTAGGCAAATAGGAAGATCTTGATAAATATTATCTATAATTCTTATAGCCTAAGACAAGAGAGTTAGAAAAGTGGCAGAGGCAGGACCTGAAGCAGAGTTGCCTGACCCCAAAACAACCACAAATATATATAGTCAAGGACATATGGAACTAATTTCATTTTTCCCCTAGCAAATACAATTTGTCTTCCTGGCCATATTCTCTGATACAGTAAAAAATAAAGATACAATTTTGAGACTACTAAAAGGAACAATGCAACCATGGACATAGCCCAGTTAGAGATTTTATAGTGACAACTTAAAGACAAAAACCAGGCTAAGAACTAGGTCACAGGAAAGATGAGTTACAAGGCAGACAAGTGGCAGCTCAAGGCAGGGCTTTTGTGAGATGGCAACAAATTCATTTGCTGTCCAGTATTTGAAGGCAAATGCTGAATGGCATTTTGATTTTGATGAGTTGTATGCATAGTCCTGGTTCTTTTCTTTTTTAAGTTTATTTATTTATTTTGATAGAGCATGCATGAGCAGGAAAGTGGCAGAGAGAGAGGGAGAGAGACAAAGAAGCCCAAGCAGGCTCCATGCTATCAGCACAGAGCCCAATACAGGACTCAGACTTACAAACCGTGAGATCATGACCTGAGCCAAAGTCAAAAGTTAGATGTTTAACCAACTGAGCCACCCAGGCATCCCTGTCCTGGTTCTTAATACATCCTTCACCTTCCTGAGCTTTGGACTGCCACCTAAATTTTCATAAATAAAACTAAACCTCAAAAAGCTATTCGTTAGCATAACATAGTATTAACAGACATGTCGATATTCTTAAGGATACAAATCTCAAAAGAAGATATACAAGTTGTCAACAAATATATGAAAAAATGCTCAACATCACTTATCATCAGAGGAATGTAATTCAAAACCACAATGAGATATCATTCCACACCTGTTAGAATAGCTGTCACCAAAAACACAAGTACTGGCAAGGACGTGGAGAAAAGGGAACCCTTGTACACTACTAGTGAGAATGTAAATTGGTACAGCCATCATGGAAAACAGTATGGCGGCCCCTCAAAAGATTAAAAATAGAACTACCACATGATCCAGTAATCCTGTATCTAGGTATATACCCAAAGAGGAGGAAATCATTGTCTCAAAGAGATACCTGTATGCCCATGCTCACCGTAGCATTATTCACAGTAGCCAAGATAAATGGAAACAAACTAAGCGTCTATCAAAGGATGAATGGATAAAAAAAATACGATGTGTGTGTATGTACATAACAGAATATTATTTGGCCTTTAAAAAGAAGAAAATCTTGTCATATGTATTAATTTTGAGGATGTAATGCTAAGAGAAATAAGCCAGGCACAGTAAGACAAATACTGCATGATCTTACTTACATGCGGAATCTAAACAGTTGAACTACTAGAAGCAGAGTAGAACAGTGGTTGTCAGGGGTTGGAGGAAGAAGTGGTGAGATGTCTATCAAAGAGTATAAAGTTTTAGGTATGCAAGAGGAATATGGTCCAGACATCTAAACTACATCAATGTGATTACAGTTAACCACAAGAAGTACTGTATACTTGAAATGGGTTAAGTGAGTAGATCTTAAATGTTCTCACCGCACACACATATACACACATGTGCAAAAAAGGTAACTATGTGAGATAATAGATATGTTAATTAGCTTGATTATGATAACCATCTCACAGTGTTTATATGTATCAATTCATCACACTGTAAACCTAATTATACATACAATTTTTGTCAATTATAACTCAATAAAGCTGGGACAAGGATATAAAGACAGAAGATGTAATTGTCTACTTTATGGTATTTAGTACAAAAGAAATCTATTTCCACGTTGGAGCAAAGTTGAGGAGGTTATATCAAACACATAATAACTGGAATAAAAGACAACAAAAATGTACATCTACAACAAGGTAATTGGGGCACCTGGGTGGCTCAGTCAGTTAAGCGGCCAACTTCGGCTCAGGTCATGACCTCGCAGTCTGTGAGTTCAAGCCCCGCGTCAGGCTCTGTGCTGACAGCTCGGAGCCTGGAGCCTGTTTCCGATTCTGTGTCCCCTTCTCTCTGACCCTCCCCCATTCATGCTCTGTCTCTCTCTGTCTCAAAAATAAATAAACGTTAAAAAAATTTTTAAAAAAACAAGGTAAGGTAAGATAAAAGGATAGATTATCAATTTTGCTTATCTATATAGATTAAGACCACAAGAAATAAGAATGGAAATTCTGTTCTTCCAAGAGAACAAGAAAGAAGCACTCTTCCACTATCAGATATCAGTCCAGCCAAGTCTGCAACTGGCATCTTCAGATGGTAGATATTAAGGTATTGATGTGACATAAAAAGTACCTCAATGTTGTAAAAAGAGCATGCATCCATCATTTAACTCAGAGTAACAACTTCCGGTTGTAAAGTAGCTTTATATTTTCATCCTACCTGTAAACACCCTGTCATGGAGAAAGGCTGACAAAATATGATGAGTGAGCTGAAAAGTTCTGAAAGGCTGACTGGAGCTAAAGAACAAATAAATAAAACATCAGTAGTAAAACAGCAGCCCTGTAGATACATCACTCCTAGAAAAAGTACTCGAAATATATATCTAACTAATGTGTGGGGTCAGTAGTGTTACTTTTAGTTGGGTAATATACTGAAGTATTTGTAAGATTTTCCTATATGTGGTAGTCATGCATTCTCTGGAAGCAACTTAGACAATTAAGAATTACATTAACACTTTCAGGTCACTGGAGTATCATTTAAAATGTCACTTTTAGGGCGCCTGGGGGACTCAGTTAAGCGTCCAACTTCAGCTCAGGTCATGATCTTACCGGTCATGAGTTTGAGCCCCGCATCGGGCTCTGTGCTCACAGCTCAGAGCCTTGAGCCTGCTCTGGGTTCTGTGTCTCCCTCTCTCTGTGTCCATCCCCTGCTCACACTCTGCCACTCTGTCAAAAATAAATAAATATTAAGAAAAAAAATTTTTTTAAATGTCACTTTTATATGTTGTTAATTAATGCATCTTTTGAAAGGAAAACTCAGTAAGTTCCCTCAATCAACAAATATTTACTGAGTACTTAATATGTGCCAGGTGGGCACTGCACTGTGCAGTTAATACCACAGCAAAGCACGGAGACACAAGCCCTGCCTGCATTGGACAGAACAGGCTACATAATGCTGTGATAATAAACCACCAAAAATCTCTGTGCCTTTACACAACACACGTTTGTTTCTCACTCATGCTACCTGTGCCATGCATGGGCCTCTGCTCGCTCAGGGACCTGGGCTGACACGGGCTCATCACCTGGTAGCTGAACCATCTGGATCATGTGGTCTTAGAGGCCACGTTAGAAGAACAAAGCATGAAGAACCATACATCAGGGAAAGGGCCTGGGCCAATGATGGCACACATCACTTCTGGTTACAGTCACATGCTCTAACTGTAAGAGGGCTCAGAGATACAGAAATAAAATCTCTGTATTTGAGAAAAAGAGGAGAATCAAAATATTGTCAAGCACTGGTAGGTAACACTGCCCTCAAAACACAATTTGATAGGAAATATATATGGGTAAAAAGGCAATTAAAACACAGTGTGGTGAATGTTATGATGCGGATGATGCATGATATTGTGAGAACATATAGAAGGAACACTTTTCCTGACCTTTAAGTAGCCATCTAAGGAGACACCTGAATAAATATGAGCTAGCCAGAGAATAAGCAATGGGAAAGGGGGTGGTGGGTGGAGGGACTTATTTGAAGACCCAGGGGTGAGAAAGCACAAATTTTATTCATAGAAGTAAAAGAAGTTCACTTTGGATGAACTTAGTGTTTTGGCAAAAGGAACAAAAGGGCAGAATAAAGAGGTGAGCTGGGGCCACATTATTTAGAGCCTTATAAACTTGGACTTTATTATGAAGACAATGAAAATCCACTGCAGAGTTGTAAGCAGGAATATCCAGGTTTTAGAGGAATCACCGCAGTATGGAAAATGAATGAGAAGGGGGTAGCCGCTGCAGAAATCCAAGGAAGAAACTAGGAGAGTAGCAGTAAGGATAAGTCTACGTAGATGGATTTGAGAAACACTTAACAGGTAGAATCAAAGAGTCTCTGTGATTTACCGCACGTCTGAGATAAGGGACCACAAGAAAGAATGAACAATATCTAAGTGTTTGGCCTTAGCAACTGGTTAGCTAATGAGCCATTCACTGGTAGGGAACAGAGGAAGCCGGCAGGGGTGGGGTCTGGGGTGTGAAATGAGTTCAACTGTGGATTTATTTAGCTTGAATATTGTTGATATACTCAAATAGATATTAGTCAGTATGATATGAAACTCAGAACTAAAATTAGGGATAAATATAAATATTTTAGAATCACACATATAAAAATAGTCAATTAAGTCAAAAGGGTCGATCTCATTCAAGGAGCCTGAATAGAATAAGAAAATCAGACTACAACCCTGAGTGATGGGAGCCTAAAGAACACTATAAGAGCAGTACCATGAGAGGAGAGAATAAAGAAAGGAGGGAAAGGTATGGCATCAAAAACCAAGAAGGTAGAGCATTTCAAGATGGCAGGAAAGGTGGTAAGTGCCAAGTGCTAGAGCTCCCTCCCCCTCTCTGGTAGAGCAAAATAAAGACTGAGAGATATCCATTGGTTGGTTTGACTAGGAGATCACAGGTGACCAAGTAGATCTGGGACCTGCAAAGGATGATGTCAAGACTCGTGGCAAAGAGCAAGACAGAGATAGGTGCTAAAGCCTCTTAGTGAGTGAAAGGGATAATCACCAAGTTACTAGAAGACAGAATGGAACAAGTACAAGGTGAATGCCGGAAGCCTCCAAGGACTTTATATGAGGGTGGGGGGTTAATTTTTGAAGACATAATAATAAATCTGCACTGCATATTAACAAACGTCTATCACAAAGAATATTTTGCTTCTATCCTCTTTTGAAACATTAAAGGGATTTTTTTTTGCCTCATTCTACAAAGTAAAAGGATATTCCTATGGCTCTGTTGTGCTTTCTTTGATTAGAGATGTTGTGACATTACTAGCTGAAAGGATTTTTATCTATCTTTTTATATTTCCGCTTGCAATATAACTCTTACTTCCTAAAGTAAAATTCAAACTCATTTCCTACTAAAAGGATATACTCATAAATCAGTGTGTCACACATGGCTCATGAGGAAGTGTTAAGTGATTTTAGTAAGAATTATTTGCACATGTGCAGGCTGCAGTAAAAACTGCCAAGTCTGGAAATAGTTTTAAATACAGGTACTTTCTCATGCCTAACTAAAAGAGCATGACACCATTATTCCTAAATTGAAGTGGTATATGGCACCTATAATCTGATGACTCTAAGAATCTGTACTGTGCTAAAGAAAGAAACTGAAAAATCCTGTAGCGTTTTAGCTACCCCTATAGTCAGAATAGTATGGGAAGTTGCCTGAACATAATCTTCCTTCAGCGGGTTTTTCAAGCCAAATATGTTACCTTTTCTGTAGCAAATACTAAAATTAGGCTTGAGGAAAAAGATCATAGAATTCTATACCTAGAAAAGAATTTAAGAAGTTACCTGCCAACTATGCTTTCCTTGGTCACAAGGTAGAACTTTAAACCATTCTTAAAAGACAACCCACCATCTGCAGAAGAAATTTGACTAACACCTCTCTGATGTGGTATCAAGCTTGCTGTTGTTGAAAAGGGCAAATATGGAAGACATTCTCCTTGGAAGCTAGTTAAGTTTTACCTGGGTGCCATGCCTACAATTAGATTAGTCATTAAGACTAGAAATAAAGACCATATTGACAGACTTGGAAGGAAACAGCTCATTAAAAATTATTATTGGGCCGCTTGGGTGGCTCAGTAGGTTAAGTGACCGACTTTGGCTCAGGTCAGGATCTCATAGTTCATGAGTTTGAACCCTGCATCAGACTCTGCACTGACAGTGCAGGGCCCACTTTGGATCTTCTGTCCTCTCCTCTCTCTGCCACTTCCTCTGTCTCTGTCTCTGTCTCTTTCTCTCTCTCTCTCAAATAAATAAAACATTAAAAAAATCTTCTTTGTTGGGCACCTGTGTGGCTCAGCTCAGGTCATGATCTCACAGTTCGTGGGATAGCGCTCTGTGTCAAGCTCTCCACTGACAGCACAGAGCCTACTTGGGATTCTCTCTCTCTCTCTCTCTCTCTCTCTCTCTCTCTCTCTCTCTCTCCACCCCTCCCCTGCTTTCTCTCTCTCACTCCAAATAAATAAATAAATAAACAAACAAACATTTAAAATTCACTGTTATATTTACTGTAAGGATTTGTTAGGAATGTTCTTGAGGATGTCATTCTCTACATTTTAGAGTGTTCTCTTTATGAAAACTCCCAGGAAAATTTTCCTTTTGGTTTTCCTAAGAAAGACCTGTAGTGCTTCTCCCAAATATACACTGTATAATGCAATGCATGGTCTTTAAGCCTGAGACTGGGTTCTCTGTTGATTACTTGCTAATATTTTATGGGACAGCTTTAACGTTTCCCCACCATCAACATGGAGGAAGATATCCAGAAAAGCATGGAGCAGAAAATAAAATTAATGCAGAGACTGAAGAAGAGTATAGGAAAAACTACACAGCATACAAAGGGAATTTGTTTTGTGGCAATTCTAGGTGTGTGTGTGTGTGTGTGTGTGTGTGTGTGTGTGTGTCTGTGTGTGTGTCTGTTGTGTGTCTGTGTCTATGTATTTTTTTTCTTTCTGAACATTTTCATCACACAGAACCCATTATTTAAGTACAGTATATTAACTATTCACTGCTGAGGAATAAATTATCCCAAAATGTAGTGGTTTGTAACAGTAAGCATTTATTATCTCACAATTTCTGTGGGTCAGCAATCTGAGCACAGTTGAACAGCATCCTCTGGCTCAGAGGCCAGGTCACAGGCTACAGTTCCCACACCAGCAGAGGCAACAGTCTTCTCAAGGCTTGATTTGGGGAGGCCTGGCTTACAAACACACTCACATGACTGCTGGTGGGTCTTAGGTCCTTGAGGGATGTTTGGAAACAGCTCCTTGCCACACGGGCCTCCCATAAGACTACGGAAATTGTGTGTGGTAATTTTGCTCCAGAGTAAGGGTTCCAAGAGAGAGACAGACAGACAGACAGCGGCAGAGATGGAGACAGACAGAAAACAAGGCAAACAAGACAGAAGTCTAATCTTAGAAATAATACCCCATCATCTTACTATATTTTATTCATTAAAAGCTAGCCACTTGGTTCAACCTACACTCACCCTACACTGGCTTGAATATCAGAAGCAGGGAACATCAGGACGACCTCAAAGGCTGCCCACTGCATACAGTTACTGTCATTTTCTCCTATGACAGGGGTCCCCCTTTACTTCAATAGGGATCTGAGTTGAAAAAAAAATGGAGCTTGATAGGTTTGCCTTAAGCAAAATGGAACGTATTTAAATTTTCTTAAGCAATAGTCATGCGAGCAGAAAATGGAATTCACTTGGTCAGTCAGTCCTTAACCTTGACCACACTTTGGTCAATAATAAGGCCTTTCCTGAGGCTTTACTATGAACATGGATTTGTAAAACTTTCCAGGAACTCATTCTTACTATATTCTAACCTGATACAAGTTATTCATGGACAAGAGGCCATGAGATCCTTTATCTTGAAACAATCTCATGGTCCCTATTAGAAACTGAACTTGGCTACAAAGTAATTACAACTGTCCAGGAATATTCAGTGTGCATCAAGGCCAAGTCTACTTTCTAGAAGACTTTCCAGATGATCCTTTTTCTATCCAGGTCTCTCTCTATTCTCTCCTACTGATTTTAGGTAGGGCAACCATATGTGTCAGAGTGCCCCGACACCGCAGTTTAAGTAATGCTTTGTAGTTTTCTTCCTTATTTCTACTCTGGCTACAGGGAATGGGATAAAGGGATCACCTTGTATCGTCTTCTTTTGCTAGTGGGAAGGGTTCAGAGAAAGAAAAGGCAGAAGTGAAACAGGAAATGCTCATTGCTAACTCTTCCCAATCTCTCTGTTCTCCAAGCAGTGGTGCACAGTCGACATATATTTAATAAAAGAAGAAAAGGCTCAGACTATTGAGCAGAGTTTGAAAGATATATGTGGCACGGATAAAATACACCTAAGGACAACATTAAAAACAAAGTAAGCTAAATTCACAGGAAAAATATGGGCAAGGCTGTTTTGACTCCCTCTTAACCCTTCTGGGCAAATGAGAACTTCCTGGCTAGCTGTAAGAGCAGACAGAGCAATCCACAAAGCAGATGGCTCCAATCCAAGCCAATTATACAGGTCACAATTTCCCAGTCCAGTGCTTTTCCTGGGCTACAATGGAAGAGATAACGTAGATATGCAACCATGTGATTTACTATCTACTCTGCCTTCAACCAAAGTCGGGAAGAAACATTGCTATGAGCAGTGCTATGCCCAGAAGCTTTCAGGCTCAGGTTCAATTTAATTATTTTTTTTTCTTTTTTAATTCAAATTCTGCCCCTCTCATGACCTCATCTTTTGCCTTTAGCAAACTCCTCCTTAACTTTCCCAGAAGGAGGAGTTGACTTGAACAAATATTTCTGTACCTCCAATTATTTCTTCACTCACACTATAATATTGCTAGCATGGAAAGGGGGCCCTGTTGCCAGGGCAACCAGGAGGAGTGCATAAGTTCAGCCTCAGTTGGATTCTCTATTCTAATTGATCAAATTCCAGCTGTGTTCTTGACTTATCCCAATTTTGTAGACATAAGGCGGCAAAACATCCCATAATTTCTCTGACAAATTATATATTTACCCATATCTTCATAAGGTCCCACTGACCAGTATCTTTTCTCCTAAATCCACTAACTCAACTTATTTATTTCTAATAATCATAGATGACATTGAAAGTGTTCAGAACAGACATGGCATGAGAAACACCCAACACAATGAATATATTCACCAAATCAAAATGTATGCTAGAGGTACACAAGAACTGAACCAGAGCATGTTAACTATCAATCGATCAATAATACCTTGAAACCATTCCTTCCTGCTATCAAATAGATTTCTCTGATCAATTACTGTGCTTTTAATTACCTGATTGGCCATATGATATTAACACTGCATACAACTAGATTAGATTCTGCATACACATCAATCAGATTTTGATGTGAAATTCATTCATTCCTTTTCTGTCACATCATAGTTACAATGATTTTGTAAAAATAATTATATATATATCCCCTTTATAGGAAGAAAGACACTGTTAGAAAGTGCAGAAGGAGGCTTGGAACTGCAATCATACCATGTACCTGGAATAATGCTACTGACTACCATATGCGGCCACTCTTACCTCAACTAGGAAGCGATTATGTGCTTCCTGATATCCTAATTCTTCCTGGATACAGTTTCCAGTCTCCTTGTGCTTGGTTGGGGCCAAGTAATTAGTGCTAATCAAAGTTGTGTGTCAACTAGTCTTTAACAAAGCAGTAAAGAGTATCCAATGGAAAAAAGACAGTCTCTTCAACAAGTAGTGTTGGGAAAATTGGACGGTGACATGCAGAATGAAACTAGACCACTTTCTTACACCATACACAAAAATAAATTCAAAATAGATGAAAGACCTAAATGTGAGACAGGAAACCATCAAAATCCTAGAGGAGAACACAGGCAGCAACCTCTGTGACCTTGGCCAAAACAACTTCTTACTAGATATGTCACCGAAGGCAAGGGAAACAAAAGCAAACATGAACTATTGGGACCTCATCAAAATCAAAAGCTTCCACACAGTGAAGGAAACAATCAACAAAACTAAAAGGCAGCCTGTGGAATGGGAGAAGGTAATTGTAAATCACATATCTGATAAAGGGTTAGTATCCAAAATCTGTAAAGAACTTAACAAACTCAACACCCAAAAAACAAACAGCCCAGGTAGGAAATGGGCAGAAGACATGAATAGACACTTTTCCAAAGACAACATCCAGATGGCTAACAGACACATAAAAAGATACTCAACATCACTCATCATCAGGGAAATACAAATCAAAGCCACAATCGGATACCACCTTACACCTATCATAATGCCTAAAATTAACAATACAAGAAACAATAGGTGTTGGAGAGAATGCAGAGAAAGGGGAACCCTCTTGCACTGTTGATAGGAATGCAAATTGGTGCAGCCACTCTGGAGAATAGTAAAGAGGTTCCTCAAAAGAATGGAAAATAGAATTACCCTATGATCCAGCAACTGCCTTATTAGGTATTTACCCAAAGGATACAAACACAGATTTGAAGGGGTACATGCACCCTTAAATTTACAGCAGCATTATCAACAATAGCCAAATTATGGAGAGAGCCCAAATGTCCACCAACTAATGAATGAATAAAGAAAATGTGGGGTGTATATATATATATATATATATATATATATATATATATATATGATGGAATATTAATCAGCTATCAAAAAGAATGGAATCTTGCCATTTGCAATGACATGGATGGAGCTAGAATGTATTATTATGCTATGTGAAATAAATCAATCAAAGAAAGACAAATACCATATGATTTCACTCATATGTGGAATTTAAGAAATAAAACAGATGAACATATGGGAAGCAGGGGGAGGGGAAGGGGAAGAGGAGAGAGGAAAACAGACCCCAAGAGACTCTCAGTGATACAGAACAAACAGAGTTGAAGGAGGGAGGTGGGTGGGAGATGGACCAAATTGGTGATGGGTATCAAGGAGGGCATTTGTTGTGATGAGCATTGGGTGTTGTATGTAAGTGATAAATCACTAAATTCTACTCCTGAAACCAATATTGCACTGTATGTTAACTAAAATTTAAATTAAAAAAAATTTTGGGGGTGCCTGGGGGGCTCAGTTGGTCGAGCGTCTGACTTTGGCTCAGGTCATGATCTCACAGTTCATGAGTTCGAGCCCCATGTCAGGCTTTGTGCTGACAGCTCGGAGCCAGGAGCCTGCTTTGGATTCTGTGTCTCCTTCTCTCTCTGCCCCTAACCCACTCACAGTCTGTCTCTGTCTTTCTCAAAAGTAAATAGACATTAAAAATTTTTTTTTTAATTTTTTAATTAAAAAAAAAAAAAGAAAGATGTTTTTTACACAGTTAAAAAAAAAAAAAAAGTTGTGAGAAGAAGTTACATTCCATCAGAATGTTGAATTATTTCCCTGAGACTCCAGGAGCAACTCTCAACATTACAATGTAGTTACTATTTCAACCACGGTCCCAGAGGGAGGATGATGAAGCAGAGTCCTCCAACCGACTCACAATGAAATGTAGTGTGAGTAAAAAACAAATTTCGTTGTCTTAAGCCATTGAAATTTTGGATTTGTTTGTTACTGACACAGACTCTAACCTATCCTGACTGGTAGAATCTTAGTTTTAAGATCTTATCACTGGAGCCTGCTGTTCAGTGTTCTAATTCTGAGATACCAACTTCAGTGGCTTTTAACATGGAGCCCATAAACTCCCTCACACTGTATGCAAAATTTAGGAGGCTGGGGAAGAAGATCCACGGTGTTCATTAAATTCTCCAAAACTCCTGACTTTAGCTCTGCCTTGTTGCTGATTCTTAAGTAATCTATGAGTTTAGTCTCTAACCATGATAGGTAACCTCTGGTTGCCAACCTTGACTTGGATCTCCTTGCCCTAGACTCCTACCTTGTCTTTGTAACCCATCATCATTCATTGTCTGGCTATGATGAAAATGTGCCTGTGACCTGCCTCCAGAGCTGAACCAGCTCTGGATACTTGTTTGATCTCAAGGAGATCAGTCTTTAAACTGTAACTGGGGGCGCCTGGGTGGCGCAGTCGGTTAAGCGTCCGACTTCAGCCAGGTCACGATCTCGCGGTCCGTGAGTTCGAGCCCCGCGTCGTGCTCTGGGCTGATGGCTCAGAGCCTGGAGCCTGTTTCCGATTCTGTGTCTCCCTCTCTCTCTGCCCCTCCCCCATTCATGCTCTGTCTCTCTCTGTCCCAAAAATAAATAAACGTTAAAAAAAAAAATTTTTTTTAAAAATTAAAAAAATAAAAAAATAAAAAAATAAAATAAAATAAAATAAACTGTAACTGGTAATCAGTGCCCAAAGTAGGTACTCGAAAAATGTTCTTTTAATCAATGAGGCTGATCTCAAACAGATCAACAGTGTCTGATACCTTGCTCCTACGAAAGATAAGGAAAAATGGCTATTGTGAATTTTAATTAAAAACCCTCCCAAAGCCTGACGAGTCTAGGTAATAAAGTCTCTAGAAGCAATTCCCCAAATAGGTGCACAAATCTAGCTTTTCTACTAGTTTAATTTAGGTCATTGAATTTTTAGAAACTTACTCTAAACGGACTTACCTTAGATGATGCAGTAAAGTGATAATCAAGGCCACCCTATCCAGACAAGTGAATTGTTTAAGCAGCTGACGTTCTGTAGCTTAGCTGTCCTTTCTGCTGAGCCCTGTGTTAACCTAACATGATCCTAACAGAAATATCATATCTGTTGCTCATTTAAGACCTATGTAATCCTGTTTACTTATCAGTTTTATGTAGATCCATATATTCAGTTAAGATGTCACTGTAAGGTTCAGTATAAGCTACAGCCTCTTATCTCTCTGTAGTTACTTATAACCTTATCATCAATGATTCATTTTTTTAAGTTTATTTATTTGAGAGAAAGAGAGTACATGCACACACGAGCAGGGGGAGGGGCAGGGGAGGGGGAGGGGGAGGGAGAGGTGGGGGGAGAGAGAGAATCCCAAGCAGGCTCTGCGCCGTCAGCAGAAAGCCCAATGTGGGGCTCAATCTCATGAACTGTGAGATCATGATCTGAGACAAAATCAAAAGCCCGGCGCTTAACCAACTGAGCCACCCAGGTGCCCTGACCAATGATTTATTTTATATGCTTAGCTTTAAGTTTGCACATCAAATTCTCTAATAAAAGTAAAATGGTTTAATAAATAAATTTGACTATCTAATAAATGTTATATATACATATACATGTATAACAGTATATTGAATAACATATATTACATATAATATACATTTTATATTAAAAATGTGCATATTTAGGGGCGCCCAGGTGGCTTAGTCGGTTGAGCATCTGACTTTGGCTCAGGTCATGATCTCACAGTTCGTGAGTTTGAGCCCGCATCGGGCTCTGTGCTGACAGCTCAAAGCCTGGAACCTGCTTCAGATTCTCCCTCTCTGCTCCATCCCCACTCATGCTCTGTCTCTCTCGGTCTTAAAAATAAATAAAACATTAAGAAAAAAAATTGTTTTAAATGTGCATATTTAGGTAGTATATGGACGATCTTGAAGCAAACAAATCTATTAACATTTTTCCTAAAAAACTGCATATGTGGTATATATTCTTCTCTATTATTACACAGAATGCTGAACATCTTAATGCTTTGCAACATCCCTGGGAACCATCCTCCTCATCTTTTAAAATATGCATTTTGGGGGGAGAGAATTAAACTATGTAGTCTACAAAATACAAGTCAAAATCTAATACCCCTTTTCTGTCTTCATATTTTGTGTATATTTTACTAATCTTTTATTGTAAAGGACATAAAGCAGGTTTTTTTTTTCAATTAGGTAAGGGTATCCATTTAATACATTACTTAAATATGATGTTTTTCTATGTCTTTTGTAACTAACTTGTTCAAGTATTTTATGCACATTTGCTTCTCTAAGAAAAAAAAAAAAAAAAGTAGAGCGTCAGGGTACCCTGGCAGTAGCCTAAAGGAAACTGAAATAGAAAGAAGCTAAGCAGTTCCAATGAGATTCTCCTCTCGAGGAAAACACAAGCGGGGCTCATTTATCTTTACCACAGAAAGGCACTATCCTCCCGATCCTGTGCAAGAGTAGAAGTTGTAGACATTCCTGACTCAGCAGCCAGAGTAGTGAACACAACAGTGCTACAAGTGATGTTACCTTGACAGGGAACGATTGGAATGATGAAACATTTTATTAACAGAATTCTGTTTACTGGTTCTCTGATTCCCTCAAGAATAACTATGGGGTTAATAGGTGACAAAGGGGGTTACTTGTCACCGAAATGTCACTTTCTCAGCTCGTGCTGGGTCCCTCTTATTCATTTATTAAATTAAACTATATAACTTCTGATAAAACGTAAGCCTCAGGCTATCATATACATCAACTTTTCATGCCTGGAAAGTAATGATTTCCTACATGCTCACCACTGGGAAAAAGGAACTGAGATGAAAATTAAAGATATTCATTATTACACAGTCTCTAGATAATGGATATTCACACACATGCACATATGCATGACTGCCACGTCATTAATTCCCATGTTATCATCAATAATTTCACCAAATGTTCCCTCTTTGCAAAAAAGACAAACTTAGCAAATAATCATTTAGTAACTTAATATATGTTTGATTTCCTCTTCTGAAGCCTGATTAAATATTATATTAGCTCTGTGTATTTGCTTTTCATTGATGAAAAATAAGGAACAGTTTATGTATATTCATAAAGATGCATTCATAGCACTTGAAGTGAGTGCTATGTATTGCATATACTAATCTGACTCTATAATGCAAGTATATTTAAGATTATGTATTATGTACTATTACGGCATAGGAAATTAATATTTGTTGAAGACCTACTAGTGCTAGTTTGCATACATTGATAATAATCACCATAGTTGTAATGACAATAAAGTAGTAAGATCATTGACATGTATTATATCATTTCGTTATAATGGCCGAAGTACTTACTGTTATCATTATAACTAAGACTTACTGAGAGCTAAAGTACTTGAGAAACTAAAATATATTTTCTAGGGGCACCTGGGTGGCGCAGTCGGTTAAGCGTCCGACTTCAGCCAGGTCACGATCTCGCGGTCCGTGAGTTCGAGCCCCGCGTCAGGCTCTGGGCTGACGGCTCAGAGCCTGGAGCCTGTTTCCGATTCTGTGTCTCCCTCTCTCTCTGCCCCTCCCCCACTCATGCTCTGTCTCTCTCTGTCCCAAAAATAAATAAACGTTGAAAAAAAAATTTTAAATATATTTTCTATTATTATAAAAGCAACTAACACTTATTAGGAGCTCATTACATGGTGGGCAGCACACCAATCTCTTTGCACACATTGTCTTCTTTGATTGTCACAACAACCTTAAGGCAGTACTAACATCCCCATTTTGCATCAGTGGAAATGTGGCTCCGATAGTGAAGTTTGCCTGGGGTCACATAGCAAAAAAGAGTGTCAGCACACAAGTCCATGCTATTTCTAGGACAACACACTGCCCTCCGTACAAAGCAAAGCCAATGGTGACCGAGATTATGTTTAGTTTGTTTCTCCACTTTGGAAGCATGCATTTCCCCAAGATTAACAATAATAATGGTGAGGTTGATAATAGTAAACCCAGTAACAATCCTGTAACAGCAACCTATGTCTTAAAAATGAGAAACGGGGGCGCCTGGGTGGCGCAGTCGGTTAAGGGTCCGACTTCAGCCAGGTCACGATCTCGCGGTCCATGAGTTCAAGCCCCGCGTCAGGCTCTGGGCTGATGGCTCAGAGCCTGGAGCCTGTTTCCGATTCTGTGTCTCCCTCTCTCTCTGCCCCTCCCCCGTTCATGCTCTGTCTCTCTCTGTCCCCCAAAAAATAAATAAACGTTGAAAAAAAAATTTAAAAAAAATGAGAAATGGTCTAACTTTTCCAAGTTATTTTTGCCAGTGAGCGGCTAAGATGGGGCTAAAGTCCAGGTCTTTCAATTGCCACATTCGAATTTTTCCCCTATAACAAGCTGATAAACTATTTAATGAGAGAGTCGAAATAAGCAACTGTAAACAAGGATCATGGAACACCTCTTAAGTGTGTCAAAACAATGTCGATTCTGGACAGATAATAATGCACTCGCACCCAGTAATAAGGATGCAACATCGATTGTGTTTTTCATTAGTGTTTTAAAACTTCATCAATTCAGACAACACTTACAGTAAACTCGTGATAATTTGGCTGTGCTGCGCTATTTTACCTTTGTACTATCAAAACCAAGTAATGCGAAACCAATACTATTAAAAGCAGCCAACTGTGCTCTATTGCTATACTGTCTCTGGCTGGCTAAGTAAGTCTCCTTCTCCCTTGTCCGACCCTCCCCCACCCACTCCCCTTTCCCTTCCCTCCCTCCCTTTCTCTCTCACCAAGCCTGCCTCCCTCCCTCCAGCACCCCACTGGGTCAGCCCCCACGACCAGACCCAGCCATTCACTTCCAACTTTTCTTCTCTCCAGCCCATTCTCAGCAACCAGCTCAGGCCCCTTACTCCCAGCCTTGGTAATTAATTGTACTATTATTGTGAATTAATCGTACAAGCAAGTCAATGTTTAGCCTAATTAAGAATGAAGCCAACAAATTATGTAAAGCACCACTCCAGCAGAATTTGCATTCAGCCTTGCATTAGCAGCCAATCAAGCTTTTCAGCTATTGACTCAAGTATTTTCAGACTTCATGAATACCTACAGCCAAGCTTTCCCCCCATCCCAGCTTCTAAACCCGGCCCAGGGACTCCATCCTTCATCTGTCCCTCTAGGCCCACCCCTTGAAAAACAATAGATCTCTCTTTTCATTTACTAAAATTTAAATGGATAATTTGGGACATTAATAGTGTTGTTAGTTTACGTCACACAAAAACTGTAGTGTTTAATATTACAAAAGACCATTTAAATTTTTTCTTGCCATCTCCCAAAATAAATATAGCACTTTTAAAAACAACAAAACACACACACACAAACGTCCCTTCCTCCAAAGGAAGCTACCAGTGTAAACAACAGTCACCAACTTTGTACTTGAAAAATAGCAAGTGAAAATCAGGGTTCTTAACAGAAAGAAACATGCACCACAGCCATAACTATCTAGATCAGTGGTGACCAGAAAGAGAAAAAAATGTTTGAGTAAGGAATCTGAAAGCATTAGTGAAGGTTTTAAAAATAGTGGACATGGGGTGCCTGGGTGGCTCAGTCGGTTAAGCGTCCGACTTCAGCTCAGGTCATGATCTCACGGTCCATGAGTTCGAGCCCCGCGTCGGACTCTGGGCTGATGATGGCCCAGAGCCTGGAGCCTGCTTCCGATTCTGTGTCTCCCTCTCTCTCTGACCCTCCCCCGTTCATGCTCTGCCTCTCTCTGTCTCAAAAATAAATAAATGTTAAAAAAAAAAAATTTTTAAATAGTGGACATAGGAAGGAAAAAAGTACTGCATGGAGTGAAATTTCACCCTGAATTTTTCGATTAAAGTGTAACTCAACTTTGGGAAAAATAATGGGCCGAAACCTAGACCTCTAGCAACAGAAACTAAAGCTATAAATCAGTCTTTTCTGATATGACATATGGACACACAGATGGACCAGAGTAACAGTCATTCTTTACAAAATGAGGATAAGAAGAGCATGGGGGCTAAGGTGTAGGTCAGCTGTGCACATACCCTTGAGAGAGCATTAGCGCTTGAACCATTTCATCCAGCCCGTAGACAGTCTGTGCCAGTCTCTTGCTTGGTCATTTTTTTCCTACTCATTCTTGCTTGCTTTTGCTGTTCCCTCTGTACATAAAAGCCATGCATCTCAGATTTTAGGAAAGTGTCTATTTTAAGTATTTCCTCCTGTCACCACTCCTAGGCCTATCACCCTTACAGCAAATCCACTGAATGTGCTTACCACACCCAGACATTTAATGAGCTCTCCACATAAGTTCTTACTTACTAAAACTGATCAGAAACAGAACAGAACGGAGACGATCTATTCCATTTTCATTCCACCCATCACCAAATTCTTACCTTCATTTTTTTCCAGATTCTGAATATGAACGCTAATATTTGTTTTCAAACTTGCCTGAATCAAATCACTTTGTCTCACTCAGTTCTCAATTTTTGTCTTGGCAACACTTAACACATATTGATGTATTAATATTTGTAACACTTCTCTGGAAAAAGATGTGTATTAGGAAGAAGAAAACTTTGTCATTATCACTAGAAAACGTCAGCTTCTTCATATCCTGCCCTAAGTAGGATACACCCTGTGGAAAGTTATTCCAGTTCACAGAGGAAATTTTATCAGTCTGTCAAGTGTCTAATTTCCTCAGTGCTAAACACAACATTTATCCTTGTAATACTGGAATAAGTCTATAAACATGTATATAAATGTATGTGTGTGTGTGCATGCGTGCCTATGTGTTTATATATACTATTATTTAAACTTGTTTTAGAACATAAAAAGAGGCCAAGTGCATCACATAATAAGTACTTATTATAGAGATCACTAAGTGGGTTTCTTCAGAAAGCTCACTAACAATTAGGAAGGCAAATATTTCAACCCAAGTTTCAAAAATTCAAAAGAAGAAAGATTCTCTTCAGAGAAAACCTGCCTACCACATGGTGAGGCAGTCTAAGCTTAAAACATGCCTTTTGCTGCCACCAAGTGGCTGTTTTCAGAATCTTTTTATGAACAGAACTGGAGCGTGCGTGCTTGCTTTCATACCATTTCATTCCTTATACATCATACATGTTATTCTTTGGGGAATTGACATATCTGAGAAGTCCAGGCAAACATTTCCTAAATTAGGGCTTTATACATTTGATGCCGTAGAAATTCCATGACTAAGAAGTTCTTCAGAAAATGATGTCACAAAGGGTGTAAGGTATCTAAACACTAAAAAAAAGACTCTTCCCAGCCCTATATGACTTGCTCAGTTTCTGGTCAGTAAAGACCTCAACCTCACTAGATTCTACACCTGAAACTAACGCTAACTGGAATTTAAATAGAAACTTGAAGAAAATTAATTAATTAATTAATTAAAGACCACAATGTGGACTCGAGCACACCTCTATTTCTGTCAAACAGAGATTTCTAAATGGATTGGCCTTAACATACCTAGTTGAACACAGAGGAAATCAAAACAACTGGGGGGTGGGGGGTGGGGGGAGTCATTTAGAATCATTTTTAGGGGCGCCTGGGTGGCTCAGTGGGTTGAGTGTCTGACTCTCAATTTCAGCTCAGGTCATGATCTCAGGGTCATAGGACATACTTAACATGGAGCCAGCTTAGGATTCTCTCTTTCCTCTGCCCCTCTCCCGTGCTTGCGTTCTTTTTCTCCAAAAATGAACAAACAAGCAGATAGATAGATAGATAGATAGATAGATAGATAGATAGATAAAACAAAATAATAAAAATGCCTTTAGAATCATTTTTAACCAAGGCAAGTCCATGACTGTGGAAGGAAATAGGAAATGGTCTGGTTTCTTTCCTACTAATGTCTCTTTCTTGAGGCTACAGTCCTGTTTGGGAACAATGCAGCATATTGCAGGACTGGGATTACCACAAAACCCTAATTTTTAACTTAACTGATTCCTTTGCCTCTTTTTCTTTGACTGTCTTCCCTCTTCACTCCCAAGAGACAGTTAATTAAACATGAATTGAATGACAGGAAATTGCTAACTTAAAAACAACACAAAACTGAAATGCGGTAGCAACAGCCCCTTTGGGATTCCAAGAACACAGCACCATTCCTCTTGGGGTCCTGGTTCCTTTGACTGCAAAATGCATTAATGTGATTTTGGTTATGAAAGGAAAAGTCCCAGATAAATCAAAGTGGACAGAAGTAGAGATGAAAGACAACTAAATTTCTCTATATAATGAACCAGAAAAATTTTAGAAGTTTTCTGGAATTCCAGAATTCTGGAAATGCAGGGGGCTCCAGAGAAAAGTAGGAATCTAAAACTTATTATTATTATTTCATAATTTATTGTCAAGTTAGCTAATAACATACAGTGTATATAGTGTGCTCTTGCTTTCGGGAGTAGATTCCCATGATTCATCGCTTACATACAACACTGAATGCTCATCCCAACAAGTACCCTCCTCAATGCCCATCACTCATTTCCCCCCCGCCCACATCAACTGTCAGTTTGTTCTCTGTACTTAAGAATCTCTCATGGTTTGCCTCTCTCTCTGTTTGAAACTATTTTTACACCTTCCCTTCCCCCACAGTCTTCTGTTAAGTTTCTCATTGCACACATGAGTGAAAATATTTGATATTTGTCTTCCTCTGACTTATTTCACTTAGCATAATACCCTCCAGTTCCATCCACGTTGCTGCAAATGGCAAGATTTCATTCTTTCTCATCACTGAAGAGTATTTGATCATATATATAAGCCACATCTTCTTTATCCATTCATCAGTTGATGGACATTTGGGCTCTTTCCATAATTTGACTATTGTTGAAAGCACTGCTATAAACATTGGGGTACATATGCCCCTATGAATCAGTACTCTTGTAGCCTTTAGGTATATTCCAAATAGTGTTATTGCTGGGTCTAGGGTAATTATATTTTTAATTTTTTGAGAAACCTCCACACTGTTTTCCAGAGTGGCTGCACCAATTGTCATTCCCGTCAATGGTGCATGAGGAGAACCTGAAACTGAGAAAAGAGAATGGGGGCACCTGGGTGGCTCAGTGGGTTAAGCATCCATCTCTTGATTTCAGCTCAGGTCATGATCTCACAGTTCATGGCTTTAAACCCCTCCATCAGGGTCTGAGCTGAAGGTGCAGAGGCTGCCTGGGATTCTCTCTCTCTCTCTCTCTCTGCCCCTCTCCCACTCATGTGTGTTGCACTTTCCCTCTCTCTCAAAAGAAATAAAATAAACATTTAAAAAGAAGAAGAAAAGAAAAGAGAATGGCCAGGGATTAGGGGGTGGGTTCTAAAATCCCAAGGAAAATGTATATTAAAACCATAAAATTATGCCTATGGTTATGAATTTCTCAGAACTTTTTTCTAAGCAAAGCCCAGCCTGTCAGACAAGCCTCCTAGATGCTGCCTGTGCTGGTAGTTATATTTTCTAGTCCATCTTCTGTAGCACTCTGCAGAACCACTGAAGGTAGGAGTGCATGTTTCCATTCTCACCTAAAACGAGCCCAAATCCTGATCTCTGGTCCTGCTATGAGGGGTAAACTCAAACCCCTATGTTACTGCCTCGGAGTGTCACTACACAGGCTTACTGCCCTGGTTTTCAGATCCTTCTTCATTTTTGGCCTCTGGGATTTTTCTTTTTCTTTTCTTTTCTTTTTTTTTTTTAAGTTTATTTATTTATTTTGAGACAGAGAGACAGAGCATGAGCAGACGAGGGGCACAGACAGAGGGAGAGAGAGAATCCCAGGCAGGATCTGCACTGTCCGCACAAGCCTGACTCAGGGCTTGAACTCAAGAAACCTGAGATCATGACCTGAACTGAAACCAAGAGCCAGATGCTTAACCAACTGAGCTACCCAGGCACCCCTGGCCTCTGGGGTTTTTTGTTACATCTGGGTAAGCTCAGCTATGCAGAGCTATGCACAGTCTATCAGGCTGCATTATATTTTCCATCGTTTCTAAAGACTTAGTAGGACAGCCTACTTAGACAGCCAACATGTAAAAATGAAGTTGCTCATAAAATGTCTATAATGTAAAAACTCTGCCAAGGATCGGAGCCTTAACTACAGCAGAATCCTGATCCACAACCACAAACATTTATAGAAAGATGAGTTTACTTTCATCTTGATGACTTAAAACATAAAAGAAGTTACAAAAACAGCAGCATTTTGGTGGGGTGTGGTGTAGAGGGGTGGGAACAGAATCAATGGGGGGATACTTTCCTCATAGTAGTAGGACATATGGGCTGTCTTGAGCCCTGGTCCCTTTAGTCCGGTCAGCTAACTTACCTCTCTCCTTCTCCATTTGACCGCCTCTCGGCTTGACTCTCCAGAGATGGCTAATGCCATAGAGCTAGTGCACGCTTCAGGGAATTCACTCCAATGAGAACACCAGGAGCAGGCAACTTGACTCTCATCAAGCCAGTTCTGGCTAAAACTCTTGAGGTTCTGGTCACATAAACCTAGGGGTTTTGTTCTCTATAAGGAGGGATCAAAGGACTCCGGCTGAACCTAACTTTACAACCAATCCTAAAATTGGGGGGAAAAGGCAAATCACTCTAGGGAATCCTCTCAGAAATCCTAAAGAAGCCACAAACCAGGAAACACTGGAATCCTCAATGCCAATTGGATTCATTGTAAAGAATCCAGGATTCTTCTTCACCACCAGCAATCCTCTGATATAAAACTAGTCAGTCATGATATCCACATGCCTATCATCCTTTCCACACCATCTGGCTCCATCATTCCCTGCCCTACAAAGGATGAGGCCATGCCTCAAATAACATGGTGAACCCTGGAGAACCCCAATGCACAGATGCATCAATTTTCCCTAGGAATGGATTTTCCTCCAAGTTTACATTCCTACCTTAAAGTACTCACTAGTTCAAATGGCATGTGTCATTAAAGTTGGTAATATGTCTTTTATAAATGGTGATTTAATTTGTTTATTAGTAGAACTAAACCATTTGTCCCTTGCTTCGGATTTTTTAAAAAATTAAAAAGGGATTGCAGTAAGATGTCCCCTCAGGAAAAGATCCTTCTGAAAAAGGATGAGGCATATTGGTGAGGAGTTCAAGAGTTAGTAAAAATATGGAATACTGTATTTAGTCTGAAAATAAAAGAGAATCACTTTCAATTTTAGTTAAAATAGACGCATACAAATTCTCTTATTTTCTGCATATGCCTCCTACTTCTTTCAATTTTCAAACTCTGCTTGAAAGATTAAAAATACAAAGCAAAGCTAATAGACTTACAGTGACTGAGTAACAGAATCAACCAGCAATCAACTCTGTGCCACCCTAAGAGCAGGATGTATTACCAGAATTCACTACTTAATAGTCCAACTCCTCCTTTGTCAATGTCTAAAACAGAGATTTAATTATAATGTAACTTTAGACAAGTGACAGAACATGTCTGGTCCTCAGTTTCTTGATCTGTAAAATGGAGAGAATACAAAAACCTATTGCTTAGGGTCACTGTAAGGTTTAATTGAGTAGTGGTACTGAGTGCTTAACAGCTGTTAGCCCTCTGAAAGATTCATTTCAGTATTACCTACTGAGGGCATTACAGTGTGCCAGCGGTCTTCCATTATTGCATTTAATTTATTACCTTGATATCTGCTTCTTCCCTCAGAATAAAAACTTCTGGTTAACCAAGACTTCTTTAGCTCCATTAAAAAAAAAAAAAGAATTAAAGAAGTCAACTTCCAAGAAGAGGGTATATTTTATATTTAATGTATTATTTTCAGCAACAGCTTAAAAAATGCAAGGTTTTTAATGGGTCCCTTCCCCTTCTGGCCCCAGTGCTGACAGTGCACAACACCTCTCTGACAGGCTGAGTTGTGTTAGGTAATTCCAAGAGCACCATTACCCATTCCATTACTATCAGCACTGCGCTAAGGATGAAGCTTGTCCAGACTTCCCTAGGTTAGACTCTGTGACTCCATCATTTAAAAACAGACCCAGTAAATGGCATTATTCAAAACCCAAGAAACAACTACAAAGCATTTCGGTAGCTTCTTAAAGCCTGAACATTTTATCTAAATCTCACGTTCCACTTGGTACTAAAAAGGAACCTTTGTGAAATAACCTGCTTTCCCATTACTGTTCATCTCTTTTGATGGTGGGGGGAAAAAATAAAAATTTTAATTGAGCTATCCCTCTTAGCTTTGTGCTGGCTAACATCTGTACATAAGATCAAAACAACTGCAGTACAGAAGAGGCCGACAATCTTGCCTCGCCTATATTTAGAAGAAAATGATATTACCTAGCTTTCCAATCTATTGGGAAGGATAGATGAAAACCCTCCTTGGGAACTATTTCATTGCACAACAATATCTAACATAGTTTATTATTGTCACTAATCTAATTCCTAGTGCTGTAAGCTAAGCCCTTCTCCTTATATTCTGTTCTTAAACCTTACTAAGAGCAAACTAAGAATTGGAGAAACTTAAAAAAAAAAAATCTACGGTCTACTTGTTAGTACATCTTCATGCCACAGTGATTTGATTAGTGATTTGATAAGTATAGATCACAACCCTGGATTTAATACAGGGTGGCCCACTTTTAAGATGACCCATTCATAACAAAGTTCTCTCTGTTGGAACTGTCAAGAGAGTTAAAAAAAAAAAAAAATGCCACCAGTATCAAACACTTTTATTTAACCAGGCATTGCAGAGCAAAGGAATTGCAAATCTAAAGACCTTCATCTTAGCCCAGCCTTACTGAGTGTAAACAAGTCAGTAAGATTTCCCAATTCTCATATTCTGTCACTATAATAAAATTCTTACCTGCCCTCAAACTACTCCACAGAGATATCCTAAAGGAGAAGGAACACAAGACAAGCACGGTAGAACACTACAAGCTCCTTGGAGGAAAGGGTCTAAATGTCTTAAGCAAGAAAAATGCACAGATTATCTTTACTGACAGTAGACTATCACAAAGAGTTAGGCTACTACAAGCTAAAAAATTCTCGTTGAATTTTTACGAATTTCAAACATAACACTCACCACAGTAGAAAGGGGAAAGATAACCTACCCCATGTTCCCATCCATTAGAAGAATTGTGTTGTAGATGTGAGAAAATATGAAGAGAAACAGAATTGTGCTGAAGAACATTGTCATCCATGACCCATGATCCTCTCGAAACATTTTTAACCGGAGCAACTGACCTGCGATAGAAAACAGTATTAGAAATTCATTGTACATCATAATTCCAAATTCATGCATCTTCACTTTACTTCACTGAATCTCTATTAGCTCCCCATATTCTGAAGACTTTGCCATAGAATTGCCTTATGGATCAAACCACCATGTTAATGTCCTTTCTGGTCTTTTGTAAATAAATGATCATGGACAAAGTCTAAGTCAACACCATATTATCCTGGAGCAAATGACACTAACATGAAAATCGAGTATGGTTTAGAAATAATTCATTATGCCGCCATGAAAACAAGATGAATTAGAGCTCTACCATCCGCTATTTTCTATTTCACAGATGTGTTCTTGGTTTCTTGCATGAGAAAATTACTTAAGGCAAATGGTAAAGATAATTGCTCTTTGTCTCCTTACACCCACTCCCAATACTGACCAGTCAACAAAACCAAGGCAGAATTCACGTATACAAAGATCCAGCTGTTGAAGGTACATGAACACTTAAAGGGAAAACTCAAGTTTCTGTCATAAGATACAGACAACATAGCCTTTTTCTTAGCTAAAATATCCATACCTGCATACAGGCCTGTGGGTTGAAGGGGCAAGGGTTGGGGGAGTGGGGCAGCATGTACATGTGTTATGGAGCTTGGTGTGGCTCCCAGCAAAAGGTTACTTCCACCATGATGCCTAAAATTCCATTTACAAAGATAAATGCTAAAATTAGAATGTTAAAATTCAAATATTTCAAGGAGGGAAAACGTGTTAAGATCAATACTAAAGTAAAAATTATGAAGATCAGAATTAATCCAGAAATGCTTTTCCTTTATGGTAGAGAAGAGAAATGAGAGCATTAGTATATCCTGAAAGGTGAGGAAGATGACAAACCATGGGAGTAAGAAAAAATGAATGTAGGTCACCCTGGCTTCTCCTAAGATAAATTTTGTCTAGTATACTCATCTCCATTCCTGAGAAAGTTACCTAAATAACAATAAAGGCAATGATACACCTATAGGAACTACAGTTAAAATAGAGTAGGACTGAAATCTTATAATACAATTTCTCACTAAAGAAAATATTCCCTTGGAGAGGATGTGGAGAAACAGGAACTCTCATGCACTGTTGGTGGGAATGCAAACTGGTGCAGCCACCCTGGAAAACAGTGTGGAGGTTCCTCAAAAAGTTAAAAATAGATCTACCCTATGACCCAGCAATAGCACTGCCAGGAAGTTACCCAAGGGATACAAGAGTGCTGATGCATAGGGACACTTGTACCCTAATGTTTATAGCAGCACTTACAACAATAGCCAAATTGTGGAAAGAGACTAAATGTCCACCAACTGATGAATGGATAAAGAAATTGTGGTTTATATACACAATGGAATACTACTTGGCAATGAGAAAGAATGAAATATGGCCTTTTGTAGCAACGTGGATAGAACTGGAGAGTGTTATGCTAAGTGAAATAAGTCATACAGAGAAAGACAAACCATATGTTTTCACTCTTATGTGGATCCTGAGAAACTTAACAGAAGACCATGGGGGAGGGGAAGAAAAAAAAGAAAAGTTAGGGAGGGAGGGAGCCAAACCATAAGAGACTCTTAAAAAACTGAGAGTAAACTGAGGGTTGATGGGGGGTGGGAGGGAGGGGAAAGTGGGTGATGGGCACTGAGGAGGGCACCTGTTGGGATGAGCATTGGGTGTTGTATGGAAACCAATTTGACAATAAATTTCATATTAAAAAATAAAATAAAATAAAATAATAAAATAAAATAAAATAAGAATGTAGCAAAAATATATATATATGTTTATATATATATATATATATATATATATATGTATTTCCATCTGGAAATTGTCTCTCTAGGGATAGACAGTAGCTCTGATGTAGGTTACTGACTATAGGAAGAAATCTTTTAAGATTTAATTACTAAACTTTTCCTTGTACCTCACTTTTATTAAAATAGCACTTTAGATTTCATTTGGAAACCAGAAACATTACCCTAGCCAAAACTTTACATAGAGCAAAAAAAAAAAAAAAAAAAAAAAAAGATTTGGTCACATCATTATCATCTGGTTTCTTGTCCTGCACAAGAGAAGCAAAGGGCAAACCTGAAAGTCAGGGGGGATGTTAATTGTAACTAAAAGCAGAATGTGGAAAACTTTCTCTTGAAGCCAACAATACTATAAACTAGCACAGCAAATTACAACCCCACAGAACTTGTTGATTAATTGAATCAATAATTATGGAAAGCCAGAGATTTGCAATTCTCCACACAATACATTGTCAAAAACATGATAAATAGATATTAAGCGTAGAATGCTTGAGAGTAAAAAACTCATGCCATGAATATCTTAAAGCAAACTGTAAGGAATATTATTCATTCATTGAGCAAATATTGTTGAATGTGTTCCGATTAAATCAGCCATAGTTCTAGGTACTAGAGACACAGCTGAGAGCAAGCCAAGAAGGTGTTTAAAGTCCACCATTATTTAGGTGATTAGTGAAAATGTGATCTTATTTTAGACTCACAGGCTCTCTTTGTTCAAGGTTCCCTTTGCTGCAAGTCCTTTCAGCTTCAAACTAAGATTTATTTAATCCAGCAGTTTATAACGAAGAACAGCAAAGACCAGTTAATTAGAATTCCTTGAAAATTTAAATGTGAATTTCCTTGACATATGCATATATGCAAAAATTACTAATGGATTTATTTTAAAGGTCAAATCGTAATGCTGGCGGTTGAAGAGTGCTTTGTAAATAAAACACTGGATTAAGTGTACAGTGGCTGAAATAACATAAAGTTAGTAAAAAGGGAAATGTGACCGTACCATTTATGCTGTCATTGCCAAGCTCATCGTCTGGCACTAATTTCAGTCATTAGCGTCATTAGAACAAAATGGCAGGTTAACATTGCCTGAAATTCACTTGCAACGCACAATAAAAGTGCTGCAATATGTGAAGGACAGAACTGGTGTGAGTCAAACGTTGAGTTAAATCACATTATAAAAATTTCCCGTAAGTTACTTCAAGGTGAACTCACTGAGTGCCCATCCTAATGCTAGAAATATATATGTATACATCGCCATCAGCTGACTGCTGTTTAAGTGACTTCTCATGCCAGCTAATCAAATCAAGAACCTCAGTGTTACCTGAAGGTGTCACAGGAAAATGTGCTGCCTCTGCCCTGTAGCATAACCATACATTTGGTTTGGCTGGGACAGTAGTGGCTTATAACTGGTGTCCTGACATAATTATTAATAATTATGTCACTTCCTAAGTGTACTGGTCTGGGGAATAAATTATATGCCACCTTTTCTATAGGCCACAGAATTCAGAATTTTACAATACTTTCCTTTAGAGGGCTTTTGTAAATAACTGACTGAAGACAGTCCTTATAGGTCAACAATAAGAAAAGGCATCACAAAGAAGGTTAGGTATATTGTTGACAAGGTCATAAGTGACTTCTATTTTAGTCATAGATATATCTGTAAATATGAGTGTATATTTACATTATTAATAAAATTTGTCTTGGACTGTATGGAGCATCGCCTTTGATATATATGGTCAAGGTAATGGTAAAATGACCCTTAGAACAGCAGAAGCATTAAGATGGTACACAAGTCTGAGGGCACCTGGGTGGCTCAGTTGGTTAAACGACTGACTTCAGATCAGGTCTGAGGGCACCTGGGTGGCTCAGTTGGTTAAACGACTGACTTCAGATCAGGTCGTGATCTCACAGTTCCTGGTTCAAGCCCTGCTTTGGGCTCTGTACTGACAGCTCGGAGCCTGAAGCCTGCTTCAGATTCTGTGTCTCTTACTCTCTCTCTGCCCTTCCCCTGCTCACACTCTCTTCCTCTGTCTCCAAAATAAATAAACATTTTTTATTATTTTTTATTTTTTTATTTTATTATTTTTTTAAACGTTTATTTATTTTTGAGACAGAGAGAGACAGAGCATGAACAGGGGAGGGGCAGAGAGAGAGGGAGACACAGAATCTGAAACAGGCTCCAGGCTCTGAGCTGTCAGCACAGAGCCCGATGCGGGGCTTGAACTCACGGATCGTGAGATCATGACCTGAGCCGAAGTTGGCCGCTTAACCGACTGAGCCACCCAGGCACCCCAAAATAAACACTTTTTAAAAAAAAAAGAAAAGAAAAATATGGTACACAAGTCTGTGTACATGTTGGAAGACACAGGGACTGGCTGTTATGAATGTTAGTTAAAGTCAATTAAAATGGCCTAAAACCTCGGAATCATTCCTGGAAATACAGTAGGTTTGGGACCACTAGCATGTCATAAAATTCTAACAAGATTAATGATCTAAAGGCATATTTAAAAATATATAATGCTCCTACATATATAATGGAAAATAAAAAGAGACATGTGTAATAAGGAGAAATATGGAGAAGCAATTTGGTTTTTGGGGGATTTTTGCTACTATGTTCTCATTGGCAAAATAAAAAGGAGTATTTCCTTTCTACCTCATAACCAAATTTTTATCCTGAGTTCCCTTTTGTTCATGTGTGATTCTCACAAGGAGGCCTTGAACAAATAAATAAATCTCAGAGAAGATGAAGTGTCCATGCTTCCACATAAGAGATGGGGGTAGTCCAACTCCTGGGAATTTGTGAAAGCAAGGGATTCGATAGAGCAAGGGCTTCTAGGTTCATAAAAGATACAATCATTTAAGCCTCCAAGGCGGCAGAACATCATCTGGATTTGATTACATGCACGCTGGTGAGAGCTAAAGTATCAAGGGTCATGGCATTAAAGTCAGGCAAGGAGACTGAACTACCCCCAAGGGAATAAGGCCAGTAGAGCAGCCACCAACCTCCATTAGGAATACAACAACCTGAACAGGATTCCAGTCAACTGTTGGAGGAGGTCATGGAGAGGACATGATCACCGGATGACAGTCAAGCTAGACCTGGGCAATCAGATGTTCCTCACCCCTCCCCCTGTCATTGGAATGCACGGTCCACACACAGGTGGGAGCTGTTTTCAAGGATGTACCCTTGAGAGAACAATGAGTTATTTAAACTGTCTAGATTTTATAAGTGACTGAACTCAATTAAGGCCTCTATATGAATTTTTTAAGACTGTAGCAAGCAAGTGCAGAGATCTAGTTTTGTGGCCGCCAAAGGCAAGCCTCATTACATGTTCTCTTGCTTATTAAAACTGCCACTTTAGGCCTGTCTCTTCTTTTTTTTTTAATTTTTATTTTGTTTAATTACATCCAAATTAGTTAGCATATAGTGCAACAATGATTTCAGGAGTAGATTCCTTAATGCCCCTTACCCCTTTAACCCATTCCCCTTCCCACGACCCCTCCAGTAACCCTCTGTTTGTTCTCTATATTTAAGAGTCTCTTATGTTTTGTTCCCCTCCCTGTTTTTACATTATTTTTGTTTTCCCTTCCCGATTATGTTCATCTGTTTTGTCTCTTAAAGTCCTCATATGAGTGAAGTCATATGATATTTGTCTTTCTCTGACTGACTAATTTCGCCTGCCTCCTCTGTCTCTGGTTGCCCTCCATGTATGGGGGCCGGTTTCAGATTTTACCTGAGAAATACCCAAGGTTGCAAACCAACACCATCTTAAGCAGCACCATCGTGTCAAAGAGGTGGCCAAAGACCATCACCCAAGCAGCATTAGAAGAAGCAGGGAGCAGGTAAATACAGATGAAGGATTTGAGACTTTAGAGATAAAAAAGGTAAGGTGAAATATTACCAATATTGTACTCTCTGCTCACCTTGGTAGGCAGGAACTCACAGCAAGATTTATTTAATAATATAAAGGGGAAACTGTGGCTTTACACATAAGACCCTGACCAGGAAATACAAAAGGACGAATGAAGGTGGCACTTTCCTCAAAAAGACATCAAGCTGAAATGAACACTACTATCCATGAAGTCTACTGCTCCAAAACCTCCTATAGTGTGTGATGGTCAACCATATACATAATGTATACTTAATGGATACATACATAAGAAAAAAATGTAATCTACAGCTATTTATAAATTCTCAATTTGTTAAGGTCAAAAGATAGTCAAATTTGGAATAGCAGGCATTCCACATACCAGTAAGAATGTTCTCTGTTGCAAGTAACAGAGAAAGAAGGAAGGAAGGAAGGAAGGAAGGAAGGAAGGAAGGAAGGAAGGAAGGAAGAAAGAGAAAGAAAGAAAGAAAGAAAGAAAGAAAGAAAGAAAGAAAGAAAGATGAAAGAAAGAAAGGGAAAGGGAGAAAAGGGGAGAGAGAGAGGGAGAAAGAGGTAGAGAGAGAAGGAGGGAAAGGGAGGGGAGGGAAGGGGAAAAGAGGAGAAAGAAAGAAAGGGAGAGGAGGGGAAAGAAGGAAGGAGAGGGGAGGAAAGGCAAGAGGAGAGAAGGGGATGGGAGGGGAGGAGAAGGGAGGGGAGGGAAGGGAAGGGAAGGAAGGAAAAAAAATGAAAACCAGCTTTAAAATATAAGGAGTCTTTCTTTATTGGTTTCTCATATTTTCTAACAAACATGCTTGTTCCCTAAAAAAAAAATTAATCTTCTCCTTAACATATATGCTCAGAAAATAATGTGGATTTAGTTTCACTAAAGGAATTAAATGACTTCAAGCAAAACTTGACCCAGCACTCACAAAATGTAACCAAGGTTTGATTTATCTCCATTTCCCAGCTTCATTTCTTCAGAGTGGGGTCCCATCATACCCAGCTCCTCCAACATGTTCATACATACCGTCTGTAGTCCCAAGATGATTGCAGCAACCCCAAGTAATGTCTTCATTTTGTCCAGGGGGGAAAACATGATGCTTTTGCCTCACTATTTCTAAGGAAATTTATGTGATTCACTCTCATTGAGCTTGTTTGGGTCCTGAACCAATCACTACTGGCAGTTATGAAAAGCAATGATTAGTTAACTCTATGTCACATGTGAAACTCCTAAAGCCAGATTAATTACCTAATAATACTACATTGATCCGCAAACGCAAATCAAGTATGGCAAACATTGTCACAAAAGGCAGAACCACAAGATGGAAGATCCCGGGGTCCTTGAATCCCTGATTAAAACAGAAGTACCTTCTCAGTTTTAGGCTTCATATGGGTGAGAAATTCAACTGAGATGCACTCATTATATATTTTTACTACTGAAGCTAATGTTATCTTACCAGATACAAGATGACCAATAGATCAAAGGCACAGAGAAGGAAAAAAACGGGGTTTAAAATGGCCAACATGGAATCTTTATTTCCTGGTCTTTCTTTATATCTCTAGTACTCAGCACAATATATGGCAAAATATCTGCATTAAATTAAATACTTATGGAGAAATTCTAGAAGGAAAATTAAGACCTGCCCACAAGAAAGGGTACACATTTTCCAAGAGAAAAATTCTGTAAGTAAAATATGGGGGAAAATACATCTTGTTGGCAATGATGCCATCACTCACACAGCTCAACCTCAGAACACCTAAGGCCCAAGACTTTGCATAATTTATTGTCTACTTGTGTGTGCCACATCCATGTATAAACTGAAACACAATGAGGCCCACATTTGTCTTCTTCACCACTGGTATCGCCATGGCACTGGCATATAGCATGTCTTAGATAAATATTTGTCCAGTTGCTAAACAATGAAGTGATACAATACAAAATTGAACAATAGTTCAGTATTCTACTATATGTCTACAATCCTGGATCTCTGCAGATCTGGCAATTTACACCTACCCTCTGAGCCCTATGGAACCCATCAGTTCTTTGACCTTCACCTCCGCATTTTATCCCCATCTCCCCTACTTCCTCTTATTTAGCATGATACTTCTGTTTCCTTATCAAACTTTCTTTTCCTCAACACCTTTGTTTCCTGTGTACCCCATACCTGTCTTACACTTGCCTGCAAAACCCCAGCTCTGATTCAACGCTACAGTTCGCTTTCTCTGAGTTCGGTCAACTGCTGTAGAAAAAAACTGAACACAAGTTGATTAATAACTCACTACATAATCATGATCCCCACTTTCAGCAGCTACCACAGCACTGCATATTAGTAGTTTTCCTTGTACTTGTCAGTCTCTTTCCCATTCTCCTCAGCACTCATTTCACACTTTACCCCAAAGCTCCTACTAAGCCTCTCTCACTCTCAGAATATAACCTTGGTCCCAACCCCAGGGAAAACTGCTGCCACCAAACATGATTTCCTTCAACTTCCTGGCCACTCACATACATCCACTTTCTATTCACACTTCCTTCCCTTGTTTCTCAGAGGATGCAGAGCTCATCCCACAAAAAGGACCCATTTATGCCTTCTTAAAACTATACCCCCTACCCCCGCCCTTGAGGCCTGGTCCATCAGCCATCCTTTCTTTTCTTTGTATTTCCAGTCTCTCCCTCTCTCCTGGTTCTCTTCCCTCTGCCTCTAAATCCTGAGTCTGTCCTAAAGGCAGTGCTTTCTTGACATCATGTCCTTAAACTACCATCCATTCTTCTCTTGTCCAGATTTCAAGAAAAAGTAGTATGCATCACGCCCACTCCGAGATCTTACTTGCAACGCAAACATTCTACTGAAATTGTTCTGGCAAATGTTGAAGACTCCCACATTGAAAAATCCAGTAGAAATACGTTGGTCTTTAATTTACAGGACATCTCCTGTATCCGATATGGCAGTTGTCCACTCTTGTCCTTTTTGACACTAACTTCCGTGGCTTCTCTAACACCAAACACTCTTTGTTCTTTTTCTACTTTCCTGATTATTCTTAGTCACCTTTTTGGGCATCTCTTCTACTCATCCCATAAATGATGATGTTCCCCATGATCAGTCTCATATTATTGCATGATCTCATCCCCTGGTATGGGTTTAATATCCACTATCTCCAGCACAGACTTTTCCTCCCAAGCTTCAGACTGAAAGAGTCAACTGCTCACTCCCCTCCTGAATGTCCTATTGCCAACTCAAACTCAGTATACAAAAATGGATTCAAAATCTCCATCCCTATCTCCAATCTGACCTTTTCTATAGCTAAATCCACTCCAACTTCTGACTTTACCACCTTGTTATTTTCAACGTAACAAGATAGAATTCATTCTTGATTTTTTTCTGCACACCTGCCATTTCAATCAACAGTTATATTATTTTATGACCTTACATCCATATTCTTCTCTCACAATTTGGGTTTCATTGTCTCTGCATGGGAGCATTACAACAACCTCACTGGTCTTCCTCATTCCAAACTTTTCCACCCCAAATCCAACCTCCAGACAGCTAATAGATCTGACTGAAATACAAATGTGGTCACATTGTTCCATCAATGATCACCATTCCCCAATCGTAATTCAAGCTCCAAAATATGCTACAGAAGGCGTTGCTTGATTTGACCCAAGCTTACCTCTCCTTTCTCACCACCACCTACCCTCCACTCTAGTCCCATCAACACTAAACAGATTTCAGCCTCTTATACTCATGCTGAACCCTCTGCCTGGGATACTCTTCCTTCCCCGTCTCTCGCCTAACTCCTGCATTTCCTGTGAGCTTTAAAATGCTGGGCAGAGATGATCTCTTCTAGGTAGTTATCTTCACTGTTAAATATTTCATGTATTAGAGTCACAGAAAGAGCTTACAGGATGTACTCTTTCAGGAAGTAATAAGTTCCCTTCAGTGCAGACAAGAAGAAATGGCCACCAGCCAGGTAGAGTTTAAAGGGCTGGATTACATGACTTTTAACATCCAACTCTAGGATTATAGGATTTGTTTAGTCAGTGAGAGATTAGTGCAGTATGCTAGCTCAAAACACTTTAAGTTAAAAAGAGAAATCCTCACCTATTGAGAGAAAAAATGTTCTTCCTAATGTTTTATCTGTCATTGTATGCTTCTCTAATGTATAAAATGAATCTAAAGTAACACAGTGATAAGATTCCTTAAAGGCCAAGTTAATATTGAACATTTTAAATATGAGAACACTTGACAATAATGTAAGTCCTATTTCTTATGTCTAGAATAAGAGAATAAAGGATAAAAATAAATTGGATCAGAGCATTTCAATATTAATTGAACTTCACTTCCAATTAGACTACAATAAGCATACAAAGTATTCACAGCTGATTTGTGTTCTAATCTATAAGAACATTATATAACTTTTTTAACATTAGTCATTGAAAAATGGCAACAGAATAAAAATAACTAAAATAAAACAGTCAGTCCTTGGATGGAACATCAAGAAAGAAAATTATCTAACAAAACACATCAGAATATCATTAGGGAGAAAGGATGTTCTAGTTAAGACAAATGTGGCATTATATAATAAGTATAAAATCATAAAACTTTTATGCCTTAGGGCGCCATTCTATTAATATTCAGATTAAGTCGTTATTTCAGTGTACAAAGAGAATTAAAAAAACACTAAACAGATGGTTTTCCTTCATATTAGGAGTAGGAGCTTACACATAAAGTGTTTATTATTCACTGAATTTGACAGAAAACCAAATATTGAGAATTGAAATATAATCCCATATAATACTACAAATATGTATTATAATATGTAATTCAAAAGAGATTCTAAAAAGAACAAAAAATAAGACCATGGTTAGATACCCAGCATAAATGATGGTGTTTTCAGACCTAGAGCATAATGTCAACTTCAAACTTTTGAAGGGGTTCCTGGGTGGCTCAGTCAGAGGAGCATTTGACTTCAGTTCAGGTCATCATCTCAGGGTTTGTGAGTTCGAGCCCCGTGTTGGGCTCTGTGCGAACAGCTCAGAGCCTGGAGCCTGCTTCAGATTCTGGGTCTCCCTCTCTGCCCCTCCTTTGCTCGCATGATGTCTCTCTCTCTCTCTCTCTCTCAAAAATAAATAAACATTTAAAATTTTTAAGTGTACATATTACAAATTTGTAGTAAAACATATATCAACTAAATAAACACATTGATATAAATAATTCTCCCCAGAAAAAGCTGTAACAAACCTTCCATTTTATTGAGAGAGGCTAAGTATTTTACTATAATAATATGGCTCTTTCCGTTACTACTCTTAGGATTACTGACTTAAATTGCTTACTATTGCTCAAGAGGAAAAATTAGGTCCCCAAAGGAAATAAAAGTATTCATCTATTATTATCTACTTTTCCTGTTAAAGGAAAAAAATAGCCACTGCATAAAAGAATACTAAATTGACATTACAACTTAGCTTGTGGCCCAAAAGAAGATTTAGCAGCACACTTAATTTATGCACCCATATAATATTGTAATATTCTGTTATTTTCATGAAAATCAATTTGTTCTGTATCTTCCAGATTTATACAGGTGAAATCATACTAAACAGCATTTTTAAGATCAAAACCCATCAAAAAACTAAAAGTTTATAAAATATGTTCTGAAATGTTAGAGGTTGTGGTTATTATTACAATTTGTATTTCAAAATGGGCAACAGAATAGAAAATATAGCTCCCTATTCTTAATAAATTAATATAATCACAACTATTAATAAATTTGTATGTCTTCATCATTATATCGGTACCAGTTTTGAAAAACAATAATACACTTCAAAAATAAGTTTTCAAAAAAATAAGTTTTCATTTAATCTCAGGCATTCTATTAACCCATCTAAAAAGGAAACATTAAATTGTCAAGACTAATCCCCTATAGGCTGATCCATGGTTTGAAGCAATCCTGATCAGTCACAAGGTAATTGTCCACATGGCTGGGACACAAGCTCCTGATCATTCATGGGGTAGAGGGGACAGGAGGGTCTGGTCCTCCCATTACCATAAATGCTAGGAAAGCAAAAACAGGTCAGAGGCCAAAATTCTAGTATTTCTATTATCTGCATTCATGTATCCAGGTCTCTTTGATTTCCCATCTATCTTGAACTTGGTTTTCATTCATAGCTTCCCATAAGTCCTCTAACTTAGACTGGTTTCTTGTACTTGCTATTTTCTCTACCCATTCCATTTTTAGACTCACTAAATATATTGAAAATTCATAATGGGTGTCTACTTCCATTTATAAGACGCCTGGAAATCACCACTTCATCCTAATAACACGTACAAAGCAGAACAATTTAAAAATGAACAACTCTCCTAGGACCTGCAAGAGAGGTGAGGACACAGGGCAAACTCTTGCCGCTCAAGACCGGAGAGACAGACAGGCAGATAGGAGCTTACCACAGCAGAAACTGGCAACTGAAAACTGCCTTGGGAAACAGCACTGGGGTAAGAAAACTTGAACTGTAGTGAACAAATTGTTGGAAGCCCAATGTGGACAAGTCTGAAAGTTAAAAACTCGAGGAAGGCACAGCCATAGTGGAGGCCTCATGCTTTTGTAAATTTTACATCCAGAAACTCAACTGGAATCCCACAGTAAACACTGGAGAAACCAGACCTACCTGCTGAGGTTTTATCAAAGCCTGACTGACCTGGAGGAAAAGAAATACTCAACTCCAGCCTACTCGAGCCATCCTCTCTCAGTCAAAGTGGTGGAGAGGTGATTGAGAAGTACTTTAGGAAGTTCACAGACCAGAAATATAGTCTCACTAAAAGACTGAGATCTAATCACAGGACTATAGGACGCTCTCTTACCCCTACACCTCACCACCACATCGCTAAAGCGTTCCTTTTACCTGGTACATCATGTTCAGTTGTCAAGAAAACATTACAAGGTATATTAAAAGGAAAACAAAAAAACACCATTTGAAGAGACAAAGCAAGCACTAGAACCTGACATGGCAATGATATTGGAATTATCAGGCCAGGAATTTAAAACGATTAATAAGCTAAGGGCTCTAATGGGTAAAGTAGACAGCATGTAAGAACAGGTGGTCAATGTTAGCAGGAAGATGGATTTCCTAAGAACCAAAAAGAAATGCGGGAGATAAACATTGTAATTTAGATGTAATTTAGAAATTAAGAATGCCTTTGATGGGCTTATTAACAGACTACACATGGCTGAAGAAAGAATCTTAGAACTTAAAGATATCTCAATAGAAACCTCCAAAAGTGAAAAACAAAGAGAAAAAAGACCAGAAAGGGAGACCAGAGTCTCCCTTTGGAGAGACTTGGAGAATATCCAAGGACTCTGAGGCAACTGGAAAAGATGTAATATATGTGTAATGAAGATACTAGAAGGAGAAGAAAGAGAAAAAGGAACAGGAGAAATACTTGAATAATAATGACTGAGAATTTCCCCAAGTTTATGTTTAGCATTAACAAGTATCAGATCTGGGAATCTCAAGAAACACCAAGCAGGATAAATGCAAAACAAAACAAAAAACCCTAAATCTAGACATATCACTTTCAAGCTAAAGAAAAATCAAAGATAAAGAAAAAAAAAATCCTAAAAGAAATGGGGGGGGGGGGGGAGGGGGAACCTTCCCTATTGAGAAACAAAGATACTAACTATATCCAAGTACCCAACTTCTTCAGAAACAATGGAAGCAAAAAGACAATGGTGTGAAATATTTAAAATGTTGAGAGGAAAAAAAAATACTAACCTAGAATTCTGTACTCTGTGAAATTATCCATCAAAAGTGAAGAAGAATAAAGACTTCCTCAAACAAACAGAAACCAGGAGAATTTGTTGCCACTAGTCCAGTCTTGCAAAAAATGTTAAAAGAAGCTCTTTTGAGAAAAGGGAAGAATATATGTCAGAAACTCAGAACTACATAAGAAAGGACGAATATCCAAGGAGGAAGGGAAGGTAAAATGAAAGCCTTTTTTTCTTATTCTTAATTGACCAAACCAATACATTCGTTCAAAATAATAATAGCAACAACATATTCAAGTATGCACTTATGCATATATCTTATATATGTATATATGTATATGTATGTATATACATACACATATGTACACATGACATGAATGACACCAATGATACAGAGATGGGGAAAACAATTAGGATTATTTTATTATTTCAAAGTATTCACATACCTGTAAAGTAATACAGTGTTACTTGAAAGTTGACTGAATTAGTTGTAAATATATATTGCAAACTCTAGGGCAATCACTAAATAAAGTTGTTGTTGATTTTTAATGCTAGTTGAGGGGCACCTGCATGGCTCAATCAGTTAAGCATCCAACTCTTGGTTTCGTCTCAGGTCATGATCTCACCATTCATGGGTTCGAGCCCTGACAGTATGGAGCCTGCTTGGGATTATCAGTCTCTCTCTCTCTCTCTCTCTCTCTCTCTCTCTTTTCCCTGCTCTCCTCTCTCTCAAAAATAAACATTTAAAAAAGTAAAAAATAAAAATGCTAGCAGATGTACTAAGGAAGGAGAGAAAATGGAATAATATAAAATGGTGCCCTATTGGGCAGCATCAGAGAAGCTTCTAGTCTAGTGCTAATTCTCCCCCACTACCCCGCTTTTGAGTGTTCTACCTAGGGCACCATAAATGGTAAGGTTTTGCTTCTCTGCCCTGTGGGCACACAAACTATCCCAGGCCCTGTGTGAGCACCAAGGACTTTTTCCCATGCTCCTCTGGAGTGATTCTTTCCCTCACTGTGGGGCTTTCCTTATGTGCATGTGCTGGTCACACCTCACTTGAAAACTAAAGGGAGATCTGCTGGACTGTGGAGTTACTTCTCTGTGCTATGCTCTCCCCTCCAATACCTGCCCTGTGAGTTCTAGCTGTCTCAGCCTCCCCATATACCCAGCTCTGTCTCCTCAACTCACAGAGATGCCAGCCTCTGCCTGATGTCCTCCTTCCTGCACTGAAGCCAGGAAACTCTCCAGGAATGTAAGCTGGAGTAACTGTAGGCCTCTCTTTTATTAAAAGATACAGAAAAGATTTGGGGTGCCTGGGTGGTTCAGTTAAGTTAAGGGTCTGACTTCGGCTCAGGTCATGATCTCATGGCTTGTGAGTTCGAGCCCCACATCGGGCTCTGTGCTGAAAGCTCAGACTCTGCCGCCTGCTTTGGATTCTGTGTCTCTGGCTCTCTCTACCCCTTCCCTGCTCATACTCTATGTCTCTCTCTCAAGTAAACATTAAAAAAACAAAAAAGATACAGAAAAGATCTTAAAATCAGACAGTAAAGATAGATTACTTCAGAGCAACAACACTTATCCTGACAGAAGACTTCCCAACAGTAACAAAAGATGTCATAAAACAGTGCTTCAAAGTACTACTGACCTAGAATTATGCTCCTAATGCAAATATCCATCATAAAGAAGGCACCTGTTTGAAGACATCAAAGAACAAACAAGGCAGCCAAGATTTAAAGGGCCAAGATCCCTGACAGAAGAAAAATGCACTTAAATGAACTCCTTGTTTATTACTGCTTTTTCCCCCTTGGAAGATTTGCTGATTTTCAGTGTGGGACACAGGAACCACATGGAAAACTGTGGCCTAGAGTTTGAGGCAGTCTCAGCGGGTCAGGGAGACAGAAATTGAAATTCAGGGCTCCAAATGCAACCAGGACATAAGGAATCAAAGTATCAGAAAAAGGGAAACTCAAAGTGAGCCCAAACATCTAATACAATTTCACACACAGCATTTGTTGACACCTAAACTATGTAGGTGAGAGATGAAACCAAGAAAAGAACAGCTGATAAGAGAAAACAGTTAAGCATGGATTGTAGTAGTCTCATGATGCTCAGGAAACAAAATTGGAATTCAGGATATACCAAAGTAGAAGAGCTATAAGCAAAGTCCAGAGTGTCAGTTGTGACACACGAGGGACTGTATCACAGGAGTAAAAACAAACCAGAAAGAGACCAACCCAAACAAAGCCTAAAACCCAGTTTTTATTTGCTTACCAGAAGAAAATTAAATTTTCCCTAGGGAAGATCATTATAAACCTCTAAAGTTCTTCACACATTAGGTATACAAGGAAACAAGACAAGAAAAATTATTGAAAATCAAGAGGAAAAAAACAATATAAGCAGACTCACTGATGATGCACATATTGTAGTTCTAAGACCTGGAAGTCAAAATAACTATATCAATATGCTCTAGAAAATAGACGAAAAGATTATGAATTTTACCAAAGAACTGGAATATATTTTTGAAAATCAATTGGAAATCTAGATCTGAAAAATAATAACTGAAATTAACACCTTTAGATTCAATTGAAGTTACCTATGTACCTACTATGTGATTCCATTTATGTAAATTTCTAGAAAATTCAAACTAAACAGAAAAGTAAACTGCCTAGAGGTGGAGAGGGATGAGAGAAAGGGATTACAAATGTTCATGAAGACATTTTTATCTTAATTGTGGCAATGGTTTCACAGATGAATACATAGTTCAAACTTTACAAAACTATACAGTTAAATATGTGCAGTATGTCAATTATATCTCCATAAAGTTGCTTAAAATTAAATAACAATAATACTATTTTTTAGGACTTAAAACAGATGTTTTAAATTCAAGGAATTTAGGTTTATGACAAAAGTAGGTCAAAAGATAGAAAGAGGTAAGTGGAGTTACAGCTGTAAAGTTCTTATGAAATGTTGGCAATATTAATTAAAGACAGACTCCAGTAAGTCAATTATATATGTTTTACTTTCCAAGATAATCACTAAGAAAATAAAAATATGTACAACTAACAAAGTAATAGAATGAGAAAAAAATAAAATATAAAAAATATTTAATTTATCCAAAGGAAAGCAAAGAGAAGGAAAAAAGAACTTAGGAATGATAAGGCAAACCAAAAGCTAGTATACAGCAAAATGCTAGATTTAAACACAAATATATTGGTAATTAGTAAGTTCAAATGGACTAAATATTCGACTTAAAAGAAAACTGTCACAAAGATTTAAAAATATTTTAAAGCATAACAATTTAGAGAGTATGTCCCCTATATATACCCCCATAAACCTTTATTTAAAAACCTTCTCAAGGTTGTACATCAAGGTAAATAAACCTGACTCAGAAATACCTGAGACAAAAAGGAATGGTGAGAAAAGAAACTGATCAACATGTATCAAATCTAAGCAAACATCATTTGTATAAAATACTAAAAATGTTAGTGTCTATTTTGTGGGCTAAAAAAAGAACTAGAATACTGAACAACAAACCCATATAAGTAAGAAGAGTTTGACCCTAGTCAAAATGTTCTAAGGAATTTTCATCATTTGGGAGGTGATTAAGGCATTGATTAGCTGTAAGGGTGCCTGGGTGGCTCAGATTGTTGGGTGTCATACTCAATTTCTGCTCAGGTCATGATCTTGTAGTTCATGGGATTGGGCCCTGTGTCAGGCTCTGCGCTGACAGCGTGGAGCCTGCTTTGGATTCTCCCTCTCTCTCTCTTTCTCTCTCAAAATAAATAAATAAACATTTTAAAAAAGACATTGATTAGCTGTGGACTTGCTAATATGTACAGTAAAATTGCAAGGTTAGCCACTTAAAGAGTGAACATTGAACGCATAACTTATAAACTCAATGGAGGTATAGAGGAGGGATAGAAAAATGAAAGGAAGGAACAAAAGAACAAAATCCAATCAGCCTCCCGCACCTAAAAAAAAGAAAGAAGTTAAAGCTGTACTAGTAAAAAACACACAAAAAGTGGTAGAATCAAATCACAATATGTAGTAATATATTGACCTTGTTAGCTAAAAGACAATCATTGTTAGATAAAAGAAAAATAACTAACAGGAAAACAAAATCAAAGAGGTGTGTTTGCAAGAAACCTGTGTAAGAATATAGTAAGGTTGGAAGTAATAGATTATAAAATTATATACTAGGCAAAACTAACCAAGTGAAAACTAGGATAGGTATAAATTCTAAACAAAATAAATTTTAGGTGAAAAACTAACATTAGGAATAAAAAGAATAATTACATAATGACAAATATTAAATTCTCCAGGTAAATACAATGATTTCAAAGTTGTTTGTACCAAGTAAGATAGATTCAAAATGTATAAAATGGGGGCACCTGGCTGGATCAGTCAGTGGAGCGTGTGACTCTTGATTTTGGGGTTGTGAGTTCAAACCCCATGTTGTGTGTAGGGATTACTTAAAAATAAAATCTTAAAAAAAATTTAACATAGAAAATGAAGTCTAATAAAACCTTAGAGAGAAATTAAGAAATCCATAATCATAGGTCGCCTTGGTGGCTCAGTCGGTTATGCGTCCAACTTCATTTAAGGTCATGATCTCACATTTCGTGAGTTTGAGCCCCACGTTGAGCTCTGTGCTGACAGCTCAGATCCTGGAGCCTGCTTTGGATTCTGTGTCTCCCTCTCTCTCTGCCCATCTCTGCTCACACTCTTATCTCTCTCTCTCTCAAAAATAAGTAAACATTAAAAAAAATTTTTTTTAATCATTCTATAGTCTAAAAAAAAAAAAGAAATCCATAATCATAGTGTGAGATTTTAACATCCCTCTTACTTATTGACAGATCATGTAGACAAAAAAAAGTAAGAATAAAATAGAATATATCAATAATACAATTATAACTTGACTTAATGAACTTATATTTAATCCTGTATGCAACAATTTTTTCCACTTTTGGGGGAAAATAAGTACAAATCTGAAATAAGAGCTTATAAATTTGGAAGCACTGGGAAACCATACCATTGGCAAGGATTTCAACTTTGAGTACATAAAATCCTGAAGCTATAGTAGTGATGAGATACCAGCCTTAAACAGCACCCTTCCCCACCAACAGTGGCAGCGACATCAACAGAGGGTACTACAACACAATATGACTGACTATTAGGGTACCTGGGCAGCTCAGTCGGTTCAGGGTCCAACTGTTGGTTTCGGCTCAGGTCATGATCTCACGGTTTCATGAGCTCGAGCCCCATGTCAGGCTCTGTGATAGCAGCATGAAACCTGCCTGGGATTTCTCTTTTTCTCCCTCTCTCTCTCTCTCTGCCCTTCCCCCACTTGTGCTCTCTCTCAAAATAAATAAATAAATAAACTTAAAAAAAAAAAAGAATGTAACAGACTACTTCATCAGTCTATATAATGTCCCCCTGGAGACCACAAGAAACAAGTGCTTGAGATTTTAAAGAAGGCTAGAAATTACAGGTTTGCCAAGAAACAGTGACATTGGGTTATGCATGTAAATGTGGCTCTCTAACTCAATCCAATACTTTTAACCAAAACAAACATTTGTAAGTATGGTAGCCAATCTCCAAGATGGCCCTAAGTCTCACCTCTCACTAGTCATCCCACGTATAGTATCCTCCCACAGTGAAGGGCAACTGGTCTATGTGACTAATAAAATATGGCTGAAATGACAATGAGTGCCTTCCAAAGCCAGGCTGTGAAAGGCAATGCAGTTTCCACCTTGGTCTCTCTCTTGAATTGCTTATTCTGGGGTAAATCAGTTGTCATGTCTTGGGGCAATGAAATTGCCCTATGGAAAATCCACATGGTGAGGAATTGAGGATTCCAGCCAACAACGAACACCAACTTGCCATCCTATTTGAGAGAGCCATCCTGGAGGAACAACATTCCAATCATGTCTTCACATGACTGTAGCCCTACCTGATATATTCACATTATCCTCCTGAGAGACCCCAAGGAAGAACTATCTAAGCTGCTTCCAAATTCCTCATCCAGAAAAACTGTATGAGATCACAAATATTTATTCTTGTTTTAAGCCTCTGAATTTTGGGATAATTTGTTACATGGTAATAAATAACTCTAGGTTCTATAATTATTCTGAAGGCTAATAGGAGCCACTTGAGAATTTGAGACATAGAAATAACAAAATCTAACATGTGATTTTATGAGTAAAGATCAGAGACCACAAAATAGAAATAAAAGTATAATATTCATAGTATAAATACTTTAACTTAAAAAAATGTTTGACATTATGATGACAGAGCAAAAGAATCTTTATGAAAATTAACTTTCATAGCACAAAAGCCTTGAAATAATTGAACAATTTCAAAGGACAACCTTGGTGTAGTAAATGTCACTAATGATATTTTCTTTTGATCTCTACTATAATTCACATATTGCATCATATTTCTCACCATATTATATGCCCTTTTACTCAGAGTTTTGATGTCTATATTACTGACAAAACAATAAATACAAGAGCTATTTTAGATGATTGGTGTCTATGCAAACTGAATGAACAGCAATTCATTATAATTTAGATATTAGAATTCTTTCATCTGTAAGCATGCAGGCAATATTGCTTCTCAGTTTTAATCTACTGAGATTTAGAACTTATCTCAGATATAGGAAGAATAAATAAGCAAAACAAATAAGAAACCACACCACACTCAGGATAGCCAACAAATTGCATTTACAAAAAGAGATCAAAATATACAACCCATTAGAATCCACAGTACTATTTTTGCTTGAAATCCTAGTCTTACCAAATCCACTATTTTATTTTATTTAGTTCTTACTTAAAAGACACTTACATAGTGTTATGGTTTTCTAGGCGGTATTATAAGTGTTTCATTAAAGGGGAACTTAATGTAGCCATTCTCCTAAACTTCGATGGCTATAATTTAATATTTAATACTTTTATAGTGTAAATTGCATTCCCATCCTAAACATCACAACTATAACTCTCTATGACTTAAACACTGTGAATATTACTGACATTTACATTTTACTTTTACTTTTACATTTACTGACATTACTTACATATACTTTCTGTATATGAAAGCACGAAAAATCTGTGGTCAGAATATTGGTATATTTCTCAATACTTTCAATTCAAAGAACTGTCTGTCCTCAATGCAGTTACATGACTGTGCAAAGTTAAATTGACTATTTTTTTGGTATGCTAATTTGAAATTATGACAGAAAAATTGTAAGTTTCTATTTAATCAAGTATGCAAACCAGCAACTTCAGAGAGATTAGTAGGAAAATCATTCCAAATATAATCTCCTTTGAATTAGTCCCTTGTACAGTTTTAGAAATAGTTATTTGCCAGTGCCTAGGGGAAGTAATAACTTATGAAGTGTTGGTGGTGAAGAATATTGATATTGTAACAAGCTAAAGCTACTATGGTTTATCATTAGCACATAAGATAAAACAGTGATACTTCAGGGGTGCACTGGGGATCAGGGCCATATTTGTAAAATTACAGTGTGTGACAAGGTGCCCCCCTAACTTGTGCAACAAATACATGAAAAAAAAAACCAATTTTAGACAGCTGTTACAGTCAAAGCATCAGCTGAAATCTCAACTATTCCTTGTATTAAATATGTTGGGATAAGTCCGTTATAACTGATCATACCATTTTTCTAATCATCAGATTATCATAAGAGGATTGACACTGTTGGGGGGAGTGTCTATTCCCCAGTCCAGGTTGTTTCCTTTCAGGTAGAGAATGCTCCATCAGCTATGTCATCCCTAATCTGTCTCCACTTCCAAGGGACAAGTGACTTATTTAATTGATCATTTTGCAAGAAGAAAATTGGTGTGTGTGGCTCAGTACCTTTTCTCTAGAGACAAATTCTCTCTTGGAGAGCACCTCAGTTCTGTTCCACTCCTCCAGGGGAAGTATGCCAGAGGAGTATTGCCTGGATCAGGCTGAACTGTGAAAGCCCACTTAACTATGGATTTTAGTACCAAGGAGTTCTCTTGCCTGCAGATACAAGCCACACTCTCCAGTAGATAGTCTTCCAGAATAGACATAATATTTTGGTCACCATAAACTTTATTTCTGTCTTACTGCTTCACTTATTTAGAATGTGTGCAGAGAAGAGAGGTGCTTCTTATGAAAATAATCAAACATTTCACAAAAAGACAAAACACAACCATCCAGACCCTAACCAGCATTTTCATGTGTTCTAACTTTTTTTTAAGTTTGTTTGTTTGTTCATTTGTTTGTTTTAAGAGACAGAGGAAGGTGAGAATCCCAAGCAGGCTTCACACTGTCAGCGCAGAGCCCAATGTGGGGATCAAACCCGCAAACTGTGAGATCATGACCTGAGCCGAAATCAAGAGTTGGCCATGTAACTGACTGAGCCACCCAGGCGCCCCATTCCAACTCATTCAATAACTACCTAGATTGTTTGAAGTTACAATAAAAGGAAATGAGGCAAAGGTAAGGTTAACAAACTAGCATGGCCTGACCAAAAAAATCTCAATGCAAAGGTGATTTCTAGACCAATTAGAACACAAGAATAACAGCATGTCATGCTAACATCAATTCACCATATTTATCACTTTGTTGCATGCCTTTCCTTACAAAATCACACAGACATTTTAAGTCATCAAATATAATTAAACCCAAAGCACAAATAAGGACTACATTTGCCTGCATGTTAATTTCACATCCAGTAGCACTATTTTCCATCACAATTAGGAAGGCATCAGGGATGCCTTATTTTCTTATATGTCCTTAAGTTCAAACAAAGAATTAGAAATAACTGGAATTCATAATCAACCTTTATAGACAATGACGTTACTGCCCCAACGTCTAACTTCATGTCCCTTCCTATCAAGAGAATCCATTGCATGCTCACTACTTTCTAATACCAAAGAAAAGGAAAGACTAGGCAAGTGTTGAAAGAAACCAGTTTTTGAGATATATTTGGCTTACTGGTTAAATGCAACATAAAGACGCTTTATTGTACTTTTTTCTGGTCCTGCTGACAAGAGGTGTTCTAGTGTTGGAAATCTAGAGAAAAACAAGATTTAGAACTGTCTACAGTGGCGTTCAGAAAGAAAAGTCATGGTAAGAGCATGACAGTGGGCATCTGGGGGATCTGGTAACAACAAGAGGAAAGCAGCCAAACAGAGGCAGAGGTGGAGATGTAGCCAATATAGAAAGCCAGTGAATGGAAAGAATGATAAGAAAGCACAAAGGTGGAACTCATTCACTCAATGAATATTTCTTTTTTTTTTTTTTAATTTTTTTTCAACGTTTATTTATTTTTGGGACAGAGAGAAACAGAGCATGAACAGGGGAGGGGCAGAGAGAGAGGGAGACACAGAATCGGAAGCAGGCTCCAGGCACTAAGCCATCAGCCCAGAGCCCGACGCGGGGCTCGAACTCGCGGACCGCGAGATCGTGACCTGGCTGAAGTCGGACGCTTAACCGACTGCGCCACCCAGGCGCCCCACAATGAATATTTCTTAAATGACTCTCTATGCAGAGCCTAACTTTAACTACTGTTGTGAACATAAAAAGTGCTCCTTCCCTCAAAGAACTTGGCATTTAGTTGGGGAAATGAGATACACAGCAGCAAAAAGTAAATAACATCAAAACAAAATGTGATTAACAACTGACTTGTACAGGAAATTTAATACATGAGAATAGAGGGGGGAAGAATGAAAAAAGAATTAATAAAAAATAAAACTTATACTGACTCCTCATCTTTGCCAAGGTCTTTCACATAAATTTCATTCAAATGTCACAGTAAGCACTAGGTATGATTGTCCGCATCCTGTAGATGACAAGGTAAAAGCTCAGAGAGTTACAGTTTTTCCAAAGTCACCTATCTACCAACTTTGAAATGTAGGATCTAAATCTGCCTCTATCAGATTCCCAATCTTTTTTTTCTTTCCACCAAGCAATATGTTTTTCAATATAAGATATAATATGTAAAGGAAAACAAGCACTGGAAAATGAGTAAAACACACTCATTCATTCATTCATCCAAAATTTTTATTGGTTACCTTCTCTGTTTGAGTACATGTATGTACTGGAGGAAAATGATCAGAAAGAAAATCATGTGTCTACATATTTGAAGTTTCTAGGCTAGAGGTAGGTAGATAGGTAGGAATGGGCCGATAGATGATAGATTGTAGATAGATAGACAGATAGATAGATAGATAGACAGACTGATCAACAAATATAAATAATACACAGCTCAATAAGAAAATGCCAGAGAAAAACCAGGAAATGCTATAGGGTTCAAATGAGGAAAGATCACATCATTTTAAGAGAATCAATAAAGGCATTATTAAAAGATGAAAATATGGGCAGGTGTATTATAAATAGAGACAAAGACTGCAGTTACAAAGGACAACATGAGTAACAGTGTAGATGTGGAATGCACAATATAGATCACGATCTGACAAAAAGCAATAGTGTAATAGAAGTGTAAGATATGGGGAGGAGAGTACAGGAGGAAAAAGCAGAAAAGTAAGGATCAGATTGCAGAAGACTTCAAATATCTGGCTAAGTATTATACTTAATTTTGAACACAGTGACTAATTAGGTTTCTGAACAGAGAAGAGACATTCTCTGAATTATGCTACAGAAAATAAACTTAGGGATGCCTGTGTAGCTCAATCGGTTAAGCATCCAACTCTTGATATGAGCTCAGGTCATGAACTCACAGTTCATGAGATCGAACCCCACAACAGGTTCTACACTGACAGTGCAGAGCCTGCTCGGATTCTCTCTCTCCCTCTCTCTCTCTGCCCCTTCCCTGCTCATGCATGTGTGCACGTGCTCTTTTTCTCAAAATAAATAAACTTAGAAAAGAAACTTACACAAAGTCATCTACATTATAAAGAATTAACTTTTTTTTCCTTTTTTTAAGTAGGATTCATGCCCAGAATGGAGTCCAACACAGGGTTTGAACTCACAACCCTGAGATCAAGGCCTGAGCTGAGATCAAGAGTTGGACACTTAACCAACTGAGCCATCCAGGTGCCCCAAGAATGAAATTTTAAATGCTACTGACATAGCACAATGGAAAGTACTCTAGGTTTAAACTGGCATGATGAAAAAAAGGGGGGAAGAGGCACAAAGACATTTAAAGGATAAACTCTATAAAATTTGGTAACTGATCACCTGTTGAGAATAAGGGAGGGAAAGGTCAGAGAACAGCTTCAGTGTTTCATGCTCAGGAAACTGGTCAATGGTAATGGCAGCAACAGAAAAGAGGAAGAAGCAGATATTGACTGTTGGGGTGGAGGGATGCCGTGCAGGGAGGTCTCTGAGACTGAATGCAGAATTCCAGTAGAATACCAGAATGGAGAGGTCCCTTAAGATGTGGGAATATTATGAGTGATGTTGGATCTGGAGATATAAACTCATCTGCATCAGCCCAAGGCTTACAAGTGAAATCTTGAGAGTTAGTAAAGTCAACAAAAGAGCATAAAGTGAGAAAAGGGAATAGAGAGTGCTAGAGACACACACTCAGATTTTTGAATGACAGAAGCAGCCATCTCAGGCAATTCACTTAATACTTGTAGGAAACTGGAAAAGAACTAATAAAAAAGACCAAAGGCGGTGGGGGGGTGGGGAGGCAGAGAGATACTTTTCACCGTGTAACTCAAATAAGAAAATGCCAAACAAAGTACAGTTAACAGTATTAAATGGCCAAAGGCTAAACAGAATGAAGACAGGAAAGAGGATTTGGTGTGTGGGAGGTCAATCACCACCGAAGAAGTGCTTTCAGAAGCACGGTGAGAAAGTTACAGTGGTTTTGAGTGTTGGGTAAGGCAGACAGCCATGGAACACAGTAGGCTGCAGGATAACTCCCAGGGTTCGGGAGCCACGCACAGAGACAACAGCAACAAGACCCACTTGACACATCGTACCAGGCAAGCAGCAAATTAGTTTTTAAAAAGAAGGACAGGAAAGGAAAGGAAAAAAATTTCAAAGAAAAGCTCTAGAGCCCATAAAGCATTTATCTTGAAAAATGAAATCAGAAGTAGCATCCAATTAACTAATTAACTACCAAGTTATACAAAGCTGTCCAAAAGGATTAACATGGTGAAATAACCTTTTGTTTGGCAGTGATTAATTTTCAGGTGAGGTTAGCACTGAAGAACTTTGCTGTTACCTTTTGTCACAATTTGGTGACAAGTTAGAAAAGAAGTCAAGACAAAAGCATTCAAAATCCCTGCAAGAGATATTCTAAAACTGGAACAAAAAACATGGCTGATGATATAAAAATCACCATCAATTTTAATCAGACTAGACCAAATGGAGGTTGCATACACAAAAAGGGTGCTGTCGCTAATTATTAAAAAAAAAACAAAAACAAAAACAAAACAAAACAGTGTTTGGGTGAGGACAGAATGATGCCTCTCAAAACAGCCATAATCACAGCACTGTGCTGGGAGTCCTACACCAGCATGGAGGCAATGTTTTTGTCAAATAAATGTGAGTGTGTCTGACAGTTATGTTCTATCACTATGTCCTGGATGATAAGAGAATTCTGGTGGGGCAGACATAGAAACTGAAGGATTCCCCTACCCACCAGAGAAGAACACTAAGGTATCAATCTAACAAACTGGTATGGATGACTCATTGCCACAGCCCAGCCACCTGGAATAGAGATCAAACAGAAATCTAAATCAACCTCACCCAAGCAATGTCTAAAATTACAAACCAAGTCTATGCAACTACATGATAGGACAAGGGCATCTCTAAGATTACTCCAGCTCCAACATTCAATGTGTTTATAAATCCTCATCTTTTCTTTCTGCCTGATAAAAATCAAAAGAAACCTAACATTAGAAATAAATTAAAAAGTTGGCTTGAAAATTCAAGTAAGAATTATGAACCTTCCTGGTTTTATGTTAGCCCAGGAACTTGGGAAAGAAATCAAGCTAACAACTATACCCATACATTTATGAAATGCATAATGAGTAAAGGTGAGGGCTCAGGAGACAGTCAACCAAGTTTGATTCCTGGTTTAACCACTGCCCATTGGGGTGACTTAGAGCCAGTGATGTAGCTCTTCCCTGCCTGGGTTCTTCATCTGCCAAATGGGGGTAATAATATTACCATGTCATAGGATTGTTGTTAGGATTACATTATGATTTATATAAATTCCTTACTCAAGTGCCTGACCCATATAACTCAAGGTGAGTTATTATTACTATTTTATTTCCCTATCACTGAATCAGATTTGATCTCGGCATGCAACTCATCACATCTGCAACTGAACACCAAAGTTCTTAACAAAAGGATTTCAGATAATCTGAACATGCTCTAAGAAGCTGAGACTTTGATAGGGATCCAATTGTCATAGAAGAGAAGGATGGGCCCAAGCAGGAGCAGCAGGGACAGGCAGGCTCTAACACTGACATTGTAATGTCGGAGAAGCAGCTTACATCTACTTCAGGCCAATAAGAAATCGGAAAGAGTCAGATGCTCTGTCAGTAAATCTAACTGGCTAATGGGTTAGTTATCCCCTTCTTCAACGCTTGGGAATAGAGGAGGCCAGTAACGGAGCTGACAAGTTCCAATAGATAATTTTTTTATTTTTTTGGCCCCAGGAGCTGGAAAAAGAGCACCACCTAGACTCAGCAATTGTATATTCTGACAACAGTAACAGCAACAACAGTTCACTGTATTTGTCTTTCTGACACTGTAGAAAGATTTACGGACTAAGATGTTGATATCAGAGTGATGCAGCTAGTAAAAAAAAAAAAAAGGCAGCACCCTAAGAACATCCTAAATGTTCAATCAAATATCATGGTACAATGAAGTGATAAAATCATGCAGCCTTTAGGATGTATTTGTGATAGTTAATGACCTGGAGGGGGTGGAATCATGATAAATACTGAATGGAGAGTATAAGTTCATGTTTTATAAATATATATTTATAGGAAAACATCAAAATACGAACAGTGGTGATCTCAAGATGGCAGGATTACAAGAGTTTTTTGTTCTTTTTTTGAACCTTACATTTTCTAAATTCTACACATTCTTGTTTTGGCTTAACACATTCTTTGTTTTTAAGAAAACAAAGGATTGGCATTAAGTCACTGAAAGCATTTGGCAGTGAAGAGAAAACAGCTGGGACAGGGGATCGCCCCCCCCCCCACCATCCTATGACCCTTGCACTTCCTCGCCTCACATGCTCTCCCTCTTCTGATGGCCATAGAGACCAGCATTAATAGGTTGCCCAAATATACCTGGGGAGAGGAAATGACTTAGCAGTGGCTATGAATTTATCTTCTCCTCTTCTTCTTGCCCAGTCCTCAGTCTCTCCCTGCCATTATTTGCCATAATGGTCACAGCAGTTTTTTTCTGGATCAAATTGGAGTGTTTATTTAGAGTAGGGTTTGGGGGAAAGGAAGTAGCAATGTCTGCAGTAGCAACAATGAAATGAGGTCATCTGCTCCCATCTTAAAGAAACATCTTTCCTTACCCTCACCTCCTCCTCTGAAAAAAGACACTATATCCTAAATACAATATACACTACTGCATTTTTCCCCTCTCTCCTTTCTGCAATGACTGTTTTGTTCTCCACTGAATTTCCAGCATAGTGCTTGGCACAGAGTAGGGGCTCTACAGTTTATTTACGAAATGAAGGAATGAGTTCATCCAATCACCACATCGGACTTGGAGCGCTGATAAGGAAAACTAAATGTGTGATCACAACCTAGAGGGAAAAAGAGGAGTGGTCACTGGCACTAAGATTCTTAGGAGGCCTGCAGGTCTACGGGTTGGGGGGAGGGGGTGGATAAGTACTGATGGAGAGGAGCAAAACCAAAGCAGAAACAGAGCAAGTTTACCAACCCAGTTTTTTCTCCATCTACAAATGTTCCTAGCACCAAACCCATCCTCTCCCTACCCCTCCTCCACATCCCCCACTCCCTCACACGTGGGTTCCACATCAGGCTGTAGGATCAGGGCTTGCATTTAATTGATTGAATTTGGCCAAAGCCTTCTCCCGTGATCCTTTGTCTACCCTAGAATACACCAGAGAAAATAAGGAAAGGACAAAGCATTTCTGCCTTTCACAAGGAGGATTATTTATATCTAACATCCCAAAAACATATGGGAGAATAATGTCGGTCTACTGAAATGCATTAATATAAATGAGAAAGCCCATGATACCTTTTGTCCTATTTGACAAGATACATTTAATATTTGGTCCCTTGCAATATTGCTGCTTTCAATTGTATTTCTCTAAACAAATAAAAAGTCATTATCTTTCTTTTGTCACGATGAAAGTGAATGAAGTGCTTAATGAAAAGGAGATGCCAACATATTTCTTAATTCTTTTATTAAAGTGTATTGTGGGATTCTGTGCCTTACATAAATCCAATTTGTATTGACTTTCTAGAGAGAATATAGTGAGAGCTATAATGGCAACGTGTCACACAGTGGCAAAAACTGGAATGATTCATCAGCCTAGAGAACTGGACGTTAGGTTTAAACAGAGTGTCAGTTGCACAGGGTCAGATTTACCTCTACTTGTTGCTGTTCCTTTCCTCTGTGTGCAGCTACCCTACAAACGTCATTCAGAGAGCCCCCCATCTTCTATCAAATATTCTGGGAGCTCCCTTCCTCTCAGGCACACTGTGGTCTTTTATATCACAATGTGACACACAGATAACTAACACAAATTTCATTAACCTATGTGAATATGTAGACAGTAAGAAGTTTAAAACAGAACTGTTAAACAACATGACTTTTTATTACTACACACTGTTTCACTTGATCAATATTTATTAAACATAAAGCACTTTCTTGTGGCGGAGGATAAATCAGATCTGGACACTGAGCTCAAGGATTTAAAGTGTAGCGGGCATGCCATTAAGGTCAGATTTCCTAGGGGAGCCTGGGTAGCTTAGTCAGTTAAACATGAGGCTCACCGTTTGTGGGTTCAAGCCCTGGAGCCTGCTTTGGATTCTGTCTCTGTCTCTGTCTCTCAAAAATAAATAGTAAAAGAAAATTTTAAAGTCAGGTTTCCTAAATGGAGTCCAAGAGCCCACAGACAGTACATGAATGAGCTTTGAGAGGCCTATAAATCTCTAGAAGTAAATGTGATGGGTTATGTGTTGGTATGTGCATTTGGCAGGGTCAGTTGTTTGATAGATACCAAATTCTCAGAAGAACTATTGGCCTCTATGAGGTTAAGAACCATTGAGTTGGAGCTTATATAAAAAACTTCATTTCTCAAAACACTTCTAGTTTCTCAAAACATTTTTTGAGCTTCTCCTTTGGAATGTTTCAAAGCCTAGGACACCTTTTGTAAATAACCTCAATGATGACAAGTCTTCCTTGGAGGAGAGCCTTCAATTTTTTTTTTAATTTTTTTTAATGTTTATTTATTTTTGAGACAGAGAGAGACAGAGCATGAAGGGGAAGGGGCAGAGAGAGAGGGAGACATAGAATCTGAAGCAGGCTCCAGGCTCCGAGCTGTCAGCACAGAGCCTGATGTGGGACTTGAACTCACGGACCATGAGATCATGACCTGAGCCAAAGTTAGATGTCTAACCGACTGAGCCACCCAGGCGCCCCAGGAGAGCCTTCAATTTTAAAGTCATCCAAAAACATGGTATAAAAGTATGATAGAAAGGTGCTTAAACTGTAAAGTTTACTTTTGGTTGAAATGAATATAAATATAAAATAGTGAGACTAATTTCCTTGAGAGACAAAAAATAGATTAAAGGCTATTCATTAATTGAAAATCAGATGGAAAAGCACCAATAAAAACACGAGTGCCTTATGGATAATATTAGGCAAGGTGGGGAAAAATCAGTTTATCTTCTTCATTCACTGAACAAATATTTATTAAGCATCTGCCATGTACCCAGTACTCTTGTAAGTCCTGAGAATAGAAAAAAATCTCTGCTTCATGGAGTTTCCATTCTACTGTTTTTTTTTAACAATTCAATTCATCGAACATGATTATTCAACTAGAAATAAGTATTAATGGAAATAAAATAGAAACAAAAAGAAAGTACATCATAGAGAAAACAATGTTCAGGTAGAAAATTATCAGTAGCAACATACAATGTAATGTTTAGCATGCTGGTGAAAATATTTGGTAAAAATGAACAGGCTTGTAACCAAAACATAAAAATGAAGTAGACAGTAATGATATTAGGTGTTTGACAATTCTAAGAAATATATGTTGATTCACCTAATCTAAGCAAAAGCAAAACAAAGATTCTGGAAATATGGAAGCATAGGATCATATGATAACATTGAGGCAATGAGAAATAAGGTTGTCAATAAGCTGGGGGCTGAGTTTAGTTCTGTCTCCATAAAGTATAAGGATTTGCCAGAGCCAGATTCAGGCATTTATAAAAAAGAAGTTCTTGCTCCAGGCTAAATAACTTTCCTAAATTAAATGAGCAAATTAGTCTTCATCCTTCTCTAATCTGAACACATCAGGTTATTTACAACACCCCATGCCACAGATCAAAGAGCCTAGAGATACAATTTTCTGACATCATCCTTTACACACACAAATAAAACAGAATTTAAAATTTCATGTGGCTTATAAAGGATATGTGAATTGATTAACAGGTGAGGTAACGTAATAGGGAAAATGTAATGGGAGAAAGTCTCCATCCGTGGGTGAAGTGAAGGAAGAGAAAGGAAGAGAAAGGAGATTTTATCTTCTGCTCTCGATCCCGCATCAAGATTGCCCACTAACCCTCCATCATGTGCCTCAAAAACTCAAATGGCTACACACTGGGGATGAAAGAATGAAGAAGGATTCTTCAAGTATTCTAGCTTGAGTACTAGGAAACTCATCTGATGCCTTTCAACTGAAGCTGCCATTTCCAAGCTTTCTGTGCAAAACTTGGGAGACCAGAAATCTTGAGGGGAAAACACACACTCAAAAACAGACTTTTTAATATGCAAGGTGGAGCAAATGTTATTTTGGGTTTTTTGTTGTTGTTTTGGTGGGGGGGGGGCTATTTTTTAATTTTATTTAAATCCAAGTTAGTTAACATATAGTGTAATAAAGGTTTCAGAGGTAGGATTTAGTGATTCACCACTTACACCTAACACCCAGTGCTCATCCCAACAAGTGCCCTCCTTAATGCTCATCACCCATTTAGGCCATCCCCCCACCCAACACCCCTCCAGCAACCCTTCAAATCAGCATTTTTGTATCCTTTGGATAAATACCTAATAGTGCAATTGCTGGGCCATAATGTAGCTCTAATTTCCGTTTTTGAAGGAACCTCCATACTGTTTTCCAGAGTGGCTGCACCAGTTTGATTTCCCACCAGCAGTGCAAAAGTGTTCCCCTTTCTTCACATTCTCGCCAACATCTGTTGTTGCTTGAGTTGTTAATGTTAGCGCCATTTTGACAGGTGTGAGGTGGTATCTCACTGTGGTTTTGACTTGTATTTTCCTGTTGATGAGTGATGTTGAGCATTTGTTCATGTGTCTGTTGGCCATCTGGATCTCTTCTTTGGGAAAGCGTCTATTCATATCTTCTGCTCATTTCTTCACTGGATTATTTGTTTTTTGGGGTGTTGAGTTTGATAAGTTCTTTATAGATTTTGGATATTAACGCTTTATCCAATATGTCAGGAGCAAATGTTATTTTGGAATGAAGGAACTGGGACAATAAGGGACTAGACTGCTTAGTATAATGATAGGAAGAAGTTACTTTTCTTGGGTACAGAGAATATTAGTTGTAGAATTGGTTTGTTTATTTGTTTTCTCTCTCTTTCAGATAGGTAGATGGTCAGAGAGATGGAAGCCAAGGCATTCACCTGAAGTGATAAATGACCAGTTGATACAAAAGAGCTGGCAGGGGCCTCAGGATAAAGACTTCCTTATGAAAGGAATGGTGAGGACTTTAGAATTAGCGATCTCAAAATAGATTTTAACATTTATGCTAGAGGCCTTCTAATGCCTTCATATAATCGTTAGGCCTAAAGTTGAGCATAGTTGAACATATGCAGATAGAACCGAAATGCAAACATTTTCCTGGACTAGTAAAGATTTTTCTTCAGGTTTTAGAGACTCAGTAGCAACTCAAAGATCAGCTCTATGTCAACAGAACACTGTGACTCGAACACAGTCAGCTCTGCCACTTGGATTAGGAAAGAATAATACCTTCTTGTCGAACTGTGAAGTTTTCCTTAATTTCATGCTCGCTGCACTCACATGTGAAAGGAATAGTTTCCAAATCTTTTAAAAACCAACTGTTCACATTACAAAATGGTTGCAAGTACTAAGAAATCCCCATTTGAAAGATGAAAATATAATTTAAATCACAAATATCAGAAAGGATTTTAAAAGTACAAAGTTGTTAAGTAGAATTTCTTTAGGTAAACCACTTAAAGACTCGGGTTTATCTTATGACTTTGAAAAGATGGAAAAATATCATTCTTTTTAACCTTTGAAGATGCCAAGTTTCTAAGACCAATTGATCTTAGGAAAAATAAAGTGCTTCTTTTCTCAAATTATACTATCTGGCAAAATGACCATGCATTCATTAGGACAGAACACAATACTCTCAATGCACAATCATTAAATATGATAGTGACAAAAGTGAAAGAATTGGGCTTTGTTTCATTTTGTGGAAGAAAAAGTTAAGACATCAGAATGACGGTATTTGAGTACATAAAGGAGTCATTGAGGTAGAATTAAACACTCTTGGTGGTAGGAAGATTAGAAAGGACAGGGTTCCTGTTCCAGGAGGTCAGATAACTAGATAACCATGGCTAGGCATATAAATGGCCCAGGCTGAGTTGACCTGCCAGATAAAGAACATTGCTTGCATTGAAAAATCTCCAAGAAAAAGAGCCACTGGTAGAAACTTTATTTTTAAGTGCAGTTATATCAGACATTTTTACATTTTCTCTAACATCCAAGCTCCCCAGAAGCCCACATCTCAGGCTATTAACGTTCCCTTATCACAACTTCTTCATCTTGTTTTTATCTAAAAAAGAATGAGCCAATGTCAATGGATTATAGTTTTAAAATATTAGAATAATCATAAATGAGACTAAATGCAGATTACTAATGCAACACATGAAAATTATTCTAATAAAATTTTCTGCTGCACTGATATTTCCACTTAAGAAAACTGGGATGACTCATTCTGAGGTCTTTTTGGCTAATTTGTATTTTTCTCTATTCTCTATTCAATAATTCTGTCTTGTACTCAATTGACCTCATGTCCTCAACATTCAATTTCTTTTAAAAGGTCTTATTAAAACACCAGCAAAAGCAGTAATTAGTAATGCTCAGTGACCTTTTCCCATCCAGCACTAGAGAAACCAGATTTTCTTTTTCATAATTTCATGGTATCCACTTTCCTTGACTTGTAGCCAAAAAAAAAAAAAAAAAAAAAAAAATACAATACCTATTCTGAAAAGTACCTGCCAAGTGGCACCAAGAGAGGTCTCATAAATATTTTATTCGTATTCTAAATGTAACTGGAGTCTACAAAATCAAGTAAATTTCAGGAGACTTTAAAACTGGCAAGAATAAAGTTACTAATGTCACAGTTTTAAAATTCCATCAATACCTCATGAGTTTTCCAGAAAAGGTCAAGCAGAAAATAAAGATTTTTCAATCCTTTGGTCTGCAACTTAGTAGAAATAATTTATTTGTACCATTTGTTTTTCTATTTAAAGGTACCTCTATGCATTTGTCTTTGCTAAGCTACTGCTGGGTTTTAATCATTTATCCAGTTTTTCACAATAATGTTGAAACCTTATTTCCCAATGTCCAAGCTAGTATTTTTTACTTAATGTCATTTGAGTAATTAGTGATTTATTCTCTAATTTGCCAATTTAATGGAAGTGTTAAATAGCACTAAATCTAGGACTGGCTCCTCTGGGTCACCATATATCCCTCTAACTTCTGAAACATTGATAATCACCTTTGGGTGATACTACTGTGATCTGTCTGATTCCAATACCCTCCTACCCCCATGTCTTCTCTCTCCACAGTGGGAGCCACTTAATCTCTCCTGGGTATCCAGTCTTATCTCGGGCTTTGGACCAATAGCATCCTCATGAGAAGGGAACTTTAGCTCAATATGGAGCACTAGATAGCAAGTCAACCTTGTTCTTGGTCCAACTCTGATAACTGACTCTTTGGCAAAGTTTAACAACTAGGCTTCTGCCTTGTTCCTGAAACCAAGTTTCAGTTGATCCTCTAGATGTAGTTAACTGGGTCCCTTGCTCACTTCTCTCTGCGCCTGGGTCTCTGTCCTGATGCAACCATTACATCTGCTCTCTGTACACCCCAAAGTACCTTCCTGAATGGATTTCTCTCCCAGTATCCAGTGTTATGTCCTGGTCCCACATCCTATTTCATCCTCAACCTCCTCCACTCAAGGGCATATCTAGTTCCAATTCCCAAACTAGATTCAAAAAAATTACAGGGTATCTATATAATAGGAAACCATATAGTCTTCACAAATGATGCTATCTTTTATTATTTAACAAAATGGGAAGCATCCAGAAACAAAACTGCATCGAGGTTAGTCAAGAGTGATGGAATAGCAGGCGATTCTAATTTTCTTTTTCTTATCTTTCTTTCTACCGCTATCTCTGTCTCCATCTCTATCTCTTTTTTTCATCTAGTTCTATGCTTTCAAAATGTTCTAGACTAAGCATGCATTGCTTTTTAAATGACCTTAGAAAAAGAATTAGAATGTAAAATAATTTTAAAGCATGTGGGTACCCTCAAGTATAATAAAGGATCTGACTGATTTCCCTTTTAATGTCTTGATTAATCAACAGAGATGATTTCTCAAGAGAGATGCTTAATGCCACAATTTCTTAATCTACCTCTGCATGGTGCCTGCCCCTATCCTGAGAACGCTGCCCCAGCAGATCTCTAAGCTGGATCTTAAGAAAAAAACAAGCAGGTCAACAAACAAACACACCAAAAACAATGTATCTAATTATCCTAGTCAAATGCAATATGCTGTAGCAATCTCCTGCTGTCTAATCCCACCAGAGGATTTTTATTATAGTTAGAAGAATCAGACATTTTGAGAATAGGTTGAGAAAACCATAGGTGGACTCCAAATTTCAACATAAAAACTCATCTCCAATTTGTACCCAATCAGTTCAACAAGAAAGGATTAGTATAAACACTTACTGAATGCCTACCAAGTTTGACCAACTTTATATTAATACGCATATGAGGATGAAATAAGTGTTTATGAACCCCATAACAAACCTCTTCAGAGATAAGAGCAGTTTGTACAAGGTCACATATCTACGTAACGGCAAATCCAGTTCTGACTACCTCTGAAGCTCATTTTCTTTTTAAAACACTCTTAGGCCTGAGGATTCTGCTAATTCAAGATAGGACAAGTAAAGAGAATGCATGTAAAGTAACCTGCACTGTGCTGGGCATTGAGCAGGTGGTCAATAAATAGTAGTTCTTTTTACAGCTACTGAAAGTTAGTGGTTTTGATACATTCTCACTTCAAAAAGAATTAAATGTGGGGCAAATATACGTAAAATGAATTTCAAACATCTTCTGCTCATTGAATTAGCATATTAAGAAAATACAAATACTACTTTCCACATGATTCCAGTATGCTGAATTCATGATGCAGTAAATTCGCATTCATTCAGAATGATCAAGAAATAAGGCTGCTTAGCATTGCTACTTTAAAATGCCTATGTGGGGGCGCCTGGGTGGCGCAGTCGGTTAAGCGTCCGACTTCAGCCAGGTCACGATCTCACGGTCTGTGAGTTCGAGCCCCGTGTCAGGCTCTGGGCTGATGGCTCATGATGGCTCATGATGGCTCAGAGCCTGGAGCCTGTTTCTGATTCTGTGTCTCCCTCTCTCTCTCTCTGACCCTCCCCCGTTCATGCTCTGTCTCTCTCTGTCCCAAAAATAAATAAACATTGAAAAAAAAATTAAAAAAAAAATAAAATAAAATAAATAAATAAATAAATAAATAAAATGCCTATGTGGACTACCAATGTTTTATATTGCACACAATAAAATCCCTAACATACACTGAAAATAAGTTTATCTTTTTGATAGTCTAGAAGACAGTTCAGAATCTTTCACAAATTACGATCATAAATTTCCACTGTGGTCTAGACTAAGGGCCCATCAGTAAAGATATTCAGTAAACTGTGCTCTAGATAACCCAACTTTTACTTCATGCCTTACAAAGCTCATTGCTATTGGATGACTTCAGTTAGCCAAGGGAACTATTTTAGATTTCCTAATTAAACATATTTAAGACCAGACATCAAGCAGTATGAGTCTAAACAAAATAACATAATCATCAGCTGCTCTCATGTGGCTGAATTAGAACTTGTATACAGTTCTCAACAGTCTGAAAAATTCTTGTGTAAGGACAGGGATTTCATTCCTAACATCTTTTTTGATCTTGACACAATGCTTGGTTACCTGCGTATCACATATATTTGAAAGATATCCACTGGCCGATAGCATCCCATGCCAAGCAGAAGCTGACTGCTGTCTTCTTTGGCTGGAGAAAGAATCTGGACGTTCTGAAATCAGTCAGATAGATTACTTTTCTAACTACTTTTAAGGCCACTTTCGTCTTAAAGCCAATCCTAACTTTCTGCAGATCTCGTCAGACTCTGGTTCTATTGCAAATGCTAACAAATCAGTTCAGGAGTTGTATTTCAAGAAAAGTGTTATGTAAAAGATGCAGTCTGTTAGAGTACAACTAACCACTGTGCTGGACACCATGAGGCAAGTCATCCAACACCAACAGCACATGGTGCTCCAGCCCACAGAAACTATTTAGGGGACACTATGTTAGGTCAACAAGATCAGCTCACTCCTAGGACTCTGGAGTCACTATTTTCCGGTATCCTAGGTATCTAAAGTGGATTACAGATGAGATGAAAATAGTTCCCCATCCCACAGCCAGATCTAAGCCAGGTCTAGAAATGTGGGGTTCATGTAGGGTCTATTATCATTAATTGTTACTCACGTAGGAGGCGCCTGGGTGGCTTAGTCGGTTAGGCGTCCAACTTCGGCTCAGGTCATGTTCTAACGGTTCGTGGTTCAAGCCCTGCGTCGGGCTCTGTGCTGACAGTGTGGAGCCTGGAGCCTGCTTCCAATTCTGTGTCTCCCTCTCTCTGGCCCTCCCCCATTAACGTTCTGTCTCACTCTCTCTCTTAAAAATAAATTAACATTGGGGCGCCTGGGTGGCGCGGTCGGTTAAGCGTCCGACTTCAGCCAGGTCACGATCTCGCGGCCCGTGAGTTCGAGCCCCGCGTCAGGCTCTGGGCTGACGGCTCAGAGCCTGGAGCCTGTTTCCGATTCTGTGTCTCCCTCTCTCTCTGCCCCTCCCCCGTTCATGCTCTGTCTCTCTCTGTCCCAAAAATAAATAAACGTTGAAAAAAAAAAAAAAAATTTAAAAAAATAAATAAATAAATAAATAAATTAACATTAAAAAAATTAATTATTACTCAGGTAGAATCTATTAATAATCAAAATATATCATGAAAGTCTAGCTTGATATTAAATTACCCAGAAGAGTATTAAAAAATTACAGCTACAGGGGCACCTGGGTGGCTCAGTCAGTTGAGTGTTCAACTCTTGATTTCAGCTCAGGTCATAATCTCAATGTCATGAGATCTACCCCATGTCAGACTCTGTGCTGAGCTTGGAACACCTGTTTGGAATTCTCTCTCTCTCTCTCTCTCTCTCTCTCTCTCTCAATAAATAAATAAATAAACATTTTTAAAAATTACAGCTACAGTACTAAAAGAAAATTTAAAAGTCACGAGAACTCAGATTCATAGGGTTCAGAGTGAGGAAGTACTTCAAATATTATCCAGTAACTATATTAACTCATCTGGAGGGAAAAATAAAGAATTCTGTTTTGACTTCTTAAGTTTCAGATACCAATTAAGCAAATAGTAGAATTGAGGAGAAAATGTGTGTGTATGTGTATGTGTGTGTGCATGTGTAGTATATTTAATAGTTGCCTTCATAGAGATGATAGCTGATAACATGAGAATAGACAAGAACAAGAGAGAAAGTGTGGACAAAGGAAACAAAGGTACAAGTAACACCTCAGGAAATGCCCATATTTAGTAGGCTAAAAAGAAAGGCAAACACACAAGGAGTTGTCAAGTAAGTAGGGAATTGGAATAATCAGTGCCTTAAAAGCTAACAAAAGCAAACGTTCTACAATGCAATTCTGGGCAGTAGTTTAAAAATTCAGTGAGAGGTAGAGGCAGATATGGACTGAGAAAAGATTGAATCTGGCAATGTTTCAGTCAAAGCATTTTAAGTTACAAAGAAATAGTCAAGTGAAGGAGGATTTATTTAATAATCTGAAAGGCAATCTCATGAAGAAAGGAACTAATGTGAAGTTCAGACTCACAGGACGCTGAACTGAGAAACAATTAGGACCAGAAAAGCCACCATCTCAGAGTCTATATGATGAATCTCATCTCCAAGTTTTCTCTTGAGTAGCTTCCTCTTCTTGTACACAGACCAATATGGTTGCCTGACTCAAAAAGAAACTACAGGACAAAACAAAAAACCCACCACAAACTGAAACTTCCCTGTCTTAGTACAAATTCATTCAAGAATCTGACAAGTTGATCAGCTGTGCTTGAGCTAATGAGTTGACAAGCCATGGGTCATGTATACATTCCAAGTCTAATCAGTAGGAATAAGTCATATAACATAATCATGGCCATCAATGTCTTCAGTAGAGGCTACAGATTGAGGTAGAATTCCAGAAGGGTGTATAAGAAGGGTGGAGTGCAAGGAAGGAAGGAAGGAAGGAAGGAAGGAAGGAAGGAAGGAAGAAAGAAGTTTGTTTCAAGCAACCTAGAAGTGTCTGTTATAATTTAATCAGCATTTCAAAACGTGGAGGTGCCTACACCATACTAGATACTATAAACTGAACCTAAATTTTTTTTCCTAAATGTCAGCAGAGTAGGAGACTAAAAGAAGTTGAGGACAACTGTAATTACTAACTGTGAACAATATGAAAACTACCATATAAAAGTGATAAGATGACCAGAGGAAATAAAAATGAATTCATAGAGGGACATTTTTGATGGCCTTTGAAAATGAACAGGATTTCAAAAAGAGATGGGAAAAAAAGAGGGACAGGAATAAAGCCTTATCTAGAAGACACTGCCTCTGCTGCTAGGCTGAGAGTCCCTTGAGGGTAAGAAATATTCTCCACTCACCTTTGTATCTCTAGTGCCTAGTACAGTATTAGCCACGAAGCAGCACTTCAATCAATATTAATATTTTAAAATTAAATATTAAAGTATAAATAAATAAGGGGAAATATCAGCAAAATTATGAGAAAGTTTGGGAGCTGGTCATAAGACAAGTGTATCTAGTACTTGAAGAGTAGTAAGAGGTATAAATGGAAAAAGGTATAAAAAGCAGTAAGAGGTATTATGGGCCATATTCTGAAGGCCACTGATCATAAACTAAGCATCAGACCTCAACATGGTGTAGGCAGTATTACTGCCTTGGAAATAAAGAGACTAAATTATAGGTCCAGATCTGCCAAAAAGCCCCCTCGACTATTCCTCATCTGCAATACAACGCTGGAAAATTCCCTCCACACATCTTGGACAACTGCTGTGAGAACCAAATTTTAAAATGCATGTTAAAGATGGCGTTATTTATTTTTGTACCCCCCACAGTATATGCGTCACAAAACTTTGTCCAGTAAATGTTTAATGACTTCCATTTCTCTGTAAACTGTGAAAATATTCGCATGTAAGAAATGTTTAATCCCTACAATGAATCAATCTATTGAATTTAGTAGATATTCAATAATTATCAATTACACTGAGTTATTTTTTCAACTTGGCATGTGTTTCCTACAAATATTGCCATGTAAATTCTATTCAAGAGATGGACATTAAAAATCTGTGATATATATGACAACCAATTAGAAACTAGGGCTATGAAGACAAACCAGCCACCATTCCCTCCCTCAAAGAACTTTCCCTCCCTCAAAGATCTAATAAGGGATATGAGACATCTATATAAATACATATAATATGAAGGAACACTGTAAAAATAGAAATTTGAGTAAAGTGCTCTGGTGTGATAGCTATTTCCAAGATGGCTGCCATTAATTCCTTTCCTCCTTGTATGCCCACATCATTCTTTTGGCAAGGAACAAAGCCTTTTCCCTCACTTCCTCTGCCAAGCAGAGGATGCCTGTGTAACCATCCCCCAATAAAAACTCTGGTCACTGAGTCTCTAGTGTGCTGCCTTGGTTGGCAACATCTTACACATGTTGTCACAACTCCTTGCTAGAAGAATTGTGTCCTATTGTGCCTTCACACTGGGAAAAAAAATTCTGGAAGGCTGTGCCTGCTTTCCCCAAGATTTTGCCCCGTGTGCCTTTTCCCTTTATTCACTTTGCTTTGTATACTTTCAATACAATCATGTACATTGAGTACTTATATATGCTGAAGTCTGTGACTCCTCCTGGTGAATCCTCGAACCTGGGGTTGGTCTTGGGGACCTCCCAACACAAGAAATATTTGACCAATAGCTTACAAGGTGGATTTAAAGATTGAAGTCATTGGGGCGCCTGGGTGGCGCAGTCGGTTAAGCGTCCGACTTCAGCCAGGTCACGATCTCGCGGTCCGTGAGTTTGAGCCCCGCGTCAGGCTCTGGGCTGATGGCTCAGAGCCTGGAGCCTGTTTCCGATTCTGTGTCTCCCTCTCTCTCTGCCCCTCCCCCGTTCATGCTCTGTCTCCCTCTGTCCCAAAAATAAAAAATAATAAATGGAAAAAAAAAAATTTTTAAAAAAAATAAAGATTGAAGTCATTACTGCCAAAGAGACCAGGTAGGAAAGAACTGCAATGTCCCAGACTGGCGTAGGATGGTAGCCGTGGAAGCAAAGGAAGATGATTATGTGAGTATATTTTCCCAAGGGAAACTTTCACAAACTTTTAAGGTAAGCCACTGGATTACAAGAGGTTAAAGAATGAAGGGGAATTAAGGAAGGGGAGACACGAACTGTGGACTACTCTTAAACAATGGAGGGAAAAAATAAGAGAGCACGGTGGTTTTCAGGTAGTCTGATTACAAGAAAATTATATTTGAATAAGCAGTTATGAGTATACTTTTAAAAAATCATGTAGAAAGCTTAAAGGTTCAAGAGGCATTTCCCAAAGAAAACACTAGGAGATGGGCTTAAGAACAAAAATAAGATTAAGAATATAAATGCAAATTATTCCGTAAACTCAGTGAGGGCAGGGACATTTGTGCGTCTCATTCACTAGCCTATTCCAAGCACCTAGAAGAGTACCTAACATGGTATACACTCAACAAATACTCAACAAATGGTACGGAAAGAAGGAAGATCATATAAAAAAAAAAACAGACAAATCTTAAAGTATGGAAGACAAAATGGAAAGATGATAGCATGATTATCTCATACCTCTCAGTAAAGTAAGAAGGTATTAGATGTGGAAGAGAATGGCCCTTGAAAAGAACAGGCAATGTTCATGATCATCTCTCTGAGGAAATCCTTAAGGAATCAACAAAAGGGTAACAAAAATAAAGCACTGTCTTCCCACCCAGATCTCCTCTTTAGATTAAAAAAAAAAAATTAAAATACCTTTTAAATACATATTAACATGATGCCTAATTGAACTGAATTGAATCAATGCCTTCTTTAATAGTATTCATAAGAAATAACCGTCAGGGGAGCCTGGGTGATTCAACCAGTTGAGCGTCTGACTCTTGGTTTTGGCTCAGGTCATGATCTCACGGTTAATGGGTTCGAGCCCCACATTGGGCTCTGAGCTTACAGCATGGAGCCTACTTGGAATTCCCTCTCTCCCTTTCTCTCTGCCCCTCCCTGGCTTGCATGCACTCTCTCTCTCTCTCTCTCTCTCCCCCCCCTTGCCTCAAAAAATAAATATATAAACATAATTTAAAAAAAGAAAATAACTCTTAGATAAATTTCTTATCTATAGGCCTAAAATCTGATGAAAAAGAAAAAGAAAGACACTACTTTTACCTTAAACCCATCTAAAATGGCAGTACGTACGTACATAAAAATTTCTCTCTATAAGAGAAAAGGAGTTTGTCGCTACGTTAGATGAGATTTATTCAGAGATTGTCAATAGTGACAGTGTTAGAGTCCAGACCAAAGTGTGGAAACAGTCAACTTTGTGTAAAAGCGGCAGAGAGAACTGTTAGCACTTGGAAGAAATACACCAAAACTTAAGCTTCAATTTATTTTGTAACTGCTTTGAAAACAGAACACTGAAAATTAATCTATATGGCTACATTAAATGTTACTCTCCTCCTTTTTCTGAATTACATATCACACAAGGTGTCATGGATGCTGGGCTACATATCCCAGATCCTCCCCCTCACGACAGGTGGACTTATTTCCCAAGCTGCTGGGAACGTTTTTAGCGGACAGCTTTTCAGCTCCTTCCAAGATTCATCCTTTTCTAAAGAGAGCTTCTGCAACCTCATGCTCCCTTCCTCAACGGCCACAGCCCAATGGTTGGTTGGGAGGTGAAAGATTTACCTGTTGTTCCAAGATTGAAATGTAAATGAATCTATGTATTGCTATCTTCACAATTTCAGAAAAGTAATTATAGCATACCCCCGAAAGTTGTTTATTAAGAAAATGAAAGGAGAAAAGGCATAAATCCTGCTTTAAAACAAAACCATTTCAGTGCCACAACTGACTACATGAGCTTGGGCAACTTAAATTCTTCCATCCTTGGTTTCTTCATTATTACAGAAAACATAATAGTACTGATCTTATTAAGTTCGTATAATAATAAACTAAGATTATGCACAAAAAAATACACGGTAAGAGCTCAGCAAATATCACTTCCCTTCTCTCCATTTATTATCAATGGAACATGAGTTTAGAGATACTTTCCTGTAGTAGCCATTCATTTGTACTGATGATGTAAACTCCTAATAATGTATAGCTTGCATTTATAAAACACTTGTTGGGTTAATGGATGACGTATCTGATCAATAAGGTATGAGAAAGTATTATTCATACTATATAGAGTCTCATACATAATAGTAACTTAACACTTATTGAGCATTTACAACATGCCAGGTAAAATTATTATATTTCGTTTAATCCTCAAAACTATGAGGTAAGTACTATGTCCCCTTTGCAGATATGAAGCTGGTGATGCTCAGAGAAAGTAAGTAAATTGTTCAAGATTACACATTTATCTTTTTAAGTATGCTTTTTTTATTTGTTTTCATGTTTATTTATTTATGTTGATAGAGAGAGGGCCCATGCACAAGCTGCAGAGGGGCAGAGAGAGAGAATCCCAAACAGACTCCACAGTCTTAGCGCACAGCCTGACATGGGGCTTGAACCCACAAACTGTGAGATCATGACCTGAGCCAAAACCAAGAGTCAGACACCTAACTGACTGAGCCACCCAGGCCCCAAGGTTACACATCTATTAAGTGGCAGAACCAATATTTGAACTTGATTTTTCTTTTTTATTTTTTTAATGTTTATTTATTTTTTGAGAGAGAGAGAGAGAGCAAGAGAGACAGAATGAGCAAGGAGGGGCAGAAAGAGACAAAATCCAAAACAGGCTCTAGGCTCTGAGCTGTCAGCATAGGGCCCAACTTGGGGCTCGCACCCACAAGCCGTGAGATCATGACCTGAGCCAAAGTCGGATGCTTAACCGACTGAGCCACCCAGGCGCCCCTGAACTTGACTTTTCTGCTAGATCTAGGTGCCTGTATTATTCTATAGGATCTCTTTTGCTTTACTCTCCTTCCACAGAGTGGCTCCAAATACAGGCTATCTCTGAAATACCAGCTATACAAAGACACATGGGGCCATCTTAGAGACATAGGGTGCAATGTAGAGCAGAGGGAAGGTACCCGTAACACCTGATATGACCTTTGCTGCAAAAGAAACAAATGGTTTCACCTCCAGGAATACAATCTAATCTTTAATTCCATACCCACTTTGCTTCCATACCTAGTCTATGGAACTGTCTTCTCATCACTGCTGTTTTTGAGTAGATAGGTCTTTTCCTGGGTATTGGAGCTACCACAGTCCTCAATCAGATCCCCGGTGAGTGTAACTTCTGCTGCCCCTTCCTGCCCTCCAGGCCTTGCAGTGAGAAGCAGCACATCAGAGCTGGTGGAGTCAGAGTGTTTGTCTCTCCTACAGAAGGGGCCCCTGTTCTGAGATTCTAAGATCCCACATTTGCACTGGCTGAAAGGCATGGCCACGAAACAGATGAAACCCAAAGAGGACTCCGGTTGCACCTTTTTAAGGAACATATTTGGTTTAGTTGCTTGTAAAATCCCCTATATTTCCCACCAAATTCTGCCCTCCCACTGTTTAATCTTTAATGATGCTATCATCACAACCTGCAAGAATTTGTTTTAAATCGGTTTTGTGTACACTGCAGGAAATAGCAGGAAGAAAAGTATATTCTTTGTGCTCAGCCTGCATTAATCATTGCCCTCTCTAAGGAACAGCTATTTACAAAACATGAAATAACCTTTTCTCCTAGGAATCTCCATTAAGTAATGGATTCTAGCTTTGTCTCAAGGAGCAGTGCTGATTCCTGCTTTGGGAGAGAGTAACAGCAGATGCAGCCATTCAACCCCTCAATGAAAATAGGTGAGGCCCTTAAATCTCTATTAAGATCAAACGAACAGTAGGGAGGGAAGTCGCATCCTGTTCTCTTTGAAGCTCATGTGTTGACAACAAGCCTACCTGGGTGTGGGGCACCTTGATCTCAGACAATGTGCTTACAGAGCCAGGCTTGACTAGGACAAATACACACAAAGCTGAATTGTTCACACCAAAAGAGGCCATGTGGCCACCCCGCTCTCAAGTGACCATGTTTGCTGCTAAGCCATGAGGTGTTTTTTGGCACACTGCCTTACTTTCATAAATGGGGTGGGATAGGAAAACTAAAACAACAGGAGTGGAGCAAGAACATGGGAGATGGACAAGATGGTTGTTTGGAAGATTCCACTTGAATGGATACATCCCTACAAAAACATGGTCCTCTCTCCAGGAGGACACTGGGTCAAGATCTCTCAGCATCTCAGCAACAGAAACCTTTACTGGAGGCCATGAAACCAGCATAGATTTCTGGAAGTGCTAAAGAGAACTGAAAAAATCATTATCATTAAAACTAATACTGTAAATTATAAAAAACGACTTTTTGGGAAAGTGGGTTTGAGAGGCTTTTTTAATCCAGTTCAGAATGTATTTATCTAACAAATCATAGTAATGCAATGGAATATTAAATAGTTATGTAAAAGTCCCCACAGAAACTCATGAAAGCTTTTTAACTAATAAGCAATAGGCTAGTCATGTTTTCATAAGAATGAAACAATTATTTTAGCTCTTTGCTGTCAATATGGGTACATTGTAGCTCCTTTTACTAATGGAGTAGGTCAATAGGTCAATCTTACCATGTTTCCTTCCTTAGGACAGATTTGGTTGGCTAGCTCCTTGGTTTCATGTGTTCTGCCCTGGCATCTATATTACGTTATGAAAACCAATCAGGATTGTTTTTCATATTATTGTTGGATTCCAAGGAAAGTAATATGTATAAAGCCATACAATTTTAGAAATGGGCTGCCAGGGTCTCCACACGAAAGGGAGATCCAACTAATCCATTCTCTTATAACTATTCTCAGAACTACTCTTTCTTAAGTCAGTCTGAAAAGGCAGTAAATGCTTTGGAGAATTTTGTTTAGCTGATTGGCTGGATATTGGCCTTAATTGTTTTGATGGACTTGATTAATGAAATTCTAAATCGCGAGAAGTCTATTCTGTTCTCAGTATTAAGAGCTCAGTGATTTGGCAGTTATTTTTGGCAGACTTTGAAATGAAATATAGTGGTAAAGAGGTATGATTTGAATACTTAATCCTTGTATGTATATATAATACATCAAGAGAAACAAAAATAACAAAAAATACATGAAAAAGGTTCTTTAGACAATGTTTCCCTTTTTAAAATGCTTGTCTCCAGAATAACTAAAACAATTCTTGAGAAAATGTAATATGACTGTTGATATACCTTTTCTTCCTCATGTATCTAATGAAGCTTATTTGTATGGATTAAATAATTTAAATACACTCAACTTTTACATAGAAAAAGGGGCAAAATATGGAACCCTGCTTCTTTTTATAATGAAACACAAAAACCTCAGAAATTTGAGGGAAAAAAATAATACAAAGACCTGAATGAAGCCTCTCTATTTTCTAAAAAGCACACCAAATCAAAATGTTCTTACTGCACTGTCTCATACTCTGGTAATGAAAACACATGCTACGGAGAAGTGAACATCTTTACTGTTAGTTTTAGTTTTCTTCTCCAAATGTCTGACATAAACAATTTGCCTATTCCGAGATCTTAAAATTTCCAGCTGATCATTGCATAAACTGCTATATTCAGTACATTCCACAAGACGGTGCTCTATCCCTAAGAAGAAGAGCTTTCGTTATACACACAGCTAAGCTACCTGTTTATTCTCCCCGACCCAAAGTGAATTCAAGATCGCCTTTTTATAAAGGAAACCTCTAAGAGATGAGCGAGCTCTTAAAGTAATTCTAACACAATGTCTGATGTGAGACAACAAAAACGTATGCTTCCATAAAGCGCAAACCTTTTTCAACTGCTCTCAAAATCAGGGGTAAGGTAACTTGATAAACTGAAGCATAATGAGAGTCTCATGTGCAATTTCAAATGTTCCCGTAATCACACTGAAAAGCTAAAGAAAAGGTGAAATGGATGTTAATAATATATCTTACTTAATCAATATATCCAAAATCTTTCCAGATGCGATCAATATAAAAATGATTAACAAAACATTAAATTAGTGAAATACTTGACATATTTTCTTTGTATTCATTCTGGTGTACATTTTACACTTCCTATACATCTCAATCACACTGGCTTCATTTCAAGCGCTTAAGAGCCACACAGGGCTAATGGCTACTGTATTGGACAATGCACGTCTAGAGAAATCTAACCTATTTCACTTGGCACTAAACTTAATTTCTGATTAAAAAACTAAACATTCAATGTACAAGCAAAACTGCAAGTAGGTTTTTTTCTCATGCTTATCACTGACTTAAAAGAATGCACAAATGTTCTCTTGCTAAAAATCATATGAAAATCAGATGAAAATAATTGGCCTAAATTCTCTTCATGTCAATCATCTTTGAACTGACAAATTACCTATAGATATAAAATAAAATAAATCCTAGCCATATTTAATAATATCTTTTACTGACACAGCCAAGCAAAAAATACATAGGGAAGTGTAATTAGACCAAAAGTTGCAACTCTCACATACAAAAGATGGATGGTACATGTCACATGTATAATTTTTTTCAAAGTGCATTTAAAAAGTAGATTAAAAAAATAAAAGTAAAAAGTGGAATTGATATGGGGTGCCTGGGTGGCTCAGTTGGTTAAGCATCCGATTCCTGGTTTGGGTTCGGGTCATGATCTCATGGTTCATGAATTTGAGCCCCATGTCAGGCTCTGAGCGGACAGTGCAAAGCTGCTTAGGATTCTGTCTCCCCTCTCTCTCTGCTCCTACTCCCCTGGCATTCTCTCTTTCTCTCTCAAAAACAGAGAGAGAGAGAGGGTGACAGACTCAGCAAGCAGGGGAGGGGCAGAGAGAGAGGGAGACACAGACTCCAAAGCAGGCTTCAGGCTCTGAGCTGCCAGCACAGAGCCTGACACAGGGCCCAAACTCACAAACCATGAGATCAGAACCTGAGCCAATGTGGGACGCTTAACCAACTGAGCCACCCAGGTGCCCCTTAAAAAAAAAATTGTTTTAAGTTGATTTAATAAACATCTCATAATTATGGGTTTTAGAATTCTCTATTTAACCAATTCTGCTAGTTAGAACTTTCAGAATCACAGATAGCAAAAGTATAAATGGCCTATCAGTCCTCTCTTCATAATATATTGTATTTCTACATGAAAAATGGGGGGCGCCTGGGTGGCGCAGTCGGTTAAGCGTCCGACTTCAGCCAGGTCACGATCTCACGGTCCGTGAGTTCGAGCCCCGCGTCAGGCTCTGGGCTGATGGCTCAGAGCCTGGAGCCTGTTTCCGATTCTGTGTCTCCCTCTCTCTCTGCCCCTCCCCCGTTCATGCTCTGTCTCTCTCTGTCCCAAAAATAAATAAACGTTGAAAAAAAAAAAGAAAAAAAGAAAAATGGGAACTTGATACAAAAGCATTCTTAACAAAAATGAAAAGGTTTGACTTCTCATTAAATGAAAAGGTCCTGAAAGGAGACTGACTGGGTTTTATTTTTCTTGTCTAGCAGGAGCACAAGTTTAAAAGACAACCTTGTTTCTTTTACAAGATGTGTTTACGAGAGCAGTGAAATACAATCACGTTGAGAAACTGCAGCACCAAGAGGTCGCACGGCTCTGGCTTGGTGGAAAATGGGTGAAGAAAAAAAGCATTGTCCCTGGGTCTGCAGGCCAGTCTTCAGGGACCCCTGCACCCAGTTACACTCACTGGCACCACTAACTGAGATCAGGCAACATAACGTTTTCTTTGGGAATCGCACACCCAGAAGGAGCTGGCATTCATCTGTAATTCCTCATGTCTCCCAAGCTTCTGCAAAGCCTCACCTACTTAATTCTGAAATATAATTTTGAGATTGGACATGAGTAATTGACAGGCTGATATTTTTCTCTGCACAAGAAAAATAAAAAGGATACAAATTCAAGTTTGTGAGAAAATAAATTTAAAAAAAAGTCCTCTAACCATGTAACGTGGTTGGTTATATGTTATTCTTTTAAGTAACATTATATAGTTCAATTAGTTATGACAAGTAATTTTAAAAAATGCAAAGAAAGAAAACACATGAAGAAAGAAAACGATGCCTTACAGTGTCATATACACTTATGATTTATAGGAAACTTCACATCCCCCTAACTGATCTTCAAAAAATTGTAGAATTGAAGGCAGGTATTATCACTGCGTTTTATAAATGAGAAGACTAAGATTTAGAAAGTCTCCTAGTAAAAAGCTGATGAAGTAAAGGGGGAAAAATGCTACTAGAAAAATATTACAGACGCTCCAATGACTCAAAGGAGTCTTTAGTTTATATTTCTTACACATAAATCATTCTTCTGTCTTGATGGAAACAGATTTCCTTCCTAAGGGTCTATTACAGACTTCATGTATCTTTTTTCCAGCCAGCTGGAATCACTTTCCATCTTGCTCAAGTGAAGGGAGCCTCTTGGAAGCTTAGCAGCAGCTCTGTAGCAATGTGGCTCTGTGTACCAGCAGGCTCTCAATTATTCAAGATAACACAGAAAGGCCTGGGGATAGATTACCCCAAATGCAGCAGAAACAAATTAACAGTTAGCTGAGTTACATAAACTTGAATAAATGAATGTCTTCAACTGTGCATGCTGATAAAATATACACTGATGAAATAAATATGCAGATAGGAGTCAGGACTCTCACAGCAAGTGGGTACAATGATTTAGAATCCAAACTCTGTAGAGAAGCCACATCCCATATCAGACCCCAAATGAGAAGGAGGTAGGAACTGCACCTCTCTGCACCTCTCTTAGCTATACACACTGATGCACTCACCTCACCAATAGCAAAACCATATTTATTTATACTTTGAGACCTGCACAAGGACAGCTGGAAAAAGCCTGCTTCAGAGTGATATGGCACTCCCACTGACCTCACCAATGGGAGCAAGGGAATCATATACTGAAATATATGATGATCCATCATGCAAATTTGTCATTTACATTTCAAAATTCAATTTCATTGACATTAAATAAAATGTTAAAAAAATCCTATAAAGTTTTAGAAAATATAGAATCTGCCTTATTCTTTAACACTTATTCTTGACATGTTGAAATTATAGTAAAGTTTAAATTCCGAGACTCTTACAGGAATAGAATAATTTCAGCAGATGCTTTGGATGACGCTATACATGTATCTAAAGTATACCCCTTTTAAAATAATATTAACATTATAGTGTTCAGACCCCTGATCTAATTATGTTTGACAAACTTACCTATAACTCGCATTATGATTAGCATTTACAATTAGCATATATAACTTAATTCAAATATATTTTGTTTATTGGCTCATCAAGTATAAGCACAGATTCCCAGGAAGTATTTGCAATATTTTCAAAATACCATTTGTTCACATTTATAAAATGACCACCTATTATATTTAAGTTACTGTGTCATCATCTCTGTTCAGGGACTTTCAACTATCAAGATCTTATCCATGGCCAATAACAAATTTTACTTTTCTAAATAAAGTACAGTAGTTATTTTACTTTGGTTTCCTAAATTACGAAAATTTCTAATTTTATTTTTTTTTTTTCAACGTTTATTTATTTTTGGGACAGAGAGAGACAGAGCATGAACGGGGGAGGGGCAGAGAGAGAGGGAGACACAGAATCGGAAACAGGCTCCAGGCTCTGAGCCATCAGCCCAGAGCCTGACGCGGGGCTCGAACTCACGGACCGTGAGATCGTGACCTGGCTGAAGTCGGACGCTTAACCGACTGCGCCACCCAGGCACCCCTGAAAATTTCTAATTTTAAAATGATTTTTGTCTAGTGTTACCAGGCCGTAAAATGCCTAAGACATACAAAGTTTTTTTTCCCTTGCTCTCCATTAGAAAGGCAAAATTTCAATCAAAATCTCTAGAAATCTAGTGAGCTACCAAGAGCACACATTTAGGTATACCCTGTTATTTCCACCCTATTTGATTCTACATTTTTAGCTACCAACAAAATTTGTTCCTTCCTTTCATCTATTGAAAATTATAGATTATTTCTGAAAACAATTTCCTAAATTGATACACTTTTGCCAGTTCAACCTCTATTCCTTCTGAAAGAGTGATGTTTGACACGATCCAGGCCAGGATATGAACTGACTATATTTTCAACAGCCTTTCTGAGAATGATTACCTCTGAGAACATCAATAACTGAAGAAATCCCAATAGTTTAGCTGTTACCTTGTGTAAAATAATATCCCAATTAAGTTAACTATAAAAGTCGTCCTGACTTCAAGGCACACTCTTCAAAGCCCTGAAATTCCTCTGGGGACTACAGGAACCTTTCTGGTTTAGGAAAACAGTTTGCAGAAAAGTTAGAGCAGTTTGTAAGGGTTATGGGTTTTTTTTTCTTTAGTTTTATTATTAACTTTTTAATTCAAAAGTAAAACTTTAAAAAAAAAAAAGTAAAACTTTTCCATTATAGCATGTGAAACGATACAAAGATATATTCATATACAGTGCCTAAGATACAGTTTCAAAAATCTGAATATACCCTTTCAGAACTAGTTCTATGTTCAAACAAATAAAATACATATAAAACATATAGTGTGATTACATATGTGTATTTTTTTGCTTTTTGGTTTTACATTACCATGCACATGACTCTGCAATTTGTACTTTTCAACAGTATCATGAACCTCAACATACTCAATATAGATATTTTTAGTGGTGACAAATATGTAACATGGATGATCCACATTTATTCAACATTTTTATTATTTTTGATCATTCACATAGATTTCAGCTATTTGCTGCTACAAGCCTATGATATTGTAATCTGTAGTAAGACATATGTATGTGGTCTTTGTCCCTATTTCCGGCACATTGCTCTTACAACCTTTGGAATTTCTTACATATTGAGATTGATAAAGGGTCTTTTGTTATGCTAATAAGGTAACTTTTGGATACCTCCTAAGAATGGGACCTGGCTCCAAGGGAGCCAGCCAAAGTGATTAGAGATTGGAACTTTCAGTCCCACTTCACTGGCCTCCCTCCCCCACCTCTGGGGAGGGGAGAGGGGCTGAAGGTTGAGTTCAATCACCCATGGCCACTGATTTAATCATTTGTGTCTGTGAAATGAAGACTCCATAAAAATCTAAAAAGACTGGACTCAAAGAGGGAATCCAGGTTGGGGAACACCATGCCTAGCTATGAATCTCTTCCTTCTGGCTGTTCTTGAGTTGCATCCTTTTATAATACACCAGTAATCTAGTAAGTCAAATGTTTTCCAAAGTTCCGTGAGCTGCTCTAGCAAATTAATTGAACCGAAGGAGGGTATCATGGGAACCTCTGATTTATTGCCAGTCAGTCAGAATTATAGATAATAACTTGGGTTTGCAATTCGCCTCTAAAGTGGGTGGGGGCAGAGGGAAGTCTTGTAGGACTGAACCCTTAACCTGTGGAATCTAATGCTGCATTTGGGTAGATACTGTCAGAATTGAGTTGAATGGCAGGACACCCAGCTGGTGTCCAGAGAACAGCCCGTTGGTGTGTGGAAACCCTCCCACACACACACACTGGAACTGGGTTTGGAACTCCAAGTAAAGCCCCATAAATATTTATATATATGTTTACATAAAATCACTGTTATTTCTATAGGATAGATTCTCCCAATTAATGGGTCAAAGTCTGCTTTTTAAGAAATGAATATTTCTTCCAGTTGAAAATCAAAGTTCATAAAACAAATTGGCAATAAATAGCAAGTCCAAAGTTTGCATATCCTTTGGGGCACCTGGGTGGCTCAGTTGGTTGAGCATCCGACTTAGGCTAAAGTCATAATCTCATGCTTCATGAGTTTGAGCCCCACATCAGGCTCTGTGCTGACAGCTCACAGCCTGGAGCCTGCTTCAGATTCTCTGTCTCCCTCTCTCTCTGTCCCTCTCCCCCTCACTCTCTGTGTCTCTCTCTCTCTCAAATATGAATAAATGCTAAATTTTTTTAATTTGCATATCCTTTAACTCAGAAATCCCAATTCTAGGAATTTTTCCTAACAAAATAATGGAGCAAACATAGATTTTTTTTAAATGTATGTACATGGATATTATTTGAAACTTACTATAAAAGAGGAAAATAAGAAACATCTGAAAATTCAAGAAAATTATCAATTAAATTATTCTTTTAATTTTTTAACATTTACTTATTTTTGAGACAGAGAGAGTATGAGCAGAGAAGGAGCAGAGACAGAAGGAGACAGAGAATCCGAATCAGGCTCCAGGCTCTGAGCTGTCAGCACAGAGCCCAATGCAAGGCTCGAAACTCACGAACTGTGAGATCTTGACCTGAGTTGAAGTTGGACACCCAACTGACAGAGCCACCCAGTGCCCCCTAAATAAATTATTTTTGACACACTTAGTGGAATGCTACACATACACTAAATTTGAGCATTTATAAAGCATTAAAAATTATGAAAATATATATTTATTGACAAGGAAAGATGCTCTATAAAATATTGCTTAATAAGAAAGAAAATATCTAATTGAATTTGTTAAATAATTTTGTAAAATAATTTTAAGGAGGAGGAGGATGAGAAAAAGAATATGCCAAAATGCTAATAATAGTTATTTCTCTAGAGTAAGATTAAGTATAATTTTCTTCATTTTTACTTTTACTTGTCTGACATTTATTCAGCAAACAAAATAAATATAGGTATTTATTGTGTATCTACATTTCAGGCATTATGCTAAGCACAGTGTTAAAAAAAAAAAAAAAAGCAGTACCTTAATGAAAATTACTCTAAGTGGGCAGGAGAACAGTGGACGCAGAATAAGTGGAGGGGCTTTAGAAGGTGAAGAGGGCAGGTCAAAGGTTCAAAAAACATTCAAAATTATAAAGTTAATCTTTCTAACAAGCCCCTGAGATACTATCATGTCCAGTATATTATAAAAGTATGTCCAGTATATTATAAATTGTCTAAGATCATGGAGCAAAATAAATGATAAAAGATTAAGATTCAGATCGCATTTACGTTCCCAGTATTCTCACCCATAGAATATAAGAGGAAGTAATATACGCTATTTCCAGGCAAAGGTAGAAAGAAGCAAGTATGCCTTCTCCATCCTCTTGTTTTCCAACTGGTAGTCCTTGAAAACCACATCCTGAAGATCAGCCTAAATTCCTGACCCATCCTAGAGATGACAGAACAATGCCAACGGACGGAGCTGAGAGCTCAGTGCCTAGCTGAAGCCGGCAGTGATAAAGAGGCGAGACGCCTCAGGTAGGAGGCAACCACAGAGGAACCTATCAGAGACCTGGAAAGCCAAGTCAGCCAGAAAATACCACCACTCCAAACAAAATGAGAGAAACCAAGGCCTGAGTGATATCAGCTGCTAATCTTTACCATAAATGCCGGCAAGACAAACGATAACGAGAATGAAAGGGACAAAGCCACAGAGACAGGATGAGCCACTGGACACCATGCAGATCATAAAAGACATATTCTTCTACAGTATCCCCAGGTAACGTCTTAGAGAGAGAGGGAGAGGAAATCTAAAATAATGAGTATTTTACCCAAAGGGAATAAGTCAATCAAAACTACCATCACCATCAGGATGCCTAGGTGGCTCAGTCGGTTAAGCATCCAACTTCAGCTCAGGTCATGATCTCACAGTATGTGGGTTCGAGCCCCGCATCAGGTTTGCTGCTGTCAGTGCAGAGCCCACTTCAGATCTCTGTCCCCCTCTCTCTCGGCCCCTCCTCCACTCATGCTCTCTCTCTCAAAAATGAATAAACATTTATAAGGAAAAAGAAAAATGACCCTCACAAAGGACTCAAGTTTGAACAGACTAAAAGCTTCAGCTGTTCATGGGGAGCCTGGGTGACTCAGTCGGTTAAGTGTCCGACTTCGGCTCAGGTCAAAATCTCATAGTTCATGAGTTCAAGCCCCACATCGGGCTCTGTGCTGACAGCTCGGAGCCTAGAGCCTGCTTCAGATTCTGCCTCTCTCTCTCTCTCTCTCTCTCTGCTCCTCCCCTGCTCATGATCTGTCTCTCTCCTCTCAAAAATAAACATTAAATTAAAAAAAAAAAGCTTCAGCTGTTCAAATTATTCTGTATGGGACTAAATCAGGGGTTTCCAGTTATGCAGTGGATGGGGCCTATGGACTCGTATCATTCTGAAAAAAATAAGTAATATATAACGGGAAAGAGCAAAGAATAGAACACAAAGACACAGCAAAAAGCTCTCAGATTTTTTTCCCTTGCTCATTGTTAGCCAAAGCCAGTAACAGGGTGATAATTTGTCATTCTTCATTTCACCAATAAATAAAGCAAGCCAAACATGTTTTTGTTCTAGGCCCCGTCCCAAATTAGATTCTTTGAATTTTAAGCAGCTAGATGATCAATCCAGCCAAAGTCACAGACAGGAAAAAGGGCAAAGAAAATAATCATAAGACTGAGAAATGAATTTATGAAAGAAACTTTATTGGATATGATCCTGCATGACTTTTAGAATGGAGATGAGAAACATATATGCCAAGCTGAACTGCTTCAGCTACTGAAAGCATAAAACAGCAACATATCTCAAAAGCTCAGATGCAGATCTCCAAGTATCTCAAAAGAACTCCTAAATTTGGTCCAGATTTCTGAGCACCCAGAATAGTAGGAGATGTGTAGCTTCTGGATTTGTAAAATGCAGCCAGTTCCCAGGATAGCTTAGGTACAGCCTCCTTCACTGATCCTCTTGCCCTGCCAGACTCTGACTCCATTTACACACACACACCACATACATACGCACACACATTCATACCAGACACGCGTGTGCGTACAGGCATGCACATTTACACATCACCCCCCCCCCATTCTTTTCAATCCCTTGGTCTGGGTTTTAGAAGAAAAAAAAAAAGGAAAAGAAAAAGCCAAATTTTTCCTTTAATTTCTTTAATGCTGGAAAGAAACTAACTTTTTACTTTTACTTTTTAAAAACACATCATTTATAAAATATTTGGAGGCAACTTATACCTACTAATGGTTGAAGCTAACTTGTTATTCACTGAAAAGAATTAATAACAATTTGTATTAACCAATTCAGTTCCCTTGGGGATCTCCTATTACTTGAGAAACTAGAAGTGAAAACTTATCAAATATCAAACGTTATTTACTAGTGAGAAAACATAATTCCCAGATGGATCCCCAGAGGGAATTTGGTCACCCTGGCTTCACTGTATCCCACAGGGTCCAATTTGATATCACCATTACCCTTCCAGAAATGAGAGGTTTGGGTGTACATTTAGACAGTGAAGAAGCTAGCACATTAAATAGTAGTTCCAATCAACTCCACTAATATGAACAGAGCATTTACTGCATGCCAAGTACTAACAAAAGACTCAAACTGAAGGACAAGTCAAATTAAAAAGAACATTAAGAATGCAGAATCAACTATCCAAGAACCTGTACAGATAAAAAATGAAAAGAGGGAGTAAAGATTGAGGAAAACAGACTCAATGAGCCTATCTTCCAGCATTCAATATGGTTTTTAAGTCTTTTTGACCTCCCGGCCATGAAGAGAAGAGACATATTAAAGTTCCATAATTCCTTCCTATGTATTGTGATGGAGAAGCAGAATGTTCTCTTGCCCTCACCATTTTCATTCCCTCGTACAAAGTCATGAGCTGAGACAGTTCAGTTTTACTAGCCTGAAGAGAAAAATACTAACAACTACCAAAGTGGGAAAAAACTAGGATAGAAAAACAAGAATCAAATACAGACATGAAATAAGGAAGTCCAAATAGAACACCAGAGGATAGTGAGTGAAAAGACATATGGGTTTTGCAGCTCAGATTAAAAGGAGCTCTACCAAAACCAGTTATAACTCACTGGCTGTATTGATAAATGAGTAAAAGACAGTTGGACTCATCCAAAGAAAGGAAAGAGAAAACATATAAATGCCTATAACTTTAATGTTGACTGCAAGAAACAAAAATCAGTAAAATCTTAAGAATCAATGTTGTAAAAGGCAAGAAATAAGCTCTGAGAATGAAACTGAGAAATGACAATAAAAGGAAAGAAATAAAAACTAAGTGGAAAAAAGAATACAGTAAAAATAGGTAGAAACAGTTAAGAAAGAAAAAAAAAACCTTTAAAATATTTTTAAAAGAGAGTAAGTTTTTTTAATGACATAAAATTAACAAAAAATGTTTGCCTGCATCAGCATAAACCTCAGATCTTGCCTAATACCCATGGCATGCAAAAACAATATTCAATATTTTATTACATTTCAATATCAAAAATGATTATTAGATAAGAGCTTCATTAAAGCTGTGAACATGTGAATATGCTGGATGAGCTTCATTCCTTTATATTATACATTAGAGTTAACAGAATTTCAGACATATTTGTAAAATGTAAATATACTCTCATATGCTAAATGGTTTTGATTAAAGTAGATTCTCAAATAATTAACTTTTTAAATAATCCCTATGCTGCACAGCCCTTGTTAAATGTGCCTGCTTATACAGTAGTAAGCTTATTAAAAAGAAGAAAAATAAGGTTTTCTTTCAGGTTTAAACTGTGGACATTTTGAGAGTTCAAATCTATACAGGATTATCTTTCCATAAAAAGGATAAAATGGAAGCCAGTTTTGATTACAAACTATTGTCTTTATTGTAACTACTACCACATTCCATGACTTTCTCTGTTTGCAACATCTTTCTTTCCTAAGACATTCATCCCTATGGAGCACCCACCTCTTCGAATTTTCTTTCCCATAACAACTTTGGTGCAATTTTCCACTGGTCTTCCTACATCCTCTCTGGTTATGGCCCCTACATTTTAGACTCTGGCTTTATAAACTTCTATTTCAAGATATTTTCCAATGTAGTAAAATAGCACATTTGTATCATCACTTCTTTTCTTTCTCTCTTTGCCAAAAAAGAATCAAGACAAGAAAAGTAGGCTATAATCTGTGGTTATTATAGAAATGCATAATGCTATGAAAGACATTAAAATTCAAAGACTAAATTTTATCTCGTGACACCATTTCCTTGTTTCATGGAACGGGACATACCACTTTATGGCAGAGTGGGGAAGCACATTTTTTTTTATTGTTTATTTATTTTGAGAAAGAGCGACTACATGCATGAGCAGGGGAGGGGCGGAGAGAGAGGGAGACAGAAAATCCCAAGAAGGCTCCAAGCTGCCAGCACAGGGCCTGATGAGACATAGGACTCCATCTCACCAACCAGGAGATCATGACCTGAGCCAAAATCAAGAGTTGGATGCTTAACCGACTCAGCCACCTAGGTATCCTGGGAAGCACATTACTATCTCAAGTGTCATAACTAGAATATGGGAAGATTCCAAATTACCTTTGCAACTGAGGGATTACCAGTGAATCATGCTCAACCTCTTCCAATACAATATGTCATATAATGATTTATGATTTTCCATTTTTGAGAAAGCTAATTCCCCAGTAATATTAAGACAGACACACACAAACACACACACACACACACACACACACACACACACACACACGCTCTGTGATGAAGAGTATTTGAGATTGTCAACCAAAGTTAGCAAATTAAATGCCTAAGAGAAAGTATGTTAGAAAAATAATCTCTCTAGCTCTTAATACCTGCTGCGTCACTGAGCTGCACATTGGCCAAATAGATATAATGTCTTAGTCACAGGTTTTCCATGGTCAGAGGCAGAGATATTTTTTCATTTATTTTTAGAATAGTATTTGTGCTCATAATGATGGTCTATGCCAATACTGTTTCCAAGCCAGTCCTTGATTATCACAGGATATAAGCCAAAAAAGGAAAATGATGAGCTGGTGGTTCTGAAGATAGGGAGCTTTGAAATGCCTTAGTCACAACTCACCCCCTGAAGTAGCAGGGATTGCCACACTTACTCACATTAGTAATGCTGAGCAATTATCATTTAAGATCAAGTAAAATTATTTATTTCATAATTAAAAAATACGTTGACTAAGGAATGAAGGACCCAGAAAGCTCATAAACTGATGGTTTAGGGTTTTTTTCTATCTGAACAATACCTAGATGAATTATCAAAGGCCCAACAGAGCCTAGTACTGTACTCTGAACACAGGGGGGAAAAAAGATCCCTCATAAATGCTTGGAAAAAGTATCTCCAATTAATCTTTTATGAAACATTAACCTCTTGTTGGAATATATCAATTAGCAAATCAAATCAGTAACAAGTCAATCTACTCTCAAGTGTCTCAAAATTGCTCTGTAATAGCTTATGTTGTTGTATTAAACACTAACCACCATTGTGCAGGTGGCCAAACTAGACATTTTATTCAGAGTTCATTTACAGTCACAATACCATGATACCAGTGAGGATGAAGCTGAACAAGGACGTTGCTTCTTCATTTCGACTAACACAACAGACACCTGCCTTCATTCATTCATCTATCCATGGCATCCATTCAAGAAATGTTTATTAAACCCCTTCAATATGCAAGATGATGAGGGTTTATACAAAGGCATGTTATCCCGGGATAACACTTGAAGTAAAATTGGAGGAACAGATAAGATCAAGGGAACAGATAGAAGAAGGTGGAAAGGCAGAAAATGATGAGGCAAGAACCAGGGAGGAGAAAATCCAGTTGGGCCTCCTATTTCAGGTTTTAACAACTGTTTTCTATTCTGCATACAAAGAGAAAATGAGGATAAAACACTGACTGATTGTTTGTGCCATCAGAGTCCACATTTGAAAGTATGCTTCAGTTTGACCACAAATTTTTGTTGCTAGTGGGCAGAAAGCAGCCAGAAGCATTCAGTTCTGATGAATATATTGCATATATTGTAGGAGACGGTCATTCCTAAAATTTTCCTTCATCTCTCCATGTCCTTCAACACACATGTCTGACAAATAAGTTATATGTAAAGTGCTTAGACCAGTGCCAGGCATAAGATAAGTACGATACAAGTATTAAATAAATAAATCCTTGTTTCTCTCTTCTTGCTTCAAGGATAACACCTAATAAGTCCTCAAGGGCACAAGAACTGGGACCAACTAAGTCAGAACATTTCTTTATAGAGAGGTTTTTGATAATAAATTCAATTTCTTGCATAGATGTATAGCTATTCAGATTATTTCTTATGTGTATTTCATTCAACACATGCTCTATCAGGAAATTTGTCTGTTTCTTTTGTGGGATTTTGGGGATTTACTGGCATAAATACACTGGCATTCCCTACACTTTTTACCTGTTTAGGATCTGTAGTGATATTCCCACTTGAATTCTTAACATTGGTAGTTTGTGTTTTCTCTCTGCTTCTTGATCAATCTTAGCAGTAACTTGTAGTCTTATTGATCTTTTAAAAAAATCAATCTTTGGCATTGTTAATTTTCTCTATTTTTTCCTTCTTTCTTCCTTTTTCCTGCTCTTTATTATTTCCTTCTTTCTACTTACTTTTGGTTCAATTTGCCTTACCCTTTCTAAACCCTGAGGATGGGAACTGAGAGCAATGATTTAAAACCTTTCTTCTTTCCTAATACAAGCATTTACAATATAAATCTAAACACTGCATTTGCTACATCCTATATACTTTGACATGTTGTAGCCTCACCATCATTCAATTATAAATATTTTCTAATTTCTCTCATAAATTCTTCTTTGACCCATAGGCATTTAAAGTATGTTTTAAAATTTTCAACCACTGGGGAATGTGTGTGTGTGCGTGTGTGTGTGCGTGTGTGTGTGCATGTGTGTGTGTCTGATGTATATTTGTTTTTTGTTTTTTTTTATGTTTATTTTATTTTTGAGAGAGAGCACAAGGAGGGGAGGGGCAGAGAGAGGAAGACAGAGGATCCAAAGCTGGTTCCACACTGGCAGCAGCAAGCCCAGTGTGGAGCCTGAACTCATAAACCGTGAGATCGTGACCTGAGCCAAAGTCGGGCACTGAACCAAACAGCCACCCAGGTGTCCTGTTTTTTCATTTCTAATTTAATCCCTTGTGGTCAGAGAACATACTCTATATGATTTTCTCTTTTGAAATTCACTTAGACTTTATTTTTATGTGCCAAGTATGGTCCAAGCATACTTCCAAGTATGGTTCAAGTATAAATGAATTCTTGATTTTCCCTTTTGTTTATATAAGGATAAACCTTGGTCTATCTTAACGAATGCTATTTTACTTGGAAAGAATGTATATTCTTATATTTTTTTTGTTTAATGTCCTGTTAATGTCAAATCAAGGTGCTTGATAGTTTCAAAATACCTATATCCTTATTAAGTTTTCTTTCTAATTTAGTTCTACTAATTATTAAGAGATGAGCAATGAATTATGCAACTATGATTGTGGATTTGTTTTCTCCCCTCTTTAATTCTATCTGTTTTAGCTACAGATGTTTTGAACCCCTCTAGTTAGGCACATATGTATTTACAGTTGTTACATCTTCCAGATGAATTGACCCCTTTCATCATTTTGAAATGTCCACCTTGGTTATTTTGTCTGAGATTAACATATTCACACCAGTTTTCTTATAGTTACTGCTTATAAGATATATTCATATTCCATCTGGTTAATTTCAGTTGTTCTATGTCTTTAACGTATATCTCTCAAAAACTGTATATGTTGGATCAAGCTTTTTAAAATTCAGTTTGATAATCTCTGCCTTTTTTAATTGGAATGTTTAGGTTTCTTGCATACAATTTAAATATAGGTATGTCTGGGTTTAGATCCACCACTCTGCTGTTTGTTTTACCCCTGTCCCATCTGTATGCTATTACTTTGTTCCTGCTTTCCTGCCTCCTTTTGGCATAAAGGTATATTTTTTAGTATTCTAACTTACTTCCTAGTTACATTTCTCATCTATCCTCTTTGTATTATTTTTCAGTGATTGTCCCAAAGATTGCAACATGCCTCCTTAACTTAGCACAGTTTAAGATCAATATTGTGCCACTTAGTGTAACATACAAAGATCTTACAACAGTCAAATTCTACTTATCTCCATCCTCTGTGTTATTATTGTCATATATTTTATACCATTATGTGTTATAAAGCCCCACAATATACTACTATAATTTTTCCTTTAAACATTCAGTTGTCTTTTAAAGAAATTAAAAGAAAAAGAAATCTTTTAATTTAGCCCCATATTTATGACCTAGTGCTCTTCATTCTTTCCTATAGATCTGAATGTCTCTACGGTTTCACTGCACTCCAGATGAAGAACCTTTTTTTAGCATCTCCTTTAGTATAGATCTACTGGAAATGAACATCTTATTTATTTGACTGAAAAATGTCTTTGGTTTGCCTTTATTTTGAAAATATAGGTTGTCTGGATAAAGAATTCTGGATTGAAATTTTTCAGTACTTTAAAGATGCTATCTGGGGTGCCTGGGTGGCTCAGTCGGTTGAGCGTCCAACGTCAGCTCAGGTCATGATCTCACTGAGGTCTGTGAGTTTGAGCCCCACCTCGGGCTCTGTGCTGAGCCCCACCTCGGGCTCTGTGCTGACAGCTCAGAGCCTAGAGCCTCTTCAGATTCCGTGTCTTTCTCTCTCTCTGCCCCTCCCCCACTCACACTCTGTCTCTGTCAAAAATAAATAAACATTAAAAAACATTTTTTTAAGATGCTATCTGGCCTCCATTGTTTATAAGAAGTTAGCCATCTTTCATATCATCATTCTTCCTACACAAAATATGACTTTATTCTCTAACTGCTTTCAAGATCATCTCTTCATTTTGATTTTCAGTAGTTTGACTATGAAACTACTTTCAGTTTTCTGTGTATTACCTTACTTGCCCATGAGCAATATACATTGCTTTAAAGTCCTTGTCTGCTAACTTCTGGATCATCTAGGTATTCATTTGTATTAACTACTTTTTCTTTGGATTATGGGTCATATTGTTCTGGATTTTGGGGGGTTTTTTGTTATTGCTGTGGGTTTTTTGCAAATGTAGTATTTTATACTCGCCATTATGGATGATATGTTATAGAGGCTCTGTATTCTGTTATCTTCCTCTGAAAAGCTTTATTTTCTTATTGTTCTACCAAGCACTGAAATTATTTGCTAATCATTTTGAACTTGTGTAAGCTTGAATTTACACTTGGTTAAGATGGGTCTATGTTGGTTTTGTCCTCAAGCCTATAAATCTTTATTTCTAAAGAGCAGGCCTTCTGGGGTTTCAGTAGAAAGCCACTGAAATTTCTGTTCAGCTCTTTCAAACTTCTACCTAGTGTTTCTTCTGGGCTTCTTGAATTTCTCCTATGAGTGTACAGCTGAGGGCCAGTCAAGGACTTAAGCTGAGTCTTAAGTACCTAAGGGCCAGTCAAGGACTTAAGCTGAGTCTTTAAGTACCTAAAATTTTGGTCTCCCCCCGCCCACCATGGATCTGTTCTTTCCAGGATTTCCCTCACTGCTTTCCAACTGCTCTGCCAGCCCCGAACTTCATATTCTGAGTCCACAAATCAAGAGAGCTGTAGCTTTCTACTGGAGTTACAGCTGTCCCCATGCTTCATGGGTTGGAGAGTGCCTTCAGGATTAAAGCTATGTGCACATGGATCTCACCAGCCTGGTTCTCTTTTATCAGGGTTAAATTCCTCCCCTGGGCCCCTGCCAGTTTGTTTTCTTCAGGTCTCCAATGCCTTCAAACAGTTGTCTCCTTTCAGAGGTAAAAGGTTATAATTTTTATCTACAGGAAGATTAATGTGATACAAGCCACTTCATAATACTAGAACTGGAACCCCATACATACCTAACTTGTACTGAATGAGTATGGGTATACAGATAGGCATTCCAACCTCATTGTGTCCAAAATAAAAACTTGATTTTTTTGTTCCCAAATCTTTTGTTTGCCCAGTCTCTGTGCTTTATTAAATAGCAACATAACCCACCCAGTTGCTCACACACACACACACACACACACACACACACGTCCTTGAATCTTATGTTTATCACCCACATCCAAATCATCATCCAATCCTGTGGGATTAACTTTCATGATGCATCCTGATTCCATCCACTTCTTTCCATCTCCACTGCTGCCATCCTGAATCAAATCACCACACCCTCTCACAAAGGCTAATACAGCCATCTCCCAGCTACCAGTCAGGAGTTAGTCTCCCTACTTTTCAATCTTTTCCCCATATAGCCATTTTTTTTTTTGAGTGACCCAAAGAGTCACTATAAAAACCTAAATCAGGGGCACCTGGGTGGCTCAGTCAGTTGAGCATCCAACTTTGGCTCAGGTCATGATCTCACAGTTCATGGGTTCGATCCCCACATCAGGCTTTGACAGCATGGAGCCTGCTTCGGATTCTCTGTCCCCCTTTCTTTCTGCTCCTCCCCTGCTTGCGCGCACTCTCTCTAAAAAAATGAATAAAATTTTTAAAAATGTAAAACCCCAAATCGTATATAATTTCTCTGCTCAAAACACTAGGATGTTTTATTCTTAAATTTTAAAAAATTTCTTTATGATGACCTACCAAGTCCTACATCATTAACTCCCACCTCATCCTCCTTCCTCTTCCTCCCTATTTAGAAGCTCCACAAACATTCTTGGTGTTTCTCAAGTGTCCCAAATGTTTTCATTTCTTATTCCTTCAATTTACAATGCACATCTTCCAGATTTTCAGGTGACTAGTTCCTTCTCATTGTTCAGCTCTTAGTTCCCCCAGAATCTCCTCAAAGGGAGCTAATCTCACTACCCTATTTAGCAGAGCCTCCACACTGCAGCCAGACATTCTTTGTCACAGTTCCCTGCCTCAGTTTCTTTATACAATATATCATTACCCGTAATTATTTCTTTTAAAAAGTGGGGTTTTGAGGGGCATCTGAGTGGCTCAGTCAGCTAGGTGTCATACTCGTGATTTCAGCTCAGGCCATGATTTCAAGGAACATGAGATCAAGCCCCGCATCAGGCTCTGCGCTAACAGTGCAGAGCCTGCTTGGGATTCTCTCTCCCTCATTCTCTGCCCCTTCCCTGCTTGTGCTCATGCACATTCTCTAACTCTCTCTCTCTCTCTCTCAAAATAAATAAACATTTTTCTAAAAGTGGTTTTTTTTTAATTTCATTCTCAGTCCAGGCTAGGTTATGTCACAATAACAAACAATGCCGAAAATCTCAATGCCTTTAAACAACAAAGGTCTATTTCTTTCTCAAAGTACTTGTTCATTCAGGGCCAGATAAAGAACCTACTGCATATTGCCTTTACTCTGGGACTCGGGCAACCAGAGCAGCAAGTATCTGGAACACTGGCTGATGGCTTAGGAAAAAAGAAAAACAGCTTGGGGGGTGGGGGAGAGAGGGATGGAGGGGTCTTACATGTGCAAATGAAATGCTCCAGCTCAGAACAGCCACACATGACCCCTGCTCACACCTAACCAGCCAGAAGGAGTCACAAGACCAGGAAATCCTACTATGTTCCAAAGATACATGAGACAAATATTTGATGAATTCTGTAAATGACTATAATTCTCTATATTTTCCCTACCAGAAGATACAACCTATGAGAGTAAGAACTTTGAGTGATTTGTTATTGCTATTATCATTATCATTATCATTATTATTATTATTATTATTATTATTATTATTATTCACTGTTACATCCTGATGCCTAGAACATAGAACAGGCCTCCCGTAGAACAGGAGCTCCCAGAAATACCTCTTGAATAAATGCGTAACATCCATTTGATTAACCTTTCTTGTATATCTCGGGGTAAAACAACTACACTTAGTTGAGTATCACATATAAAGCTCTTCCTCCACTCCCTGCTGAGAGTTTTGTGAGGAAAAGTAAAAATACTCTTCTTTCATATTCAATTTGATCTATCATCAAGAATTCAGCTGTTAAGTAAATTCTCTGTCCTGATTTAAATGCTTGGATTGTTAAACGCTTGTGTTTACAAAATTCAACGGAGAGGAGAGAATCCAGTAATCTGTTTAGCCTCTAAATAGAAGCAGGAGAGCAACCCAGAAATAAACGAATATGGCCATTTTTCATGTGGTTAAATTAACAGTCTCATGGAGGAGTAATGAGGAAAAAACCTAAGAAGGGCCATAAACCTCCTCTATGCCCCACCCCTCGACCTCCAATGGGCAGAACACTTACTCATCCCTAGAGAAGGATGCTTTTCTTACCCTACCGGGATAATCTGAACTTTAGAAACAAACAATTGGGGCGGTCCCCAGAGCTGCTGCCTCCAGGGCCATCTCCCCACCCCCACTGCTAAAAATACCATTACAGAATTAGCCCTGCTGGTGGGGATGAGGGACAGGCACAGGGTACAGACATTCTTTAAAATAATCAAATAAAAAATAAAATAAAATAAAATAAAATAAAATAAAATAATCAAATAACTCACCCACCATAAAAAGCAGCTTTCCTCACTTCCATATACCACTGGAGGGAGGGAGGTGGGGTGAGCACCTCCATACAGGAGCCATAATGGTTGTTCCAAAGAGTAAAAGGAGCTGCCAGATTGAAAATCATTGACTGTGCATCATCTCACAATAGACCAGGAAGCAGGGCTCAAGGGTTTCACTAGAACGCCAATTTTTAATGCAGTATGTCCATAGTAGATACCAAATTCTTAGTTATACAGAAGCATTTGTTTATCAGTGCTTCCCTTTACTCAAGGGGAAAGGACTCTTTACAACCAAATGCCTATAAGCTTGCTACCCCATCCCATCCCCACTACTGCTGTCTTCCTGTTCACCTTGCTCCAGCCATTGGCCTCTTTGCAGTTCACTCACTTTAAACACACACTACCGTCTTGGCTTTTATACTTGCCTCGCCCTCTTCTTGGTCATTTTCCCCCAGAAAGCTGCGCTGCTGGCTCCCCCACCTCCTTCAGACCTTTGCTCAAATGTCACCTTATCCGAGGAAATTCCCACAACTTCCCAGACATCTCGTGCTTTGGTGACTGCCACAGCATGTACTGCCCTCTGACATAATATATGGTAACTTATTTCTTGATTGTCCATCTATTCCCACTAGAGTGTAAGCTCAGTCAAGGCAGGGACTTTGTTTTTGTTCAATGCTGGATCTCCGGAGTCTGAAAAAATGCTCAATATGCATGCACTGAATGAACAAAATCAAGGCCTATAGTACTGAGGTGCTGACGCTTCTATACTTTGTAAGTGAATTGAGACAAATCAATGAGCATGATCCAAAACAGTGAACAAGTTCAGGCAAACACTAAGCTTCAAAAAGGAAATTCAGTGGCATTAGGATCTTCACAATACATAATTATGAACATAAATCTGTTTTAAAGTTTATTTATTTATTTTGATGGGGGGTGGGCAGAGAGAGAAGGGGGGGATCTGAAGCTGGCTCAGCAATGAGCCCCATGTGAGGCTCAAACTCACAAACCATGAGATCATGATCTGAGCCGAAGTCTGATGCTTAACCAACTGAGCCACCCAGATGTCCCAAATCTGCTTTTTCTTAAAGTCTCTTCTAGCATTAGAAATGACCAGAATAATACATTCATTTCTTTCAGCAAACTTGGAAAAGAAGGTAAGATGATCTAATGAGAATTTAAGTTTCTAGTTTTAGAAATAGATGGATACACCTTATGTTTAGTAAATGAAGGAAATGGACTCAGGGAACAGAGTTCTTTTGGGGGGGAGGGCGGGGGGGGGGGGAGGAAAGCGGCGGAGAGAGAGAGAGAGAGAGAGAGAGAGAGAGAGAATCCCAAATAGGCTTTGCTCTGTCAGCACAGAGCCCAACATGGGCTCCACCACACGGACCATGAAATCATGACCTGAGCCGAAATCAAGAGTCAGACGCTCAACCAACTGAGCCACCCAGGTGCCCCGGGACCAGAGTTCTTAAAATGAAGATGTTAACTTTAAAAAAAGAACAGTGTGCTTGCACTATCAGGTCTTCCTTCACAACCCTGCTTCCTTCCTTCCCCTCCAGTCCCCCTTCACTGCCACTTCTAAACCGAGCCTTGATCTCTTAAGGTCAGGTACACCCAAGTGACTGAAGCACCCTCCCCACCTCAAAGCCAGTCATTCTGCATCCATCATCCTACAACACTGTTTTGATCTTGTCACTCTTGTGATCAAAACCTTTTAAGCTCTCTGACTTCATTCATATAATCTGGGGGTGGTTTTGTTGTTGTTGTTGTTGTTCTGTTTTGTTCACAAAAGTCTTATGCACTTTTGTAACCTAAAATTTAAAAAAGAGGAGCATGCTCCATGGCTTCCAATGGTTTTCAGAATAAGTTTTAAGCTCCTGAACCTGAAATGCAAGACCCTCCACAATTTGCCCTGAAGCTTCCCTTTCCAACCTCCTGTAAACCCCAATCTGCCATGGTAGGAAAACTACCCCGCTCCACTCTCCCACAAAACCAGCTGTCCTTTCCTTCCCTACAACTGTATGCCTGACATTTCTCCAGCTTGGAATGCCCTCCTCCCTCCAGTGGAATTCTCCTGGGGCCACAAGGCACAGCTCAGGTTCAGACCCAAGAATTACTGCAGAAACAGTAATGAGACCCAGACTTCTTAGGGGATGGTGAGTTCGTCATTATTAGAGGTACTCAGAGACTGGCTGAAAACATACCAAGGAAGCTCTCACCAAATCCACTCACCCTGGGATTCTAGAGTTGCCATGAACTCCTCCTATAAGGTTTTACTTGACCATTTCTATCGGGAATGACTTCATTCCCCCTTCAGAATAGGCTCCTCATCCTGCTTACATGGCAATTATCATATGCTGACATCAGAATCCTATTACAGCTGTATTTTCCTATGTCTGTGTCTGATCTCCTTCACTCACCACAACCTCCTGAAAGATAAGACTTGTGGCACCTGGCACCATCCCTTCAAATGATGGGTACTCAACATGTTTATCAGTGATGATACTAAAAACATGGAGCATTTCAAACAGGAATAAATTGGGAAAAACATAAAAGAGAAATGGGATAGGTCATGAAGCAGCAAGAAACACTGCTTTGTATTCTTTCAAGGGATGGTCAGTCAGGTGTGGCCCCAGAGGGTACACGGAAGAGGGACAGGAACACATTTATTACACTCAGTCCTAGAGAGAGTCACCGCATGCCCCAAGAGGGCCACATGGGGGAAAGAAGACATGGAGGGTCAAGGGAGCAGGCTTAACCAAGCAGGTGGGGAGCTAAGAGAGTAAGGACAGGGGGCAAGTGTCTTTATTTGGGTCAGGAGTACAATAACAAAGGTCCAAGAGGATTTCATGGGTGTGTCTAAATGTCACTAGGTCACAGTGGCAGAGGGCAAGAAGGGGGACTTGTGGCAGAGGCCAGCCTTATCACACTGGTGCACCTGATCACCTGGGCAAGGTGCTCACAGCCAGTTTGTAGAAAATACGAAATTTAAAAATTTACAATGCAAATACTAACTTCCCTGGGCTACTGCAACTTGCTCCCTCAGGTGTCTGTGTGAATTTGCTTGTCTACTCTTAGCTGGTCTATCCATTTCAATGGGTCTGTCCTCAAGGAAATGCAAAGTATCCTAACAAGCATGGACTAGTCAAGGGAAATCTTGATGTGTAATCACATTCCTCTTGAATCCGGGAAGAAGAATAGCCCAGCACCGAAAGGGAGATCACCGATGGCGCCAAGGACAGGCAGCCCTGTGCCGACATCTTCTGGGTCAGCAGCAATAACAGGCTTTCTCCTGGAACTGGACAACTGCTTGCAGGGTCAACAAAATGACTTTCTTCACCCAGAAGAGAGGGCTAGTCAGGCAGGAGATGGTGCCAGAAAAAATCCCTGAACACAGACAAAGTGGAGCGAAGCCATAGGGAGTGGCCTAGCTCAACTCAGTCCTGAGGCAGACTGCTGAGTCCTGAGGCTCGCCTCAGTCCTGAGGCTCGCCTGCTGCCGGTTTGCCATCTGGGATGCCTGAAAAGGCGCCTGTCGGAATCAGAAGGCTTCAGTTTATGTTCCAATTTTACTGCTGGCTATTGCTGTGACCTTGGAGCCAGGCAAATCAACCCTGTGCATTTCTGTTTTTCCATCAACAGTAAGTCAGGGCCACAGCCATGATAAAAACACAAACCCAAACAACAGAGAATTGCTTTGAGCACCACTGATACTCAAAATCCAATACGCAGCTTAAAGGCCACTGCTGGAAATAGCGGGTTTTTCCTCTGGAGAGGCTCTGTGTCTGACTCCCTGTGAACCCCTAGGTCTTCTAATGGCCTTCCTTTCCCTCCTTCTATCCAGAATTCTGCACAGCTACCGTATCAGAACATTCTCCCACCTACCAACACTTACCCTTTGGACCTAGATCTCCCAATGAAGGCAATTATTAATATCCTTGTTAGTTCATCATACCTCCCAAGTAGCATAAGACTTTAACCCAGTGAGAGTATCTTCAAGAAATAATCCAATGTTAGGAATTCATAAAAGAGAAAAGAAATCAAAGCAGGGAATACTTTTATTCATCAGTGTCCTCTCAAATCATACTCCTCTCCCACCTAGGATTGTTGACCCTATTATTTGAACCATAATCAATTCCTATCAAGGTGGTTTTAAATGAATCAAGTGATCAAGCACTCTTCACTTTCAACGTTACCATAGTTTAACCAGCCATCAAGTTCCAGCCAGGCTACTTCTATTTCATTAATCAGTGACGTGGTTTCTCTCAGCACCCTGTGCATGGCTCTGCGTGCTTCAATTCCAATGGATAGTTGCTTCCATAAGAAAGTTCTACCTTTACCTCCCATACGTGGGAAACGAGAAGAGGAAGAGGAGGCAATGATTGGACCTGGTAAGGAAAGGGTGCCTTGGCCTCTGATGATTCATCTATCAAGCACAATAAAAAGTATCCAGAAGTGTACCTGGTTAATAATTGCTTAATTACAGTGCTCTGAGTTAGTTTTAGTAAGTCCTTGAGGGTATCCTTTCACAGTGTTTGCATCCTCTATCCTATGGGAACTAGAGCAGCCAGGCAATCCTAGCACACTGAGAGCTGCAGCTGATTGCCCTTTAGTGCTAATGGACCACGATGACTGTGGCTGCAAACTAACGAAGGGGTGGGAGGAAATGGCCAGAGACCCGGGATTTGCAGCCTCATCTTCCTTTCCTGCTCTATAAGGACATTAAAGCAGCATAAGTTTTTTGCAAAGGGCTACCAAGTTCACTAACTCTCAGACACCAAATTTACCTGGGAAGAGAGTGTTCCTTGGGGATTATTTTAATGCTAAATATCAATCCTCTCCCAGCCTACCTTTCTGAGCGTCTCCTATCAAAAACTTTGCTTTTTCTTCTTCTTCTTTCATTATTTTTGGCAAGCACTGGGGTAACATTTTTCTCTCACTTGAATTCTGTGGTTACTTCTAACCAAAATTATTTTACTCCACAAAAAAGAATTACATGTTCACAACTGAGGCGTAAGAAAAATGAAGATTTTTGGCATTCGGCATACATTGGTTGAGAATGAAGGTGGTAATAAACATTTAAATATGACTATCATGAGTATCAAATTCAGTACTTTGAGAAGATAAAGCTTAAAATGATAGATACTCTAAGTAGCATTCAGCTCTGTATACAACATTTGTTCAAGTAATTCCGCCAAAATGAAGTCCCTATTTGAGAGTACAATACTTAAAATAATCAACTGCTGACAAGCACCCTCCGAAGTAATAAATATGCATTTTCCTAATGTCTTATCAACTATCAGGATAAACTTGAGGGTCATTTATACTATTTAGGTATTCATATCTCCAATTAACACAAAAAAGAGCATACCATACTCACACCATTACATTAAAATAATGTTTTTCCTTCCTAAACGTATCATTATAAATCTGTTTCTTCATGTTTTGATGCTCCTGTATCACCATGACTATCTTGCCCATACTTTCCGGGACATCTGAAATGTTTTCTATTTTGAAATGATAAAATCATATGCATAGCTCAAACACAAAGGAAAGAATTTCAGACTGGACTTAAAGCTAAGACAATAGAAAACAAACAAGCATCTAGCTTTATTAAACTCATGAGATGACAGAACACTGTTGAGATACTTGGTATTTTATGGAAAACTGCTTTTTTGTTAAAGAGAAGAAAAAATCATGGAATTTGTCTTCTCAAATTTCTGGATGTATTGAGAACATTCTATTCAGAACTTCGTATTTGAAACTAAAACAGACCTAGGTAAAAGGAAATAGCAAACTCCTTAATATTTCACAGAATATAAACACAAGAAAAATACACTTTCAACACATATTCTTCTTTTAGAGATGTCTAGATCTCAGTCAAGCCCGTCTCTCTTTTTTTTAATCACTGGCTTCTGAAAACATCATGATTTCTATGCAGCTGGATGGATATCTTGGAGAAATCAAACATGTCTACAAAATATTACTTATACTCAAGTGTAGGTCCATTATCCAGTTTCTGTAATTCTGAAATCCCAAGACTCTGATCTTTATAACTGAATTGTTGGCAAGACATGACCAAACCTGAATTCACTCAGGAGCAAAGCCTAGTCCGAACTGATTTGAGGCTGTTTATAGTCTTTACTCACACTACTTCATGTGAATAAGTATATAATCCAGCTACGGTTATGCCAGTGTGTTTGATAGCAGAGTATGTCCTCAGCCCTGTAGGGCGAGCTCTCAACTACAGGCACATGCACTGAATTCTGAAACACATTTGGCCTCAAAGTTTAGATAAGAAATGGTGTGCCTGGATTCAGTTCAGTAAACCCATACTGTGCTGTTCTGAGCACTATTCAAGATAAATGGTCCATTGTCTGTGTTCTCATTACCTAAACCCACCATTTACTAAACTCATTATCCTCTCTAACTGGATTGTCCTACTGACTGACTTCTTCTCTTTTTTTTTCTAATAAAATGATCACTCCCTTAGTCACTCACCCAATCTCCTAGTTACCTGTAACTTCACTCTTACTCTCACCTCCTCATATCCCATCAACAGGTGAAGTTCCATAAGGTTCCACATGTCCCCATCTTGCTGCCCATTGTCCCAGCCCTATTCATGAGTGGCCTGAATGGCTGCAAGAGGCTCCAAAAATATTTTCCTTCTTTCCTTTCTACTCCCCTCACCTGCCCTTCTCTGATTCCCACTAGATTCTGCTTCATTCTGATTCATGAGAATCTTGTCATCGTCTCCTATCTTGTTCAAATATTTTTTTTGATTCAAATACCACAATGGAAGAGATAAAGGGCACTTAAAGACCAAAGAAAGAATATGGACTCAGCCTGCCTTTGTAACACCTCCTGCTCTTTCTTAATGCAAACTTTTCACTCCCTTCAAAATGAGCACAACTTCCTCAGTTTTTCCCAACTCTAAAAAAAACTAAGTTGTTTTCATCTCTTCGGCTGACACCATCTACTCCATGACCTGAAATCTGTAATGAATTCTTTGCATCAGATCTGACTATTTTCATCCCACTCGTGCTTCAAACTGAACTCAGATCCCACGCTGGCAGCAAAGCTTTCTTTCACCTTCCCGGCCCACCCGCATCTCCTCTTGAATTCCCATAGCACCTACAGTCTGGACTATTCATTTGATACTTGATATGCACTTCCTTGTATTATCAGAGTAATTAATTTTTCATGCATATGTACCTCTCTCTTTAACCAGATTTTAAATTCCCTTGAGAGCAGAGACCACGTCTCATATTTTATGAATGAACAAATGAATACCCTTCTCGAGCTTACAATAAAAAGGTAACAATGGCAAAGACAACATGTGAAAGACCAACGAACATTAATTTATTCATTCAAATTTATCAAATATTACTACGTTCCAGGCATTGTGTTAGGCACTGAGGATTAAATGACAAGCAACTCGACCTAATCCCTGCCTCTGTGAGGCTTGTGGCATAGCTAGGAAACCAGACATTAATGAAACAATTATGCAAATAACTATATACGCAAATATGTATGCTTTAAAAAAGGAGCTGTGCAATATTAACAGGTTCAGAATCAGTTTCATATCCTATCCCTGTCAACTCATTCTGAGTCAGCCTGCCCTCCACCCATGTTAAGAAGAAAACTACAACTAACAGAGACTCTTTGTATGTTAGAAAACAAAAGGAAAAGAGGGAAGACAAATAGCAGGAGTAGTCTGTTTGAAGAGGACATTTGTCACAATCTTGATGTCCTAAGATTCATCCTTGGATCAGAAGGCAGTATTTAAACCCTGATCACTCTGCCCTCCACAGACTTACTGTCAGAGTATAAAAAAGCACAGAGCTGCTCTCATTCTTAAAAGTTACACTCTTGGATGCCTGGGTGGCTCAGTCAGTTAAGCAACCGACTTTGGCACAGGTCATGATCTCATGGTTCGTGGGTTCGGGCCCCACGTCGGGCTCTGTGCTGACGGCTCAGAGCCTACAGCCTGTTTCAGATTCTGTGTCTCCCTCTCTCTCTGCCCCTCCCCTGCTCGTGCTCTGTCTCTCTGTGTCTCTCAAAAAATAATAAATGTTAAAAAAAAGTTACACTCTAAACTTTTATGAAAGTTTGATTTAAGATACAAGAATGTGAAACCCATTTATGCCTTTGCCACTTCACTACTCAGTGCCTCCCGTACAAACCAATGTAAAAAGAAAATTGTTTACCAGAACTTAGGGCAAGGAAATTCCAAAATTTAGTGCAAAGATTCCCCTGTGAAACTTGCAATGTTCATCATTTCTGGTATCCAAGCTATATATCACATTTCCCCTTTCGCCCAGGCTCCAAGAAAGCTCAAAACCAACAAGGTAACAAAACTCACAAAACTGAAAGATATTTAATTCTCTTCTTTTCTGTGGCCTTCATTTTCTATTCCTATTGTATTAAGCATATATGTTTTGGAAAAGCATTTCAATTCTGTCTTGGAATAAAAATTATTTCTTGAATAAGCTTATTTCTATATAATAAGCCTTATCATCAGAAATACAAGTCTTATCATCAGAAATCTTTGGATTTCTCTATTCATGGATTTCTCCAATGTATAATGTGTAATTCTCCAAAAGGCTAGGATGCATCACGCTTATTTTTTGAACAGTGGAATCATCCACTGTTTAACAATGGAATCGTCCACTCCATTCTGTTAGAGAGTATTTCGACAGAATTCAATTCTCATAAATCCAAATATAATACTCACCTCAACAAGATTCAATGTTAAATCTAAAGAAGCTTTTCTGAAACGTTATCAATTCTCATTTCCCCTGTGCTCCTACATTATTTTCCACATTTGGGAAATTTAGGATCTGTGACCAGTCTGAAATCATAAAATTTAGTGCTGATAATGCAGGAAACCCAGCTCTCTCGTGTTATTCCAACCATACAGCAAAGGTGAGAGGTGAGCAACTTAAAATGCATTTAATCATTTGTGTCTCTGATAACATGCAATTTCCAACTTGCGTCACCATTTTTGTTTGGGGCAATTCCCATTACAAATTATAAATCATGAGGAGGCTTCATGCTGTTAATTAAATAGCCACAAAATTATAATCTTTATACCTCATAAAAATAAAATTAATAACCAACAAACTACATTAAATTATGTACTCAGAGAATTATCACTCTTCCTCATGCATGCTTTAAATTGGTCATATGGTATTGTCCTCTTGGAGACTACTAACAAGAGATATTCCATAATAAAATAAGTGAGGGAAGACTCACAAGTTAATGAAATGAAAGGAACAATGAAAGGAATACTGGCATTCTATCGATATTCTTATTTGGCATTTCATAAGAGGATTAACAACAACAAAAAAAACTTTAACTGATGGCACAAAAGAATTTGGATTATCTTGTAAACCATTCCAATTTCTGTAACAAGAATTTCTGTGCTTGCCATTACCAATCCCACTCATCCCTACATACACACTATCATCATCACCACCACCTACCACAAGCTTGCATCTGCAAACTGTTAAAGGTTTAAATATGGCCTCTGAAAAAAATGGATTATGTATAAATGCTAGTTATCTGGGAACCAGGAGGGAAACACTGATCACGTTCCGAGCCAATAAGAACAATGCTTGTGCTGGGTTACATTTTGGATTCTTTTCTGTAATGCTGCGTGGCTGTCAGTTCCACAGCACCCTGCTGTATTTGCTGTTGCAAGAAGACACAAATGGGAGCTGGAGGGAAGACAATATCTGACAGGAGGGAGTCAGAGAAAGTGTCGCACAGATCATGCTTAAACTTGGATGTAAAGGAAAAAGAGAAATCAACCAAGTTAATAAGAAGGGGATGAGCATCATGCCCAAGGGCGGGGTGGGGGAGGGCGCACAGGCAAAGGCACAGAAGCATGAGAGAACGCAGCAGATTGGAGAACCTGCAGATACTTCTGTACAGTGTGGAATGTCAGGAGGCCAGATTTGAAGTCAGGCAGGGTAGATCATCAAGAGCTTCGGATATCAATCAAAGGAGTTTAGATTTTATTTTGTAGGTAATAGGAGCCATCTAGCCATGTAGAAAAATTATTCCAGTAGAAAATTTCAGAATTAACTGGAGAAGGGCAGAACTATTAGGAGCAAATGATTACCATTTTGGTTTTGTTTTTTTTAATTTTTTTTTTTTAATTTTTTTTTTTCAACGTTTATTTATTTTTGGGACAGAGAGAGACAGAGCATGAACGGGGGAGGGGCAGAGAGAGGGAGACACAGAATCGGAAACAGGCTCCAGGCTCTGAGCCATCAGCCCAGAGCCTGACACGGGGCTCGAACTCACAGACCGCGAGATCGTGACCTGGCTGAAGTCGGATGCTCAACCGATTGCGCCACCCAGGCGCCCCATGTTTTGTTTTTTTTTGTTTTTTTTTTTTTAATTTTTTAAATGTTTATTTCTTTTTGAGAGAGAGTGAGAGAGAGAGCACGAGTAGGGCAGGGGCAGAGAGAGAGGGAGACACAAAATCCAAAGCAGGTTCCAGGCTCTGAGCTGTCAGCACAGAGCCCGACATGGGGCTCAAATCCACAGACCACGAGATCATGATCTGAGCCGAAGCTGGATGCTTAACTGACTGAGCCACCCAGGTGTGCAAATAATTACCATTTTGTGAATGAAGGAAGAAATAATGGCAGTAAAGAGAGATGCAGAAAGATAGAAGGAGAAGACAAGTTTGGAGTTCATTCAAAAATTCAATCAGGAGTCCAGTTATCTTTCCACTTATCACCAAGATGTGCCGAAGGTTATCATTCCTTCTCTAATATCCCATATAATTTCATAAGGTTTTAGTAAGAAAAAAAAAGAAATTGCCAAATAGAAGTGACAAAGCTAACTACATTAGAGAATCTCTCCTATAGTAAGCAAAAACAAAAAAAAAATTGGGGCACATTTTCGCACTATCTCAAAATAATTTGTACTCAACATAACACCCGAAATCTAGAGTGATTTTTCAGGGCTAAAGTACTTATATCAACAGGAGAATTAAAAAGGAAGCCATTATTGTTATGTGATTTTAGTATAAAACATAAGATCTTATAACAAAATAACAAAATGTAGAAACTACAGAAGCAAATGATCTTCCCTTATTATTAATACTATGACCCTGACTGTATGATTCTCAATCAATCTCAATACAGGTAGATACCTTTTCTCCAAACTGGATATTTTGTCCAAGTTTGCCTTACCTTTCTACGCGGAGAAAATTTCCTGAACAAATTATAAACACACCAAGACACTGTTTGTAACAGACATCTATGGTTTTGTCTCCCAGCACTCCTCACCCATTTTTGGAAACTGACCCTCTCCCACTTACCCCCCCACCCTTAACCTCTTCTATCCCTGTGAATGTTATGCATAGCACCATGCTTGTTCAATGTGTGGTCGATGGCCCAACTAACACCCCGTTCCTAGATACTCTCTCTGTCATGACCTGTCTCTGTACTTTACCTTCGCTCTCATAAAGGCCACACCCTAGCTGGAAATCACCACTAAAGACTGGCTGTACTTCTGTTACAACATGGCATCTCACCACACCCATAAACCCCTTTCCCTCTTCTTACTTCCATTTCATCTGTTCAGTTTCACCCAATCTTCCAGCTTCTGTCCACTCCTCCCAGACTATCAATCTTCCTTACCTCCTTTCCATGCCCAGCCAGACCCCTGTTAATCAAAACAATAACTTTTTTATTAGAACCTTCCATTTATTTCCCATCCTTTGTTTCCAATACAGCAAGCCTGAGCAGTCCCCACCCAGATGAATCACTCTCAAATTCTGTTCCAGGTGACTGAGCTCTCATAAAGAAAAATGCTTAGCAGTTCAGATCGATGTCATTCCAGTTCATAATGGCTAACCCCAACAGCCCTCCGTGATCATCAGTAATGCTTCTGTTTGTTCGTAGGCAGGTGATAGCTATATTCCCTAGGGTCGCTGTTCCAAACCTTAACCACTTTCTTAAACCTCCTGCATCATCCAATCATTCCACCTTTATCTTTATTTATTTTTTTTTATCTTTAGCTCTTCCTTGTTCATAGTCAAACAGAGATCATCAGGTGGTAGGCCACTTACCTCTCTACTCCCCCACCCCAATGGACCTATCAGAATATCAAACTTTATCTCTCCCATGAAAATTTCTGAGGAACTGGAGTCTCCCTTCCTGTCCCCGCTAAGACCATTATTTCTACCTGTGTCCTAAATCACAAAGCAAAGAAGCTTTCAGAGTTGCTCTCCTCCTCTGTCTTTATCTTCACTTCAGCCTAGCTCTTTCCCCCAAAATGACAAGCAGATCAATTAATCTCACTCCTCAAAACCAGCACCACCCACTGCCACGCCCAACACAATCTTTCCATGGTCCTTCTTCCATTTTTAGCTACTTCCTATCTCCTTTCATTTCCTCACCAAACTTCTTGAAACTATGTACATATATAATAAACATAAAATATGTACCTTTTATAAATGTATGTAATAGAAACAGAGGACAATAGTTTAAGGAGTAGAGATTGCAAAGAATATAGAATTAATACTATGTGTGTGTATATCTATGTTTCAATTTGTTTTTTCCTGAAACAATTGCCATCTGTTTCTAGCCAAACTTCTAGATTAAAAATACCTACAGTGTGTCACCTATGATCTTATAATTACTAAATTCAATGTTTTATTACCAAGTTCTCTTACTAACTGGCCCAGCAGCATTTAAAACTTTCTTTTCCCAGTAACACTTATCACCTCTTTGCATAGTACATTAATTTGTTTTCTATCTTTCTCCCTCCTACAGGATGTAAATTGTTATAAGGGCACAGTCCCTACTTTTTTGATTCACTCTCTAGAATAGTTCCTGGTATGTAATCAGTGATCAATGAGTATTTGTTGGATAAATATCACCCAACTCCTGACCAAAATCAATTAGGCAAAAGGTGGAAAACACACCCAAACTGGGTCAACATCAGGCTCTTTTCTGAGAGTTTAAACTTAGGACCAAGAGAGTCAGGCCAGTCTCTCTGAGTAGATATAAAGTGATCTTTAATGTGAACACAGAATAAAATAGATATGTTAGAGAAATTGTCACAAAGAATATCCTGATAGAATTCAAGCCCCTGGTTTCATTTATCCCAATTACCAAAATGAATTTTATCCTTGATCTTTGAGAAACAGCTCAGTACCCTTATAGTAAATTACCTTTTTTTTAGCTTGAACTATTTTAGTGTTTTTTTCTTTGTCTATTGCTTACTATCAAAGGATTCTGTACTAATATACTGTTCTGTGGTTGAATAGGCTCAAAAATAAACATCCTCAAGCCAATGTTCAAAATAAAAACAAAAAAGGAAAGAAAAATGGTAAAAAAGTTACAGTTGCCATTCTTATTCTCAGAATGAATAATATATGTAAATATATGAGCAATGGTTAAGTTACTTTAATGAACACATGGTATGACATGAAGGCAAACTCTTCATGATAACATACTTAGGTACTGTTTATGGGAAAAGAGCTATTTTTCATGTCTTCTCTAAAAAGATTACACACACATTAATTTAGGCTCTGAAGCCGTTTTTTGAAATTAAGTTTAGGACTAATTTTACCTCATGTTAATTTTCCTGAGGCCACAGGAAAGTACACTATTGGGCAAAGAGCAGCAGAAGAACCTAGCTCCAACAGCTCACAGCAAATTAAGGCTAGAGGGAAAACTAAAATGCATCCTAAACTGGCGTTTAGAAACAACAGGGCTCTATCTTGAAGAATACAATTCAGTCATTATCAACCTTACATTTCACGGGTACTTACCAAACAAACGCTGATGGAACAGAAATTTGCCAGCTATTAGTCCTATGAGAATGGCAAGTAGCCATAGAAGCACCTTCAGGATCCTCCAGCCAACTCCTCTAGGGTATTTATTTGTTACAAATGAAAAACAGTTTCCAACAACAATAACATTGGCTTCTGTTTGGCTATGAGAAACTGGGTCCTCGGCAAATATTAAGAAGTTAAAGAAGATCACCAAGTAAGCCACGATCAAGCGAGACCAGGGATGCTGGAAATAATAACGAAAGTCTTTACCCATCCTTCAAAACTTCAATTCCGTTGTTTACCTGTGTAAGAAAAGATACATAGGGTTAGAGCAGGAGAATAAATAGTCTCTCTTCCTATTATCTGTTCTGATTCGTAACAGCTCGATAAACAGGTATTTAGAAAAGATGCTACCAGGGGCTCCTGGGTGGCTCAGTGGGTTAAACGTCCAACTCCTGATTTCGGCTCAGGTCGTGATCTCACAGTTAATGAGATCAAGCCCCGCATCAGGCTCTGTGCTGACAGTAGAGCCGGCTTCAGATTCTGTGTCTCCCGCTATCTCTGCCCCTCCCCAGCTTGCTCTCTCACTCTCTCTCTTTCTCTGTCAAAAAAAAAAATAAACATTAAAAAAATGTTTTTTTAAAGATGCTACCTGTTCCTCTCATGGTCCCAAGTCATGTCTGAGATTGAGGAAAGTAAATATTGTCCCTTTGCTGGCATCTAACCACACCTCTGACCACATGGGGGACGTAGAAAAGAAGAATGAAAGAGCAGGGGGAGAAGAGACATGAGAGGGCAGAAGAAGACTGTCCAAAATCGGGGTGGGGTGATGACTGAGACGACCTGTAGAGGTCACCTCAGGAGGAAATGCAGGGCAAAAAACACAACACAACGCTTTTCCTCTTTTAGATTACTATTTTTAGGTTACAATCATAATATAGAGTCATTTAAAAAATGAGGGGCGCCTGGGTGGCGCAGTCGGTTAAGCGTCCGACTTCAGCCAGGTCACGATCTCGCGGTCCGTGAGTTCGAGCCCTGCGTCGGGCTCTGGGCTGATGGCTCAGAGCCTGGAGTCTGTTTCCGATTCTGTGTCTCCCTCTCTCTCTGACCCTCCCCCGTTCATGCTCTGTCTCTCTCTGTCCCCAAAAAAATAAATAAACGTTGAAAAAAAAAATTAAAAAAAAAAAAAAAATGAAAGCAATGTAGAAGCAATCTGAGCACATAGGAACAAAAAATAAACATCTTCCTCTGCCCCAATCCCTCTCCTCAGCATGATCCCTTAATAATCTGTACTCTCAGGCCTTTTCCTATATGTTGTGTATGGACTTTTATACAAAGGTTCAGTCAAATAATTTCAACACAGAATAAGTCTTATGAAATAGCTGAGTCTATAGTACAGTAGTGAGTTACATGCAGGAGGGACTAGACAGTTCTGCTTGTGGGAAGTGAGGAAAAAGGGGAAGACTGCACAGAGGACAAACCCAAGTTCAGGGCTGAAGGATTAGTAGGAATTTTTCCCCAGTGGAAAAGGCAAGAATGCTCAATCTAGGCATTTGGAAAGGCACAGAGGCATTGCAAAATACATACTATGCCTCTATCTGTGGGTCCTAACCTCGAGGTGCATTGAGAGTAAAGAGCTTTCTTAAAACTCTTTTGTGCAGACCCCACTTGCAAAATCTTGCTCACCTCCTCCTTTCTCTTTGGGAGGCAGCCTGCCTATAAAGAACACAAGCCTGCATTAGATGCACCAAGGCTGTGACTGGTTGTTATTAAGTCTATCCAATTGTGGGATGCAGTTTTGGTGAACCCATTTGGTGCTCAGACTAAGCTATATCTCTATGATTTCAGCAACAAAGCTGACTAAAAGCTGAGATCAAAACATAACAATAAAACTGAATAAAAGCTGAGATCAAAACATAACAATAAAGGTAGTGATGTCACTGAAATCTGCCAATTCTTTTCTCTCCTTTCTCAATTTGTTTAGAACTGGGAGAAAAAAGGGACCCTTACAAAGCCTACAGCATATGACATCCAGGCTCTGTGTTGGATGTCTACATGCATCATTAAATTATTTTTATCATAACAACCTTCTGAAATACTGTCATTATCATTCCCATCACCTCATTTTACAGGGAGGGAACTGAGGCTCACACAGATTATGTAACTGACCCAAAGTCAGCCAGCAGAGCTCTTATCTGAGCCTCTGAAGTCAACTGTAGAGCCAAATCACCCAGTCAGTTCCAGGCATTTCCCCTGCCTTAGAAAGACACAGGGCCCAGCCCCAGGGATGTCATCCCTTGAATGCTTTCTGGAGACACATTCTTCTCCAGAGATGATTATATTAACTCTATAGAGTATACTTCTATACCCAGGCAAAAAATACATAAGTGGAAGAATCCTTCACAAATCCTGAGCACTTTGGTAAATTGATAAATTTCCCATTGACAAATATTCTCATTTCCACATGACTAAAAGCACAAAGATCAAGCCACAAGCCTGAAGTAACTCTAAGTCAATGGAAGACCTGAGAATAGGATCCCAGGCTCCCAAGTCCTGTCCAACACTCTGGGGTGATGGATATCAATCAAACCCACAATCTAAGTTAATGAAGACTTGTCTTAACCTTTTCAGAAAAGCAATGTAAGCACACAAAAGGACTGGAAATATAACTCAGTAAAACAGATAGTCTCTGTGCCTTCTAAACAATTTCAAGTCCCTCGTGATCTTTGTGAATACTCTGAAATGTCTGTTCCCAGGGGCTGCGGCTCAGACAACTTAGAAATGACGACTGCACAAGGATTTTTTTCTCTTTTTATGTTTACTTTTGAGACAGCATGAGCAGGGAAGGGACAGAGAGAGAGGGAGACACAGAATCCCAAGCAGACTCCGGGCTCCGAGCTGCCAGCACAGAGTCCGACCCAGGGCTCAAATTCACGAACTGCAAGATCATTACCTGAGTGGAAGTAGGATGCTTAACCGACTGAGCTACCCAGGCACCCCAAGATTTTGTTTTCTAATGTGAAGTTCATCACCCAGTAAGTATAGCAGTAGTTGGTTATCACATGAAAGAGAGCAAAGTGGTGAAGAACAAAAATGAGCATCATGCATTTTCATGATATTCAGTATGCAAGGATGCCAGAATGAGTTGTCAATTCAATTTCATGCAATGTTTTTAGAAATGTCCAAAGACCGCTATCACGAGAGACTACATAGAAATCATCTCAAATCCAATGAGTCTTGAAGCAGGACTCACTCCTACACGCCCATCAGAACAAGGCATGAGTAACATCTATGAAGTTAAACAGGTTTCTAGGTTGCTTCTCTTACCAGTGCAGAATTCTCCTGTAGTTGCCCCACCACCTCCTTTCCCCCCACCCACATACAAGCAAGGCAGCAGGATTCAGAACACCGAATACATAGGATCTTGATTGTTTTTTGAATAAATGCTTTGTGAAGGGTTAGCACATTTTATCATTGTTGTTTTTAACTTTAGAATCTTGTTTAGTGAGCTATGTAATGTCCACGTGCCCAAACTGAATTAGAACATTCAAAAAAGTTGGGAGACAGCTGTTCCTCTCCAGTACTTATATTATTTCAAGACAGAGAACTGTAGAGTTGAGCAACAATCCTGTACTTGTTGATCTGAACTCCCACAGGCATGCTATGAATGGTACCATCACCCCCAGGTTACACGTAAACAAAGATCAGAGTGGTTGCTGCCTATCCACATCCAGGAAGTGGAAGAGCCAGCATCTGAATCCAAATCCATTCCTAGCCCTTGATCTAATATATCATAAAGCTGGAAGTGTTTCTTCCAATAAATATTTCCCATCAGGTCTGCAGGCTAGTCTTTATTTCCACAAACAGATTCAGTGACTCACAGACCAGCTGAATTACTGGTCTATTTTATGCTAAACATGGCTGATATTTATTCTTGTTTCATATGCCAAAGCTGAAGTGAGGTCTTCCAGGGGGTCCCAAATTTCAAAACCTACATAATAACTTGAATGAAACTTCTACTTATCCCCACTTCCTGACTTCATCCACAAGGTCACCCAAAGCTTGCCTAGTCATCTCTGCCCTAGGTACCAGGCATGCAAAGCACCAAAACTGTTTTCACTTCTGTAGTTCACATAAAGCAATATGATCATTCAGTGACTCTAATGCTAATAATCCAGGATTGAAATGGTTCAAACTGACTATGCTACACAGTATTCATAGGCTACAAACCCTTTTAATTTCTTTAAACTCAATTCTGCCACCAAAGCTGAGCTTTTATCTTAAATAAATGTGATCTATCTTAGGTCTTAGTATATTATAGTAAAATTATCGATTTATGTGTTTGTCTCCCTCACTGGGTCATAAGATCCTCAGTGAAGGGCTGTTCACTTCCAGGGCACAGCACAGGGACGGGCTCAAAGTGGGCAATCGATGGACATCTACTAGATGGGGAGGGGTGATCGGTACACTTAGAAAGAAAAGCCTCCTCATTGTTCAGGCAAGTTGAGGAGACACAGCAACCTGCCATTACCTTTCACTAACAAAAAAAAGGAGAAAAAAAGCACTGGAACCCAAAAATTGCCATGCTGACTCACCACTGATCCCACCCAACAACATCTCATTTTACACAGGTTCTGCATTATCATCATTATCACTAGGGCTAACATTGAGTACTTAACCATATATCAGAACACTATGCTAATGAGCTTTACAAATTTTATTTAAATTGCACAGCAGCCCAATGAAGAAAATACTCTTATTTTTACAAATTTGAACCTGAGACCTATGAATTTGTAATTTGTACCAAATAACAAAATGGGTCTGGGCCAAAACCAGGATACAAATCCAAGCCACTTGTCATTAACGCTCTACACCAAGCCTTCCCACGTAAAGGAAAAAATTCCAAAATCTTACCCATTACGTGTTGGTTAGGAAGTTTCTGATAATGAATCTGTGTGATATAAAAGATTCACAGTACTTCTAGGATGAATGAGTCTACTCATACTATTCCAGTGGACCTGGCTAGCATGATCATAAAGAATCGGGGTCATGTAACCGACTACAGGATTGCTTGAATTTTGTTCTTTGAGCGTCAAGTGTCAGTAGTTGAGTTGATCTGCTTGTTCTTTTGCAATGCATCACTGATGCTCATTCTGTGATTTTCCAACTATGCCTAAAAAGAACACATCTGAGAGCTAGATTAATCCACACCATTCACTTCCCTCTTGTAAGTAATGACATGATTAGGTAGATGTCACTACCAATATCTTGGAAGCCTCTGCTTTTCCACATTATAGCAGTGATTGAAGAAGTTGGTTGGCTACAGGCTGGAACTTTACACTCTGATAATCCACAGGCCTCCAGTCATGGTTTCCAGCTCTAGATGGACTAATATTTATCATAGATATTAGGAATCCTATACATCTTACTACAAGTATTGTATTTCGGCTAATCTAAAGGCAAGGAATGGAGAGGTATTCAAAGGAAAAATGGGAAAGAGGTAACGATACTCAAGTTGGGAGGGCACTGAACAAAGGCAGAGAAGAGACTTTCTTCTTCATCTGTAGGAGGTGCATCTGGAGTTCTGTGTGGCTGGAGCACAGAGTGCTGGAGGGCATCTTGTGAGAGGCAAGGATAATTTGGGGCCAATTCAAGGAACATACGCAAAAGTGTTGTTGTGTATTTTACTGAATAGAGACCAGAGAATGAAAAGTTTCAGAACTGAAAAGTGATATAACTGACTAGAGCAGAATTTGGGAGAGAATTCTCTGTCAGCTTAGATCATGAAAACTTGGTATGAGGCATAATGAAAGTGGGGAAAATAAGTTTATAGGCAACTTCAACAGTTTAAGTAAAAGATAATCAGGTCGTGGACTACAACAAAATAGATCCCCCAGGAATCGTTGTAATAATCTGACTGAACCAGAGTACCCTGCCTCCATCACTTATTAGAGTCTTTACGAATAAAGGAAAACACTGAAGGAGGGTGAAATTCATTTTTCTCAGAAGGGACCCTGGCTCAGGCAACAGTTCTTGCATAATAACAAGTCTGATTAAGATGGAGGACACCCTTGGGGCTCCTGGCAGGGGCACCTGGGTGGCTCAGTCGGTTAAGCGTCCGACTTTGGCTCAGTTCGTGATCTCACTGTTCATGAGTTCGAGCCCAGTGTCAGGCTCTGTGCTGACAGCTCAGAGCCTGAAGCCTGCTTCAGATTCTCCCTCTCTCTCTGTCCCTCCCCTGCTCATGCACACTCTCTCTCTCTCAAAAATAAACATTAAAAAATTTTTTAAAAAGATGGAGTTTACCCTTACATTTTTAAAAATTGGGCGCCTGGGTAGCTTACTCGATTGGGCATCTGACTTCAGCGCAGGTCATGATCTCACGGTTTGTGAGTTCGAGCCCTGAGTCAGGCTCTGTGCTGACAACTCAGAGCCTGGAGCCTGCTTCAGATTCTGTGTCTCCCTCTCTCTCTCTACCCGTCCCCTGCTTGTACTCAGCCTCTCTCTGTCTCTCAAAAACAAATAAACGTTATTTTATTAAAAAAAATGTTTTTTTTAATTTATGGATGCATCTGGAAAAGTCCTTGATGAATTAATGCTCTACAAAAGACACTACTACTGGCCAGGTAGAGTACACTGAGTGCACAGCCCTGCGAATACAGGTCTCGGCATCTAGTAACACCTAACCAGGTAACATGCACAGGGCACTTCCATTGTGAAGGGCACCGGTCTAAAATAAAAAAAGAATCTCTCCAAGTTTTTTGAAGCTCCTTAGCATTTACGTCTGAAAACTCACCTGGAACCTCTCTTAGCTCTTATTAAAGGGCTTTGAAAAGATGACTGTGCCAAGAGTATAAACTGTAGCCCGGCACCTTGAATCCAATCTCTTGAAAAATAATTTTTAAAAAGACTTCCAGTACTTTACTTTTTGTGGTATGCACTTTGTGACACATACAGCTGTACTTTGGGCCATTCTTGGCTGTATTAGTACAAGACAAAGTTAAAGGCTACAAGACAAAGAAGAGCCTCCTTTCTTCAATTACCCTAGTTCTAGCATAGTATTTAAAGTTCTTTGCAGTTCACAGAACACTGTTTACAATCATTTCATTTAATCCCTAGGATAATTGCTTTTAAAATTCTATGTCCAGGGGAGCCTAGATGGCTCAGTTGGTTAAGTCCCCGACTTCAGTTCAGGTCATGACCTCACAGTTTGAGTTCAAGCCCTGCATCAGGCTCTGTGCTGACAACTCAAAGCCTGGAGCCTGCTTTGGATTCTGTGTCTCCCTCTCTCCTTGCCCCTCCCCTACTCGCACTCTGTCTTTCTCTCTCTCTCAAAAATAAATGAGCATTAAGAAAATAATAAAATAAAATAAAATAAAATAAAATAAAATAAAATAAAATAAAATAAAATTCTACCTCCAAAAGGCAGACACAGTTTAAAATTGTTTAATATTTTTTCCTTAAAAGATAAATAAGGATAGCAGCCTATATTTATATCACATTTTACCTTTTAGTGTTTTTAATGGGCAAAACCACACCATTAGAATGACACTAGAATGATTCAAAGGAATCAGGAGCATGAGTTTTTCAAAGGGCAGCCTGATGTGCTGGGAGGAATATGGTCCAGTTCTAACCGCTACTTACTAGCTCTGTGACCTTGGGCAAATCCCTAACCTCTTGGAGATTCCACTTCTTCGCCAGTAAAATCCCAGTAAAAGTACTTCACTCAGAGCACTGAAGTGAAGACCTAAGGAGATTTCATCTGTAAAGTGCCTGGTCATTTCCAGCCACTTCCTACCCTGAAGGCCACTGTTAAAATACAAACGAGTCTTGGTCATTCCCACTAATAATGAGCATGATGGTAATAGCACCTACACATTACATTTACGGAGTGATTTTTTATGTTATTCTCACCATTAAAGTATTTTTAATGCAACTGTACAAGGTAAAGGATGAATGCTATCCTTACTGTGCAAATATTGAAGTTGAGGCTCAGAAAGCTTAAGCTACTTGTCCAAAATCATATTTAGAAAGTGTTAATTCCATGATAACATTCATCATTCATTTGTTCAACATTTACCAGTTGCTTATTTGTGCCAGGCACTGGCCTACCCATCAGGGTTGCTAACAGATGACACTCCTGTTGTTTTGCATCTTACAGTCTCACTGAGGGAAACAGACGTTAAACAGAAAAGAAAATAGATACATAATATTTTAAAAAGCTGTAAGGTGATGGAGGAAGTTACTGGGGAATGTCAGCAGGGAGGGAAATTAAAGTAGGCTTCACTATAAGGTGACATTTGGACAGAACTTCAAGGAAGGGAGGGAAGCAAGCAGGTATCTGGGAAAGAGGGACCCAGACACAGAGAACAAAACATTGCAAAAATCTGTGCTGAGTGAATGATTAGCACATTTAAGGAACAGCAAAAAAGCTAGTGTGACCGGATAGAGTGTGGATGCAGGGGAGTGTGAAAGGAGATGGAGCCTGCAAGGTAGCATCCGATTGTGAGGTGGCCTTTAGTGATCTGGCCTTGAGGCCGTCCAATGCGTGTGGGCTTTCCCTTGTGTGATTCGGGAAACAGGAGACTGAGTGACATATGTGAGTTACATGTCAGAAGGGCCACATTTCTGTCTGGTGGTTGGAAATGTATGAACTTCTAGACATTTAAACGGAAGAGCTGACGACAGTTACGTGATAGATTGGATGTGGACAGGGCCTGGCAAAACCCAGACTGGAACTGCCATTTCCTGAGAGGAACACCACCGAAGCAGACATGGACAGTACAATAATCATTAACATTTCTTAGTGCTTTTTATATGTTAGGCAAGTACTTTTCATTCAGTACCTCAATTAGTCCTTATACCAGCCCTTTGGCTTTACCAATAAAGGAGTGGAGACTCAGAAAAGTTATAATCTGCCCAAGGTCATACAGGTACCAACCAGTGGAAACAAGAGAAGTACCTCTATGACCCCAAAGTCAATATTCTCAATAACTACTATGGTCCCTACACCGAGAAGTATAAAATACAGACTAAAGTTCCAATGGGAAGGAAGCAGGGGCACTAGGAACCATTAAGTACTAGGTGATAACTTGTACCTAGTAGGCATTCAACAAATATTTGCTATTGAATTAATAAATGAAAAAAAAACTTATGGATCATGATGGGATAATGAACCAGCCTTGAGTAAGAAGAAAAAAACAAAAAAACAAAAAAAAAAAACAAAAAAACACTGAAGATTCCATTCCAGAGAGAACAAACTCTGGATAAGGGGATATTCAAGTCTACAAAAGGACACATGGCAGAAAAATGGAGAAACCAAATATGCATTTGCCTGGACCAGCCCTAAGGTCTTGGTATATTATCCTGAAATGTTAGATGAAAGGCAGGCATGAGGAGATTATATATAGCATTCTACATAATGCGAATGCTTAATACAGGTTTTAAAAACACAAATCGCAATAATAACAGAACTAAGTTGGAACTTCTTGCTTTTGGTCCAATACCAGAGACCACACAGCCTTTTAAATAAAAAGCAACCTTTTAAGTCAATCAATGAAACCACCCTAAGTGACTTTACATAGACACCAGGATGGTATTTGTAGTACCCTTGCTAATTTAGAGGATCATATCCATAAATCCCTTCCTAGACTTTCTCTTCATATTGTTTTCAACCTTTAAGTGATTTTCTTTCCTTGTTCTTATCCTGCAGTCTTTGGGATAACAAAGTTCTAAATCATGCAAGTTTTTAAAACAGAGAAGCTGAAGCAAAGTAGGTCTGGAGTTCTCTCTAATTAGTTAACTTTTCATTAAAATGGCAAAGTATTTATGAACACTTTCATGTCATAAAGTTGAAACATATTCACCAATTAATTCTTTAAAAATGCTTAGAGCTCTTTTTAGCGATATCTGTTTATGATAAAGAATCTAAACAAACACCAAAGAAAATAATAGTTCAAGAATAAAGTAAAATTCATTCATATCTGAAATTATTTTTTAAATAGCTGGCAGTTTAAAGAAGCATATTAAATAAAATAGACAAGTATTGGTTTCTGAGCAAAGGATCAAATGGAGGTGGAATGGGAGTGGGTATAAACACCCAAGTTAAAATTTCAAAATCCATACTTGCTTTTAAACTACATAGATGGGGGGGGGGGGGGGCGGGTGTTAGGAACTGTAGGCATGGTAAAAAATTAAAAACTTTACAACAAAAATAGTTTTTACAGAGATTCTACTATTCTTTATATTCAATAAATTGTAAGGAATGTTTTCTGAAGACAAAACTGAACCCTGAAATCTTCCTAGAAGTCCTTCTGTGGATTTCAAACAGTATGTCATTTATAATGAGGGGTAAATATATTTGTTCAACATACCCTTTTTTTTGGTTCATTAGACACACAAATACTAAAACAAGCATGTGATGTTTACTACCCTCTCTCACACCCATACACAGAGTTCATTGTTCCACAGAGGGTAGAATGAATAATGGTAGCCCAAGTGTTACCACATGGATCTACCACACTTGTGGGCCTATGGCATTTTCAAAAATAGGAATCGCCAAATAGCTTTCTTTAGCCACAATGAAGTTAGTAAACACTCAAGTTTTGGGTTTTTTTGCTTTTTTGCTTTTATGGAGAACGCCCCAAAACAGCAACCTGTTAATTTAATTAACAAACAATACGTAGTGCTTCTCCAGCGCTCCCGTGCTAGTAATCAGCGAAGCGAGGAAAGTTCAAGGTCTGTCCTGGTAACCCTGGGAGCCCCGGAGTTCCAGGGTTCCTCACCGACAGCCTTCCACCTAGGAGTCTCAACTGCCCTTTCGCAAAAGGACCGGTGCTTCCGTTACCGCCTCTTCCCACCCCCCACCCCCCACGCTTGACACTTTACCCTGGCTCCTGGCGTGCCATCCTCGGGAACCGAGGAAACGCGCCGGGGGAACTGGGGGACGGGGAGCCGCGGCCGCTTCCGCATTCGCGGGCAGGGACGAGGGGGCGGCCGGGCTAGCAGGGCTCCGCTGCGGCCGGCCCGAGCGGCGGGGGAGGCGCGCCCAGCGCCCGGGCCCGCGTACTCACCAGCTGGGGCCGCGCGGGCGCGGGGTGTCTGCAACACCGGAGAGCCGGGCGAGCACAGCCCTCCGCCGCGCCGGCGGCCTCGCTGGGAAGAGCGGCGAGACGGCCCGCCGGCGTCGCTGCCGCCGCTGCTGTCACCGAGCTATAAATACCGGCTCGGCCCACACTCGCCGCCGCCTACGCCGGGCGCCCTCCGCAAAGTCCGCCGGCCGCGGGCCGGGCAGCCGGGGCGCAAGGGCGACGGCGACGGCGCCGCGCAGGTGACCGCGATGGCTCCAGCTGTTCGGCAGCCTCCGCAGCTGGAGGCATGGCCTCCCGCCGCCGCCGCCGCCCCCGCCCTCCCGTTCCCCTCCCGCCTGCGCCGCGGGCCGACTCCAGCCCGCGGGCCGCGCGCGCCGCGCCGAGCCCGCCCCGGCCGGGCCCGCCTCTGCAGAGCAGGCGGCTGCAGACCCAGGACCACTTGGGAAGCGGCGGAGGCGGGGGCGGGGTGGGAGTGGGGGTGGAGTGGGGGGGGGGGGGGGGCGTGCGGTTGGCTTCAGCCTAGCGTGTCAGCAGCAGTCCCTTCGTCCTGGGGGAATCCGCAGACTTCTTGCAAAATCCACCATCCTGCAGGGAACCAATGAGATTCCCAGGTGGAATAGCCTCAAAGAAGTGCAAACTTTCTAATGCAGTCTCAGGTCATATAGAGCATCCTTTCTGCTTTTGCCAGTTGGCGATGTGGAGGTGGGGTGCGGAGAGACAGCCCGGGAGGACATGAGTAGTCTTACACTTACTTTCCATACACTTACTTTCTAGCCTGTCCGGTCTGGCACACCCCACGCAAATATAGTCACACATTTGTTCACATATTTATAAACTCACACACTTTCACACACACTTAGAAATGGACAGATATATGTACACATGCATATATACCCATACACACGTATACAATCACACATACATTCATACATACAGTTATGCATACATATATCAGAAGCACACACATGTGCAATATTGTTGAAGCTTGAAGCTCTCAGGAACCTATCATGCTGTAATTCTTAAATGCTTTATCTGTAGCATGGCAGAGGAAGACCTTTGACCACATTTGACCAATTCCTTTCTTTCTGATGTAACCTCTTCTCCATCACATGTGTGTGTGGCCTTTGTTTCCTTCCACACCAAATAACAACTGCTACCTCAGTTTACCAGCTGCTTATACTGTATTAAAAGGTGCTTTCCAGTATACTGATATTCTGTGCAAACGGAAGTGATCCCTAGTTGGTATAGTCAGATGGAAAATGGGATAATTCCTATATGACTCCAATAGCAGACATATGAGGAGAAAAATAGCCTCTCTCCTGGACTGGCAGCATGATTCAGGAATGTTCTGGGTAGCAAGAGGGAGAGCTGAGATGTCAGCAGATTTTGAGATGGGACAGAGAGAGCCACTCCCAAGTCCTGCAGTATAGCTAGTCTACACAGGCATAACTGGGAGTTCACTGCCATACTTCTCACTAGCTTGACATATGTTCAAGCTTCTAAGAATGACCACGTGTGTCTACAGTACAGTCATAGTTTGTAATCATCTTCTGGAACTCTTAGCTGGGTAAGATTCTTTTTAGTGAAGCTTTCACAAGTGTTCCCAGAAGGAGCTGTTTCCTATGCTAGCACTTTGTACATTTTACGATGACACTTCTTACATTGAATATACTTTTTTCGCCATGTCTTTTTCTCCCCCACTAAGCCATGAAGTCTTCAAAGGCAGAGACTAAGTCTTACCAATGCATCCTCAACACCTAACATAGTGAATGATGGTAATGGCCCAATAAATAGATCAATTCTACAGATTATTAGAGTCTACAGTGCTTTTATAATTATAATCAGGATTATTTTCCAAATGTTGATTAAACTGTGTAACTGTCTAACATGGATTCCATGTGCTATTTTTTCTTTGTATCTCCATTTAAAGCAAGGATGTCTTCAGTCAGTTGAAACTGGAAAACATTAAAGTTTTACAAACTATGCAGCACAGTACTGATATCTATGGCTTGTTAACCAACCCCTTGCCCTCAAGAAACAAAAGAAAACAAAACAGAAGCACTTTTCCTGTCATTAAAAGTCTGTAAAACATACTATATTTCAGAGGATAGTGAAGTAAAAATCAATGAGCGGCTTCTTTTCTGACTATGTGAGAGATAGAGCTCACTCTACTTCACAATCAGTTGAATTAGACAGTGTCCATTAAAATGAACTTAAATTAGTCAGAACTGAAACGTCTGCCCTCGGTTGCACCGTGCTTGTTTATCCTACCTTTGTATCCCTGTATTCTTAACATATGGCCTTGCTTTCTTTAATAATAATTTCAAGAATAAGCTCAACTAACGCTTACTGTTTGCTCTTAGTTGAGGGATCTCCAGGTTTAAAGAATATAACTCCCCAGGACCACTGCAGGGCAAAATATTGAAATGACCAAGGTTTTCTTCAGCATCCATTATCCTAAAATAGCCATTTACCACTGACTAAGAAGCTTGTGCCCTTTGCTTTGCCAGCCACCCAAGGTCCCCAGTCCAGTCCTAAGAACCAGGCAGAGGAACAGCCTCTGCACTTGATCTTTGCCACACTAGTCACACATAGCGATAATAGCTCACCTTACTGAAGGCTTGTTGTCTACAAGGCCCATCCCATGTATCAAAATGTTTGCTCTCTGCAATAGAGGAAAAAGGCACACAAAGACTGAGGGGCTCATGCAAGACCTCATGACTAGCCAGAGAGGTGGAGTAAGGAGTAAGGACTTGCCAATCCACATTTAACTCTCATCTTCCTCCCCATGTTCCAGGGCAGGGGTGCCGGTTTTACAGCCAGGAGACCCAGAATAGGGATTATCGGTGAGAATTCTGTTCCACCACAACCCTAGCTATAACTACTATAAAAAAAAATCAGTAAGAATCCCTAGGTCTCACTTTCTTCACCACTGAAGTGGTGAGATATTAGATCTGAATATGGACTTACGAGTCCAACATAGGACATTTGGCCAGTTCAAGGAGAGATGCTACTTAGGATTAGGTACTGTGCTCCCCATTCTCCAGTCTCTTTCCATTCCAGTCACTACCACACAGACCTGTTGGGAGATTTAAATGTCCTAATGTGTGTAAGACGCCTATATATACACTGTCAAGTACATAATAGGTGGTCAATAAAGACCATTCTTCCTTCCCATTAATGTTCCATGAAAACTTTCCTCAGGGCCAAAATCTATTCGTCTGGTATACAGAATGTGATTCCTTACTCACAGAAATTAATTATTTCTCTGGTGTTGGCCAGCAGTGTTAGAAATGGTATAGATAGAAGCCCCAGGAAGAAACGAAATGGCAGAACTTCAGATCTCTCACTCAATCCATCCTTACTGTAACCCAAACAGTTTTTTTTCTATTTCTTTTCCATAGAGGATATCAGCAAATTGGCCACAGCTTCAGACAGTGTCAGGACAATGATTGGAAACTCTCAAATCACACTATCCAATCATCTTCTCACTTCACCTCCACATACAAAGTCAACCCTGCAGACAGGCTTAGAAGTGTGTCTTATTTATGTATAATTCCTTTGTAAATTCTGACCCCAAAGTGCAGAAATCAGAAGTCACCACATGAGATGATGTTTCTGTTTACCTCACATAGGTTAGCAATACAGTTATACTCTATATTTAAAAAAAAGAAAAAGAAAGCTCAATATACACTTCAGAAATTGGTGAAAATGTTGATTATGACCAAACTAAACCCTCCCTAAATGGCAAACGGAAGCTCTAGTCACACGCATCAGGAATCTCTACCAAGTCTATCAGGAAACATTCTCATCAGTGATTTGGTAGACTCTAAGCAAAACTATTTTTAATTTCCAATAGATCAATCAGGATGATGCTGATTGCACACTCCAAATATAAACAGCATAATTTCTTTATTGCCAAGGATGCAAGAACAGAAATTTGAACATAATTTCCTTCTGGTATTTAAAGGCCAGTGACTTCACTGCCAGCATTTTCCTCAACAGTCCAAATCACAAATGTCCAGTTCCCTTGTACCCAAGGTGTGCTAATATATTTTAGTCCACACGTCCTGAATTTTTCTTGGGAAAAGATGCTCATCACATGTCTAACTGCTTGGAATATTAGAGCCTGTGCTCTGGAATCCTGGTTCAGCCACATAGTAAACGTGATATTAAGCAAATTCCTTAACCGCTCTGTCCATTAGTGGTACGTGCCTCATAGGTTGTTAGAGGGATTAAATAATGTGTGTCACACTTTTTTTAAATTTCTTAAATGTTTATTTTATTTTTGAGAAAGAGTGCAAGCAGGGCAGGCGCAGAGGGAGAGGGAGACACAGAATCTGAAGTAGGCTACAGTCTCTGAGCTGTCAGCACACAACCCCACACGGGGCTCAAATTCACAAACCGTGAGATCATGACCTGAGCCAAAGGCAGACGCTCAACAGACTGAGCCACCCCAGGGCCCCATATGTGTTACACTTTTAACATTCGGTCTGTCCATGTTAAGTTCTCCATAAATGTTCTTTTTATTATCATTGTTATTCATCTCATCTCTGCCCTGCTAATATTCAGCACATCCCATCGTTTCTTTTACCAAAGGACAGATTCACCTAGCCTTCCCTTTACCCTGGAAGTGGACGGACAAAGGGATTTCTCTGCGCGGTTTTTAAAGCAAAGGGGTCATGCAAACAGAAGGCAAGCTAGCAGTCATAGCAGAAGTAGGACTGTCACCTGCCTGGTGCCCAGCATCACCCTTGATTCATATGCAGTCCTGAAGAATCTGCATAAATGCAACAGTTCCTTCAAAGAGCCCTTGCTCTTATAATAGAGAGAGACAATTGTTTCACTGCCCACTCCCTTCACCTCCTTCCCTGCTTTGTTGCTTTCTTCTCTACCCCACAACCCACTCGTACATACACAGAGACCCTAAAACCTGAGCAGTGCCTCACTTCAAGGGAGTAGTGATTGATTAAGACTAGTGATGACTTCATCCACAGGAATGTGACTGCTGGTTTTAAATGGCAAATTTGCCTTTGGGCAGTTTTGAGCTGACCTTTCCTTTCTTCCTGCTTGGTTTCTCCTAAAACAAATCGTCTTTTTCCTTCTTCAAGCTGTTTCCAGCAGACCCACTTAGACAAGTTTGATAGAGTTAGCCCAAGGGGAGGAGGTTTGATGTGAGGTAACACAAAAATATATTGGCTTTCCAAACCTCCTGATTTCATTTAAAAGTACCAAATATGCCACCCAATCAATAACATATCCAAAGCAACTAGACCATCAAAGCACTGCAAGGTGCTGAGGTTTCAAAGATAAATACAGTGTGTCTGTTTCCTCAGGAAACTCATGATCTAAGTGAGCAGACAAGAAATAGCTTCTAATCACCATAAATAGTAATACAAGGTGACGTATGATTGGGGCCAAATGCATTTTACTGACCATAAGGGCTATAGAAATTTGAAGAAGAAAAATAAAATTATCCTTCGGAGTTGCTATAGAAGACCAGATGGGAAAAGAAGCTTGAGGCAAATAATGAAGGGTAAGAAGAATTTAGATAAGCAGAAAAGAGAGAAGAAATTCCAGCAAATAGGACAGCGCAGAACAGTGCTCATTACCCAGAAGATGGGGAGGGGGAGGAGCAGGAATGCTATGGTCTTTTCACCGGAGTGGGTAGTAGGAGACAGTGAAATATGTCATTTAATGAAGTAGGGAAGGCCAGGTTGTTGAGAAGGGACTTCTCAGTTCCAACCCTTGTAGCAGTAGGGGGTGGGACCAGGGAGACAGGATAAGGGGGAGTAAAGGGAAGGTAAGAAAAATACTTGGCACCGAGAATTTTAAATTATAAGAAATGAAAATGATGTACTTATGTGTTTGAAGATAACAGTCATATTTTCATGTAACCATAAAATGAGAAACAGTAAGCCTCCCCTCCACCCACAAACTGGAAGGACTGCTCTCCCTGCCTCCCTCATGGGTTAGAGGGAGCAGTTCCCTCCACCTTCTGCCTTTCTGGTTCATATGAAGAAATAAGAAAGAGCTGTGCAAAGCTGTCTTTCAGAGTCTGGGTCCCCTCCTCCATGGTCACTGCTCAGCCTGGGGGCCTGCCTGGCTCACACTACTGAGTTTTAGCATGTCCTTTAGAAAACTGAGTTTCACAGGGGCACCTGAACCTGGTGGCTCAGTCGGTTAAGCGTCCGACTGCCGATCTCAGCTTGGTTCATGATCTCACAGTCCATGGGTTCAAGGTCCATGTTGGTTGGGCGCTGCACTGACAGTATGGAGCCTACTGGGATTCTCTTTCTCCCTCTCTCTCCACTTCTCCCCTGCTCTCTCTCTCTCTCTCTCTCTCTCAAAATAAATAAATAAACATTTTTAAAAACTGAGTTTCAAAGACAACATCTTCTGCTCAAAGTCAGCGCTCATGTGTGTTAGATGTTACTATCCTTAACTTCATAATATTGTGGACAAATTTATCTGTGGTACAATCCACTCGTCCTTTTATCCACAAGTAAGCAAATATCTCCTGTACTCACCGTATTTGTTTCTTAGGCTACCATAACAAATTATCCCAAACAGTAGCTTACAACAACAGAAGTGTATTTTCTCACAGTTCTGGGGGCCAGAAGGCTGAACTCCCAGTGCCAGCAGGGCCATGCTGAGGCTCTGGGAAAGAAAGCTTCCTTGCCTCTTCCAGTTTCTGGTGGTTCCTGGAGTTCCTCAGCTTAAAGATATGCTTCACTCCAATCTCTGCCTCCAACTTCACCTCACCTTCTCTTCTGTGTCTCTGTGTGTCCAATTTCTCATCTCCCTTCTCTTATAAAGACACCAGTCATCAGATTTAGGACCCACCCCAAATCCAAGATGATTTCATCTCAAGATTCTTAACTAGTTATATCTACAAAGACCTTATTTCCAAATAAGATCAAATTCTGAGGTTCTGAGTGGGCACAAATTTTGGTGGGACACTGTTCAATCTACAGCATTTATGTTCATAAAGAAGCAAGTATCCCCTAACTAAATGTTATAATTTTACTTACAGTAGTGGGTTATTCCTTCAATATAGGGTAAAAATACACAGGAGAAGTCATTTACTTAATGATAAAGATTATTTTTTGTACAACTATCCCTTCAAAAGGTATTATCCAAATCTCTCACATCATGACTCCAGCATTGTTCAGCACTGGGTGTTTATTTTGCTTCTCTTTGTGGAGGTATATTAGGCCTCTGAATGCCAAGGTTATTTGCCTGTTATTTAAGCTTCCATTCCAAAATGTAAAACCATCATTTGCGGGAAGTCCTTCTATGTCAGATACTTCCAAGTTCTGACCTTACTGTGATGAAAAAGACAAAGCCTCTGCTTTCACACAGCTTATTCTAGTGAGTAACACAAAAATGCATAATGATATAATTTTATTAGAAAAGTAGATAGAATTATAGCATCAAGTAAGAAAGCATATAGGGTTAAAATTTTAAAAAGAATGGCCAGGGTGAGCTTCTTTCATGGGACATTTAGGCAGAAAAATTAAGCTAGCTCCTGCTGCCACAACTTTTTTTTTTTTTAATATTTATTTGTTTTTGAGAGAGACAGAGCACGAGGGAGGGAGGGGCAGAGAGAGAGGGAGACAGAACCCGAAGCAGGCTCCAGGCTCTGAGCTGTCAGCACAGAGCCTGACGCGGGGCTGGAACTCACAGACTGTGAGATTATGACCTGAGCCGAAGCTGGACGCTTAACCAACTGAGCCACCCAGGCACCCCTCCTGCTGCCACAACTTTATATCTCTTTCCTCCACTGCATTTTGCTAGAGGTGCTAAATAGTACACATACTACATTAACCATAATCATACTATAATATAACCAGAAATCTTGATGTCAATGGGTATTCTGGTCATTGTATTGCCAACTGCCACACACTGATGCATCTGTGGTGTATCCAGTCACAATTGCTGCACTCTAAGCACTATTCTAGGTGCAGGCATATACGGGAAATGCACAAAATCCCAGTGTCCTGGAACTCCACTAGGATGGGGCTTGCATTCCAGCAGTACACTTGAAAACAGGAAGCTCAGCTTTGATCCCCAGTTCTAACTCTCACTTTTCCCTTACCTTCAGTCAATCATTTTATGGTTCTAGGTCTCAGTTTCCAAATCTATAAAGTAGGGAAATCGGACCAGACATTCTCAAAATGCCCTTCTGACTGTAGCACTCTATTGTCTTAGGGTAAATAGCAACCTGAATTACCATAGCTAAAGAGCCATGTTAAATGTGATTCCAAGTCAGGCAGCCACCAGTATCCTGGGAATCATGAGCAGAAAACAATAGCAGGGATCCTAGACCCTGGATTCTGCAGTCAGGTAGATCGTACCATTGCTGGAAGATGACATTGTTGATTCTGAAGCAAAGGTCCCAGTGGCAATTGGAAGTATGGGAGATCTAGCCTCTGGGGGTAGTGAGCTGCCAAAACACAACAGGGCATTCAATGGCTTCTCCAAAAGTTGGATTAATACATGTGAAGCACTTAGAAGAGTGCCTGGCACAGAGTAAACCTCAATAAATAAGGCTGTTGTTATTGTTGGCTTGTCTCAGAAGAACTGGATTACACTTAGAGAGCCAAGAGAGAATGACTAGACAGACATGGTAAGACTTGGATAAGAAAGCAGGCTACTCAGCAAGGCATGCTGGGGCCTGCTCCATAGGCCATGCTGGTCCCTACCCACCAAAGGTGCAAACACACCTTAATTGCCTCGGTCTTGGGCAATTAAGTGCATGATGATGAGTTTCAATGAAAGGAAATAAAAGATATGTCTGTGTGCAGGCTTCGAAGGACAATAATACTTTGGATACAGACAATGATAAGTTTGAGATATCCAGGTAAAGATGGTAGAGATTTCCCTACAGTAGGTAGTTGTAACTATAGATCCATAACTTAGGCAAGAAGCTGGAGCTGAAATAACAGATGTGGCAGCCACAGTATCCATTATGAGTCAGTGTTTCTGAAGTGTGGTCTCCAGACCATCTGTGTTACAGTAAACTAAGGTGGGTGTTAAGAGCAAACTTCAGAATCCAGTTACTGAATCAGAACCTCATACAGTGGGGTTTAGTAACCTCCATTTTGATAAACTCCTGAGTGACTCATATACACATTTAAGTTGAAGGAACATAAGTGAGGGAATTTTTTATATTACAACTCTACAGAAAACATTGTATAAGGAGAATATGGGAGAAAAGGCATCTGGAGAAGCCTTGTAGATATGGGCCTGTGGTACCTGGAATTCAGTCACTTCATATCACTTATGAAGTAGGGTTCAGCCTAGACTTCACAATAGGATAATCTGATGCTTGGGACCCATCCCAGGTCAACAAAATTGGTATCTCTTAGCGGGAATAAAGTGGGTCTTTTCCTTCCAGAGTCCCAAATAGCTGCCCTACACCAAAGCTTGCAAATGGGTGGCAGTTTGACCTGTAGATTATTTTCTTTGACTCTCTCACTATTTTAAAATTTTAATTCAGTTGTAAATATTTTAAAACCAGTACATTACACATTTAAAAAAAATTGAATTTGTAGTTTCTCAGGAAAATTTGAAGAACTGGTTTTGTTGGGCCTCCATTCTTGAATGGCAAAACAGCTGTTCCAACACAGCCTTTTGCATTCCTCTGGGTTACCCGTCTGGTCACAGCCTCTTAAAGCATTTGAGGCCTACAATGCACACTCTCAATGGGCTTTATCGCCTCGGTTTCCCTCATGCTCACCCTGCATCCCAGTCTCCACACCAGCCTCTCTTGTCACAGATCCTGTTAAAGAACAAAATTTCAACTGAGTAAACTTGAAGATCTAACTGGCTTTTTTAAGCAATTCATGAATTATACAGCATCCCACCCAGCAAGGAGAGGGGAGTTCTGAGGAATTCTACAAAATGGAAAGTTTTTGTAGGAAGGAAGGCAGGGCAAGCAAGTTATTGTTCCAGGCAAGGTCACCTCCCCTTTGTCGAAAAACAGGGGGTGTTCTTAGGTGGACTACCTTGTCTTCCTTTGGGGGACAGGATAGACAGGGCCCATGTGACAGATTAGCCCATTGGTGCTACCAGAAGATTCCTGACTAACCAGCTGAGACCACATTTCTGAGGGAAGTTGAAGCTGTAATTGGATTATGTATTGAGCCCCAATTAAGTGTCTTAAGCCTAAGCCTGGCTTAGCCTGTGGTTTTCTTTTTAACAATTCCAAAGTCCCCCTCAGCATGGCACATAGTTTGGGGAAACCATGTGAGGCAGGCCCCCGTTAGTCTGCTGATTTCATCCTGTGCTTCCCATTTCTTCAAGCCGTGGTCCCCAACATCTCAGGTCCCATGGAGAGGACTGGTACAGCTGCCTGGAACAGCACTCCCCCTGCCAAGGTGAAGTCTGGCACCGACACTGATACTTCTGCATTCTCCCCACAGGGCTAGGTTCTTCTCCAGCCACATCTCAGCCGGATCCCCAGATTCCCCAGAATGATCCCCAGCAAGCTCCTCACCTCAGTGAAATCGCCCTGCTTTGGGAAGGAGCAGTGCCAGCTTATTTGACCAGAATGCTTCCTAGGTCTGTGGAGGGCTGGGTTCTGTGTGTGAATTTGATGGGCTTATTTGATGAGAGGAATTTGAGAAGTGTGCCCCTGTCTGTAATAATGAACTTCTTCATGTCTGTTCTGTTTCCCTTACCTCCAACCTCAGCTAATGGATTGATCTCTGTTTTTGAAAAATCAGTGCTAGACATTTGCATCTAGGTTTTAGTATTTTAGTGCTGTGAGAATGTATACATTAGCATAAGTAATTTGTCTTGAGTAATTACTTAAAACTACTAAGCTGACTCAGAATGTTTCTTATCTGCAGTAACAGGAAAACATTTGAACTGATGTGGAAGGTGCTCCAATAAATTCACTATCGACCCAAATTTTGTTTAAGTTTATCTATTTATTTAGAGACAGAGAGAGAAAACACACACACACACACACACACACACAGCGGGGAGGAGTAGAGAAAGAGGAAGACAGAGAGAATCCCAAACAGGCCTTGCGATAACAGCGAGGAGCGCTCCTTGGGGCTTGAACCCATCAACCGTGAGATTATGACCTGAGCCAAAATCAAGAGTTGGGCACTTAACCTACTGAGCCACCCAGGTGCCTCCCCCTAAAAAACTCACTTACATAATTTTGTTTGGTAATGGTTTTCAGTCTTACCTAAAAGAATGTGGTTATCTTACACCTTGAGTAGATGTGTAGTGTAATGGGAAGAAGGTAGACATTTTGGAAGTAGACATGCCTGGGTAATAATCCTGCTTTGCCACATACTCTGAGATAGACAACCTTGTCTGAAATATTTGGCTGATAATATATGCCACATAGACCACAGTGAAGATTAAATGAAATAATAGAAGTAAAACATCTGATATCTCCTGGCACATCTATTATCTTCCTAATAGATCTTTAAGTTTCATTCAGGCAGATAGCAGCTCTAGTGAAAGGCCTCACATTTTATAATAAATTCCTATACTTCACCACGATTTTAATTGAAAAATATCATATGCTGAGTCCATGACTTTTATTTAGTATCTCTTAAACATATTTTGTGGGTCCAGTTTGTACAATGGGTCTAATACTGTCAGAATAACATTGTGTTAAATATATTCTGTTAAATAATATTCTGTTAAATAGGATTCTCTGAAGAGAAAAAATATTTTCGAATTTCAACAAATTGGCACTTACTTCAAGCAATATTTAATTCATCTTTTCAGCAAACATTTGGCGTCTACCATAGGAACAGCTAAGAGAACATCATCCCTGCTCATCCTGTATAGAAAAAGACAGGCAGGTAAACATACCATCATTATGGCGTAGAAACTAAAGAAGAAGTCATCCCATGAGAAACAGTATAGAAACTAAGGATGAAGTAGCCCATGAGAACACAGAAAACTGAACCACTAATTTTGCCTAAAGATAGAGAAGGATTCACAAAAGTAACAGGTGATATAACAAGATTACTAGGAAAATAACTTTCACCATCACAAATAGTGCTTGTTTTAATGGCATTTTACTTGTATATTACTTGACATTAATTTGTGTTCTTTTCTATGAATCTTTGTGTATGAATGTCTTGTCCCAAAATAGGTTTACTACCTTTAAGAGAGACACATCCAGAGAAGCTAAAAAGAGTTTCCTTTAATTCCAAAATACCAGGGCACCTGGGTGGCTCAGTCAGTTAAACGTCTGACTTCAGCTCTGGTCATCATCTCGTGGTTTGTGAGTTCAAGCCCTGCATCAGGCTCTGTGCTGACAGCTCAGAGCCTGAAGCCTGCTTCAGATTCTGTGTCTCTCTCTCTCTCTGCCCCTCCTCTGCTTGCTCTCTCTCTCTCTCTCTCTCTCTCAAAAATAAATAAACATAAAACAAAATTTAATTCCAAAATATCATTATAGCATAGAATTTTTTCCTAGAATATTTGTAAAACATAATGGAAAAGTTAAAGGGCTTCTTAGACCTTTAAGAATGTCTAGATACTAAGTTATAGACACTCTAAAAATTATTGACATTAATTTTGTCACATAACTGACCTATGTTACAATACATCATTACCGAAAAAGCATTAATCATAAATTTACTTGAATCTGCAAAACCAAAGTATTTATTATTTCCCGAGAGTTTCTCTGCAAGATTTAACAAGAAAAGAAAAATCTTGGTGCACATGGCTGGCTCAGTCAGAGCATGCAACTCTTGATCTTGAGGTTGTGAATTTGAACCCCACACTGGGTGCAGAGATTACTCAAAACTAAAATCTTTAAAAAAAGAAAAGAAAAGAACAATCTTATTTTGATATGAGTGTGGGTGGTTATCTGGGTTCACACAAGAGCTGTGTTTTCCTAAGACTGATGTTTCATAGAAGTCAACCCACATATGTGCCTTTGTAAAACATACACACAAGCACGTGCACTGAATTTTGGGTGCCCATAGAGAAGCCTTGAACATCAGTTTCATACCCACAAACACCTGGATCTCCTGAAGTTCATAAAAAATGCAGTTGAGGCCCTATGGAGAGCCTGGGTGGCTTGGGCTCAGGTTGTGATATCACTACTCGTGAGTTCGAGCCACACGTTGGGCTCTGTGCTGACAGCTCAGAGCTTAGAGCCTACTTCTAACTCTGTGTCTCCCTCTCTCTGCCCCTTTCCCACTCACATCTGTCTCTTTCTCTCAAAAATAAATAAATGTTAAAAGAAATTTAGAAAAAAATGCATTGAGGCCCATTATCTTTCACTTCTTTATAGTTGTTGCCATGAAAAAGATAATCAAGATAATAGACCCACATCCATATGGCCATACTCACAGCTGGCTCAACCAATGTAGTACCCTATGGCCTCAGAGCTGGCACTCTAGAAATGTGCAGAATAAGATAAAGTACCATAAAAATGTATCTTTCCAGAAGGGGTCCAAATCCCCTCACTTCCCTACTAAAGAAATTCAATATTTAATAACTCAGGAGCCTTGAAAATAATATCACTTGAAGTATTAAAAAAAGAATTAAAATGGGAACCAGGAAATGTGGGTTTTAGTCAAGTCTTCCACCACTAAATCTGTTATCTCCTTTGATGAGTTCATTAACCTCTACATCTTCAGGGACCCAATGTGTTTTTGTAAACTTTAGGAGACCCAGGCATTTGCAGGCATAAAATTGATATTCCAAATTTCATGACTTCTCCATGGGCACCTACGTTTCACTGCATGTACTTATGTGTATTTTTACTACAGCACAGAATGTCTTCATGTGAAAAATAACAATATTGGACACACACAAAAATAAGTCTATTTAATCCCTAAAGTTTTATCATGCTAAATAATTTATATCAAGTGGTAATGAATGCAAATTTTATTCATTTTGTGTCTTCATACTTTTTATAGAGAGATAAATGTGGTGAAGGTTTAACTCATTTATTTGTTTCTGGGTGTTCAAGGCAAATTTGTTTTATATTTTTGAGTAAGCAAAAATTTCCTCCTGCTCTCTTATGATTGTGAGGACAATACAGCGGGCAAGATGTGTGAAATTGCATATCTGCAGAATAAAGAATGCTTGCTGCATATTTTTCTATAGGAATGCATTCATTCCACTTGGAAAATACACCTTTAATTACATGCTGGTAAGAGCTAGAGAGCTAGAACATCTGAAAATTACACAGTAGATAATCATAGGTTTTATTTTTCTGCTTTTTTTCTTCTTCTAATTTTATTTTACTGTATTTACTCAACAGCTTTTATCTGGGAAATGCAAGCTTAGATCTTTTCCATATAGAAAAAGACCACATGGGGCACCTGGGTGGGTCAGTTGGTTAAGCATCCAACTTCGGCTCAGGTCATGATCTCATGGCTCCTGAGTTTGAGCCCCATGTTGGGCTCTGTGCTGACAGTTCAGAGCCTGGAGCTTGCTTCAGATTCTATCTCTTTCTCTCTCGGCCTCTCTGCTGCTCATGCTGTCTCTCTCTCAAAAATAAATAAATATTAAAAAAGAAAGAAAGAAAGGAAAGAAGGAAGGAAGGAAGAAAGGAAGGAAGGAAGGAAGGAAGAAAAGGACCACAAAATGGTTAGGATGGCATTACAATTCTTTCTAGAATTCAGCATCAGCCTATGAGTTCCGTGCTATAATGATATATATTTCAATTTAACCACCCAGTCACGATTATGATAATTGAAAGAATCAATGCTATTGGGTCAGACACTCCTTCTGAAACATCATAAGGGGAAATGAAGTACATCTTACAGTGGAGCCTGCCACCAATCAAGCTTTAGAATCAAAAATCAGAAAAACCTGCAATAAATAGACTCAGAAGTAGGCAGAGGCCCCTGGTCTTTTTTTTCCTCTAGCAAAATAAAGGAACAAGAAAGGAAGTAAAAGCTTGGCACAGACTGTGTCTATACCACTCCATAGAAAGTAAATTATTAGGTTAACTATTGAACAACGTGTTCAACAAGCCCTCCTCCCCCCATGTAGTGACTTAACCAGTACATTGTGACCTCATGTTGCCTCTCCTGTTACAATTCAGTGTCTTTGGCTTCATGTTAACCCTGTGTTGTCAATTTATGCAGCACATCACAGAGAATTATGGAAACCCCATTGGCTTTGCTAGAGTGATATGTTGAGAGTTATTTCCAGTTGAGGGAACAAATGACAAGGAAAAAGAAAACGATGGAAATAAATAACAGGTGGAGAGGTGTTATGAAGGTATGCAGTTCCTTTAAAATATTATGGACATACATATCTCTCTAATCCCTATTTCTCACCCCATTAAAAAAGATATCAAAATCTGAACTGAGACCATAAAAGCAATATTAAAATGTTAAGATTTAGGGAACAGGTACCTAATTAAAAATAGAAGAAGGCCATGGTGTGTGTGTAGAGGGGGAGGGTATAAGTGAAGGTAGCTTGTAAATTAGAAAACAGGCATCTGTTTAAAAGTTTATTTTACTTCCAGTAAATAAAATGAAAACAATATGTCAGCACTTACTTTTATGTACTTTCTATTGCCGACAGGAAATTTGACTCACTCAAACACTTAGAACCAATTATACATACGTGGATAGAAGTGTGAATCTATTTGGATAGCTTTATCTGCAAGTTTTAAACACTGTGAGGGTGCACGGAAGATCTACAAACAAACTCATCATGGATGTGTCCTTGGAAGGAGAAACCTTTGTCCCTGTATTTTCAGGCCAAATAAGCTCAAGCATATACCTGTTCTCTAAGTACACATTTTCAAGTGAGGTAAATCAAAAGTGGACATAAAGTCTCCTTACATCCCTGTTTTTCAAAATAGCACCATCACTCATGAGATAAACTAAGTGGCTCTAAATTTACTTCATGAAATTCATCTCTCTAAAGAATAAAGTTCTTGTGCTTGCATTAATACAGCCAATGTAAGTAAGTTTTATGCTAGTGGGGAATAAAGAAATAATTCACAGTCTGAGTCTGAGTTTAGAAAAGAATGTATTTTTATTTATTCTGCATTGACAAGTGGAATCAACCAATGTGAAGAATTGTGTCCCTTCAAAGAAGAGTGTCCCTTCGGAAATACTCTATGAAATTGTGCTCATATGTTAATGTAATTTATAGTCTGAAAAATAAAAGGTGCTTGAAAAAAACTCAAAAGAATGATGTAGTTCCTTGTCAGTCAACTCTAAAATATTTAAATAGTTTTTGGGGTGCCTGGGTGGCTCAGTTGGTTAAGCACATGACTTTAGCTAGGGTCATGATCTCAACGGTTCGTGGTTTTGAGCCCCGTGTCCGGCTCTGTGCTGACAGCTCAGAGCCTGGAGCCTGTTTGGGATTCTGTGTCTCCCTCTCACTCTCTCTGCCCCTCTCCTGTTCATTCTCTCTCTCTCTCTCTCTCAAAAATAAATAAACATTAAAAAAATTAAATAATTTTCACTGCCTTCAGAAATGGAAGTTTCTTAGTTGCTGTCTAAATTTATAAAAATCCTAAGCTCATTCCAGTATTCCAGCCACTTAAAGCCATAAATTCACATTTTTCTTTTGCCAAGTCAGGACACCAAATGGAAATAAACAAATGTACATATTCTTCACAATCATAGGAAGGGAGTATCTCCTAACTCATCTCATTCTTCTCCCAGAGGGAATTTTTATCTCTACTCATTACACTTTTAAAATGTAACTCTTCCTGACAGGAATATATCCCCCTAACCAGCTTGTTATCTTTTCAGGTGAGGTCAATGCCTCTGATGGAGATCCGTGAGTTTACTTTCCCAAGAGTAGAATAAAAGGCACATTTTCCACCCAAATTGTTTTTCCTAACACTTGAGAACCATAAGAATTTTTCTTCTAACCCATCATTTATTCCTGTTAAAAAGGAGCACATTAGAACCGGTGTTTGTATTCATTTAAATGTGGACTTTTGAAAAGCCCTTTATCTACTCAAATGCTACAGAATCCATTGTGCTCCTTAATGGCCGAAAGAGCTAGGGCAGCTGGGATAGTTCTGTGTTCTTTCGTAGCTACTAGTTTCCAAATAACTTCAATTTGTTCTAAACCCTTCACGGACTTCAGGGTATGTGAAATTATAATTATACCATTTTGCATAAAACTAATATATATCAGATTTCGGAGGAAAGAGTGCTAGCATCACATCATAGTTTGGGTCTCAGGTACTTTATTTTCAATAACAGTGACAATATTAATACATCACTTTAAAGAATATTTAGTTCATGATGGATACTTCATTTTTCAAAAAGCTAATAATTAGGTCTTCAGAGACCTAAGAAATTTGGTGGATTCTGCTTAAATCAAATAACCAACGTGAAACGCTGGCATGTGATGGCAAGGATACGACTAGTTTCCAAATCTAGGGGTGACCAAACCCCCTGCTCTCTCGGCTGCACTTTTATCTCAACCATCTCTCCAGAGTGCTAGACTGGTAAGGGTGGTGGGCAGGAGGGGAACATAGATAAGGGGGAAGAACTGGGGGGTGGAAAGGAGCGGGGTGATGTGGAGTGTAATGGAGTGGAACAGACACCGTGCCCACTATCCCTCCCAGTCCAACAGTGTTTTGTCTACCTCTCCTTCCTCCCAAGCTGACAACCCCAGATAACTGCTCAAATGTCATGTGAAGTGGTAGGCTCAGCCTTTGGGCTCAGAATCCCGTATAACTTGCACACCAAAGGAGTACTTAAAAAAATCCTTATGACATAAAAACATCGTATAATAGTAGAATGTCTCCTCAATGCACAAGAGTATGCAAACAAGCAGATGGCTCGTTTAGGAATGCAGAAATCTGACACACTAAAATCTGAAGCCATAAACATTGGGAAAGCACAACACAGAGAGGGTTAGGTGACAAACAGAATCAATGGATTTATTCCCACTTTCTCTCGCGCTGTCCCCCTGCCCTTGGACACAACCAGTTGTGTGTCTCTTGATTTACCATTGTCCTCTATGTTCAAAACGCTGCGGCTGACGGTGACAGTGTTGTTTTGCGTGTGCGCAAGTGTGGCCACAGGAGGGCTGCGCGCCCAGTAGTTCTAGCCGTTGGCAGACGCGGGGAGGCAGCTCTTTGGTTTATGGCTGCGGCAGCAATTTTCACAGCCTGTTACTCTTATGGCTTTGGGCTCTTCACCTTGTATGCTACCTGACACCTTGACTCCAAACAAGTGACCTACTTTTCACATCATGATCTGCTGTTGCTGTTTCCTGGCATTTCATGGCCAGGCTGCCTGATTTGAAAACGTACCTCAGTGTATCCTTATAACACCTCTCCTGTGTCTTCAGCAGTTTGCTCTGCTTCGGTTCCTCAGATAGCTGATACTTGGGTGTTCTATTGTCAGAAGGGAGAAAGACTTTCCTGACTCCCCAAATGTCTCTCACAACGAGTCATAAGACTTAAAGTCATTCATTGGTAAGGCACCTGGCGATTTCAGAGTTAGTGTTAAAGGTCACCATAAATGATATATGGAAAGAGTAACCAATAATATGATAGTCACTATTAATTTCACTTATTCTAGGAGCTAGCCACTGTATGTAATTACTGGTAAAGCCCAAAAACTCCTGCAAGGAGTTTTGACTGCCCCATTTTACAGATGAGGAAACTGAGACTTCCAGAAAGGCTAAATAAAATTTTCCAGGATGATATATAGCAAGTGACTGGGCAAGATTCAAACCTAGAAATGTTTTGACCCCAAAGCCCAAGGTTGCACGCTGTATGTTGATAATACAGCCAAGCAGCCTTGGTCAGTCATTCACACCTAGCACAGGAGTTGAGGTACTCGATAAATGTTTGATGAGCCCATGAATGAGCACCTTGCTGTGAATTCATTTACCAGCTTGGCTTCCAGTTACCTGGCAGGTATGCTGAACAAGTGAGAGCCTGGACAAGTTACCTGTGGTAAGCAGAAGAAAAGGTACAGTCCAGAGCCGAGGCCTCAGCACCAGTGGGCTAGGGCAGGACACCATCCAGAGAAGCCAGGGAAAAATCACAAAATGACTAGAATGTCAGAAGGATGGCAATGAGGAGAATAGAAAGAAACCATCTGGCAAAGGTAAGGAAGTACCAACAACAGTTCTGAGCTAATATGGTTGCTCGAAGATGACTCCACTGCTGTCATCCTTTCTTTCCTCCTTTACCGGCTCACAGTCAGCATTGCACAGTGAGGCAGTCATGGGAGTGAGATTATGACCTGGAGCGTTTCCCACTGGGAAATACAGCCTCCCATGTACACACCTAGACTAGATTCTTAAAAGTACAATTTACCTCACTTGGAGCTGTATTTTTCTCATTAGCATTACCTATTATCTCAAATGTATTTCTACTCCAGACTTGAACTGTAGAACAGAAAGATCTGTATCCTTTTGAACACTTATTCCACCTCCATTATAAGCATTATCTGAGATGCGCTACAACAAAAAAGAATATGCCTGAGAATCCACAGGGGATCTCTCCCCACTGTTCCAGTTTACTGTTAATGAGCTATAGTTGCAAGAAAAATATCACGGCACTGACCATGGTGGTGGGAGGAGGGAAGCAAAGGAAGAAAGGAAGGAAGGAAGGGACAGAGAGAGACAGGGAGGAAGAATAATCTTTAAAAACAAACAGAATGAAAGTTAAAGTGGATGGGACTTTACCATGTCTACAGCCAGGGTAAGTGAGCTGTGATTTAACAGGCCTGTGCTTTCGTTCCGTGAAAGATGGTTCAGGAAGAAACAATAACCAGTGAGTAAGGGCCTTGAAATAAGCTTCTTTCAAAGGAAGTGAAACCAGCCCTGACAAGAGAAATGGAATGATAAGACCCACTCGGCTGGCCATGCCATGGGGCTAGAGTGTGAAGACATAAGCTGTGATGTTATTTCAGTGAAAGGAAAAAGAGAGATCAGGATGTGAAAGTTAAGAAGGAAAACCAGTTCAGAAAACCTGAATGAATCAGGCCCCGCCATCACTGGGAGGGCTGGTAAGGGTATTACTATGAGGGCAGCTGGGATGTGCCCACTGAGTTTGTGAGTCGGGGGACTCCAAGCAGAAGAATTCTATAGTGAGGCCAAATGGAATTGGATCTGGGATCCACAGTGACAAACTCAACTTTTTCTTTCTTTTTTTTAAAATTAATTTATTTATTTTGAGAGAGTGGGGGGGGGGGAGAGGGAGAGAGAGAAAGCAATCAGGGGAGGGGCAGAGAGAAAGGGAGACCGAGAGAATATCAAGTGTACCCACACTGTCAGTGCGGAGCCCAATGCGGGGCTTGAACTCACTAATTGCGAGATTATGACTTGAGCGGAAACCAAGAGTCAGAAGCTTAATGGACTGAGCCACCCAGGCACTCCAGACTCAACTTTTTCTTAATGAGAGAGCCAGGTGTAGTCATAGGGTCAAGTCAACTGGTTTAACAAGATCGATCAGAAATGCCAAGTGCAAGGGCTACTGATGACTGGGAGGGAAAAACGAAAAGTACATGGAAGAATCTGAGTAATGCTGACACCTTGCCAACCTAACTGTTGTGTCGCACAAAAGTGACACACTTTTGCCATTTCTCTCAGTGGTATACCTTCACTTTCCACTTACTGTAATAGATCCAGGGTGCACATGACTGGTATTAAAATGTGCTGTGCTGCAGTGAGTAAAGAGAAAGAACACGTGGGACAAGTCCACATGCCTCTGAGGATTCCACGGTCCCATTCCACTCAATTGTCCCACAAGGGCCATTTTCCATCGACAACAGGTCAAACATAACTGACAGGAAATACTGACAAGAAATTGTTTCAAGGGTTTTCTCTTTTAGAAGCTGTCTGTGAGAACTCATTTAAGAGAGACAGTTAAAACAATGTCTGGTGAAAGGCTGGAGGTAACAAAGGACGAGGTACAAACCAGGATCGTAAGATTACATCCTAGATTCACAGAGAGAATATTGAGGAGGATCCTAAATATGTTTGTTTTTTTTTTTTTTAATATGGTGAAGACTTTTTGAATTCCTGTATAACATTGGGTTGAGTCAACATTTAGGAAAATGTTGACATTCAAAAACTATGCCCCTTGAGCCAAACCATAAGAGACTCTTAAAAACTGGGAATAAACTGAGGGTTGATAAGGGGTAGGAGGGAGGGGAAAGTGGGTGATGGGCATTTGAGGAGGGCATCTGTTGGGATGAGCCCTGGGTGTTGTATGGAAACCAACTTGACAATAAATTTCATTAAAAAAAAATATGCCTCTTAAAATGTTTCAATTACTGTAGAAGTGAATCTCACTAAGGCTTAAAGATGTTTTTTTTTTTTTTTTTAAAGAATGGAAAAACATTTTGAAAGACTGACAGTATTTCTAAATCTGATAAAGAATGCATGTTTATCTGCTTTTCTACAAAGGAATATTTTTAGATCTAGGCTGATTTCCTTCTCTTATTTAGCAAAGTTATAGGAAAACTTTGCCCCTGCCTATCTTGTTATGCATAGGGAATGTACAATATCAACTAACTGTAATTTCACCTTTTTAAAAAATGTTTTTAAGTTTATTTATTTTGAGAGAGAGAAAGAGAGAGAGAATCCCAAGTAGGCTCCACCCTGTGAGTGTGAGCCTGATGTGGAGCTCAAACTCACAAACCATGAGATCATGACCTGAGCTGAAACCAAGAGACAGATGCTTAACTGACTGAACCACCCAGGCGCCCCTGTAATTTCACCTTTAAAACTACATGTGTCCAAATTCTCAGTAACTGCTCCCCAAAATTCAAGAGCTAAATGAACATGGAGAACACAACATCTCTTATTTTACAAACCTGCTATCCAAGCATTCTCTCTACGAACTAAAGAACTGTGTAATAAGGAGTATTTACACATAACAGTTGTGGTGAAGTAAACTGTCTCTCCTATGACATATATTTGGCTGCTAGTAACAGAGACCGGAAATAATGGTGGCTTAAATAGGATGGAAGTTATTTTTCTTGCATGTAAAGGAAGTCTGGAGGTGGGCATGCCAAGTCTGGTATAGGAGAGCCACAACCAACGCAGATCACGGTTCCTTTCTTTCTTTTCCACTACCCTAATTTGTGTCTTTCATCATCAAGGTTGTCTGAGGTCCAAGCAGCAGCTGGAAGTCCAGCCATCATATCTTCATTCTAACAGGAAACAGGAGGGTCCTCACCGGCTCTCCAGCATGGTTTAAGGACCCTTTCAGACTTGCCCAACAGCTTTTCCATCTCATTGGCTAGAACTTAATCACATGGCCACATCTAGCTGAAAGGGAGGTAGAAATGCAAATTTTTATCTGGGTGCCTTGCCACAGCAAATGAAATCTGTTTTCTTGTTAAGAAATAAGACTATTGTGTAGGGCCTGTCAGTCTCACCAAAAGCATTATGACTTTGTTAGTACTTAGTAAAAGGTTAATTTATTTTGGATCCTAACCATGAGACTATAGTTTCCAGGCATCTCCAAAGAGTAGTTTAGGGTGAGGGTGAAGGGATTTTAACTTTTCCATAATCTCGCTTAGCTCCAGCTGCCTCCCTCCAAATTACTTGATATGGTTTTCTCAAATTTATCTCTCTCTCTCTCTCTCACACACACACACACAGACACACAAAGCACAAAAAAACCCTGTTGTGTAAGCTCAACTTCACAATCCCCTTCACTCTGCTTTCTCACAAAATTTCAGATTCTAGTCCTAATTCCTCTAACACAGAAACACTAGAGTAGCCTCTGTTGTGATGACAAAAATACCTAAAAGACATAGACGATTGTACCCCATTGCAGACTCAGTATTAGGCTTTTCTGTGCACGCTGTAGAGGATCTTTTTAGGTGTTAATTAGTATCACGAAAAGACAGAAAAAAGGAAAGAGAGAGAGTACTCTATTTTCAAAATGGTTTGATAATATCCCCATTAGCCATTTAAACCATCCTACCCACATGAAGACCTTAGAGATCATGACAATGAGGTTCAAGATTTTGTTGCTAAGGCATTTCTCCAAAGCAGGGTGAAAATCCCACTATAAATAGTACATTAAAAAGCTGGTTGCTTTGTGCTTTCCTGCACTTTTATTCCAATATGCCTCTTTATCATTATCAACAACTCTTATGAACCAAAGTGTTCCCTGTTTCTTCCATTAGAAAGTGCACATCACTTATTAAGATTACCTCCGTCTAGATTTCACTCAGGAGAGAGTAATAAAGAGATATTATTTGCTTGAACTAATCTTTAAACCCAAACTCTTTGTTCTTTTTCTTCGGTGACTCATTCAAGCATCACAGAGCCTGAGTGGAATGAAAGAATCTTCTGTGATACATTCTATTGTGTTAAAAATTTTAGCAACCTTGCCAGGTGTTTATTACAGATTGTTGGGGATTATAATTACATTCATATAAAAGCTGCTCAATGCTTGATATTTATGACCAAGAGTTATTTTTCCTATTTGATTATTTATAACTCTAAGAAGATGTTAAATAAGACATAGCAGTTAACAGTGACATTGTGGCTTCATGAACCTATATAAGAAATCAAACGTAGACCATTGCTATTGATGTTTGGAAATTCAGTCTAACTTTATTTGCTCTGTTTTTTTTTTTTTTAATTTTTTTTTAACGTTTATTTATTTTTGAGACAGAGAGAGACAGAGCATGAACAGGGGAGGGGCAGAGAGAGAGGGAGACACAGAATCCGAAACAGGCTCCAGGCTCTGAGCGGTCAGCACAGAGCCCTACGCGGGGCTCGAACCCACGGACCGTGAGATCATGACCTGGGCCGAAGTCAGACACTCAACCGACCAAGCCACCCAGGCGCCCCTATTTGCTCTGTTTTTAATGACATATTATTTTGAAACATACAGTATGTTTCAAACATACTGTATTGTTTCAGACTTAATTCTTTTTTTTTTTTTTTTTAATTTTTTTTTTTCAACGTTTATTTATTTTTGGGACAGAGAGAGACAGAGCATGAATGGGGGAGGGGCAGAGAGAGAGGGAGACACAGAATCGGAAACAGGCTCCAGGCTCCGAGCCATCAGCCCAGAGCCGGACGCGGGGCTCGAACTCACGGACCGCGAGATCGTGACCTGGCTGAAGTCGGACGCTCAACCGACTGCGCCACCCAGGCGCCCCATGTTTCAGACTTAATTCTAATGAGCAGATATGAAGCCTAATATCCAGTGAGCACCTAATACATGTTAAAAGGTTTATAAAATCATATCGCAATATCTCACTTGATTTTCATGACAACGTGAAACATTGGTATTGGTATAAGAGAAAATTGTGGCTCAGGGAGGTTAAAAAATTTTTGTTCATGGTCACAGAGCTTCTGTGAGGCTTTTTCTCCTACAATAGATTTTTTTTTTAATATAGGAAAGCCCAAAGCAAATAGTATGGCTCTTTATTCTATAATTATCTCACAAAGTAAAATGAAATGACTTACTTTCATTGATTTAAACAGAGATTTTACATAAAATAGCAATTCTGAGTTCATTTGAAAATCAGAAGATATACCCTGAGCCCAAATTCCCAAAGAGCATCTATCAGCTTGGAGTTGAGTAACTCCCTTTAGATGGAGCCTGTGCTCTCTCTGGGTGCTGCAGTCTCCATCTGTCAGCTTCATTCATTTACGTTATCTAACTGCCCTTTGAACATGTTTCAGCCAGTGACTTCTAACTTAGGTTCTAAGCACTAGTTCCACCAAATTGTGAAAAGCAGGAATTCTAAATCTGCTTTCCAAACCCAAGATCCGTCTCCCCTCTGATGGTCATTGTCTTTCATCCACGGGGCAGTACGTACTGGATAAACTGTCCAGTCTGGTCAAGGATGATTTACAATGTGAGCCCGTAGGGTAAATCATATGCTCTCCTAGGAATTTGGAAGTTGCATTTACAAACAACTATTTAATCTCTGCATGTGGCTAGAATTGTGACTGTCAATTTGGGAAGTGTAGGGTGGCCACATTCTGCCATTGGACTGCACAAGTAGCAAGATCCCATTTGGAGAGGGAGAGAGAAAGAGGGATACACAGATAAAGCCAGGCCCTTAAGATTCGTGAGATTCTCCTGTAATCTTATAATAAATCCTGTTACTTGCATACGTTGTCTTAAAATGGTTTCTGCCTCTTACAAACACTTGTCCTAGCCTTGAAACTTGCTGACTTCCCCTCTCTATTGCCTCAATTTCCAAATATCTGAGAGTTAAAAAATAAAAGCTGATAACATTTCATTCAGCCTGTCAGATGGGATTCTGTTGAGCTCAAATAAGTCTATATATTCATTGAAAACTGTAAACCATCATACGAATTATATTTTGATGACAGCTCTGACAAATGTTTAATACAAAGAGACAGAACAGATGAGGAAAAGTGGGAAAATACTCATGATCGGAGCAGAGGACTCATACATACAAATAATAGGAAATAAGAATATATAAGTTGGTAGGATCAACAGTAAGGTGCCACTGTAAAATCAGCAAATTTTTAAAATTTTTTCAATTTATTTTTAAGAGAAACAGAGACAGAGTGTAAGCAGGGGAGGGGCAGAGAGAGAGAGAAGGAGACACAGAATCTGAATCAGGCTTCCGGCTCGGAGCTGTCAGCACAGAATCTGGCGCAAGGCTCGAACCCATGAACTGTATGATCATGACCTGAGCCAAAGTTGGACACTTAACCAAATGAATCACCCAGGCTCCCCTAAATCACCTAACTTTTAAAGAAGGGAGTAAGGGTTAGAGGACACAATTTTAATAACTGTCTGAGCAGTCACTTCTAAAAACATAATTACTGTAAAAATAAAGTATTTTAAGAAAAATCTTACAATGCAGATTTTTCAAAAGAAATTCAGTTTAATTGCATAAAGAAATCAGAAGTGTTTCCAAACAGTAGTTTTACTGAGTGAATATATAATTTTAATTACAAAAGAATCATACAACTTGATAACTTAAATGTTCTTAGAACTGTTCAGCACCCTATTTCATAGTTTCACAGAAGACAAGTGACTTAGCAACATCAATTCTCATATGCAAAACAAAAATCATCAAGTCTTTTCAAATTTCAGAAATGTTTACAGAGCACTGGGATCATTATTATACCCCCAATTTTAAACACTTAATATACTGAATGAATGATTAAATGAATTAATGAGTACTAAATACATGCAAGATACAAAAAGAAGCAAGATAAAATCCCTGATATCAAGGACTACACAGTCTAATATGAAGCCTGGAATGAGCTTATGTACATCTGGGACCACAGGAAAGAATAAAGAGGTACTAGAATAGACACACAAAACGCTAAAGGCATTTGAAGAAACAAGACTTCATATATAATTGAGATTGAGGAAAGTCTTCATGGAAGTTGCTATGGCTCCAAAGAATGGGTTCAATGTTGAAAAGCAGAGGCAGCAGAAAAAGATCTGGGTGTATATCTAGGAGACTGAGGAATTGTCTTCCAGATTAGGAAAATAACATGATGGAGACAATATAGTGTCATGTTTAGGGGTGATTGTGTCAGTTTTTCTGAAGCATGGGGCACAATTGGGAAAGACTTTGCAGAGTCTTGGGTGCCAAGCTGAGGAGCTTGTGATGTGAAATGTTGGGGTTTGGGAGTGAATGGTCAAGAAAATTCTTGAAACATCTTCAGTGCAAAAAGGGTGGTTTTATTAAAGCACAGAGACAGGACCTATGGGCAGAAAGAGCTGCACTGGGGTTGTGAGGAGCAGTTGAATATATACTTTCAAGTTGGGAGGGGGTCAGGACAGCACAAGTCTCTAAGGAATTTTGGAAGCAAGGTTTCCAGGACCTTGAGGAGCCTACTTACTGTTAGGAAAAAGGTCATTTACTACTGTCTAGTAAAACCTTAGTTAGGAGACCCTTCACATGTATATCAGGGGGCCATATGGTTGGAGGATTGTGGGGAATAAGCTTAGGCATTCCCTGAGCCTGCACTGATGGGTTAACAAGGCAAAAAGAATTACAAAGCCATAGGATGCTCACACCCAAGTTTGGGTAAACAAGATTAGGTAAGTAGGTATAGGGAGGGCAGGGCAAAGGCCCCAGTATAGACAGGGTGGGGCAAAGGCTCCAATACAAAGGTATATGAGGTAAAGAAGATTAGGTATTCAGGGCAAAAACGTCCTCCAATTTAGTACCATAGCAGAAAGTTGCTTTCACAGGAAGGAAGGACCAAATTAGGTAAATAAGCCAACAGGACTATAGCCTCTACAGGGTGAAGCTGTCCAGAGCAGAGCTAATTAGCAAAAGAGAGGTGCCTTGTTGACCCTGAGGTTGCCCTCTCTGTCTTATCCCCTAGGCTGGCTAAGATAAACAGACTGGACACCTGTCTGCCATTAACAACCATCTGCCTGGCACCAGGATTTTGGTTTATATTGACCCAAACTCCTAATGCCCTATATCTTCAAAACCCCCTTTCCCTCATGCCCATGAGTTAATGTTCACAGATTCATTGTCTTTTTGTGCAAGCCCATCATGTTTGTAAGCCTTCTGATCTTAATAAATATGGAGCGAGGGCCCTTATTCAGGGCTCTTGTCTTTTCCCGGACATTAGCCATCTCTTGCATTTTAATCCTGGGTCCACCTCTCTTGCTGGACAAGAGAGAACTTTAGACCCAGAGTCTATGACAGAGGATGATTGGTAACCTATATCTTGGGTGAAGTGGGTAGAGATAAAGGAAGTTTCCAAAGGGATTTTTTACAGGATCCCTGAGTTCAAGCTAATTTCAAGCTAAGCTTGCCTTTTACCTCTAGCAAAGTATTAACATGGAGGTAGCTGATCTCCTTGAGAAAGCTCACTCTGCCTGTCTCAAGTACTTGTCAATGGGTTGCAAATTGTAAGGAAGTTTAATTTTTTTCTTTTGCCTGTATTCTCCACAGCACTTGGACCATATTCTGTAGGTAGTGGGGGGAGGCTTTAATCGTCAGCATGCAGAAGATTGAACAGTCAGAAAAGGATTTCAAGAAATAAACGTCAGGGGTGCCTGGGTGGCTCAGTCAATTGAGCATTCGACTCTCAATTTTGGCTCAGGTCATGATGCCAGGGTCATGGGATCAAGCCCCACTTCAGGCTCGGCACTGGGCATGGGGCCTGCTTCAGATTCTCTCTCTCCCTCTCCCTTTGCCTGTCTGCCCTGCTCACACACTCTCTCTAAAATGAAACTTAAAAAATAAAAAAAAATAAAAAAAGAGAGAGAAAGAAATGAACTTGACAGTTGAGTATGGATTTGTCAATATGAGGCCAGAAGAGAAAATAATACAAGGTAAGGTAAAAAGAGTAGAACAAAACACAAAGAAGGAAACCTAAAGGAGGGTTTTGCTTTCAGAATTCAAACCAGTTGAATCTATAAGATTTAGAAAAAAAAAACAAAAACCAAAAAACAAAAAAAAAAAAAAACAGAGAGAAAAAAAGAAAGAAAGAAAGAAAGAAAGAAAGAAAGAAAGAAAGAAAGAAAGAAAGAAAGAAAGAAAGAAATTGAATGGGAGGATTTGAAATGGGCATAAGTAAGGGAACTGGGTAAATGAAATAATTTATTTTATTGAACACTAATTGTGTACTCTGTTTAACGCTTCATTGAATTCTGCTAAGTAATTGGGAAAGGTGATTTACCAAGTATAGATTGAATATAGAAGAACCGAGCCTCACAGTTCCAAGATCAAGCATTTTAATCATCATCTATGTTACTTTTACACCTGACACCAGAAATGTGGTTAATATAAGCAAGTCCTCCTAGGTGTGGAGGCAGTTATGTGGCAGATAAGAAGGGCCTGCTTTTAAGTAATGATATCATATCAAGAGACACTGAAGTCCAGAGGACAGCCAGTTTGCTAATTCATTTTTTATGTACGTTAGCAAAGTGAAGTAAAGAAGACATAGATGGAATTAAAGGTCATTTAGTCAGGATTCTCCAGAGAAACAGAATCAATGGAATGTGTGCATGGAGAGAGAAAGAGAGGTTGATTTTAAGAAATTAGCTTGGGCTTAAAAAAAAAAAAAATTTAAAAAAAGGGGGGGGGGGCGCCTGAATGGCTCAGTCAGTTAAACGTCTGACTTCAGCTCAGGTCATCATCTCGCGGTTTGTGAGTTCGAGCCCTGCATCGGGCTCCATGCTGACTGCTCAGAGCCTGGAGCCTGCTTCGGATTCTGTGTCTCCTCCTCTCTCTGTCCCTCCCATGCTCGTGCTGTCTCTCTCTCTCTCTCTGTCTCTCAATAATAAATAAAATAGATAATAAATAAATAAATAAATAAATAAATAAGAAATTAGTTTGGGCAATTGTGGAGACTTGGTGAGCTTGGTGAGTCATAATCTGATGTGGTAAACTGGCAGACTGGTGACTCAGGGAAGAGTAGTAGTTCAAGTCGAAAGGCAGTCTGTTGACAGAATTTCTTCTGGCTCTGAGGAAGTCAGTCTTTGTTCTAATAAGGTCCTCAATTAATTGGATGAGGCCCACCCACATTAGGGAGGGTAATCTGCTTTACTCAAAGTCTAACAATTTAAATGTTCATCTCATCCCCAAAACACTCTCACAGTAACATCCATAATGTTTGACAATAACACTCTGGGCACTGTGGCCCAGCCAAGTTAAGAGGAAAATCAGGGTGCCTCTGTGGTTCAGCTGGTTAAGCATCTGGCTCTTGATTTTGAGTGAGGTCATGATCTCATGGTTCATGAGTTTGAGCCCCACATTTGGCTCTGCGCTTTCAGTGCAGAGCCTGCTTGGGATTCTCTCTCTCTCTCTCTCTCTCTCTGCCCCTCCCCCACGTGTGTGTGTGTGTGTGTGTGCGTGTGTGCATGTGTGTGTGCACTCTCTCACTCTCTCTCTCTCTCAAAGTAAAGAAATAAACATTTAAGAAAAGACAGGAAATCAGTTTAATGCAGCATCAAAGAAAGAGAAGCAATGATCAAGAGTGTCAGAAGCCTCAGACATCTATAGTAGGTTGAATGGTAATTGCCCCCCCTCCCCCCTGAAGATATGCCCACATCTTAATCCTGGAACCTATGGATATTACCTTATTTGGAAATGAAGAGATTAAGCAATGTGACCAAAGTGGCAGAGATTGGAGTGATTTGGTCACAAGTCAAGGAATGCAAACAGCTACCAGAAGCTAGAAGAGACAAGGCAAGATAGTTCCCTAAAGCCTCCAGAGGAATGGCAGCTGTTTTGGATTGTGGGCTCAGAACTGAGAGGAAATAAATTTCAGTTGTTTGAAGCTATCCAGTTTGTGCTAATTTGTTACAGTAGCCACAGGAACTAATAAAACATATGAGAATAAATATAATCGATTTTGCTATTAAGAAGGATGATGCTGGTCACATTCAAGAAAATAGTTTCAATAAAGTGATGTGAATAAAGCCACATGCAAAGGTTATAAGGCAGAGGTTCCCAAACTTTCCCAGTTTATGGGGCCTTTTTTATCTCAGTAATTTTTTTTGTAGGGTTCATAGGTCAAAAGAAATACTGAACAGTTGATTAAGTAGTCAGTTCCAAACAACTTACTCAGTATTTGTGTACTAGCAACTCAGTAGCTGTTTGAAAAATACATAAAAATTAAAAAATATTTGATTTTAGTTTTAAATAATCACAATCACTTACTAATGGGATACATGCACCTATTACACATTACACAACTTCCTAAACTTTGGGATTAGATTTCACATCAACTACTGTCATTTTCTCTTCCTCATTGATTTCCAACCCATAGTTGCTTTATATCACGGCTACTGCTAAAAATTCAGCTTTTCAAAGATATGACATTATGGAAAGGAAGGCAGGGCTATCTAACGTTAAAGCTGAACTATCTCGAGCTAATACATTGTGTGGTGTCAGAAAGACGTCAAACACTATTGTGTTTTCCTAAAAAAATTTACAGTATTCCCCCAGGCATTCTCACTGTAGCTGGGGCACCTAGGCACACTTTAGAAACCATGGATTTAAGGAGTGAGAGCTGAAAAAATGTATATAGAAAGTGAAGATGATATTTATATGACATTTAGTAGAGGCTTAGGGAAGAAAAGCCAGAAGATAGTCAGAATATTAGCAAAGCTATTCTAAAGTTATAGGAAGAAACAACAATAACAACAAAAGATGTATTAGACTACACCAAAATTTAAAACTTCTGTGCATCAAAGGACACAACAGAATGAAAAAGGAGCCTACAGAATGGGAGAAAATGTTTGTAAAACATGTATCTGATAAGGGGTCAATACCTAGAATATATAAAGTACTCCTACAACTCAAAAACAAACAAAAACACAAACAACCTGATTCAAAAATGGCAAAGAACTTAGACATTTCTCAAAAAAATATATACAAATGAGCAAGAAATATATGAAAAGATACTCAACATCACTAATTATTAGAGAAATGTAAATCAAGTCCACAATGAGATAGCACCTCACATCCTTTAAGATGACCACTATAAAAGCAAATCAAAACGGGAAATAGCAATTATTGGCAAGGATATGGAGAAACTGGGACCCTTGTGCACCATTGCTGGGAATGTAAAATGGTGTAGGCATTAGGGAAAACAGCATGGAGTTTCCTCAAAAACATTAAAATAGAATTCCCACATAATCTAGCAATCCCACTTCTGGGTATATGCCCCAAAGAAGTGAAAGCAGGAACTCAAACAGATATTTGTACACCCATGTTCATAACAGTATTATTCATTATAGCCAAAAAGTAGAAGCAATGCAAATGCCCGCTGACAGATGAATGAACAAAATATGGCGTGTATATGTATACAATGATACATATACCAATGATACATATACGTACATATATGTATACAATGATACATATATGATACATATACAATACGTATTATCCAGCCTTAAAAAGGAAGGAAATTCTACATGCTACAACATGGATGGATCTTGAGGACATTACTCTAAGAGAAATAAGTCAGTCACAAAAAGAAAAATACTGTAGGATTTCATTTATATGTGATACTAAGAGTGGTCAAAATCATAGAGACAGAAAGTGGAATGTTGTTTGCCAAGGCATGGGTGCTGTGTTGGCACAGGCAGTTGTTTAATGGATACAGAGTTTCAAATTTGTAAGATAAAAAGAATTCTTGAGATTGGTTGCAACACAAGGTAGTTGTATTTAACACTACTAAACTGCATACTTAAAAATGGCTAAGATGGTAGATTTTATGTATTTGGCCACAAATTTTTTTTTAACTTAAGGCAAGAAGTCATGATTTGGATCAAATTAACCAAAGGAACAGGATTTCTACCAGACTCTGTTTGCCTAGGTAGCTAAAATATATGCAGCATTAGCACTCCACATATTCAATAAACTATTTCTCCAAAATTAGTGCAATGCCAAACTTTAACCGAATCTGAAATAAACATCATACATAATAAATTAGTGAGATTTCAGTGTATAGTGAATATCGACCAGAGATATTTTCAAAAACATCCTATGAAAGCATCAAAAATCCATTTTCTTTGCACACACATAAATATAGTAAAATAGAGGAAATTATTTAACTATATGTAGAAACACTGATGGGCAGTAAAAGTGATCATTTTGGCCATGCTTTTTATAGCTTAGCAAATATTTTCCCTTCTCAGATTCCCTGTTTTGCTCAGAGGAACTTTGCTGTTTTGAAAACAACGCACCCAAGGCCCTTGTAGCTTTTACATCAAACTACTGTACTGCCATAAAATAAGCACTTTCTAGTGCATTCCAGCGTGGTCCTACTCAACCTAACTGGACTTTCCTATTTTTTAGAGCTGATCATACCATGGTCTTTTCTAAACATGAATATGGGAGAATTATTTTTTCTTATCAGTACTTTTGAGCAAAGCCAACATCCTTAGGCAATTTTCCTGAGTCACCAAGACATGAATCAGTCAAAAAATTGAAGATGAACTCTGCAATTTTCTCCGTGCTCGACAAAGCAGTCAAAAACTGGAAAATCAGAAAGAACTGTTATGTCAGGAAGAATTTGGTTAGAGTGAAACTCTCCCTACGTTTCTTAAATCCAAACAAGTTATAAAGCTCAAACTAAATTTTGCTTATTCCATAACATGAGGATCTGTTTGAGAAACAGAGCTTAGATAACAAGAACAGAACATAGCAACCTTGTTTGTTGTGATCCTGGCAAAGAAATAACTGCAAGCCTGATAGTTAATGACTGATTAAAAAATACATTGTATTTGAAGAGTGATTTTGTTAACTTGCACTTATATTATTGGCTGAAGAAAGTATTTGTTGATAAGCAGATTGTAATTTTGTATCAGATCAAGGCCCTAAAAACAAAATACCCAGTTTTCTATCTAAGGAACTATAATCTAGGAATGGTAGAAAAGTAGTACAAAAGAATTAAAATTACCTTTGAGAAGGAAATATATGTTCATAACAGCAGAAGATGGAAAAGAATTTTTAATAATATCTGCTATCTTACACATTTATCTAAATAAATCCTAAATAATTACTTCATTCAAGAATAAACGGCCAAGATAAAGCAGAGCGGTAATCATAGCTTGCTATGATAAATTGACCACAAAGGAGTATTCAAGTCAGCTAATTTACTCCCTTTAAGTGGCTCTTTTTGGAATGAAGAGAAAGCAAAACTTAGTCTCTAAATGTACCCAACTGAAAAAATAAAAGTTAACAGTCTGAGATTAATTCAATTTAAAAGCATGGGAGATTTTTGGGGCGCCTGGGTGGCTCAGTCGGTTGAGCGTCCGACTTCGGCTCAGGTCATGATCTTGCGGTCTGTGAGCTGAGCCCCACGTGGGGCTCTGTGCTGACAGCTCAGAGCCTGGAGCCTGCTTCGGATTCTGTGTCTCCCTCTCTCTGCTTTTCCACTGCTCACACGCTTTCTCTCTCTCAAAAATAAATAAAAATTAAAAGCATGGGAGATTTTGATGAGAGACCACCTATACATTAATACTCATTTTTAAAAACGGAGCAGTGCGTGACCCTTTATACTGTAGGAAGAATAAACAAAGAAAGATACCGTTCATATCTTTTTCAAATTGAAAATATACGATCAATAAAATGATCATTCCCATTTTTGAGCATCTTTTTGCTGAACCAGCCAATGGTGGTGTCGGCAGTGCAGACATTAGAGGGCAAGGTCATCCTGCTGGCTCTTTGATAGTTCACGGCGATGGGGCCAGAGAAGCCGGCGGCAAGAGCCAGGGCAGAGACCCCCAGCAGAGAGCTGGAGGAGAGCGCCGGGTGAAGCGGACTTGCAGCCCGGCGGGCAGAAGAGCGCGCGGGGAAGGGGGGCGGGGGGACGGCAGGGGCGCGCGAGGACGCGGTCGGCCTAGCGGGGCGGGGCGGCCGCGGGTCGCGGGCCGATGACGCGCGGCGGCCGGCGGAGGAGTTGCCACTTCCTGGAGGCGCCGGCCGGGGCCGCTCTCTGCACTTAGATTCGGAGCCGGGAGCCCGCGGCCACCGCCATGTCCCATCAGACCGGCATCCAAGGTAACGGCGCCCGGAGCGGCGCGCGGGAGAGGGGCTCCCGGGAGGCCCCGGGCGAGCCGGGCGGGCTGCGGGACGAGGAGGGCTGGAGTCGGGCCCAGAGGGAACGGGTGCCGTTCTCGCCGCGCAGGCGGGGCCTCTTCGCCTCTCCGCGCTTTCTGGTCCCGGGCCACCCGGCCTGCGTTCCTCCCAGGCGGGTCCGTCTGCTGCCACGTTACAGACGGACCCGAAATTCGCAGAAGCGAAAGAAATTGGTTTGCGAGGAGGCCTGAGTGAAGGGGATATGCCTTCCTCTGGCCCTGACCGTAGTCTAACTTTCCCCCTTTTGTATCAGGTACGGGAGACTTGAAACACTGGAGGTTACCGGGGCTTCACTGTGCAAAGGAGATTGTTACAAGAGTTTGATTATAAAACGAAAGATACTGGAATCTTTATTTCCAGTAAAGGTGCTTCCCAAATTCTTCCGCATTTTCTTTCAAAATGGAAACATGAACTATGTTCTGAGAAATCCTGAGTGTGGGGTGTTTTGATCTTTTTCTTAGGTACTCCCCAGGGAACTGAAAAGTCCGATCTGTGTGGCTGAATTTAATCATCCCGTGAAGGCAGTTCAGTGTGCAATTATACCTGACCTCCATTATTTCCTGGTTTGAAAATGGGCAGTCTGGAAACGCTCGCCTCATCAGAAATAATATATCCCGGGGTTACTCGCGATTACTTAACGAGGGCTAATATAAACCCACGCTCTTCTCCTAAAAGACAACGAACCTTTTCCCCAGATGAACATTTAATTGTGTTTTGTTCCTATGGGTCTTTGACCATCCTGCACCTCTCCCTGCACACACAAACACAAGCAAAATGCTCTCAAACCTGAAAGCACTGTTTTATTCGTCAGAGTTAGTTTTGACATTTAAATTTGTAGTTACTCCTTTTCATGTTTGAGCCTTACAGCATTCACTACTTAAGTAATGGTTCATTCTTACAACCCAAGGATGAAATCAGAACGAAATCGAAGCTTTAATAGGAACACAAGCGTTGTTATTAAATACATATTTGTTTAGTGAACTTAACTCTAGCTTTTTGAGAAATACAAGTTAGAAAAATATTACCAGAAGTACAAGCTAGAATGCACTTTAATGACTTTTTGTTTAATTGGGATAGGATATCTTATATTTACTGTTGCTTTTAATGTGAAAATGTAAAAATGAATCGAATTGTTATTATAAGCTTGAAATTGGACTAGAAGAGAATGAAGGATTTTCAACAATTTTCAACCAAGCAATCAAGGAGTTTTTTAAAATTGTAATTTGTTCCTTATTGGATTTAGAGTAACTTTAATATTTTCACTCCCAGTGATATTTCTGCTTTGGAATTTTCTAGCTAAAACATAGTAGAATTCATATACTTTTAAGCTATATTAACATGTATATTTCTTAGCTGTATACTCTGTCTGCTATTTACACCTTCAAGTTTTATAATTTAAATTACTGCCAATAAGGGGATACTACATCCTGAAGATTTTTTCTTTGTATTATAATTTATTTTTTCCTCACTTGAGTAGCATTAGAAAATATTAACATGTAAGTATAAAAAATAGGTTTACTTTTCTTTATCTTTTTATACAGCAAGTGAAGATGTTAAAGATATCTTTGCAAGAGCAAGAAATGGAAAATACAGACTTCTAAAAATATCTATTGAAAATGGTTAGTTTTATGTTTCTGAATATTGTTTGTCCTTGGATTACTGTTATATTTTTAAATTTCTAAGTCATTTCAGTGATTGGAACTATTAATTACTGTGAAGAAAGTTCAAAGCTTGCCTTTAGGTAACTTGGATCCTGTATATTTGGTCATGTCCCTTTAGCTGCTGCTTACCTTCTGAATTCTGTAGTTGACTATCAGGGAAACAGAAAGATGTTTTTTTTTGGTGCGACCTCCTCTGCTTTTACCTTTTGCGTCTCAGTTTCTATAACACAACCCATTTCTAATGTGAGTGCTTCCATCTCTGGATTGGAAATCAGTAAACAAGTGATCATCTCCAACCCCCCCCCCCCCCCCAAGAGAAGTTACTTGAGAATTGTTATTCAGTAAAATTAGTTTTGAAGTAGAAACAAAGGACTTCAAATTCCCAGTTTCTCCACATAATTGCAATCTGTGCTGGAGAAAGGATTTCCCTGTTTTGTTTTGGGGAAAAGTTCTAAGAATGTAAAAAACTACAAATTGATCGTTTCAAAATAATTCTTTTAAGGATATTGAATGGATGGGAGAATCTTTTAGTTTCCCTGTATTTGAATTTGGACAATTATCGCAAATGAGTATGTTAAAATATTCCAATGGTCTAATTGTTTAAATACCTAAGTTGCTTGACTACCTGGAAATATTTTGCTTTGGGAAAATAACTTGTTCTTTTATAAACTCGAAGTAAATTTAATTTCCTTTTTATTTTCTACTTATATGTTAAAAATACCAGAGTAGTTTGAAAAATATGCAGTTGTTACTGTTTCTGTGTGTGTTTATGTATATATATATATATATATATATATATATATATATATTACCATAGTTGATAGTAATAAACATATACTGTAAAGCAGCATATTTTAGAAATATTGAAATGCCATCATTTCCTAACCAACTATTTAAGTGACTAAAATGGAAAAACTTGTCTAGCATCACTACGGAAGGAAAATGACACTATTTCTTAAATCGTTATTTTTGTTTTGAGAAAATTTTTTAAATAAGGGAATTACAGAGAATAAATAATATAACAAATACTTCCATCTCCTCTTAAATTAGTAACTACTAACGTTTTATCGTATTTGCTTCAGCTTTTTTTTTTAACTTAATATTTTTGTGATATTAGGGCATCCCCTTTAAACAATTTCACTTCCTGACCTCCTTCTCCTGAGGCAACCATATTAGGAGTTTTTATATATCTGCAGTGTGTTTTTTTATATGTAGCCCCCTAGATAACTCCTAGTGCTATTTTGAGTTTTAAGTTCATGTAAACTAACATCTTATTCTGCAACTTTTTTTCTGTAAACATTTTTGTAATTTGTCTTGGTAAAGAACTCACTATTTTTAAATATGAATTCATTATATAACTGTGCCACATCTATGATCGTTCTCTTATTGATGAACATTTATGCTATTTGCAGCTTCTGCTGTTCTATGTGGAGATGTGAATAGTAGTATTAATAGATGACTATGTTATTAATTTATTGTCTCTTCATTACCATTTGGAACTTCAAACCATTCATGTGTCTTTTAAAAATTGTTCTTCATAGAGAAACTTGTGATTGGCTCATGTAGTCAGCCTTCAGATTCCTGGGATAAGGATTATGATACCTTTGTTTTACCCCTATTGGAGGACAAACAACCGTGCTATATATTATTCAGGTTAGATTCTCAGAATGCCCAGGGATATGAATGGATATTCATTGCTTGGTCTCCAGATCATTCTCATGTAAGTAATTTTTTTGTTACTTGTTTAACATTAAATGCTAGAAAATTTTTTTCTGAAAGAGTCCTAGGCTAGGAGAAAGTTAAGAAGCAACAGTTATTTCCGATAGAAGGGAATGATCATGAAGAAAATTCTACTGTTGGTAGTGTAGAATCAGGAGTAAAATCAACAGTATTATTGATTTTAAATTTAAAAATCTTTGGCAATTATATGTAAATGACTATACTCTGAGAGTAATACTTCAAATAATTCTTTAACCTAATTGAACATTATGTTAAATATTTTTAATAGCTACCATTTAAATGATAGGCATACATGCAAGTATTTCTTTTAGGAAAGTTAGCGGATTGATTCAGACTACTGGATTTGACATGCAGTTTTGTGAAACTACCTCTGTTAGTTGGCAGTTACCTTTTGTAGTTTTTAGTAGTTGCTATTAGACTCTTTAATAATATGGTATATATTGTAGTTTTCATCTTTGTGTTTCCCATAGAATGGTATATGCTGCAGGTGTGCTATGAACATTGAATCTTAAACAACTTAATCAGTAATATCTGATCTAGATTTGCTTTGAGTAAAATGTCAGTATCCAGGTTACTTCATTTCAAGCGATGTTTTCTACTTTATATTCCAAAGTAGTATTTTAAGTAGGCTTTTTTTTTTTTTAATTCTTGATCTCATTGTATACTTTGAAAAGTGATTAATTTTTAAAAATTTAGTTTCCCAATTTTTTAAAAATATGACATAAAGTGAAATCTACCTTAATAGGTGAACTGTCATGATGGCTATTTGTACACATGTACTTAAGCCTGTTACAGTCCATGGACTTCAGCTTTATCATAGTTTATTTCTAATGTGCTTGAAGATTTTAATACGTTCAGAAAGTGCTGTCTTTTATAATGAATAGTTTTCATCGGTACATTTCTGAGTAAACTTTCACAACTTACTAGGTTCGTCAAAAAATGCTATATGCAGCAACAAGAGCAACTCTGAAAAAGGAGTTTGGAGGTGGCCATATTAAAGATGAAGTATTTGGAACAGTAAAGGTACAAAACTTAAACTTTTATGTGGATTCCACGTGTTGCAATTAAACCAGTTTAAGAACTTCTAGGTAATGTGTAATTGTTATGAAATTAGACTAATGAATCTGTAACAATAAGAGAAAATATTGTTATATTTCATACGATATGCAAGTTAACTAAAACATTGTATTTACCCTCTAAAATATGTTGAAATGTCCTTTGCTAATCTTCAGAAACTGCAATATGCCTTAGAGATCATCTAGTTCAACCCCTCATTTAGTTCACCCTTTTCACTTTAATGATAAGGGAAACAGGCTCACAAAAATGAGAGACTACTTGAAAGAGATGGTAATTTTTAGATATTTTGGATGTTTATACCCACATTGTAGAAGCAGTAACTATGCATATTATGTTAACCAGGAACATTGAGGCAGGTCAGTTGATTGATGATTAATTGGGATAGTTGATTAATACATTTAACTAATTAAATTATGATTAAGAATTTACTTACTTATATAATTTATATGGTAAATACATATATTTATACGTATACACACAAATTAAGAAAACAAATATTTTTTAACAGTTAAATTATCTAGTAGGTAGACCACAAGACTGTGTGGGAATACTTTTCTTATTCACCATTAATTGTGCCGTGGCCTGGTTTCTCAATTCTTTCTATTCCCAGTTTTCCAAGTCACAAAATATTGATGAAAGGTAGACCTCTTTGGAATATTTTACTCTTCTAAATAAGAACTACGGTCATTTTCTGTGAATAATTATACAGAAATTGTGGTGATTATTGAATAATTATGGGGCAGGCTTCCCCAGAAGTTTACTTATTATTGTCCTGTAGATTTAAACATGACCCAAGTGTATCATGTGACTGGCAGCAGCACCACCACACTCATACAAAAGATTTAGTAATTATGAAACTGTGGGAAATGAAGAGTAAATACTCCCTTCACCATTTTTTGAAACCTGTAATGAATAATAAAATTCTTGATACTATACTTCAATCAAAATATTTTCTATTAAGTTAATAATTTTGTTTTTCCTAAAGTAACTTCACTGAGGTTTTACTTTTAGAGAATAGCTAGTAACAGTCCATTTCTTTGTTTACAGGAAGATGTATCATTACATGGATATAAAAAATACTTGCTTTCACAGTCATCTCCTGCCCCATTGACTGCAGCTGAGGAAGAATTACGACAAATTAAAATTAATGAGGTAAACTACATTTTTGAAATGATTGCAAGATTTTAAGTGTTTGAAAAAATATTTTTAATTAATAGATTAATAGAGATTAAGTAAGGTAGCTTGCATTTATTCTGTATAATTTAGAGATAAGACTATGTGCTCGATGTGTTTTCAGGAAAAAATAATTAAAAGTAAACACTAAAATTCGTGCCAGTTTCATAAGTAGCTTTCGCCTATATTTGTAATGTATGTGACAGACTAGTAAGTGTTCCTGTTGGAAGTACAACTTTTTGTAACCTCGTACTTTGATTACTAAGTAAATGGGAAAAATGTACATTACCCATTTAGTGCAAAGAATTATATTTAATGAGGTTGCCCAAAGCAGGTTTGTTTAGTTACATTATTTCAGAGAATCATGGTAACTAAAGAGGAAAAAATATAAATGCTATAAGATATTTATTATTTCTAGAAGCTCTATAAATTCTGAGTGCTACTTGGATAGGCATGTGCATATGTATTTATGGGAGATGATTTTTTGAGTACTTGTTTAGCCCAGTTCTATTAGAGTCAATAAACCTCATCCATATTATAGTTTATCATATTTTTAATGTGTTCACTGCAGCTATTCTAATTACAAGTTAGAGTAACTACTATATTTCTACTGGGATTTTATAGGAAAGAACAAGTAACAGAAACCACTATTCACTAGTCTGAATAACGGAATAATAGAAATCTGTCTGGAAAGTGATTGAATATTACTTAATATTAACCTGATAGCAAGGATCTATCTTTATATTATTTTAACTCAAGTTATTTGAGTAAAGATTCTTGTGTGATTTTTTTTTTTTTTACAAGTTTGATAGTTTGTTTTATTCCTTGCAATCAGAACCCAGAGGATCGTATTGGGGTATGCATTTGCATATGTTCTATGATGTTTTCATTATCCAATATCATTTATGCTGTAGAATCTCCATTCATTTTTTTTAAAAGTAAAATTTCTATTTGACTTTTCTGTTGCAACACTGCAAATGAGACCCTATACTAGCTATCATTTAAGTATAAAAGTCGTGAAACATGCATCAAAAGCTTTCTTGAAGTACTCTTCTAGTATTTGTTCTTAGTAATGAAAAGCTCTAAGTCTGGAACTTCTGCAGTAGTATAATTTGTTGAGCTGTGTTGTGTCTTTGTATACTGTTCATACTCCTTTCAATTCAGTGCATGGTGTTTGTGTTGCATTTTATGTCTTCTAGAGCAAAGTAAAGTTTTACGCATATTGCATATATATCACACTGTTTATAAATTTTATCAAGTAAGTTTTGTAATTAAAGTATAATCTGAAGACACTTCAAAGAGTTTATATAGTTCTCTACAAATGTGCCAAACCGAACATATAAACAACCTCCCCGCCAAAGCCCCACTAACAGCGCATACCCACTCAAATGTTCACTCCCAGCATTTCATAAAGATATGTCATACACTCTGCATGTTGACAAGGTGCTAGCAGAACATGAACAAATGTGAAAAATTACTTGCTTTTTAAGTTCATGGTATTTTAAGGGTTAATTTTAGTTACATTAAAATGGGCAAGGGTGGAATGGCACTTGGTAGAGATTGGGTTTCTTGTCTTTGCTGTATGACACTGCTAAATGCTACAGCTTCATCAGTAAATTAAATCTATCATACTTAGGTACAAACAGACGTGGGTGTGGACACTAAGCATCAAACACTACAAGGAGTAGCATTTCCTATTTCTCGAGAAGCTTTCCAGGCTTTGGAAAAATTAAGTAACAGACAGCTCAACTATGTGCAATTGGTAAGAGACAGATGATGGTTATTATGAAATGGCTGCTCTTCCTGGTGGCTCTTGGCTCATAAAATAGGTTCGTTTTTAGTGGATTTAAAATTTGTTTTAAGTTTATTTTATTTTGAGAGAGAGAGAGAGAGAGAAAATATGAGTGGGGGAGGGGTAGAGAGTGAGGATCCCAATCAAGCTCCCCACTGTCAGTGCAGAGTCTGACGCAGGGCTCCCAACTCCCTAACCATGAGATCATGACCTGAGCCGAAATCAAGAGTCGGCTCATGACTGAGCCACCTAGGTGCCTCATGTTTCCTGATTTTTTTTTTATTCATTTTTTTTTTTAAACTACAAGACAATATATGTTCCTTGTGAAAAAGTCAAGCCTGTATAAATTTCCCCTTGTCTCTTAGGTTTTATTTGTTATAAATTTAAATTTTCTGTGTATCTGTTTTAATGAATGTATTTCTCATTGACAGGAAATAGACATAAAAAATGAAATTATAATTTTGGCCAGTACGACAAATACAGAACTAAAAGATTTGCCAAAGAGGATTCCCAAGGATTCAGCACGTTACCATTTCTTTCTGTATAAACATTCCCATGAAGGAGACTATTTGGAGTCCATAGGTATATAATATATTGTTTTGAACGTGTTACTTTAAGTTTGCTTATTGATAGCTTAGCACTGTATTCTTATTTCTTGCCCAGAGGACTTAGTTATAGTTTAATATTTGCTTTGAGTGATATATTGCTAATTGTATTTATTATTTTAACTCACAGTTTTTATTTATTCAATGCCTGGATACACATGCAGTATAAGAGAACGGATGCTGTATTCTAGCTGCAAGAGCCCTCTGTTAGAAATTGTAGAAAGACAATTACAAATGGATGTCATTAGAAAGGTAAAATTACCTACCTCTTTCTTTAAAATGTTCAGTTTATGTTAGATCTTTATTGTCTTCTCTGTGTAGTTCATGATGTATGGTGGTTTATAAATGAAAGTATTTTTTCTTGTTCTCCTCATAAATCCTTAGGATCTTCTCCATGTGCTTGGGGATGATCTGGCATTACTGCAGTCTCTCTAGATCTGTACTCTCTCATATGTAGCCATAAGCTACATGTGGCTATTTAAATTTAAGTATAAGTTAAAATGGAGTAAAATGTAAAATTCAGTTCCTTCATCATACTAGCCACATTTCAAGTGTTCATTAGCTACATGAGGCTGGTGGCTACTGTACTGGACAGCACAGAATTGAGCGGACATCTTCCATATTGCAGAAAGTTCTTTTGGACAGCGCTGCTAGGGCCACATACTTGTGATTGTCTCAAGACTTGCTATTAGTAAAGAACTATAGTCTCTAGTTACAACTGACTCTTGGGATGGTTGAGACTCTAGTTGTTGACAAAGGAGGGAACGGACATAAATATTTGAATTCGGGGAGCTAAGCTACCAGTTTTCTTAAATTTATTTTCTTAAATGTAGATGAGGCTTAGGGAAAGATGATGGTCTGCTCTTGAGTCCTTGAAGTCTTTAAAACACAAGTTCTTATAAACTACCAGTGTATTAGGTCCTGAACCCTTTAAGGTTTTTAAGTTCCTAAGATAAAGCAGGGACTGGCACACTGTTTTCTACAAGAAGACCACATAGTAAATATTCTAGGCTTCACCAGGTCACAAATGGTCTTTGTTACATATTCTTGTTTTATTATTTTGTGTTTCCAGCTGTTTAAAAATGTAAAACACACTCTTAATTTGGGCTAAATTTGGCCCTGTTCTAGAGTGATTTCAAGTGACCCAAGAATGAAGGGGCCGATGAGTCATGTTCCTGAATATGCATAGTGTACCAAAGCAGAACAACTTGAGAGTACAGTGGTGGCTTCTACTTTTATTTTTTTTTTAATTTAAAAAAAAATTTTTTTTTTTTTTAATGTTTATTTATTTTTGAGACAGAGACAGGGCATGAATGGGGGAGGGTCAGAGAGAGAGAGGGAGACACAGAATCTGAAACAGGCTCCAGGCTCTGAGTTGTCAGCACAGAGCCCAACACGGGGCTTGAACTCACAAACCGTGAGATCATGACCTGAGCTGAAGTCAGACGCTTAACCGACTGAGCCACCCAAGCGCCCCTGGCTTCTACTTTTAAATGTTAGTTAAGGGGCACCTGGGTGGCTCAGTTAAGCATCCAACTCTCAGTTTCGGCTCAGATCATGATCTCACAATTTCGTGAGTTTGAGCCCTGCATCAGGCTCTGCACTGATGGTGTGGAGACAGCTTGGGATTTTCTCTCTCCCCCTTTCTCTCTCTGTCCGTCCCTTGCTCATGCTGTCACTGTCTCTCTCAAAATAAATAAATAAACTTAAATAAATAAATAAATAAACATTAGTTAAGCAGGAGAAAGAAAGAGGGAAGCAAACAAAATGATTATAGCTGATTATGTATTCAGGCAACTCACAAATCCCCTCCCCCCCCCCCCCCCCCCCCCCAAAAAAGCAACAGTGAAACTATTACATATGGTTCTTGATACTGCTGGAATGGGTGTTACATATTTGTGAGCATTCACACCTGAAAACTGGCTCCTTGCTTGTATTAGGTTTTGAATGTTGTCTTCTTCATATGATATCACACTTTACTGATTCCATCTCTTACAGATCGAGATAGACAATGGGGATGAGTTGACGGCAGACTTCCTTTATGAAGAAGTACACCCAAAGCAGCATGCACATAAGCAAAGTTTTGCAAAACCCAAAGGTCCTGCAGGAAAAAGAGGAATTCGAAGACTTATTAGGGGTCCAGCTGAAAGTGAAGCCACTGCTGATTAAAATCATTATATTAAACATTAGAATACTAGTTTTTTTAAAGTCCAGCTTTTAGTACAGGAGAACTGAAATCATTCCACGTTGACACATAGTAGGGAAAAAAATGTACTTTTTGAAAAATAGCACTTTTCACTTCTGTGTGTTTTTAAAATTAAGGTTATAGAAGACTCATGATTTCTATTTTTGAGTTAAAGGTAGAAGAGGGTTTGTTATAGTGATGTTTAATTTGATTACACTGTTTTCACAGAGTAATAACGATTCCATGCTTTCACATAATTCTTAAAATTTTATACACTTGGGCCAACTCCAGAAAGTCTAATGTCTCAAAGTAAGATACACTCCTTACTACTCTTTAGTGAGACATCAAATTTTTTCTGTAAGGAAGAAAGACCTTAAAATATTCATACTACTTATGAATATGTTAAGGACCAGGTTAGATTATTTTCTAAACTGAGGATTTAGTGTGCCTGGGTAAAGGTGGAAAGTTGCTGACTCTGAGAAGCAACGCTTAACTCAGCCTGTGGGGTCACGTCTGCAACTTGCAGAAACACTGTTTCATGGCAGCAGTCTTTTCTATTTGACTTTTTTGGTTTTTAAATGGCATTAAAGTTTCAGAAGATCAGTTCACTCTGAAACCTTAAGGGTACCAGATATTTTCTATACTGCAGGATTTCTGATGACGTTGGAAGACCTATTTGAACAGCTTTAGTAAATTCTCTCTCTAATGCTTTACAAAATTTCCTTTTCAAAAGTAAGTCATTTCCTTATATAGTGTGAGGCCAAATATTTATGTTTAGATTGAATGTTAATATCCTTAAAAAAACAAAAGTCAACAATGTTGAAAGAGTTTTAAACATCAAGATTGATTTTTCTCCAGAACCACATATTTATAGGCAAATTGTGTTCTTTATTACTTTTAAGCATACTCAGATTTAATAAAATTGTTGGAAAGTCCTAGTACTTAACAGCCTAACACAAATTAAACACTTAAGAATCTGGTTTCAATTTATATCTTATTTCAAAACACATTTAACTGTTTTCAAAGCTTTGCATTTCAGCTACAACCTACAGAAATTTAGAAATTTTGAGCCTTTTGTTTTTTTTTTTTTTTTGATACTTGAAATAAGGAAGGAGTTAGATAGAACACTTCGTCATGTTAAATCTGATAAACCTGCTGCAAGAGCCATAACTGGGAGGAGTTTTCTAGATGAACGATGGGGATCCAGGATTTCGAATTTCTTGATCTAAACTTTATGCTGCGTAAAACATTAGAAATGCACATTTCATAGTATAAAATATGAAACACATTTTTATACCTTATTATCTAAGGTACTATATGCACCTTTCAAAAATTCCATGTGTGTTCAAGTAAAGCATATTAGAATAATTATGGGTTGACAGGATTTTTTTCTAGAGTTAAGAGTATTTGTGTGGGGTTTTGTTTGTTTACAGATAATCAGACTGTAATATTTAAACATGCAAAATAATTGGCAGTAATGTTGCACTTGTTTTCTAAAGATACACTTTAAGTTGTTTCATGGGTGCCCACGTAGACACACACATACACAAATTACTGCATTGAGAATCCTAGAGTTGTGTTGCAGGCCATAGCTGAAGCTGTATTTTCAATCAGAAAGAACATTAAGCCTGTAATGAAGGTATAAAATAATTTGGTAGTGAATGTTTTTTTGTACCATTCATGTGCAATTACAGTCTAAATTTTACACTACATGAAAGTAAATGGACATTCCAGAATATAGATGTGAGTATATAGTCTTTAATTATTATTAAACCAAGATTGCTGAAAATCAGTGATGCATTTGTTATAGAGTATAACTCAGTGTTTACAATATGTTTTAGGTGACATCATAACAATCAAAGGTGAATAAAATATTCCCAGTAAATTTATATAGCAGTAAAGAATTACATGCCTTCTGTGGACATTTTATAAGTGCATTTTATATTGCAATAAAATTTTTTTCTCTTTACATTGTATACTAAGTTGTTTTCTGTAACTTTTTTTCTTTAATGTTTGGACAATTCTGAATAATGCTATATCTAGTAACAAGTTAGAAAATTCAACCCATGTATTCATTTGTTAATTCACCTATCTAAATGGAGGGTTTTAAACATCTTGCAACCTAGGCAAGTTGTGTCAATAGAGTGCTTAATTTAGATTAGAACTTTCCCACTGCTGCAGCAATAATGAAAATGCCATGACTTAAACTGTTCGGACTGTGAAAGACCCCAGTACGATAGGGTGACCAACATGCTTGACACTAAGCTTGCCACCCATCCAACAAATACTGAATGCACTCCTGCGTGTGATTCACTATCAGATGGATCTTTTTATTAGGGCTAAATTACAAAAGTTGGAGAGTTGTCCTTAAAAGGGCTAGTTTTAGAAACCTTTAAATAGAGTTCAGTTCTTTAAGGCATTCCTACTCAGAACTATAATGTGCCTCAGATACATATTGTAGTTTGGTATATATCCTTTCATATACTTTGCATACACAGCCATAAATTATAAGGATGAGAGGTTCTCTTAAGTAATGATTCTGGGGCTTTATATCCAAAGATTTTGGTAAAATCAGTGGGCCCAGGAATTACATAGTTTTATAAATGAATCCTGTGTTGCCATGACTGGATACAGTTTGCCTTATGATAAAATTTTTTCTCTATTCAGTCAACAAATTCTTTAGTATTGTATACTGGTATATAGTGGTTATCAGTAGAGGTAACATCTCATTGAATAAAATCTAGTCCTTCCTGTTGCCCATTAGCTTCTTCATGACTTGAGAGCCCATGGTTCTCCAACTGGATCAGTCAGCTCCAGTTCATCAGCTGCTTGTTGTACCTCTCTAATGGACCAAGCTTGTTGCTGCCTCAGGAATGCTGAAGGTACTGTTCCCACGCTGGATCACCAATCCAGGATCTACATGTCTTCTTCCTTTATTTAACGCAGGTCTCTGCTCAAGTGTCCTCCCCTTAGAGAAGTCTTCCCTGACAACCCAATCTGATTGTACTCCCTGTCCCTCTCACCATAATCCTTTATTTTTCCTCTAGAGCGCTCAGGGATTTTATATCTATGCATATTGTTTGTCTCCTCCAGTAAAATAACAAAGTAATGGGGGAAAGGGGTGCAGCATCCTCAGCACCCAGAACAGTGTCTAAGACATAGTGGATACTTTATGTATTGAATGAATAAAAGAGATTTTACTTTCCTTGAAGAACAGTGGGGAGAGGAGCACATTCCAGCAATGACAGATACCTCACGGAGGCTCTGGCCTTCAGCGCTGCATTTCTGGCCAAAGCAAATGTCACTAGCACAGCCAGCCTCTTGTCCTCTGGACCGTGATTTCTACCACGAAAGACTCTAGTATTAACTCACTCCTGAGCAGCATCTTCCAATGGGAATCTTCTTTCAGCAGACTGCTCTGGAAAGGCCAAGACCAGCCTTTACTCAACTGCCAGTGCCTTTCCACCCATCAACATTTGCTAGAATTCAGCCAGGCCATAAGGCCGTATTGAAGTCTGGATGCTTAATGGGAAGAGGCAAGCTATGAATGTGATTTAAACTGTAATTTCCTAGTTTCCGATGACCAGGCTGTATGGACGGACCAACATGGGTCATGTGTTTGTGAACGTGTGTGTCTGTGTGTGTGATGCTGCCACTTAGTGGCTAAATGACTGAACTCAGTTATTGCTACCATACCACAAACCACTCCCAATATGTAGTGGTTTAAAACAGCAGCACTTTCCACAAGTCTACAGTTGGTTAACCTCTCATATTCTCATATATCTGTGGTCACCTGACAGGTTGGCTGGTCAAGGATGACATTATCTGAGGTGACTTGTCCCTGCTCTGCATGGTCTCTCAGCCCAGGATTGGTCTCATGGCAGTGGCAGTATTCCAGGAGACTAATACCCAAGGACTCTTGAGGCCCAGGTTAGGAACTGCAATATCACTTTTGGTGCATTCTATTGTTTAAAGCTAGTTACAAGGCCATCTTAGATCTAAAGGCTTGGGAAACAGACTGTGCTTCCTGATGAGAAAAGTTACACAACTATATTGCAAAGGGCATGGATGTAGGGAAGAGTGGACAATGGCAATTTAATATGATGACCGCTAGGAACAAGTTACTTAAACTTTGGGGTCATCAATTTCCTCAATAAGGAAAAGATAGAACGTGTCTTATAGGATTATTAAATGAGAACATGCTCATAATACAGTGCTCGGCACAGCAGTTAGCTCTCAATGATAGAGAAGATGATGTTTATATGATGACATAGGATGTGGTAGTAAAGGTTGCACGTTGCTGTCAGATGCCTGAGTTAAAATCCCAGCCCTGAAATTTCTTAGTTGCATAACCTTGGGCAAGTCACTTCACTTCAATTTCCTCATTGGTAAAATATGGGTAAAAATACCAAATTCCTAGGCTTGTTATGAGGATTAAATAAGTTAATAGAGGGGAAGCACTTTGAGCAGTGTTCGTAATCGTTTAATAAAACCAGTGCAACATACAACTTTTTAAAAATTAACAAGCTTATAAATTAACATACATAACATTATTATTATTATTATTAACGTTTATTTATTTTTGAGACAGAGAGAGACAGCATGAACGGGGGAGGGGCAGAGAGAGAGAGCGAGACACAGAATCGGAAGTAGGCTCCAGGTTCTGAGCCATCAGCCCACAGCCCGACGCGGGGCTCGAACTCACAAACTGCAAGATCATGACCTGAGCCGAAGTCGGAGGCTCAACCGACTGAGCCACCCAGGTGCCCCAGTCACTGATTTTTGTATATTGAACCAATCTTGCATTCCCGGGATAAATTTTACTTGGTTTTCGTGTGTAATCCTTTTTATATATTGCTGGATTCAGTTTGCTAGAATTTGGGGGTGGATTTTTGTGTCTACTTTGGGCACTGCTTTTGCTGCATCCCATTAAGTTTTGTTTGTTTTTCATTCATCTCAAAGCATTTTATAATTTGCCTGTGATTTCTTTTTGAATCATCATATATTTAAGAATGTGTTGTTTAATTTATATATGTTAGTGAATTCCCCAAATTTCCTTCTGTTAGTTTTTAAAAATTTTTAAACTTTATTTACTTATTTTGAGAAAGAGACAGAGAGAACAGGAGAGGGGCAGAGAGAGAGGGAGAGAGAGAATCCTGAGCAGACTTTGCTCTGACAGCGCAGAACCCGATGTGGGGCTCAAACTCACAAACCATGAGATCATGACCTGAGTTGAAACTAAGAGTAGATGCTTAACCGACTGAGCCACCCAGGCACCCCCAGTTTATTATTTTCTAATTAATTCTCCTGTGGCTAGAGTACTAGCTTTGTATGATTTCAATCCTTTGAAATTTATTGAGATTTGTCCTATTTGTTGGAACTGGTAAATGCTACTTTCTTCAGTAAATGGGTCTTTGCAAATGTGACTAAGCTAAGGATTTGAGATCAGGAAATTATCCTGAATTATCTGGTGGGCCCTAAATATAATAGCATGTATCTTTATAAGAGAGAGGCGGAAAAAAATTGACTACAAAATTAATGTTAAGGTAAAGGTAAATGTTAAAGGTAATGTTAAGATGGAGGCAGAGATTGAAGTGATGTGGCCACCAGCTAAAAATGCTGGCAACCAACATTGATGCTAGAGCAAGAAATGGATTCTCTAGAGATTTTGGAGAGGGGTTACAGCCATGTCCATGCCTTGGTTTTGGTCAATAGTACTGATTTTAGACTTCTAACCTCTAAAATTTTAGGGGAATTAATTTCTATTATTTTAAGTTATCAAGATTGTGTCAATTTGTTACGTCAGCCACTGGAAACTAATACCTTTTTTATGGACTAACATATGGTCTTAGAGAATTACTCATGAGCTTAGAAGAATGTGTATTCTGCTATTGTTGGGTGGAGTAGTCTATAGATTCTGTTAAGTCTATTTGATTTATAGTGCTGTTCAAGTGTTCTACTTCCTTGTCATCTTCCACCTAATCCATCAAGATTGGTGGTAAAGTCTTCAACAATTGTTGAATTGTCTATTTTCTTTCTCAGTTATGTCTGTTTTTGCTTCATGTTTTTTAAACCTCTGTTGTTAGATGCATATCTGTTTATAATTTTTATATTTTCTTGATAGGTTGACTCTTTCAGCATTATAAAAAGAGGTCCTTTGTTTATAGTAAGAATTTTGGCCTCAAAATCTATATTGTCTGGTATTCATATACCTACTGCAACTCTCTTTTAGTTACCATTTACATGGTATATCTTTTTCAGTCCATTTACTTTCAACCTATTCACATCTTTAAATATAAAGTGAGTCTTTTTTAGAAAGAATGCAGTTGGATCATGTAATTTTATCCATTTTCCAATGTCTCCATTTAGTTGGAGTGTTTAATCCATTTGCATTTAATGTAATTATTGAGAAGGTAGGAATTACATCTGTTATTTTGCTATTTATTTTTCTATATGTTGTCATTTTTGCTACTCATTTCCTCTATGACTGCCAATAGATACATTCTCATGTACTATTTAAATTTCCTTATCATTACTTTTTAAGTTTTATGTATTTTTTTGAGAGAGAGAGAGAGAGAACAAGCCGGGAAGGGGCAGAGAGCAGGGAGAGAGAAAAATCCCAAGCAGGTTCTGCATTGTCATTTCAGGGCCCTATGCAAGGCTCAACCTCATGAACCCATGAGATCACGATCTGAGCCGAAATCAAGAGTCAGATGCTTAACCGGATGAGCCACCCAGGTGACCCTCCTTATCATTTCTTTTACCATATTTTAAAAGTTATTTTCTTAATGGTGCCCTGGGAATTACAATTCACATCTTAACTTATAAAAATCTACTTTGGAGTAATACTAACTTAATTTCAATAGTTTCTGTATAGGTCTCTGCCCTGCCCCCTTCTTTGTGCCATTATTGTCATACAAATGATATCCTTACATATGGGATGTCCACCAACACAGATTTTTAATTATAGCTCTATGCACTTGTCTTTTAGAGAAAAAGAGCCACAAACAAAATATATTTATAATGTCTTTTATATTTACCTATGTAGTTGCCTTTACTAGAAATTTTTTATTTCTTCCTATGGATTTGAGTTACTCTTTAGTGTTCTTTCATTTCAGCTGGAAGAACTCTTATCTTTTTCTCATAGGGCAAATTTTCTAGTCACAAATTCTCTCAACTTTTGTTTTTCTGTGACTGTCATATTTTCTCCTTATCTGAAGGATAGTTTTGTTGGATTTATTGGTTGACATTCTTTTTCTTTCAGCAGTTTGAATATATATATATATATATATATATATATATATATATATATATATATATTTTTTTTTTTTTTTTTCCAGTTTGGATATATCCTCCCACTGCCTTCTAACCTCCATGGTTTCTGATTTTAAAAAATCAGCTATTGGGGCGCCTGGGTGGCGCAGTCGGTTGGGCGTCTGACTTCAGCCAGGTCACGATCTCTCGGTCCGTGAGTTCGAGCCCCGCGTCAGGCTCTGGGCTGATGGCTCAGAGCCTGGAGCCTGTTTCCGATTCTGTGTCTCCCTCTCTCTCTGCCCCTCCCCCGTTCATGCTCTGTCTCTCTCTGTCCCAAAAATAAATAAACGTTGAAAAAAAAAAATTAAAAAATCAGCTATTAACCAGCGCACCAGCTGCATGTAAAGCACCCCTCCAGGACAGACTGGCACTCTGGAGTGGTCAGAGGGAGAGCATAAAGATAGCGCCTGTCCTCTGGGGTCTCTGGAAAGGATTAGTCAACCCCTAGATCCCTTTTTAATTAGAAGCCTGCCCCTCAGGCTGCAGCTCTGATGATTAGCTGAAAGGTCTCTTTCACAGAAAGACCTAGCTGCTGGGTTTGTTGCCTCCTGCTGTGCCTCAGTGGTGTTGAACTGCTGTTTAAGAACTCTTTCTCTTTTGCTTACAGTCCTGTGGGACCCATGAGCGTAAGTCCTACTGGCCACCAGAACCAGGTGATGTACAGGTGTTCCCTGGTAGCAGCCACAAAGATTGGGGCACCAGACAGACATTGAGTTCCAAATCTTGGGTGACACCACTTATTACAATAGCATGGGACTGGAAACGCAAGCTCCCCTGGCCTCCAGAGCCACACAGTCAAGAGGTATATCCTGGGCAGCAGCCACAAAGATCGAGGCACCACACACATGTAAAAACTCCCTTCTGGGGATCCTGGTGCTCTGGAATACAGAAAAGGGAGAGCATAAAGATGGTGCCCACCAATCTCTGTCCCTGAGGAATGTTCCAGCTGGCTCCCAGATGTATTAAATTAGACACTTGCCCCTCAGGCCAGAGCTTTAATACAAGCAGGTAAGCCTCCTTCACTCTAAGTCTGGGTGTAATTGGCTGCCTCTGAGCTGGGCCCTGGGGTAGGGGAGACTAAGTGCAGAGGCCTATGAAAGCTATCTCCCTGGTCACTATAATCTATGAGTCTCGGGACACAAGTCCTTTTTGTTTTCAGAGTTAGATGTTTTGGGGGTTCATAAAGATGCAAGTTGAGATGCCTCGTGGTGGTTCAAACCCTTTGCTCCTTGGGGAGAAGTGGTGGGCTTTAAGCTTTCTCCCCATTGTGGGTCTCTGTGCTGGAGGTGGGGATTATGGTAAATTGTATCCCTACCTCTTCCACCTGTTTTGATGTGTCTTTCTTATCTGCCTGATGTACAGTCATCATTCAGAGGGGATTTTTTAAAGAGGAAATTGTTCCATTTGTAGCTATAGACTCAGTGTGTCTGTGGGAGGGTCCTATGTTGCCATCTTGCATCTGATTTTCTTGTCTAGTACCCTGGTTTTGCAGTTGGCACCCAAGGGATGCCTTTGACTGCCTATCTCTTTTGGCCATGGGGGCTTGCATTCCTGGGTCCAGTGGGACTGGCAATGGGAACGATGGTTCTTAGCAGGTTGCCACTCTCAGGGCACTGCACAGAAAGCAGATTGAAGTGCACCCCCTAGTGTTTCTGTGAAGGAGGCCTCGGCATTTCCTGGAGCTTTAACCTAAGGATCAAGATTTAGGTTTATCACACACCTAGTGAACTATGAAGCTGCTTTCAAGGAGCATAGGCTGTGAACACCATCTTGATGCTCTCCTTCTGCTTTGCTCCAGCTCACAAGTATCTCCGGGAAAAGAACTTATTTGCTCATATGAACCCCTATTTTTGCGACTGCTACCCAGAGGATACTGCCAGATTGCCTGACCAGTGGAACTTAACACTTGTAGTCCCACAACACTATATATATATTTGCAAACTTTTTAAAGCTGCTGCCTGAGGGCCTGGCTTCTAAATAGTCTGAATCTACTTGCTGAGATGCTCCCCTTAGGGACACTCACAGGTCTTGGTACATCCTCAGCTAATGGGAGCTATTAAAAATGTAATAGGCTGCTTAAGTAGAACAAAGGTTTGAGAGATGACAAAGAGTTAGCTGGCTCATGACCAGTTAGCTGGTCAGAGTTAGCTGAATGACAAGGCTTCTACACAAGGCTACTCCTTCAAGAGTGGGAGAGATGGTTGTTTCATCTACTGTAAGAAATCAACAGAGTTGAGCAAAATGAAGAAACAGATGAATATGTTCCAAATAAAAGAACAACATAAAATCTGAAAAAAAAAAAAAAAAACCTTAATGAAATAGAGATAATTAATTTGCCTCACAGAGTTCAAAGTAATGGTCATGAAGATACTCACCAAACTGGGGAGGAGGATGGATGTACACGGTGAAAATTTCAAAAAAGAGATGGAAAATATAAGAAAGCACCAAACAGAAGTCACAGAGCTGAAGAATACAATTACTAAACTGAAAAATACACTAGAAGGGTTCAAAAGTAGAATATATTAAGCAGAAGAAGGCAGTGGAACTCACCCAATCAGGGCAGAAAAAAAATAAATAAATAAAAAGTGAAGATAATGTAAGGGACTTAGAGGACAACATCAAACAGATTATAATTTGCATTATAGGAGTCCTAGAAGGAGAAGAGAGAGAGAAGGGGGCAGAAATGTTGTTTGAAGAACTAATGGCCAAAACTTCTCTAACCTAGGAAAGGAAACGAACATCCAAATTCAGGAAGCCCAGAAAATTCTAAATAAGGGGAATCCAAAGATACCTATACCAAGACACCTTGTAATTAAAATGGCAAAAATTAAAGACAAAGAGAGAACATCAAAAGCAACACGAGAAAAACAACTTGTTACATGCAAAGGAATGCCTATAAGACTATAAGCAGGCTTTTCAGTAGAAACTTTGCAGGCCAGAAGAGAGTGACACAATATATTCAAAGAGCTGGATGAAAATACAATTTCAACCAAGAATACTCTACCTGGCAAAGTTTTCATTCAGAACTGAAGGGGAGATAGAGTTTTTCTTTATCTCCTTGGGGAGCATAAGCTAAAGGAGTTCATCACCACTAAACCAAACTCACAAGGAATATTAAAGGAACTTTAAGCTGAAAAGAAAGGACACTAGTAACAAGAAAACATGAAAAATAAATCTTACTGGGAAGGTGAAATACATTGTAAAGGTAGTGGATTAGTCACTTATAAACCTAGTATCAAGTTTAAAAGACAAAGGTAATAAAAATAACTATGATTGCAAGGGATACACAAGATAAAAAGATGTAAAATGTGACATCAAAACCAGAAAACATTGGAGGAGAGGGAGACCACAAATGCTAAGCTTTAGAATAGGATCAAACTTAGGTTTTTATCGATTTAAAATAGACTGTCATAGATACAAATTGTTATATGTAAGCCTTGTCACCACAAAGCAAAAATCTATAGTAAATACACAAAAGATAAAGAGAAAGGAATATAAGTATACCACTAAAGACAGTCATCAAACCACAAAAGAAAAAAAAGAGCAAGGGAAGAAGAAAGGAACAGAGAAGAACTACAAAAACATAAACAATTAACAAAATGGCAATAAGTACATACTTATCAGTAATTAAATGTAAATGGACTAAATAATCATAAGACACAGAGTGGCTGAATAGATACAAAACAAAAACAAAAACAAACAAGAGCCATCTATATTCTGCCTATAAGAGACTCACTTTAGATATAAGGATGCAATGGTGAAGTAGAAAATTTGAACAGATTACTAGTAAGGAGGTTGAATTAATAATCAAAAACCTTCCAACAAATAAAAGTTCAGGACCAGATGGTTTCATTAATGAGTTGAAAAAAGAATTAATACAAATCCTTCTCATACTCTTCCAAAAAAATAGGAGGGAACGCTTCTAAGCTTACTTTATAATGTCAGCATTACTCTGACACCAAAACCAGACAAAGATGCCACAGGAAAAGAACATTACAGGCTGGTACCCCTGATGAACAAGATGCAAAAATCCTTAACAAATATTAGCAAACTGAATTCAATAATGTATCAAAATGATCATACACTGATAAAGTAGGAGTTATTCCGGGCCTGCAAAGATGGTTCAACATCTGCTAATCAGTGAATGTGATATGCCACATTAACAAAAATAGGAATAAAAATCATATGGTCTTCTCAGTGGATGCAGAAAAAGCATTTGACAAAGTTCAACATCCACTTATGATGAAAACTCTCAACAAAGTGGGTATAGGAGAAATGTACCTCAATATAATAGAAGCCATGTATGACAGGCCCACAGCTTTTACTCCATGGTGAAAAGATGAAAGCCTTTTTTCTAAGATCAGAAAAAAGAGAAAGATGACCACTCTTGCCACTTTTATTCAAGTATTGGAAGTCCTAGCCAGAGCAATTAGAAAAGGAAAAGAAATAAAAGACATCCAAAAGAAAGAAGTAAAACTGTCACTATTTGCAGATGACGTAGTACATATAAAAAAACCCCTAAAGACTCCCAACAAAAAACTGTGAGAACCAATTAAGTGAAAAAAGTAAGTTGCAGGATATAAATAAGCAATTAACAAAATGGCAATAAGTACATACTTATCAGGTATTAATTTAAATGTAAATGCACTAAATTCTCTAATCAAATCAATCAAATCGAATCAGACACAAATCTCTTGTGTTTCTATACAGTGATATAAACTCTTAGAGAATAAAGAAAACAATTGTATAAATTGTATCAAAAAAAAAAAAAATACCCAGGAATAAATTTAACCAAGGATGGGAAAACCTATATATTGAAAACTACAAGACAATAGTGAAAGAAAAGTGAAAAAAAAAAAACACAAAAAATGGAAAGCTATATCATGCTCATGATTAGAAGAATCAATATTGTTATAATGTCCATACTACCCGAAGCAACCTACAGGTTTAATGCAATCACTATCAAAATTATGATGGCATTTTTCAAAGAAATAGTACAAATAATCCTAAAATTTGTATGGAACCAAAAAAAAAAAAAAACAAAAAACAAAAAACAAAAAAACAAACACACACACACAAAAAAACAAATAGCCAAAGCCATTTTGAGAAAAGAACAAAGCTGGAGGCATCATGCTCCCTAATTTCAAAGTACATTACAAAGCTATGGTAATCAAAACAGTATGGTATTGGCATAAAATAAACATATAGATCACTAGAACAGAATAGAGAGCCCAGAAATCAACCCATGCATATGTGGTCAATTAATTTATGATATGGGAGCCAAGGAATGTACAATGAGAGAAAGAAAGTCTCTTCAATAAATGGTGTTGGGAAAACTGTACAGCTATATGCAAGAATAAAACTAAACTACTACCTTACACCATATATAAAAATTAACTCAAAATAAAGACTTGAAAATAAGACCAGAGGGTGTGTAGGTGGCTCAGTCAGTTGAGTGTCTGACTCTTGATTTTGGCTGAGGCCATGAGCTCATGGTTCATGTGATCGAGCCCCATGTGAAGCTCTGCACTCTGTAGCACAGAGCCTGCTTGGCATTCCTTCTCTCCTACTCTTTCTGTACCTCCCATGCTTAGGCTCTCTCTCTCAAAATAAATAAACTTAAAAAAAAAGAAAAGAAAGAAAAGGAATAAGACCTGAAACTGTAGGACTCCTAGAAGAAAACATAGGTGGTAAGTTCCCTAACTTAGGTCTTGGTGATGATATTTTGAATCTGACACACACACACAAAAAGCAACAGAGCAAAACCAAACTATGAAACCTACATAATGCCAAAAAGCTTTTGTACAGGAAAGAAGTCATCCACAAAAAGAAAAGGCACCCTACTAATTGGGAGAAAATACTTGCAAATCATATTTATGGTAAGGGGTTAATATCCGAAATGTATAAAGAACTCATATAACTCAATAGAAAAAAAATCCAATTAAAAAATGGGTAGAAGATATGAATAGACACTAATGGTTAAAGACAATGTGATAAATACACACAGACACACAGAAACACACACACACTGAAATATTCAGCCATAAAAAAGAATGAAATCTTGCCATTTGCAGCAACATGGTTGGATCTAGAGAGTAGAATCCTAAGCTAAATAAATCAGAGAAAGACAAATACCATATGATTCCACTCACAGGGTGGATTTTAAGAAATAAAACATTGGGGGCACCTGGGTGGCCCAGTTGGTTAAGCATCCAACTTTGGCTCAGGTCATGATCTCATGGTTTGTGGGTTTGAGCCCCACATTGGGCTCTGTGCTGACAGCTCAGAGCCTGGACCCTGCTTCCAATTCTGTGTCTCCTTCCCTCTCTGCCTCTTCCCTGTTTGCACTCTGTCTCTCTCTCAAAAATAAACATTAAAAAAAAAAAAAAAAGAAAGCAGTGAACAAAGGGGCAAAAAGAGATAAACCAAAGAACAGTTTCTCTCTCTCTCTTTTTTTAAATGTATTTATTTATCTTGAGAGAGACAGACACAGCACGAGTGGAGAAAGGACAGAGCAAGAGAGAGACAGAATCCCAAGCAGGCTCCACACTGTCAGCACGGAGCCCAATGCAGGGCTTGAACTCACAAAACCGTGAGATTATGACCTGAGTTGAAACCAAGAGTCTGATACCCCCCCAAAAAAATTCTTTATAGAGAACAAACATGCAGTTACCAGAAGGGAGGTGGGTGGGAGGATGGGTGCACTAGGTGAAGGGGATTAAGAAGATACTTATCTTGATGAGCACTGAGTTGTATATGGAAGTTTTGAATCACTGTGTTGTAATTCTGTAACACTGTATGTCACCTACACTGGACTTAAATGTTAAAAAAAAAAAATTTTTTTTTTTAACATTTATTTATTATTGAGAGACAGAGAGACACAGAGCGTGAGCAGGGGAGGGGCAGAGAGAGGGGGAAACACAGAATCCGAAGCAGGCTCCAGGCTCTGAGCTGTCAGCACAGAGCCCGACACGGGGCTTGAACTCACCAACTGCAAGATCATGACCTGAGCCGAAGTCCGTTGCGCAACCAACTGAGCCACCCAGGTGCCCCAATTAAATATTTTTAAAGGGCAGAAGATATGAATAGACATTTGTCCAGAAAAGACATACAGATTGCCAACAGGTACATGAAAAAATGCTGAGCATCATTAATCATCAGAGAAATGCAAATCAAAACCATAACTAAATATCACCTCAACCAGTAAGGATGGCTAGTATAAAAAAGGCAAGATATAATAAGTGTTGAAGATGTGGAGAAAAAGGAACCCTCATGCACTGTTGGTGAGAATATAAATTGGTGGAACTATAGAAAACAGGATGGAGATACATCAAAAAATTAAAATTAGAACTACCATATAATCCAGCAGTTCCATTTCTGGGTATTTATCTGACGAAAACAAAAATACTAACTAAAAAAAAATGCACCCCCATTTGTTCACTGCAGCATTATTTACAATAGCCAAAATATGGAAAAAACTTAAGTGATCATCAATGGATGAATAGATAAATAAGCAGTGGTATATACAGACAATGGAATATTATTCAGCCATAAAAAAGTGAAATCTTTTTATTTGCAACAACATATATGGACTTTGAGGTCATTATGCTAAGTGAAATATATAGAGAGAGTCAAATACTGTATAATCTCTCTTATATGTGGATTCTAAAAAAAGAAACAAACAGAAATACCTCAACAAGCTCATAGATACAGAGAACAGATCTGTGATTTCTAGAAGTGGGACAGATGGTGGGAGAAATGGGTAAGGGGAATCCAAAGGTAAAAAGAAAAAAGTAAAATTAAAAACAATTAAAAAAAAAACCCAAGTAAACAAAACTGATAACATCAAATCCATGCACAAAAAGTCCTTAATTTTATTTTATATTCTTTCTAATAAGTTTTATTAGCTGGCTTCCTAACTCATAAGAAATCTATATCTATTAATCTTATTGAGGATTCTTTATACCTACTGAGTCACTTTGTTTTTGCTGCTTTCAAGATTCTCTGACCTTAATTATGACCAGTCTAGGTGCGACTCTCTTTAGGTTTATCCTCTTTATCTTTTTAAGTTTAACAACTTGCAGTTGTTAATTTCTTGGATGCATAGATTAATTTTCATCAAATTTGGAAAAATTTTGTCCATCATTTCTTCAAATATTCTTTCTTTCTAGCACTTTCTCACCTCTCCTTTTAGGACTCCCATTACATGTATGTTGGTAAACTTCAGGGCGTCCCATAGGTTTCTAAAGATCGGCTCATTTTTCCTTATTTTTTCTTTCCCTCATTTGATTTATCTTCATATTTATTGATTTCTTTTGGCCTGCTCAAATATGCTGGTAAGGCATTCTAGTGAATTTTTACTTTAGTTATTGTACTTTCCAACATCAGGATTTTTATTTGGTTCCTTTTTATAATTTTTATCTTTTTATTGATATTTGGTATATGGCAAAACATTCTTATACTTTTCTTTGGTTCTTCAGACATGATTTCCTTTAGCTCTTTGAACATATTTAAAATAGCTGATAAAGTCCTTCTCCAGTAGGTCTAACATCCAGGCTTCCTCAGGTAGTTTCTATTGACTTTTTTTTTTTTTTTATATTGGGTATAGGTCATACTTTGTTTTTACTTTGTATGTATGGTATGTCTTTGTTGAAAACTGGGCATTTTAAATAGTGGCAACTCTGGAAATCACTCCGTCCCCTCCCCAAGACTTATTGTTGCTAATTGTTTTAGTTGTTTAATGACTTTGATAAACAAATCGTGTAAAGTGTGTATTCTTCGTAATGTGTGGCCACCAAAGTCTCTGTTCAGCTTAGTCATCACTATTGAATAGACCGAGATTTCCTTAAACATCTGCAGCCAATAAATCTCCCAATAAAAGAGTCTTGGCTAGGGCTCTGAGTGCATATAGAGACCCACCTTCCACACTAAACTAGGTAATTGAGACTCTGCCTTAATCCTCACTTCTTGCTTGTACAGAGCCACAAGGTCAGCCAGAGTTGAGAGCTTAGGGATTTCTCAGGTCTTTTTCATTTCGAGCATGTGCATGGCCTTGCACATATGCGTGGTTTTCTTGGTTCCCAGGAATATGTTAGAGATTTTAAAAGCCATAATGAATATCTTATTTGTCAGATTTTTCTTTTGAACTTTTTAGTTAACCTATTGTTTGTCCTGTTATTCATCACTTCAGCCAGCTGTGATTAAATCATTAGCCAGCAAATGTTTTTGACAAATGACTCCACAGGGAGGTTTTTAGCACTAGGTGGGTGAGCTTTAGTCAGGTCAAATAAAGATAAGACCTAGGACGTCTTTGGAACCACCTGAGTGGTAAAACAACTACAATTCTTTCAGAAGGAAGCTTTGAAAGAGCTCCAGGTCTGTTCTGCACTCTCTGGTACCAAGAATGTGGGCTGCTTTTTCTTCAAGGCTGCAAGCTGGACATAAGGGGTAGTATTAGGACAAATTAAAATGCCACAAAACTTGTCATTCCTATTGGGATTCAGCCCTTTTTCTTGAGGAAATGTCCCTTGGGTTATTGTGAAGTTTCTAGTTCTAAAAAAGTCAGTTCTGACAATTTTTGCCATTGTATTCATTGTTTTTATGGAGAGGCAAATTTTTGGAGTTCCTTTGTCATTTTCGAGCCCTGAGTATTTAATGGCACATGTTTTTACTGATCTTTCTCTGTCAAAAAAGAAAAACAATCTTGGTATGGCAGGGTTTCCTAATACGTTAAACGGAGTAAGCTGTAACAAGTTTTTTCTAATAACATGAATTTATTTAAGAATATTTGACCAGGGGCGCCTGGGTGGCGCAGTCGGTTAAGCGTCCGACTTCAGCCAGGTCACGATCTCGCGGTCCGTGAGTTCGAGCCCCGCGTCAGGCTCTGGGCTGATGGCTCGGAGCCTGGAGCCTGTTTCCGATTCTGTGTCTCCCTCTCTCTCTGCCCCTCCCCCGTTCATGCTCTCTCTCTGTCCCAAAAATAAATAAAAACGTTGAAAAAAAAAAATTAAAAAAAAAAAAAAAAAAAGAATATTTGACCAAAGAATACCATTAATGGAAGCGTTGTTGGCTTTTTTTAAACTATTGGTCAACACTAACCTATAATAGTCAAATTGTGTTATCACTATAAAGAAAAGTGTTAGTCTTCTTCTAAAATATGTTATGGAAATATTCCTCACTTTCTAGGAAAAGTTCTGTCATTATTTAGCCATTTTACAAAGGGGAGGAGGAACTAAGTATGCAGTCTCTTGCTTAACTTTTAAGTTCTTTCTTTCCTAGCTTTATTGAGATATAATTGACATATAACATCGTGTAAGTTTAAGGTATGCAATATGGTGATTTAATGCACTTGTATATTGCCAGATAATCACCACCATAGTGTTAACTATACATTTGAAAAGTTTTTATTTAAATTCCAGTTAGTTAACATACAATGCAATATTAGTTTCAGGTGTACAACTTAGTGATTCAACACTTACATACAACACCCAGTGCTCATCACAAGTGTACTCCTTAATCCCCATCATATATTTAACCCATCTCCCCACACACCTTCCCTCTGGTAACCATCAGTTTGTTCTCTATAGTTAAGAGTCTGTTTCTTAGTTTGCCTCTCTCTCTCCTTTCCCCCATGTTTGTTTTATTTTCCCCATTTGTTTTTTCTTAAATTCTACACATAAGTGAAATCATACAGTATTTGTCTTTCTCTGACTTACTTTGCTTAATATAATACTCTCTAGCTCTATCCATGACATTGCACGTGGCAAGATTTCATTCATTTTTATGGTTGAGTAATATTCTGTTGTATACATACCACATTTTCTTTATCTGTTCATCAGTCGATGGACATTAGGGCTGTTTCCATGATTTGGCTATTGTAAGTATTGCTGCTATAAATGTTGAGGTGCATGTATCCCTTTGAATTAGTATTTTTGGGTAAATTCTCTGGATAAATACCTAGTAGTGCAATTGCTGGAGCTAGTAGCTCCTTTTTAATTCTAAAAAGAGGTCGAGACACCATCTGGCTATTAGAATGGCTGTAGTAGGAGAAAGGGTCACTCAAAGTCTAAGGTTTGAATTTTAGAATTGCAGATCAGCCTGACATGATCAATTGTGAAAATTTAATTCATGCTACCTACACTTTTGAAAGACTTAGGTATAAACCAGGACGTGAATTTACTAATCATACAGAGACGCTGAGGGGCACCTGGGTGGCTCAGTCAGTTAAGCATCCGACTTCGACTCGTGGTTCATGAGTTCAAGCACCACATTGGGCTCTGTGCTGACAGCTCAGTCAGGAGCCTGCTTCAGATTCTCTCTCTCTGTCTCTCTCTCTCTGTGCCCCTCACCCACTCATGCTCTGTCTCTTTCTCAAAAATAAAATAAACATTAAAAAAACACTCTGAAACAGAAACTGATACATAGGTTGCCATAGTCTTTGTCACTGTGCATTGTCTTCTAAAAGGCAAATCCGGGCAATAAGTCAAAATGAAAAGGCTGCCAGATAAGTATGGGGTTAATGCAAGCAACCAGAGTTAGATAACCTTAACAGCTATCTTCAACAAACTACCCTGATGCATAAATAAATAGCCTAGTAGAGGAAAATACCTGACAGAATCTAAAAGATAATAATCCTTGCCCCGGGATAGTAGTAGAAATTTGATGACAAAGTCTTATTCTTAGGTCATTGCTAACCCAAGGGCATCTGATAACAGAGCTAAACACCAAATAAAACTTGATTCAATTTTTATTTTTTTATTTTCTTTTTTCTAAGTTATAGCAATGGTTGTCATTTCTGAGACCATACATTGGTAGGTTTCATTTTGTTTGTTTGTTTTTTGAGCTTGGGTGTTGTTAAATCTTTTAATCCAAGGTAATCTCTTTATCACACACATAGTTTTAATGTTTCCTTTATACTTCTCACTATCTGATCCTGTTTTATTTACTTGTATCATCTCAGTGTCTCATCTCCATCAAATAGGGATTTTCTCCTGAGAACAAGCTCCTAGAAAACAAGGACTTAGTAATGTTCATTATTAATGGTTCATTGCTATTATAAATGTCTGGACCATTGAAAACAATCAGAAGATCTGTGGAATCAAGTTGATTATCTGTTAATTATTGTTTTAGATGAGAGTATCTCATGAGATGATTTTTTCCCCTAATTTCATCAGAGGAATGAAATCTTAGCATTAATTTTGGAGATTCATTGCTATTGTCTCCATATTGACTATTTTTGAGATTCGGATTTGAATGATTAAAAAAAAGAATTTGATTAAAAAGCCATTCCTATTTATGTCCACTCTTATAGCACAAACTATAAAAGAGTATGAGGAGAGGTGGGTCAAAGAATACAAACTTTCAATTATAAAATGGCTGAGTTATTGGATCTAATGCACAGGTTGATGAGCATAGTTAATAATACTGTGTTGTATGCTGAAATTTGCTAACAGAGTGGATCTTAAATGTGCTCACCACAACAACAAATCAAAAAAGGTAGTGATGTGAGGTGATGGCTGTGCTAATTAGCTTGATTGTTGTAATCAGGTCACAGTGTATATGTAAATCAAACCACACATTGAACACCTGAAGTATGTATAATTTTATGTTAACTAGACCACAAGAAAGCTGGAAAAAATTAAAATACATACTCATAGGCATAAATCATTTTATTTCACTTTGCAGATAATGCAGCTTTTATAAATTGAAGATTTATGGCAACACTGGGTCGAGCACATCTATTGGCACATTTTTCCAATAGTATTTGCTCACTTAGTGCCTGTCACATTTTTGACAGAAAGAAACTTAACCTTAATTCTTGCAATATTTCAAACTTTTAATTATTATTGTATTTGTTATGGTGATCTGTGGTCAGTGACCTTTGACGTTTCTGTTTTGTTTGGGGGCCTCATCTACGGTACCCATATAAGACAGGGAACGTAGCAATAAATGTTGTGTGTGTTCTGACTGCTCTACTGACCTACTGTTCCCCCATCTCTCTCCCTCTTCTAAGGCCTCCCTACTCCCTGAGACACAACAATATTGAAATTAGGCAAATTAATAACCCTACAATGGCTTCTAAGTGTTCAAGTGAAAGGAAGTGTCCCACATCTCTTACTTTAAATCAAAAGCTAGAAATGATTAAGTTTAGTGAGGAAGGCATGCCAAAAGCCAATATAGACCAAAAGCTAGACCTATTGTACCAAACAGCCAACTTGTGATGCAAACTATAATTTCTTGAAGGAAATTAAAAGTGCTACCCTAGGGGTGCCTGGGTGGCTCTGTTGGTTAAGTGTCCAACTTCAGCTCATGATCTCATGGTTTGTGAGTTTGAGACCCACGTCGGGTTCTGTGCTGACAGAATGGAGCCTGGAGCCTGCTTTGGATTCTGTGTCTCCCTTTCTCTCTGCCCCTCCCCCACTCACGCTCTGTTTCTTTCTGTCAAAAATAAACATTAAAAAAAATTTTTTTAAGTGCTCTTCTAGAGAATACATGAATGATAAGAGAGTGAAACAGCCTTATTGTTGAGATGAAGAAAGTTTGAGTGGTCTGGAAAGAAGATCAGACCAGTCACAACATTCCCTTAAGCCAAAGCCTAACCCAGAACAAGGTCCTAATAACTCTCTTCAACTCCATGAAGCTTGGGAGAGGTGAGGAAGCTTCAGAAGAAGTTTAATGCTAACTGATGCTGGTTTCTGAGGTTCAAGTGAAAAAAAAACAAACCCATCTCCATGACATACAAGTGCAAGGTGAGGCAGCAGGTGCTGATGTAGAAGCTGCAGCAAGTTCTCCAGAAGATCTAGCCAAGATAATTAATGAAGATGGCTACACTAAACAATACATTTTCAGTGTAGAGGAAACAGCCTTCTTTTGTAAGATGTCATGCGGGACTTTCATAGCTAGAGAGGAGAAGTCAATGCCTGGCTTCACAGCTTCAAACGACAGGCTGACACTTGTTGGAAGCTAATGTAGCTGGTGACTTGAAGTTGAAGCCAGTACTCATTTACTATTCCAAAAATCCTGGGGCCCTTAAGAATTATACTAAATCTACTCTGCTTATGCTCTATAAATGGACCAGTGAAGCCTGAATGACTGCACATCTGTTTACAACATGTTTACTAAATATTTTAAGCCCACTGTTAAGACATACTGCTCAGAAAAAAAAGGTTCCTTTCAAAATATTGACATTTCATTGGTCATTGACAATTCCCTTGGTCACGCAAGAGATCTGATGGTGATGTATAAGGAGCTTAACATTGTAGTCATGCCCGCAGCCCATGGATCAAGGAGTAATTTTGACTATCAAGTCTTATTATTTAAGAAATACATTTCATAAGGTTCTTCTGCCATAGATTCTTCTGATGCATCTGGGAAAAGTAAACCGAAAACCTGGAGAGGGTTACCATTCTAGATGCATTTAAAAACATTTATGATTCATGAGAAGATGTCAAAATAATATTAACAGGCATTCGGAAGAAGTTGATTCCAACCCTCATGGGTGACTTGGAGAGGTTTAAAACTTTGGTGGAGGAAGGGCAGTTGTGATGGAAAGAGCAAGAGTAGAAGTGGAGTCTTAAGTTGTGACTGAATTGGTACAATCTCATGATAAAACTTAAACAAATGAGTTGCTTCTTATGGATGAGCAGAGAAAGTGGTTTCTTGAAATGGAATCTACTCCTGATGAAGGTGCTGTGAAGATTGTTGAAATGACGACAAAGGATTTAGAATATTACATCAACTGAGCTGATAAAGCAGTGGAAGGGTTTGAGAGGATTGACTCCAATTTTGGAAGACATTCTACTATAGGTAAAATGCTATTAAGCAGTATTGCATGCTACAGAGAAATTGTTTGTGAAAGGAAAAGCCAATCAATGGGGAAACTTCATTGTTGTCTTCTTTTTAGAAATTGCCACGGCTACCCCAACCTTCAGCAACCACCACCTGATCAGTCAACAGCCATCAACATGGAGGTGAGACCTTTCACCAGCAAAACGATTATAACTCCCTGTGAGCTCAGATGATAGTTAGCCTTTTCTAGCAATAAAGTATTTTTAAATTAAGGTAAGTACATTATTTTTTAGACATAATGCTACTGCACAGTTAATAAACTACAGGATAGAATGAACATAACTTTTATATGCATTGGCAAACCAAAAAATTTATTTGACTCACTTTATTGTGATACCTACTTTATTGTGATGGTCTGGAACTGAACTTTCATACCTCTGAGGTATGCTTGTGTTTTGAAAGTGAAAAAAAAAGGACTACAGATAGCTGAGATCTATGAGCATTTTATATAGGACCAGAAAGTGGACAGAGCAATAAATGCTTTAGAATGTCTTAAATTTCTCTTAATTATATGTCACAAAAGTAAGGCAAAACATTTATCAATTGTTCCTATTACCTGTGTGGTTTTCATAGAACATAATGAGAGAAATTAAAAATTAAAAATTTTTAGTTGGCTAGCTAGCAAACCAGTGGGTCAGAAATATGGTTCAAAAAACAGTTGTTCTGGGGCGCCTGGGTGGCGCAGTCGGTTAAGCGTCCGACTTCAGCCAGGTCACGATCTCGCGGTCCGTGAGTTCGAGCCCCGCGTCGGGCTCTGGGCTGATGGCTCAGAGCCTGGAGCCTGTTTCCGATTCTGTGTCTCCCTCTCTCTCTGCCCCTCCCCCATTCATGCTCTGTCTCTCTCTGTCCCAAAAATAAATAAACGTTGAAAAAAAAAAAAAAAAAAAAAAACAGTTGTTCTTTCTAGAAGAATTCAGTTTCTTGTGGTTATACAACCCAGGTCCCAGTTTTTTATGCTGGCTAATAGCTGGAAGGTAGCCTTTAGCCTAGAAGGCCACCCATAGATCTTAGCCAATGTGGCCTTCTTACAACACGGTAGCTTCCTTCTTCAAGGCCCACAGGACAATGTCTCAGACTTCTTGTAAGAAACCATCTTATTAGGTCAGGCCTACCCAGCACAGTCTCTCTGTTGATACTCAAAGTCAGCAGATTAGGGGCCTTACCAACATCTGCAAAATTCCTTCATTATGGAATATGTTGCCATATAACATAATCTAATAATGACCAAATCATCAGGTAATATTTGGTTAGTGGTGAATGCTTAAAATAGTACATTGTGGGGCACCTGGGTGGCTCAGTTGCTTAAGTGTCCTACACTTGATTTCAGCTCAGATCATGATGTCACCAGCTCGAGAGATCAAGCCCCATGTCAGGCTCTGTGCTGACTGTGCGAAGTCTGCTTGGGATTCTCTCTCTATCTTTCTCTCTGCCCCTCTCCCACTCATGCAAGCTCTCTCTCTCTCTCAAAAAACACACTGTGAACACGATCCTATAAACAAATGACTGTAATTGGATTGTATAAACATCTACATAAACTTTAAATTTTACATCACTTTACATGTTACAAAGTGCTTGTACATAGTCTGCATCATTGGATTTCCAGGACTACCTGTCAGAGAAGCACAGTAGATAATTAGCCTAATGTTACCAGTGAAAAAACAAAGGCTCAAAGCTGTTAAAGGATTGTCCAAAGCTCTATGGCAAATTAGTAGTGGAGTTGGGGCTTCAGCTTCGGGTCTTTTCACCCTATAGTCCAGTCCCCTTTGTTGCTAATTCTAGTTTTCAAACCATGTTTGGTGAGGTTCTAAGGTGAGGTCTTGGGGATTACTCAAGAACTGAGGGTGACACTAAAAAGCCAGGGATTAGGGTCGATATAGTGGCTCTACTTTTGTTGTTCTATATATATGTTGGGGGTTCCATGCTCCATGCTGCCTTGTTAAAGGTAAAAAAGAATGTTTATAACAAAAATTTAGTTTAAAAACTGTTTTACATAGCTGTATATAAAAAACCAAGAGTCTTCCAGTGAAGTTTCAAGAAACTGTCATTTCTTGCAGCAGCTGTTGAACCTTTCATAAAGACAGAAAAAAACAACAAAAAAAATGCATTAAAGAGTTGGTTTGAAATGTACACTTAGGAAAAAAAGATGAACCCTACCTTTTTCACTTTTTCAATAAATATAAAAAATCAGTACCTTCTTAATATCTGGTCTCTTATTTTTCTTTTCATGCAAGCATTGACTGGCAACAGAATACATGGTTTCAATGGAAATGGGATCAATGTCATTCATCTTCGTATCAATATAATCTTCAATTGTCTTTTCTTCATCTTCGATTTCTTCTTTAATATCTAGCTTTAAAACAAATGTTAAAACTTTAGTAGGAGTTTCAAAGAAAAGTGAGAGAAATCAGAATATAAATGGATTTATTTCATCTACTTCATAACAACATGTACTCTTACTTTACTGTCTATTTTTATAACCTTACTAAGAATTAAAGACATACAGGAGAAACCCTATTTGTCTATTTATACATCTATTCATACCTAGGTACATACATACCTTTTAGATACTTTCGGCCATTTGCCTTCTAATTTTTGTATTTCTGTTGCTGAGCTAATTGCGCTCATGTTCCCATTGGCAGCATTTACTAGGCTGCTAGCCCAAGGTGATTTGCTTCTTGATGTGCTCCTGATAATGCAGTTCCAATTTCTGGACCCAAAATCCTCCTCCCTGGACAGGCACACTTGTCTATAGGTACTCAAATTATTGAATCAAAGATAAAGAGGTAGAAGGAAAAAGGGGACAGGGCCATGATAAAAAAGTACTGTATAGGGAGAGAGACATAGAACTAGGATGATGTAGTGGGTCAAGTGATGGCCCTGAAAACAGTATGTCCAAGTCCTAATCCCCAGAATCTATGCTTATGACTTTATTTGAAGAAAAGGTCTTTGCAGATGTCATTAAGCATCTTGAGATGAGATCATCCTAGGTTATCCACGTGGGCCCTAAATCCAATGATGAGCATCTGTAGAAGAGACAGAGAAGAGAAGAAAACAGACACAGAGAAGACAGTGTGACCACAGAGGCAGAAATGAATGATGTGGCCTCAAGTCAAGGAATGCCAGCAGCCACTAGAAGCTGGAAGGGGCAAGGCAAGAATCTCCTCTGGAGCCTCCAGAGGGAATATGGCCCTGACAGCCCCTTGATTTCAGATTTCTTGCTTCCAGAACGATGAAAGAATAAGTTTCTGTTATTTTATGTCCCAATTTCTTACAGCAGCCCTAGGAAACTATTATCATTGAAAAGACTACTTATGTGAGGTCAGTTGTAAACCCTCCAGAAACTCTTCCAGAAGAATTTTAAGGGGCGCCTGGGTGGCTCAGTTAAGCTTCTGACTCTTGGTTTCGGCTCAGTTCATGATCTCATGGTTCATGGGTTTGAGCTCTGTATTGGGCTCTGTGCTGACAGTGTGGAGCCTGATTGGGATTCTCTCCCTCTCTCTCTCTGCCCCTCTCCATCTCTCTCTCTCAAAATAAATAAATAAATACACATTAAAAAAAAAAAAAATTTTGAAAGCATTTGGGCGATGGCAGAATCTAGTGATGTAAAGGTTCTTTCAAGGATCACTCACTCCCTTTTGGTTATATTTGTAATAAAATCTTACTACTTTATGGTCATCTTGCATGCACACCTTAAGAGTAAGTAAAAGGGTATAATCTTCCCTGAAGTTTTATGATTTTCATTATTATATGATCATGCATAAAGGTTAGGACTGAGATGGATTGTGTGTTTTTCTGTATTTCATCCTTACTCAAACCAAAGGTTTGAGTCTTTCATAATATATTAAAGGAGAAAAAGTCTGAGGGAAAAGGATTTAGGCTTTTAGACAGGTAGGCTTTGCTTAAAAAGTATAAATTACACAGTAAAAAAAAAAAAAAAGGAGAGTTCTTTTAGTTTTTTTTAACTGTCTTGTATTTTTATTTATTTATTTTTAATTTTTAAACATTTATTTATTTTTGAGAGACAGAGACAGAGCACTAGTGGGGGAGGGGCAAAGACAGAGGGAGACACAAAATCCGAAGCAGGCTCCAGGCTCTGAGCTGTCAGTACAGAGCCCGACGTGGGGCTTGAACCCATGAACAATGAGATTATGACCTGAGCTGAAGTCAGATGCTTAACCAACTGAGCCACACAGGCACCCCAACTGTACTGTTTTTAAAAAAAAAATTTTTTTTAATGTTTATTTATTTTTGGGAGACAGAGAGACAAAGTACAAGCAGGGGAGGCGCAGAGAGAGAGGGAGACACAGAATCTGAAGCAGGCTCCAGGCTCTGAGCTGTCAGCACAGAGCCTGATGCAGGGCTCAAACCCATGAAGCTCAGATCATGACCTGGGCTGAAGTCGCACACTTAACCCATTGAGTCACCCAGGCACCCCTGTATTTTTAATTTATACACTTTCTCTGTATAATCCCATCCACACCCAAAGCTTTATCTACACTTGGACACTAATGGTTCCAAAACATTGTATCTGCAGCTGAGGCTTCCTTCCTGATGTCCAACACACAGTAAGTAATGTACATAAACTATAACAACATATATATAGCTATGTATAGCTATATATTATATACAAGATATAATTATTATGCAGATAATATAATAATATAAATATATATTATACAAATAATAACTTTTCACAGTAATATTATGTTCTGTAAATATACCTTAATGCGAAATGTTATATAATATATAATACCGGAATAGTACATATCCGGGAAACCATGGAAAGCTTTATAATGTACTTTTTATTAAGGGACACCAGTAACAATATTATAATATATAGATATCATACTTATGGCTTTTCTTAAAAGAGTATGACACCAAACTCTTGAGCAAACATAGCTTTTGACTTTCTAAACTCCATAGGGAAATAATCTGTTATTCATGTATTATCTGAATTTTTCACACTGGTTTGTCTCATTAGAACACATAAATTAGAAGAAAGCCAGCATAGATATTTAATTTTAAGAAAAGCTTATACATGATAGTATTTTTGTAATCTTTAGTTTACAAAAGATTTTTGTAAATATTTAATTTTATAAAAAGACCCTCTAACTTCTTAAAATTTACTATATGGGGGAAAAAAGGGGCAAGGCATAATTTTCTCATAACTTTAGCATTCAGTTAGTCTATTTATGTAATTGCCAACGAATGCCGAATATAATACACAGGTCATGTTTTCTATCATAATTTTATAATTAAAATACTTCATAGCGGTGCCTAGGTGGCTCAGTTGGTTGAGCGTCCGACTCTTGACTTTGGCTCAAGTCATGATCCCAGGGTCGTGGGATTGAGCCCCACATTGGGCTCTGTGTTGAGTGTTGTGCCTGTTTAAGATTCTCCCTCTCTCTCTCCCTCCCTCTCTCTCTCTCCCACTGCCCCTCATTCCAATTCACACTTTCTTGCTCTCTCTCTCCCTCAAATAAAAAACAAACAAACAAATAAGTAAAATAAAAATAAAATACTCCATAATAGAAATAGATAGCAAATTTTACCAGTAATTCTATTCTGATACAAATGTGAAAGGAAGCAATATTGTTTTTTCTCTCTGAGCTGAAAAGTCTGTTAGTAATCATCCTGAAAGTAACAACAACAACAAAAAAATACTGGAGAAGACCTAAAAGATTATATAGTTCTATTCTGATATTACCCACAAAGAAACCAGAACATAGAATATATAAGTGACTTTACAAAGCTTCACAAATTCTTCATGGCAGAGCTGAGATTAGAAGTCTGTTACGCTTTTTCCATATGCCACTGGGTAATTGCCAATGGAAAAATTGCCAATAGAAAGTGACATATCTAGATGCCAAACTTACCCATACAAATTTAGATTATAAATGCAAAAGAAAAGGACTGGAAAAAATGAGTCTTTCAATTACCAATAACTGAGGTTCACGGTATTCATCTACAGCTGGAAGTCCAGTTATTATTTCTAATAAAACCTATGAAGACAAAAAAAGATCCATTACTGTAACACTCAAGACAACATATAGAAACTAGACAGAATATGGGTCTTGATTATGAAATCTGATTAATCATTTCCACACATTGCATTATGCCTTTCAGGCATTAAAGCAGAAAGGACATGAGCTGTGGTCATTTCTCACCATCATTCCCTCACAGAAACCTTGGGTTCCAGCAAACCCCACAAGCAGTACTTTTTGATTGTCAACTTACTAAACAATCAGCTCCACTCACTATGTATTCTAGACATTCTGTCCCCTGTCTTGCAGGGGATTCTTCACAAGAATAATTGTCTCTGGCTTTTAGAATATTATTTTCTAAAGTTTAGGCCTATCCTACAACTCTGTGCCTTAACAACACAGTGCTATGAGGTTAAATTTCCATATAGGAAACATGCGCGCAAAAATAAGATGAAGTAGCACCTAATGTCTCCAACCATTTCCACTCACTCCATATTAAAAGTTATTAGGAACAGACCAGTAGATCAGAAAATGCCAAAGTGTACATCTGTTAAAAAATAATTCATTTAAAAACTGACAGTAAATACATGCTGTATATGATTTGCTTTATGCGCTAATGTAAGCTTCATACTAATTTGTGAGGATAGTGTGTTAAAAAAGTCACTTCTTACAGTAACTTCAGAAATCAATTTAAAAGTTTACAAATTTGGAGAAGGTTTTATGACTTTCTCATTTAACTAAAGGTTAAAGTAAACAATATACATACTTACATAAGAGAGCTAAGAAAGACAGGTGTGTTCAAAATATTCTACTTCAACTTCACAGTTATAGCCAGAATGATTATTGTTACGAATTATATATGTGAAACTTACCACACCAAAGCTGTATATGTCAGATTTGGGTGTTATTTCTCCTCGTAAAGCCTCAGGTGCCATATAAGCTGTTGTTCCCACAATTCTGCTAGTCATGACTGTTTGGGCAAACTTCTCAGAAGCCCTTGCAAGCCCAAAGTCTGATATTTTGGCTGTAAAGTCTTCATCTAGTAAGATATTTGCACTGAAATAAAGTAAAGTTTGAAGAAAATAATATTTTTCTTTTCAAGCAAGTCAAACAGTCAGGTGTATGAACATACGTACATATTTACAGAGTAGACTATTTTATAATACACATCATAAAAGCCTGAAATTCGTGTAAACAAATCTAGACTTCAGATTGAAGCTAAAGAGAAATAATTGTCTTCTTTTTCCTTTTTGTTTCTTGAGGAAAAATTTTAGAAGAATATAAATGAAATAAAACTGTCCACATTAGTGAGAGATAATTTCATTGTTTCACAAATAATTTATTTTGGGAAAATATCCCTCAGTCTCCAGTCTTAAATTCCTTTCCTAACATTTCCCAACTCATTTAAGAACCAATTTCCAAACAAAGTATCTTAATTATTCATCTCTTTATTCTTTTTTTTTAAGTTTTTAGTTTTAATTCCAGTATAGTTAACATGAAGTATTATATTAGGTTCAGGTATTATTCTCTCCCTCTCTCTCTTTTTTTGTACTATCTGATAACTTTCAAAGAGGAAAGAACATGGCTAAGAGGTCTTCATTCATTCATTACACACATTCACTCATACACACATACTCACATTCAATAAAACTTTATCAAGGACTTGCTATGTATAATAGTATTTGATCTCAGTGCTGCATAGAGGGGGAGTTTTCAAATCTTGTCCATGACAAAGGTATATACCTAATTTTAAAAATCCAAAAAATATTCCACAATGGTGATGTTATGTACAAAACGCTGAGAGAACAACTAAATGCCTGGAAGAACTGGAGAAAATTCTAAAGACAGGGTAAACAGTGTGCTTAAAGGATTGTTAGAAGGTGATGGTTAAATGAGGGGAAAAGGTATTTTGGCAAATGGAGCAACACGTACATAGTGATGAAAACAAAAGCATGTGATCAATTTCGAGAAGCTGGTGCCCACGGAACATGGAGAGAATATGAACTTCATTCTGTGATAGCAGGACGCCAGTGAAAGTTTCCTGGTAATGAATTAGTGCTATTACACCTGATTTTTAGGAACACTACCTGGCCAATGTAGTAGTGAATGGAAGAGAACTGGTACAGACTGGTTAAAGGCTGACCATGAAAGCTTGTAATAAAATAAGAGAGAGAGTCTAGATAAAGAAAGAACACTGTGGGTGAAAAGGAGCTGAAAAGTTTGAGGCATGTTCAAAGGAACTTTGTAATTAGTCTGATACGAGGAATGAGAAAGACTAGCTGGGAGACAGGATGAATAGTGACTTCATTTAATCAGGAAGAGAATATAGGAGGAAGATTGGTTTGGAAGAGAAAATGAATTTGATTTCTGACATGTTAACTTGGAGGCTGCTGTGGGACATCCAGGTGAGGTATTTTTGGCCTGGAGATACCGAAAATATAGGATTGGAGGCTGATGATACGGATGATGATAGAGTCACCCACAACTAGATAGTAGGTGAAGTCAATATAATGTCAGTCAGCAAGAATATGTTGTGAGAACAGAAGAGACAGGAGGTGAGAACATGAGGAAATGCACCAATATGTAAGGGATGAGAGAGAGTGCCTGTCCTGTCATCCAAGCTTGATCCCTCTATCTGGACTCCGTCCTAAATTCTCAGGAACCTTACTCTATAAATTATCTTCTTCTTTCTTCTACTTTATCATCTCCCTCTTCCCATAGGCATAAAAGCATGCTTTAGTCTTCACCATCTAAAAAAAAAAGGTTTCCTGAGTGACATTTTATTTTCAGCGATCATTCTTCACTATCCAAATGTCTTAAAAGACTTGTCTACGCTCACATCTCAGTTCTCCAGCTTTCTCTCTCCTCAACTACAAGCTGAATTCTGCCCAATTGCTACGTGTGGAAACAGAGCTCTGTAAAGATACTAATGACCTTCAGGGCACTAATCAAATGGTTATTTTCAATCCTCATCCTGACTTCCAGAAAGCAACTGACATTTTTGACTAATACTTCTTAGGAAATGCTCTCTCCTTATTTTCACGGATACCACACTTTCCTGGTTCTCATCTTACCTTTCTATGCCTATTTTCTTAGATTCCTTAGGGATCATGCTCTTCTAGTTGGCCATTAAGTCTTAAAGTTCCTTAGGACTAAATCTTGGGAACTTTTCTTAATCTCTATCTCTCCTTAAGTGAATACAATCATATGACAGGTCTTCAATTATCGCCTACATGCAAGTAATGCACAAATTTAATGTCTTCAGCTCAGACTTCTTTCAGGTCCAAATCTGTATATCACATTGTCTATTTAACATCTCTACTTCTATATCTTAAGAGAATCTTAAACATAACATGTACAAAAGAGAATTCATATTCTCAACCCTCAACCTGGTCCTCTTCCACACATCATCCCAGAATGCAATTCAGGAAGCTATAAATCCAGGAGTCATTCCTGACATGTCCCTCTTCCTGACCCCTCTGCAGCCAAGATATGAGCAGGTCCTGCTATCTTAAATCTCTCAAATCTGCTCACTTCTTTTGATATGAACAGCTATCACCAAGACTTCTGTGAAAGCCTAACTCTCCCTTCTTACAAACTGTTCTCTACACTGAGAGTCAAAATGACCTTCTCAAAACTTAAACATGAGGCCACATCCCTACTTATAATTCTTCAACGGCATCTGGTTATTTGATGATAAAAGTAAAGTCCTTACCTTAGTCTATTAAATCCTACAGGGTTTAGCTCCTTGCTGATTTCTATAAATTTATCTTGTATCAATCATTCCTTCCATTTCTGCACTTCAGTTATAACTGTGTTCATTTCACTTCCTGTAATTAATTCATCATGACCGCATGCTCCCTCTCAACATTGGTTTCACAAATGCAGAATGCTGTTTTCCCGACCTTCTTTAGCCACCCTCAACTTGAGCCCACTTATTTCCCACTCATTCTTTGGATCTCTGCTAAAATATCACATCCTCAGAGAACACTTCTTTATACTAATATTTATATTAAATGCTGTATACTGCACACTAAAGTTTTTTATGATCTTGTGATCATTCGTCTGATGTCAAATGCAACAAGTGCTACTTTTGCTAAATATATTATCTTCAATGCCTACCATATGGTAGGTGCTCAATTAATATTTGTTACTTATGTAAGAAGAAAGAGACCTGAAATGCACCCATGGAGGATGAAAGTGATTCAGAAAATAATGGTGACCTCGAAAATAATTTTGACAAGGTAAAAGTGGTCAAGAAAAACGAAATGCCATGCTATTAAAAAAAAAAGAAAGGCCATGTAGGATGAGCACTAAAAATAGATCACTGGGTTTGTAATAAAGGAAATTATAGAACATCTTAATGAGAAGACCTTTCATGGGGTGCCATAAGTTAAGACATGCATGTAATTATGAATTGAAAGGGTGAGAGCAAGTTATTCTTTAAAAAAATTTTTTTTAAATGTTTGTTTATATTTGACAGAGAGAGGGGGACAGAGCATGATCAGGGGAGGGTCAGAGAGAGAGAGAGAGAGAGAGAGAGAGGGAGACACAGAATGGGAAGCAGGCTCCAGGCTCCAAGGTGTCGGCACAGAGCCTGACCCGAGGCTTGAACTCAGAGACCGCGAGATCATGACCTGAGCTGAAGTCGGACACTCAACCAACTGAGCCACCCAGGCGCCCCTAGAGCAAGTTATTTTTTAAAGTTGGTTCTCCAAAAGCTTTTTAAGAGTAGCATTTACCTTTTAATGTCTCTATGAATATGATGGTTTTCATGTAAAAAACTGATGCCAGTAGCTGCACCCTGAGCAATCTTGCATCTCATATGCCAAGAAAGTGGTGGAGTATCATCCTTATAAAGTAAGAAAACAACCCATTAAAAAAAAGAACAACTTTCTCAGCAACTGCTGAAAATGATATCATATCACCCAGATTTAGAATTGCAATTTTTAAAAACTGTTCAAAAATAATCTCTCAATAAGATCAAACCGGAGTTACCAATTCTTATTTGATAATAAAAATATATAAGAGCATCTTCAAAGACTAGTCTTGACTGATAATTTTATGTTTAAGATTATTACCTAATAGAATGGCAATCCCAGTTGTTTACCTATCAGCTGTAAAATTTTCAAAGAACAAGAAAAATATTAAGATTAATGTGGTTCAAATAACCTTGTCAGAAAGTGAATATTCATATTCCAACACATAAAGAGAAAGCCAAGCAATATGATGAACAAATATCTTACCAAGCAGGACAGCCTGTCCAGCAATGACCCATTGGGCATGTAAACATACACTAAGCAGAGGTCATCTCCATCACTTGAGAAACCAAGTAGTTCTACTAAGTTTTCATGTTGACACCTACGACAAATAATTTTGCACTCAAAATTATTATGATACATACATACATTCAGCTGTAGGTTGAAGGTTATTCAATTTGGAACTTTAACAGAAAAAAAAGGAGTAAGAAAATATTGATATGCTATGTATCATTATATTATAATATGTATGTTTATAGTATGTATATTTATTACAACCGCTTATAATTTTCTGCAAACAGTTCTTTCAGACAATACTGATCAACATTAGAAGCAACCCCTTTTTCCATTTTATAGTAAAAGCTCAATACTTTAGAACTTTGGAACTTGTGACAGTTTGGTTAAGGACTTGGGTTGATATTTACCTTTGCGTAGCACAATTTTCAATGATAGTACAGCCAAGATTTCAACAAGTCTGCTGAAACTGGTATGACAATCTTTTCAAGAACTTTTTAACATATCCAAAGCACTGATTTATAGACGTGTGATCTCTAACCACATCTAATTTACACATTTCTGATCTTTAATGATATGTTATAACCTAATTTGAGTTTCTTTATATACTTGAATAAAACTAAAGAGAGCTGAAACATAACAAAACCTTAGGTTTCCAAGGCAAAGTAGGAAGAAAAGTGGGCAAAGTCCTAAGTTTAAAGCCTAGCTTCGCCACCCTCTGGATATTTGACCTATAGGCCAAATTAACAGTTAACAGGTTAACAACCTCACTAAACTTCAGCAACTTTACCAGATGTGGATAGTAATACCGATTATGTAACACGGATGCTCTGAGAATTGAATGAGCAAATACATGAGAGCCTAGAAATATACTTAGAACATGATAACATTCCATCCACGTGCTTACTCATTTTGATTCAACATCATCTAAAATTCTGACATTTCATTATTTCAAATCAGACTTTAATTTGAAATCAGTCTGTCCTCATAAATATTTTAAGAAGTACAAATTAAAACAGTAAGTGCTCTATTTTCCACCAAACTGGCACATTTTTAAAATGAGTTGGCAACATTTGATGACTTTATACTATATACAAGGCACTGCAGTAAATGATTTACCTGCTTTGTTTTATTGAATTCTCACAATAACTTAATGAAGTAAACACTATTATCCCATTTTATAGATGAAAAAACTAATGAATAGACAGTTAAGAAACTTGGCCAGGGTTATTTTGCTAGTAAGATCCAAAAATTGGTACTTGTTAAAAAACAGTGATAATATTCAACAGTGGTGAGGTAAAGGTGAAATTTGACATTGTAATACATTGCTGGCAGGAGCATAAATCACTATTTATAAAGCCATTTGGACATGTGCTTGAAAAGTTTTTAAGAAGCTCATGAATTCTGAATGAGTAATTCTTCTAGGACTCTACCTGATGAAATATGCAGAGCTGCATTTAAAGATTTATGTACAACAAGATTTAATGGAGCTTTAATTTGTAATGTTGAAAATTAGAAATTAACCTAGTAGGGTAATGGTTAAATAAAATATAATCATCATATATGCCAAATAATTAACATATAATACCTTGAAATTAATGTATGATAACAAAATGTTTTAAAATTATTTTTAATGACATGGGAAAATTGTATACACACATCATGAGGCAAGTACATCAAAATATTAGTCATGGTTATCTCTGAGTGATATATTTAAGGGATGATTTTTATTATTGTAAATATATATTCCCGTATTTCGTAGATTATCTACTTTGGACAAATTACTTTTAGGATTGGAGAGTGGGTGTTAGAGTAGGGGGAACAAAATCCTGAAAGAGTTTTTTTTTTTTTTTTTAAATCAGTATGCATTATTTTTACTGTCACTGAATTAATTCCAGTCTGTTCTTTCTTTCTTGAGGTTAAGCAACTAGAATCGGTAATTTATAGCAATGGGTGTAACTGAGTGTAAACTGGTAAATCTCATTAGAATTGTATAGTGACTGAGGGTGACTACACTTATGGTGGTGAGCACTGAGTAATGTAGAGAACTGCCGAATCGGTATGTTGTACACCTGAAACTAATAGAACGCTGTATGTCAATTACATTTCAATATTAAAAAAATACATTTAAAAAAAGTAAAAAGAGAAAAGGTCAAGCTCTGGAATCAGATCCGAATATGAAAGGCAGATCTGATTTTTACTGGCTATGTGGCCTCAGGCAAGTTACTTAATGTTTCTAAACCTCAATGAAAAAAAAAATGTAGGGAGGTTACAATAACCTTTATGAGGATTAAATGAGGCCACACACATAAAATACACTGCACTACAATTATTAGAATAATTTCCTGACTTGTTTCCCTTATTCTTCCTGAAGACACCCAACAATTTTCAAGCATACTGGGTCAAAGTTTTCTAAGCATTCTGGCATATAACTTTTTCCTGGTTTAGGGTTGTTAAGATATCTAAGGGCCTATTATTCTATAATTTTTTTTTTTTTTTGTATCTCTATAATTTATCTGTCATGAATTTTGGGAGCAGCAGAGGATAATGGAAGATATTTGAAACCCTTTGTAACTTTGCTATGATTTAAAATAATAACTGCTGTTTTATCTGCAGGCATATAAGCATATGCAGTCACAGAATTATAGAGTCAAAATTCTTTCAATTCCTCTAATCTGAACCCTTTATTTTAATTTTACATATCTGAAAATATCACTAGTTCATGGCATACTCTGGGTAAGAAACCAGGCCCCCTGCTTCTTGTCCTGCTCTTGTCCATTATATCACACTGTCAAATTAACTTACTTTGCCATAACTTTTATTTCTTGATCAAACTGCTGTTTCAGTTCTTCAGTACTAATGTCAACCATCTGAAAAAATAATATGTAATATAATACAACATGATAACCTTAAGGCTCCTAAAGCTAGAAGGAGGCACAAGCGATTGCCTGGCTGATCTTGCTTTCTTTAAAATAGTAAGGCATTATTCTCTCCCTTCTGTAGAATAACCGAGAACTGGAAATATTACTGATTTGTTCAAGGTCCTATGGCTAGTTAGCAGAAGGAAAAAAACCCTAAAAACCATATAACCATATAAGTCTCAGTTACTGTAGGAACAAAATGAAATAATGTGAGACTTCATTGTATAAACATTCTGAAGAAAAAATTTGCTGTAAGAAAACATAAGCAAATTTGAAGGCAAAAAGAACAACAAAACCTGCAAAAGTATTTGTACTGTATATAACAATGGGTGACTATTTTTATCATATAAATATGTATTATATGGATATTTCTAAAACATAATAACAGATTTATAATATAACAAATCAACTACATGCTGAACACTCTAGTAGCAATGGGAATGAGGGATCTAGACAAGAATTTTTTCAATCTTTTTTCTTATTGTGTAATTTTTAAACTTCATTTTTAAATGAGAACAGTAACATAAGAAAGTTATTTTTACAAAATTCTCTTAGTGTCTTCCCATTTTAATCCTGATTATGCATAAAAGCACTATGTAGAACAGGGCTTCTCAACTTTATTTTGTGATTCTTCCAAAATTATATATACAATTATATGTGTATGCCTATAACTACATTTTTGTAGGGACAGGATCTGTAGCTTTCAACAAAATTTTAAGTGTTCAGAACCACCAGCTTAGAAGATGTTTAAAGAAAATACGCTCTGAAATAATGTATTTCCTAAGGACTAATTTAAAGCTTAAGATAGAGCACCCTAGGAAGCAACTTTTTCCTTTAATTCTTTGTACTCCTAAACATGTAACTTACTGCTGCAAGCTTCTTCACTGCTACAGTTTTGTTGTTCACGCAGCCTTTATACACAACTCCAAACCCGCCCTCTCCCATCTTGTTGCCACCGACAGAAATGGGCCTTTCATCAAAGTTATTTGTGACATTCTTCAATTCATAAAATGAAAAGCTGTGAAAACCTATAATGTCAATGAAATAAGAAAAAAAAGTGCTTCAATAAAAAGGATATTGGTTTTAATAACTTCAGTGTTTTCTCAACTTGATTATTTCATGTATACACAAATATTTAAAGTTTGGATTAGACAGGATAGGAGAGAGTAAAGCTATATTTTAAACTAAAAATTTAAGTTTTATCTTGAGAATTCTGTTTGGGGGTCCTCCACCCAAAACTCTAGTCACTTATTTTCTTTACAAAATGACCTTTTCAAGTTATGTAAATATTTATACATTTTTTCATATTTCTATGGTTGTATATTCTGTTGACTGTACTTACTGATAACACACTAATACAATGAAGATGGTGCTTAATAGGTCAGGAGGGAAAAAAAGAAAACCCACAAAAGAGCTATTGCCAGTGTGCACAAACGAAAGGAGAGATTTATTTCAAAGCAGTGATGGGCTTAATGACAAACCGGCCAGGGGAAAGCACTGTACGTGTTACTTACGTGTATCACTCCCTGCTAAACTTGTATTGTCTGGACTTGAGGAGTCAGGGGGCATATAGTTTTGTTCAAGATCCTGCACAGGTAACACAAATGTCCTGTCTTTGCCACAGAGAGGCATTTCTTTCTGCGGAACTGTTACAGCTTCTTTAGCAGGTAGTGTATTAACAGTTTGGGGAACAGCATCTGCCAAATGAAGTTACAAGTTGTTCTTCAATACGGAAAAGTGTTTGTCCAAAAGTTAAACTAGGAACTTGGTTCATTTGACATCACTTCAGTTTCCACATGTCAACCCCATTTTCTCACAGCACACATGATAAGCTACCTAGTATGAATTTGTGAGTTTGGGGTTAAGGTGATTAGAGAGGGTAAGGCGATGTTTTCAAAGTCTATGAGCCACCTACCTCAGAGCACTGAAGTGCTTGTTTAAAAACATAGACCTTAACCCAAGTCAAGAATTCTGATACAACCAGGAAGCTACCTGTTTAACAAGAACCCCAAGGGATTCTACTGCACACTGAAAAGTGACAACTGCTAGTATAAATGGCATCAAAGGGAAATAAGGCTATTAGGAAGGCATCTAGACAGTAACCCACCAGAATACAACGTAAGGATATCATGATCACAGAGTCCCATGAGGGTGGAGGTTAAGGGTAAAGAAAATCAAGAGCTAAAAACAAACAAACAAACACAACCAACCAACCAACCAACCAACCAACAAAAAACACCCCAAAACTAATTTTCATCCTTCTACACTTCCTACTAGCACAAAACTACCTGACTTGAATGGTGGGCTCAGGCCCAGTCACGAGGCCTCCTTCTCAGCAGCAAGTCCACAGTGCCCTATGTCTGGGGTGCTTTTTGAGTTGGGGAGGGTGGAAAGAATGAAAAGGAGTCTCAAATGTAAAGTTCATCTACTAGGAGAAAAAAGTCCAAGTAAGAAGACATGTTCCCATTTCTGCCACTTGCCTTTGCACCCTAATCGTTGATGCCCTACTCATGCTCAAGTTTACCTGGTAGCAAAAGACTTGCTGGGGCAAAAAACTCATTTTGGACCAAAAGATCCACAAGATCACCAACTGTGCAATTTGTGGTACCCCAGTCAAACAGTAATTCACAAGTGGGGCTTTTTCCAGTTTGAAGTAATGCTTCAAATCTCCTTAAAAGCAAGCAACAAAGAAACAAAATTAGTACGTAAATAGGCTTAACATGAAAATAGGAATTATTCCCTCATGCCCTTGTCTGGCCCATACCATCTCCTATAGTATTAAAGGAAAGGGGCAGCAGAAGAACCAGCCAGAATTACAGAGAACTGGGAAGATAGGCAGAAAGGAAACAGATGCTGAAGATACTATAGGTTAGCATATATTGAGTACTTACTGAGTATCTGCTCAGTGGGCCATGGGATGCACCCACATAAGCTCATTTAATTCTCAAAGATACTACAAATGTAGTACTAATTATGAATGAGAAAGCAAAGCATAAAGAGGTAAAATAACCAGCCCATAGCCACACAGCCAGAAAGCTGTATCTAAATTGAGATCCAAATTTAGATCTCACTTGACATAAGGGTCTGCTTTCAACCTACTAAGCTATATTTCTTCCTTACCTGACTTAATAACTCTGCTTATGAGTTAAAAAAAATTTTTTTTAATGTTTATTTATTTTTGAGAGACAGAGTGCGAATTGGGGAGGGGCACAGAGAGAGAGGGAGACGCAGAATCCGAAGGAGGCTCCAGGCTCCTAGCTGTCAGCACAGAGCCTGACATGGGGCCTGAACTCACAAACCGTGAGATCATGACCCGAGCCGAAGTCAGACGTTTAACCAGCTGAGCCACCCAGGCGCCCCTTAAATTTTTTTTTAATGTTTATTTTTGAGAGAGAGAGAAAAAGAGAAAGGCAGACAGAGAGGACAGAGGATTCGAAGCAGGCTCTGTGCTGACAGCAGTAAGCCTGATGCGGGGCTCTAACTCACTAACCATGAGATCACAGCCCGAGCCGAAGTTGGACGCTCAACCAGTTAAGCTCCTCAGGCACCCCCAGCCATATGATTTTCAATAAACCCTCCTGTTTAATGAAATACAATACTATACATAAACTTGGAGAATTATTCCTTTGATCTTAATTACATTTTAGTTAAATTAAGGAAAAACAGGTAATTTTTTTGTTCTTATTTCTTTAAAAATTAGTTCGGAAACTAACACTTAAAAATGTAACAATTTTTCCTGGTTTTCCTCCAAATTTTTTACATTGAAAAATTTCAAACCTACATAAAAGTTGAAAGAATAATACCATGAACAACCATTTGCCCTTCACCTAGAAGCACTAATTGACCAGTTGATAACACTTTTTCACACTTGTGTTCTTGCCCTCTCCCTTTACCTCTCCCTTTACCTGTATGCACACAGGCTTTACAGTGGAAGCCAGACACCTTGTACAATGTCTCACAGTCTAGATTTGTCTGACTACTTCCTCATGATTAAATTCAGGTTAAAAATGTTGGGTAACAAGGAATACAGGAGTACTGATGCATAGGGGCACTTGTACCCCAATGTTTATAGCAGCACTCTCAACAATAGCTAAATTATGGAAAGAGCCTATATGTCCATCAACTGATGAATGGATAAAGAAATTGTGGTTTATATACACAATGGAGTACTAGGTGGCAATGAGAAATAATGAAATATGGCCCTTTGTAGCAACATGGATGGAACTGGAGAGTGTTATGCTAAGTGAAATAAGCCATACAGAGAAAGACAGATACCATATGGTTTCACTCTTATGTGGATCCTGAGAAACTAACAGAAACCCATGGGGGAGGGGAAGGAAAAAAAAAAAAGAGGTTAGAGTGGGAGAGAGCCAAAGCATAAGGGACTCTTAAAAACTGAGAACAAACTGAGGGTTGATGGGGGGTGGGAGGGAGGGGAGGGTGGGTGATGGGTATTGAGGAGGGCACCTTTTGGGATGAGCACTGGGTGTTGTATGGAAACCAATTTGACAATAAACTTCAAATATTGAAAAAAAATAAAAAAGGAAAAAAAATAAAAAAATAAAAATGTTGGGTAAGAACACTACATAGGTGACAATGTGTTCTTGCCACTGTATCACATCCAGAGGGCACATAATGCAGTCTGTACCATTATTAGTGACCCAAAGTTTGATTACTTGGTTAAGGAGGTGTACTTCAGATTTTTTCTTTGTAAAAGCACCATTACCCTTCATAATTCATAAGTAACCTGTGGATAATACTTTGAAATCTTATGCATATCTTGTTCATTGACAACTTTTCATCTTGTCTTGTTAGCATCACTGATGAGTCTTGCATGAAGCAATTATTCATTGGTGGTTGTAAATTGGCAACTTTTCTATCATTTTTTCAATAATTATTTGTTACCATTAATCTGTAGAGAAGAGCTTTTTCTCCGCCCCCCCCCCACTGCCTCAACCATTCTCCAGAAGGTTTTGTTTTGTTTTTTTAAATTTTTTAACGTTTATTTATTTTTGAGACAGACAGAGAGAGACAGAGCATGAACGGGGAAGGGTCAGAAGAGGGAGACAAAGAATCTGAAACAGGCTCCAGGCTCTGAGCTGTCAGCACAGAGCCCGACGCGGGGCTCAAACTCACAGACCGTGAGATTGTGACCTGAGCCCAAGTCAGCGGCTCAACCGACTGAGCCACCCAGGCGCCCCCAGAAGGTTTTAATAGTATATCAGTAAACTATCTTTGAAAGTTGCCTTTCAAGGTTTAATCTTAAACTTCTTTCAAGTAACTTAAAGTGTTTATCCTTCATATGAGGAAACACTTCCTAGAAGGACTAAGAAGTTAAAGTTTTGGGATCTTTATTAGGTTAATGCTGAAAATCATAAATTAATGTCTTTTCCTCTTACTTTGAAAGACAGATTTTGATATAGGTTTGAGCTGAAGTAACAGCTTCAAAAATAAAATCTGTACTTGTATTTTACACTAAATCAAGGAGAGATAAGTAGACAAAGAATGAAATTATCTGAAGATAGTGTTGAAAAATCCTGCCTAAGAACTAAGAATTCTGTTTATAGATGTGTACATTTATAAGCAACTTTAAAATGTCAATTTGAAGAACTCCCAAAGTACATTGGTAAGGTGGAGTAGAGATTTATACACTTAGAATTTTACTAAAGATGCTTATAATATCCTATGTTCAATCTGGAAATGACAAGTGTGAGGCAGAGGAAACTGTTCTCATCTTGCTAAACAGAAAACTATAGTAAAAGTAGGAATCTTGATTCTAACCCAAAAACTTATTTGCAAGATCACAATACTAGCCAAGCTAACATAATGGAGAAGGAATAAAAAAATCATACACACAGAGGAAAAAGAGAGAGAGAGTTTTACTTTCTGAATTGCAACATTAGACAATATTTACATCTATTCATCATTCCAGATTGTGATGTAAGAATTTAAAAAGGAAGAGAATTTTATAGGTTACCTTATGTGAAACTGATTGTATCTATCATCACCAGATGGTTTTTTAATAGCTACCGCTAACTTCTTCCATCCTTCTTGAGGATCAATAAAATCTGACAGCTTCCTGATTAGTCCAACATTGAGGGAGCGCACATATGTTGAAGATGTTATGGGTTTATTCATCTTCTCTTCCTAAAATATGGAAAATTCTCATTAAAATTTTACAGTAGTTTTAGTGATGACATCTGTAAGCTTATAAATCACATTTTTCTACAGTATATGAAATGTTGGCAACTGATTACACCGTAATAAAGGAACACTCCAAAGTCCACTAACTGATATCCTAAGAAGAAATTAAAATTGTGGTTTATTTGTTTAATTGTCCTCTGTTCTTACTTACTTTCTCTACCTATAATTATCAATAAAAAATGGAAGAATCGTTTTCTGACACTGACATTTCCCAAGTATAATTTATCCAAAGGAGTAAAAAATTTACTTTTTCAGAAAAATTCCTGTGAATATATTCAGGAATCAAATCTATTAAATAACAGAGATTTATTTTTTAATTTAAAATATTTTTCTCAATCAGTATTTATTTACTATGAAACATTTACCACCACTCTTTGGTAGAAGTAAAAAAAAATGTCCTGAAATAATTTGAGTAGCATTAAAAGACACGGTAAATAGTCAACTTTTACTATAATATCTCTTTTTCAAATGCTCCACATTATTTGAATCCAGCAGACCTATCTGATCATGATTCATTCTCTACTAAGCCAAACCCTGTGGTTCACCACTTTACACTCTAGAGCAAACCTTTATTTCCTTATTCCCCTTTTTCTTTTGCCACTGCACCCTGGAGAGCATCAGCCAGGGATGGATTTCACAATTTTACTGGTACAACAGCATTGCTGAATATACCTAAGAAAACCTGGTAACTGAGCAGACTGGTATGAATACAAATTAATGGGGACCCCTTTTCCATGGGGCCTTCAACACTGCTGTTAATCCTATTACTTGTCTTCTCTCAGCTTATTGTCCTTAGTGACTATTTCACACCTTACCCTCTTTCCATGTGGTTTTATTTGATCTCTATGCCTCTCATTTTTAGCAAGTAGCAACCTTTCCTTCTAATTCATCAAGACAGAGAGATTTAGATATTCTTCTGTCAATTATTTTCCTGCTTCCCCCCATATATATATATTTTAAAAAATTTTTAATGTTTACTTATTTTTGAGAGAGAGAGAGAGACAGAGCATGAGCGGGGGAGGAGCAGAGAGAGAGGGAGACACAGAATCTGAAGCAGGTTCCAGGCTCCATGCTGCCAGCACAGAGCCCGACGTGGGGCTCGAACCCACGTACTGCGAGATCATGACCTAAGCCGAAGTTGGAGGCCCAACCGAATGAGTCACCCAGGCGCCCCATCCTCTTATATTTTTAACTTTAAGATGTACTATAATTAAATTTTGGAGTAAAAAATATATTCACGTGGTACAAAATTCAGAAGCTATAAAAGAGTAAGAAGCAAATGTCTCCCAGATCCTAGGCCTCTATATTTATATTCTCTTCTCTTTGGCCTTCTTTGACCATGGCATCTAAGTAGGTCTATCTGCCTTCAACCTAATTGTCTTTGATCACGGCACAATGTAACTGTAATCATGTATTTATTTGTTTAGTACCTGCCTCCCCCATCAGATTATAAGCTCCATGAGTTCAGGGACTATGCTCTTTCATTCACTAATATGAAACTAGTGACTAGCACGTGGTATATATTGCAGATAAATGTTAGAAATGAATGAATTTGTTGTCTAGTACCATGCTAAGTAATTCATATATTTCACTTAACCCTTACAGTGATGAAGACAATTTTAACATCTTTACTTCACAAAGGTAGTAAATGAAGACTTGTACATGAATCTGTATCTTACTCCAAAATTCATTCCATATGTCCATGCTTCTATAACTCAATGCATTGTTTGAGTCATTCTCTTTTCTATAAAGACAAGACATATCCTTTCATATATTCATATGTTCAAATAACATGTCAGGCTTTGGGGACGCCTGGGTGGCTCAGTTGGTTAAGGGTCCAACTTTGGCTCAGGTCATGATCTCGCGGGTTCGTGAGTTTGAGCCCCATGTCAGGCTCTGTGCTGACAGCTTGGAACCTGGAGCCTGCTTCAGATTCTGTGTCTCACTCTCTTTCTGCCTCTCCCCCGCTGATGCTCTGTCTCTCTGTCTCTCTCTCAAAAATAAATAAATCTTTGGGGCGCCTGGGTGGCGCAGTCGGTTAGGCGTCCGACTTCAGCCGGGTCACGATCTCGCGGTCCGTGAGTTTCAGCCCCGCGTCAGGCTCTGGGCTGATGGCTCAGAGCCTGGAGCCTGTTTCCGATTCTGTGTCTCCCTCTCTCTCTGCCCCTCCCCCGTTCATGCTCTCTCTCTGTCCCAAAAATGAATAAACGTTGAAAAAAAAAAAAATTTTAAAAAAATAAATAAATCTTAAAAAAAATTAAAAACAAACATGTCAGGCTTTGTACTTAGTGATGGGAGCTACAGAGAGGAGAAAAATCTTTGTTTTCAAGCTTCTCAGTCCAGCAGGGGATACAAAGAGTGAATGACAAATGTTACAAGAGCGGTGTGCATGGTGTGGATGCCCAGTGAAGGAGCATAAAGCCAAAGCAGTCTAAAGCAAATATATCAAGACAGATTTAGGTGGGGTGGGAAATTAGAAGGATGAGTGAAAAGGAATGAGGATAAACCTAAAGGGAAATTCCAAGCAGTAGGAATAGCAGGGAGAACATGGATTAGGCTCAGGCAAGGAGTTTGCTATGGCTGGAGCATGGGATGCATGTCATTAAGTAGTAAGAGAAGAGGTAGGAGAGGTAGGCAGGGCCAAATCATCATGCACCTCAGATATTAAGACAAGGAGTTTAAGCTTTCTACTAAAAGTTATCAGGAAGCCATTTCAGGATTTTAAAGAAAGGTGTCATGAGATCTTATTTGGTTAAGTGGATTCTCCTGGATAAAAAAATTTGAAGGGATGTATATTGAGATAAAGAGACCAGTTTGAAGACTTTGCAATAATCTAGGTCAGCAGAAATGAAAGCCTGAAAAAAGTTGAGGAATGGAGGGAAAAAAAGACTCAAAGATTTAGGAGGCCAAATTGAAATAATTTAACGACACATCAGATATTAGAGGGAGAGGAGAGCGAGGGAAATCCAGAAGCTGATTCCTGGTTTTTTGGCTTGGGCAGTTAGATGATAGAGGAAATGAAGTGTTCATGGTCATGTTAAATGTGAAATATCTACCTCTGGCACCATCTAGGGGATTTGGCACTAAGTAGCTAGATATATGGTCTGGAGCTTAGGAGAGAGGTTTAAGTAAAGAATGCTCAGTGTATGGGCATTCTCAAATGTTCACAAGTAAATTGTTGGTTGAAGCAACAAGTAAATATGAGGTTGCCTATTAGGAACATATAGAATATGAAGAAATGAAGAGAAAGAAGAACCTTTAAAAAGTATTGTTTAGCCATGGAGGTAAGAAAAAAAAACTAAGACAACAGCATATCAGAGATTTCTAGAATAGGGGATAGGTTGGTATAAAAGACCCAAAGAGGTCTGATAAATACTGCTGGGTGTGTTAGATTTGGAAACTGGATGACTTAAGAACAGTTTTTATAGAGCAGTGAGTGAATGATAAAAGTGCATTTTCCAAGAAATCTGGGTTTGAAGGGAAGGAGACACAGAGACAGAGACAGAAGGCATCAGTTCTCAAATTTGGTCTTGGTACCCTTTACACTCTTAAAAATTTCTGTGGACTCCAAAGAGTTTTTGTTTATGTTGGTTAGATCTATCAATATTTACCTTCTTAGAAACTGACACTGAGAACTTTAAAGATTACTTATTCATTAACTGATTAAAAATAATGAACATATTACATGTTAGCATACGTAATATATTTGATAAAAATACATTTTCCAAAATAAATAAAAGTGTGATATTATTTTACAGTTTTGTAAATGTCTTTAATGTTCAACTTAATAGAAGACAGCTGGATTCTCATATCTGCTTTTGCATGTAATCTGCTGCAGTATATTGATTTGGTTGACATATATGAAGAAAATCCAACTTGACACAGACACATAGCTGGAAACAGTATTTTAATAGCCTTTTCACAAAGTAGATTTTTCTCTTTGACACTATAGTGAACCTTGATAAAAGATAATTTCCTAAACCCTATCAATGAACTTTGTTTCATTAAAGTTCATTGCATTCTGAATCAATCTTTTACTCATAAGCGATTTTGACCCTATAAACCTCTTGAAAGAGACTTGGGGACACCAACAACATCCTGAAAACTGCTGGTTTAAGATTTGCTTTTAGAGTTAAGCCTGGTTGAAGATACAAAAAGGGATAGTGAATAGAGAGTATAGGTGAAGATGTAGCCTTGAATAGAAGGAAGATTCTTCCAAATCTTGAAAAGAGGAAGCAGAGGTTTGGATACAGACATATTTGAAGGGAGAGGGAGAATTCTCACACAACGTTATTTCTTGGTGAAGCAGAAGGTGAATTCATTTAGGGCTCAGTAAAATAACTGCCCAATCACCTTGAGGACAACCAGGTAAATGCCTAGGATTTCTTCAAGCTCAATGCAAAAGGCACTATTGGCTTTCCCTGATAATCATCTCCTTTGCTCCAAACTGTCACTAGTCACTCTTCCAGCATAACAATTATCATATTTTATTGTTTAATGTGTCTGCCTTCTCTTCTAGATGGTGTGCTTTCCTAAGCAGGGACCCAACCAAATTGAGCTTTAGCAGCTACTCAAAATAGTTGTGTTGGATGAAAGACTGATTTTAAAATTTTAATTTAGTTTTTTCAAGTTTATTTATTTATTTTGAGGCAGAGAAGAGAGGGAGAGAGAGAATCCCAAGCAGGCTGAAATATTGAATATTTCAGAATGCTAAAATAAATAAAGTAGACTGAAGTCTACTTTGTGCTGGATACTGATCTAAGTTCCTAGAGATAAAACATTAGGAAAATATGAAAAAAATAACTGAACTCATGGAGCTTATATTTTTAACAGAGGAAGATAGGCAATAAGCAAATAAACTCTATACTATGCTACATAGTGTGGACAAAAATAGAGAAGGGGTTTCATTTAAAAAAAAATTTTTTTTTTCAACGTTTATTTATTTTTTTTGGGACAGAGAGAGACAGAGCATGAACGGGGGAGGGGCAGAGAGAGAGGGAGACACAGAATCGGAAACAGGCTCCAGGCTCTGAGCCATCAGTCCAGAGCCTGAAGCGGGGCTTGAACTCAACGGACCGCGAGATGGTGACCTGGCTGAAGTCGGACGCTTAACCGACTGCGCCACCCAGGTGCCCCAGAAGGGGTTTCATTTTTAAAGAGGGTAGTCAGAGTAGGCCTCAGTAAAAAAGTGCCATGTGATTAAAGGTCTGAAGAAATGGGAAAGTCAGACATTGGGATATCTGTGGGAGAAGCCTGGAGACAAAAGGAATACTAAATGTAAAGGTCTGGAGTGGGCCCACTGAGAACAGCAAGGAGATGCTAAGTCTGGAGAGGAAGGAGCAGGAAAGTAGCAGATTAGATGAGAGAGGTAGGCTAGAGCCTATAGCCTTTGTATTGATTTTGTTTATCCTCTGAGTGAGAAAACAGTGGAGGCTTTGAGAATGGAGACATACACTCTATATTCATGTCTTAAAAGGACACTGGGGCTGCTGCTGAGAATAAAGGATATTGGAGTAAGAGTGGAGAGGCAGGGAGTGACCAATTAGTAGTTCAACAATCCAGGTGGGAGGTGCTAGTGGCTTGGGTGGTAGCAGAAAAGGTGCAAAGTCTTAGGATGCTGTATATTTTCTGAAGTAGAGCAAATAGAATCCTATGTGCTGATATGAAGGGCAAGGAGATTGCACCAAGATTTTTGGCCTGAACGTTTCCTGACATTTACTAGGATGGAGAAGACTGTAAGGTGCAAGTTTGGCCCGCAGGATCAGGAGCTTGGATTGGACAGGCAGAAAGCAAACTTCAAATGAGTGTTCAGCTTGAGAGAATAAAAGAGATAATGAACTTTCTGACCGATCTCTTCAAGGATTACCCTTAGAAAGGGGAAAGGCTGGCTTTAATATTCTCCACTCTTTGGGCTCCTTGGGCAGTAAGTTTTTCAAGCACAAATACAGCTATCTGTTTCCATTTTAAATGGCATTTTCTCGCTTTCTCAGGGTCTGCTTTTTATCCCTTTGTTATCTCTCATGCTCCAGGCTGTCAGGTATACTTTTCCCATCTGATTATGTACTTACCTGATCCTGACAGCCCTCTTCACTTTCTAATTTCCTGGAAACTTGGAAGCCAGAGTGACAAGTTAATTAGAATCTTGTGGAGGCCCAGAATGCTTTCCATGCCACGAGCATCTCTGCACGGAGCTGGCCTTACTTCCTGGTTCTCGGGAAAAGAGATTCATTTCGTAAATTGGTTCCCGCAACACAACGCCTGGGTGTTGAGAAACAGGACGCGAGGTCTGACACAGCCACACAATGAACTTGGTGACGCCTCTCCACGCCCCGGGCTCCTCCCCAGGTCCTATTCACTTTTTGATCCTCGGGAACCCACCCAAGTTTTTAGCCTGGAGCAAGCTGTGCGCACACAAACTACTTCCTCTCTGACTTTTCTCACTTTGCTATTTTCCTTCCGAAACCGTCCCTCAACAACCTTGCGGCAGAGGGATGGAGGCGGGAGCACAGATCTTGGACGACCTGTGAAGAAGGCGCGCACGGCGGGAATCCCTTACCTGCCCAGTAGCGGGGCGCCAGGGCGGCTGGGGCGCCTGGGCGGCCAGGGCACCGCCCAGCTGAGCCAGCTGCGAGGCCACCCGGACTTGGAACAGCAGCGGAGCGGGGAGGGTCCCACCTGTTAGTTCCAGCCCGAGACCCCGCCCACGTCCAAACCCCGCCCCACCTCTTTGCAAGTCCTGGCGTCTCCGCAGAGAAATTCCGGGTCTTGAGTAAGGCTCTGCTTTAAGTGGCAGCCTGCCCCTTTAATTACTCCGCTGTCGGAGGCTAAGTATTTTAGCGCTTCCGGACATGCGCAGTTTTGTGCCCAGGAATTCGTAACGTGGACGTGAGGTAGATCGGGTCAATCTTGCGAGTTTTGGCGTTTCTTTGGGGGGCAATGACGTGATTAGTAGTGGGACCCCCGACTGCCCGCAAACGGAGGGCGGCATGGGCTAGTATCGTGCGTTGGGACAGGCGGGGGACGTGGAAGGAGAAGTGGAGCCATTGGCTGTGTCTGGGGGGTACTTTCGGATTAGCCAGAAGGCAACACCGCCGGAGACTAGTTCTGCAAATTGGTGACAGAAAGCAAGTAAGAGTGAGTTCGGCTGAGCGTTGGCATTGGAAGAAAGAGCGTGAGGGGGAAAAGCACTACCTGCTGCATTTCTAACATCTCCTCAGAATCTACCCTCAACCAACAATTACCCTGTCTTGGGTTAGCCAAACTACTCACTCCCCTCTCCACCCTGTACCCTCATCAAGAAATCTGTTTAGGAACACTGCACATTTGTGTTTAACTCCACGTGGGCTCCTTGGCCCCCTCCAGCTCAGCTACATTCTTTTATAAGATGATTGTTGTAATTCCCTGATCATTACGTTCTTTTCAGTTCTACCTATCCTAGTAGTTTAGAATGTCGTCACATCTTGCTTTTACTGGGAGAGAGATCTTTATTCTTTACAAGGCCAATCCTAAAACAGTGCTCTTGATCACATTGCTTTCGAACTCTCGGAATTCTTCATCACATTCATCCTGCTCAGTGCCATTATTCATCTTATTAAAACAGCTTTTTGGATTGTGCCATTTTTCTACTCAAACACCTGCAGTAGCCATCTATTGACCACTCAATAGATCCTAAGTCCTTGGCAGGGCATTCACTGGCAGTTTGGCTCCAATCCAAACTGTATTTTCTAGAACTGTACTGTAAGACATTACTCCTGTATCTGGGCTGTTCAGTTTTCCCTGGCGCATTGCATATTTTGTTTGTATGTTACTTCTACGTTTTTACCTTATTTCTGTCTCTTGAATAATTTTGAAGACTTAGATGGCCACTTCTCACATTACACCTTTTCTGATTATCATAGGCCGGAGTGATCTCTTTTTTCTTCCTCTTCACTCTCACAGCTCTTGTTTTGTACTAGTTTCATTTATTCAACAGTCAGTATTGGTTGCATGCTTACTATATGCTTGACGCTGTTCTGAATGTGAGATAATTAGTCAATTAGGCAGACAGGGTTCTTGCTCCCATAGAGCTAACATTGTAGTTGTGAGAGGTCTACCGTAAATAATAGGGAAAGTTATTAGATAGAAATACTGTGCAGAAAATTGAATAGAGTTTGGTGAAAGAGTGCCTTGCTGGTTCCTTTACCATATTAGTCAGGGAAGACCTCTCTGAGGATGTCATTGGGGAAGGACTAATTTAATCAGCAGGAACAGTTAACACAAAGGAACTGAAGAAAGCCGGTGTGGTTGGGAGTATAGTGGGTAATGGGGAAAGGGTACAAGATGAGTTTGGAGAATAAACAGAGGCCAGAATCTTAGAAGTCTTTGGAAGCCAGGGTAAGCAGTTTGGATTTCATTCTAAATGTGATCAGAGGTTTTAAAGAGAATTGTGATATGACTTAATTTACCTTTTAAATCATCATTCTGGCTACGTGGAGAATGGACTATGGTAGGCTAGTAGTAGAAGCAGATGAGAGGCCTTCACAATGTATAAGAATTACTGAGGTGGAAGTACTGCGTGATCAAAGGACAGCCATCGTGTACTGTCATCTCTTGACAGTAATCAGAGAGCCAGATACTTAAAGCTGATGTAATTTTTTGTGATGGGGAAGTCAAGGTTATGACCAAGATGGCGTGGAAGTGGATTGAGGTGGAGATCAAAGACTGTGGTGTTAAATAGATGATGCGTGTAGATGGACGTGAAAGTCATGCTGGGTAGACATTGAGGGAGGCACTAAAGGCATCAGTGAATGAAGAAGAGTCATCTGGGCATCAAAGAGAAGATGATAGCAGATGGTAGAGTCTGATGGCATGAGCTTTGAAAGAACTGGGATTTGGGGAGGTAGAGGAGGGATAAATGGTTTGGAGCTGTGGCAAATAGAAAATATTTACTATCTCCAGGTCCTAAGTTAGGTGGGTGTCAAAGGAAAAAGAGTCCTCACTTGAGAAGACTAGAGAAGAAGCCTGAGGAAATAGCCAGGTTTCAGTTATGGCAAGAAACTGAGGAGACTGTGCAGGAAATCACGGAAAGAAGGAAAATAAATATATCCTCATTTAGTCTAAGAAATTAAGATATAGAGACTTTGCTGTGATTTCTACATGGCATAATTGGGGGGTGGAGGTTTGCTAAATTGGTTCAGATTGGTAGAATACATTGTAGAAATGGGGTGAAGGTTCAGATGATGACAAATTACCTAGAGACTGTAGTTAACACACAGAACTGAGTAGTATGGGGCCCATGGGCATTTTATCTTTCTTATAGGACTATCTGATATGGTAGCCATTGGTTATGTGAAGGGTGAGTAAAGGCTTCAGAGGATTCTCTTATCTACTGCTTCAAGAAAATCTGTAAGGGTTTTTTTCTCTGATGCTAGTTGTATGGTTGGAATTTTTCTGTGCATCAACCTTAAAAACTTGTGTCTGTAAAAGTTTGTAACTGGGCTTTCAAGAAGGTTTAAGATTCTGGATTAATTTAAGCCTATTTTGAAGCATAATCACATTGCAAGTTTCATTTATCAATTTGGACTATTTCCTCCTGTCTTCTAGTCCCTTCTCTCATCTCTAACCCCTAATATATACAAATCTAGCCACAAATTCTCTAGAATTAGTTAGAAATTTTCAGGGATGGGGTTTGGACAAATCATTGTTTAAGTCTGTGTTCTGGTCCCTTCTTTTTGGGCCTACACATGGTATTTTTATTTTTATTTATTTTTATTTTTTTAATTTTTTTTTTTCAACGTTTATTTATTTCTGGGACAGAGAGAGACAGAGCATGAACGGGGAAGGGGCAGAGAGAGAGGGAGACACAGAATCGGAAACAGGCTCCAGGCTCCGAGCCATCAGCCCAGAGCCTGACGCGGGGCTCGAACTCACGGGCCGCGAGATCGTGACCTGGCTGAAGTCGGACGCTTAACCGACTGCGCCACCCAGGCGCCCCAACACACACACATGGTATTTTTAAAGCAGACTTGAAACGGACCCATTTTATTTCTGGATAATAGATGAAACCTTGGAATGGGTGAAAGTAAAGTTGCAAATCATCAGTTTCATGAGAAAAAGATTGCCTATTAGCTTATCTTGGTATAGGAGAGTCAAAATGCCCATGATTTATAGAAATAATTTGTATTTTAAGGGGACCAGGATTGAAAGGGAGAAAGAAACATAAATCCTGCAAATTTATTTTTTTCTTGTTATCTATAACTTTTCTTTTGGGTAACTGACTGCCTCTTTGTTTCTTTTGTAGGCATTGTTATTTAAGAATGGAAGAGGATACAGATTTTAGAATCCGGTTTAGTTCTTTGTGTTTTGTTACTGATCATGTTGGATTTCGTGGCACTATAAAAAGCTCACCAAGTGATTTTGTTGTTATAGAGATTGATGAACAGGGACAATTAGTTAATAAGGCACCAAGTAAACTGATTAGTAAAGTACTACCTGAGCCAAATAACTTTGCCAAAAAGGCAAAACTTGATCTTCAGAATTTATCCTTTGAAGAGGGAAGCAACCAAGAAGTTAGTATTTTTGCTGGGTGCTCTGGTGCTGATCAATATCATCAATCTGGTTCAGAAAGGGAAGATACTATCAGTGATGGAACTTCCAAAGGCGAAGAAGAAACAGTTGATGTTTTAGGTACCTTGTTAGATGAAAAAACTAACGAACTACTGAATCACTTTGCCTGTGATATAAAAGAGAAGTGGAATTCTAAAACTGAGCTAATTGGATCATCTCCTGAATTCTCATTAGGCAGAATCCTTGACAAAAACCAGAGGGCTATTCTGCACAGTGCTATTAGGCAGAAATTTCCTTTTTTAATAACTGTAGGTAAAAACAGTGAGATTGTTGTAAAACCAAATCTTGAGTATAAGGAACTCTGTCACTTGGTATCTGAAGAAGAAGCATTTGACTTTTTTAAATATTTGGATGCAAAAAAAGAAAATTCCAAATTTACTTTTAAACCTGATACAAACAAAGACCACAGAAAAGCTGTCCACCATTTTGTCAACAAAAAGTTTGGAAACCTTGTGGAAACCAAATCTTTCCCTGAGCTCAATTATAGTGCTGGCAATCCAAATGTAGCAATAACAGTAAGATTTCGGGAAAAAACACACAAGCACAGGAAGAGGTCTCTTTTTGAGTACCGGGATCGAAAAGTTATATATACAGGTAATTTAATAAATCATTACCATTTTCCTCAACAAACTTAGTTAAGATTGTGTGAAAGATGAATAATTTCAAATGAATTAAATAGAATTAACCAGAGGACTCTTGGGAAAAATATTTGGATCTGGTTTTTAGTGGAAGATAAAGCCTTACAAATTACACTAATTTTAAGAATTAACCTTATTGATGAAAGTATGGTTAACATCAGCACAAACGTATAAAGTTGAAGCAGTTAGTTTGTTAACGTTTTATTGGCGATAAATCTTGATTTCATATTTTAAAAGTTATTTTAATTAAAATTAAGTATTCAGAGATAAGTAGAATGCATCTGCTCTGCTTCGCTTTCCCGAAGTGAAGAGAATACCTTGTTATCTAAAACAATTGAACTTCATGTAAATTAAACAATAAATAAGTAAATAAAACAATTGAACTTCACTGCCCAAGGTAGAGAGCCTAAAAACTTATAAGGAGGTCCTTCCTTTGACTCCGTCACTCTTTTAGAGGGGAGGTTCTCAAACTTTAACATGCATTAAAATCACCAAAAGGGCTTGTTAAACAGATTTCTGGGTCCTGTTCTCAGAGTTTCTGATTTAGAGGGTTTGGGGCAGGGCTTTTTACAAATTCCCAGGTGATGCTTTTTCTACTGGTCTAGGTACCACATTTTGCAAATCACTGTTTTAGTGGGTATATTCAATTCCTAAGATTGGATGGAACTGATGAAATATATATATTTTTAAGTTTATTCATTTATTTTGAGAGAGAGAGAGCGTGTGCAGGTGCTGGAGTCATGCTCACATGAGCGGGGTGGGGGGGGGCGGTAAAAAAGAGAGGGAGAAAGAGAATCCCAAGCAGTCTCCTCAGTGTCAGTGCAGAGTTCAGCATGGTGCTTGTTCTCACGAATTGAACTGTGAGATCATGACCTGAACAGAAATCAAGGGTAGGATGCTTAACTGACTGAGCCACCCACCCAGATACCCCTGATGAAACCTTATTCTGTAAGTTTAGCTCACCAGATTTTTTTTTTTTAATTTTTTTTTTCAACGTTTATTTATTTTTGGGACAGAGAGAGACAGAGCATGAACGGGGGAGGTGCAGAGAGAGAGGGAGACACAGAATCGGAAACAGGCTCCAGGCTCTGAGCCATCAGCCCAGAGCCTGACGCGGGGCTCGAACTCACGGACCGCGAGATCGTGACCTGGCTGAAGTCGGACGCTTAACCAACTGAGCCACCCAGGCGCCCCATTAGCTCACCAGATTTAATTGGCCAGTATCTTACATGAAGGATGGGAAGTGTTTCAGATGGTCATGTTTTATAGATTCATACAGCAAAGCTTTTTTTTTTGGTTAAAAACTTTTATTTATTTATTTTATTTTAAGTGTTTATTTTAATCACCCAGTACTCATCATGATATTCCTTAATCCCTATCACCTATTTCACCCATTCTATTCCCCTCTGAAAACCATCAGTTTGTTCTCTATAGTTAAGAGTCTGTTTCTTGGTTTGTCTCTCTCTTTTTTCCACTTTGCTTATTTTTTTTTTTTGTTTTGTTTCTTAAATTCCATATGAATGAAATCATATGGTATTTGTCTTTCTCTAACAGACTTTTTTCACTTAACATTACTCTAGCATCATCCATGTTGTTGCAAATGCCGAGATTTCATTCTTTTTTACGGATGAGTAATATTCCATTGTATATGGTATATACAGAAGTGTATACACCTCTTTATCCATTCATCAATCCATCAATGGACACTTAGGTTGTCTGCATGCCTTGGATATTGTAAATAATGCTGCTATAAACCTAGGGGTGCATGTATCCCTTTGAATTAGTGTATTTGTATTCTTTGGGTAAATACCCAGGAGTGAGATTTCTGGATCATAAGGTAATTCTATTTTTAACTCTTTGAGGAAACTCCCTACTGTTTTCCACAGTGGCTGTACCAACATCCACATCCTTACCAACACCTGTTGTTATGTTGTTGATTTTAGCTATTCTCAGACATGTGAGGTGATACCTCATTGTAGTTTTGATTTGCATTTCCTTGATGATAAGTGGTGATGCACATCTTTTCATGTGTCTGTTGACCATCTGTATGTGTGTTTTGGAGAAATGTCTGTTCATGTCTCCTGCCCATTTTTTAATTGGATTACTTATTTTTTGGGTGTTGAGTTGTATCAGTTCTTTATATATTTTGGATACTAACCCTTTTTTGGATATGTAATTTGCAAACATATTTTCCTATTCTTTAGGTTGCCTTTTTGTTTTATTGATTGTTTCCTTTGCTGTGCAGAAGGTTTTTATTTTGATGTAATCCTAATAGTTTACTTTTGCTTTTGTTTCCCTTGCCTCAGGGAACCTATCTAGAAAAAATGTTCCGTCAATGATAGAGAAATTACTGCCTGTCTTCTTTCCTAGGATTTTGATGGTTTCCTGTCTCACATTTAGGTCTTTAATCCATTTTGAATTTGTTTTTGTGTATGGTGTAACAAAGTAGTCCAGTTTCATTCTCTTGCAGGTAGCTGTCCAGTTTTCCCAACATCATTTGTTGAATAGACTGTCTTTTTCCTATTGGAAGTTCTTTCCTGCTCTGTTGAAGATTAATTGACCATATTATTGTGGGTTCATTTCTGGGTTTTCTGTTCCATTCCATTGATCTTTGTGTCTATTTTTATGCCAGTACCATACTGTTTTGATCACTATAGATTTGTAATATAACTTAAAATCCAGAATTGTGATGTCTCCAGTTCTGCTTTTCTTATTCAAGATTGCTTTGACTATTTGGGGTCTTTTGTGGTTCCATACAAATTTTAGGGTGAGTTCTGTGAAATATGCTGTTGATATTTTGATAGAATTTCTATTAAGTGTATAGATTGCTTTGGATAGTATAGACATTTTAACAATGTTTGTTCTTCCAATCTATGAGCATGGAATGTTTTTCTGTCTTTTTTTAAAATTTCTTTCATCAGTGTTTTATAGTTTTCAAAGTATAGATCTTTCACCTCTTTGGTTAGGTTTATTCCTAGGTATATATTATTTTGGGTGCAATTATAAATGAGATTATTCTCTTAATTTCTCTTTCTCCTGCTTCATTGTTGATATATAGGAATGGCAAGTATTTCTATACATTTATTTTGTATCCTGTGACTTTAGTGAAGCCATTTATCAGTTCTAGCAGTTTTTTGGTGGAATCCTTAGGTATTCTGTATATAGTATGTTATCTGCAAATAGTGAAAATTATACTTCTTCCTTAAAAATTTGGGATACCTTTTATTTCTTTTTGTTGTGTGATTGCTGTGGCTAGGACATATCACATTGATTGGTTTGTACATACTGAATAACGCTTGCACCCCAGGAATAAATCTCACTTGATTGTGGTGAATAATTTTTTTTTAATGTATTGTTGGATTCAGTTTGCTAGTATATTGTTGAGAATTTTTGCATCTGGGTTCATCAGAGATATTGGCCTTGTACAGCAAAGCTTTTTAAATAAAATCAGCAACCCAAATTTGTGTAGATTGCATGTGGCACAGAAACAGGATTGTATTATATAATACAGGATTCTGTGGTATAAATGAAGAGATTGGACCTTGAATGTAGGTCTTACTTTATGTTATGACTTCAGTTCATAAAAAGATGTATGAACTTTTTAGTATCTTTAAGATTTAATTTCCACAAATATAAAAATGGAAAGAATAATACCATGGGCAAGTTACTTAACAATTTGTAACTTTTTGTTGTACTTTAAAAATGGGGTAATAGTAAAACCTAATTCACAATGATATTCTAACAATTAAATAATGAAAATGTTTAGTATGTAATAGTTGTCCAAATGTTGGTGTCTCTCCTGGAAATTTCTGTCTGGTTGTGTGACTTGCCTTATCCATGAGAAAACTGCTGGTATAGGACTTGATACATGAGGCATGCAGTAAATGGTAATAGATAAATCTGTTTTGAAGGAAAAAACAAAACTAGTTTTACATGTGGAAGGGAGAATTGCAGTTAAGTGATTTAAGCAGTTATAGATTTTATATTATTTGAAATTCTAACAGCATTACCTTGAATTAATGAACTAAAAAATTATGGAAACTTTTTATATATTAGTGTAAATTAGTTTTACAAAATCTATGAGTAATTGGAGGGATATGTTAAGGGGAGGAATTGATGGTACTACTCCAGAGAATAGTATGAAGATATCGGGATATCCACAAGTCCAAGAACAAAGAAAAAGACAAAGGTAAAGTATACTTATCTCAGATTTTGCAAAGGTCACCCTTTTTTTAAGAAAAAAATAGCTCTGGGGCGCCTGGGTGGCGCAGTCGGTTAAGCGTCCGACTTCAGCCAGGTCACGATCTCGCGGTCCGTGAGTTCGAGCCCCGCGTCGGGCTCTGGGCTGATGGCTCAGAGCCTGGAGCCTGTTTCCGATTCTGTGTCTCCCTCTCTCTCTGCCCCTCCCCCGTTCATGCTCTGTCTCTCTCTGTCCCAAAAATAAATAAATGTTGAAAAAAAAAAAAAAAATTAAAAAAAATAAAAAAAAAAAAAAGAAAAAAATAGCTCATATAAAAAAATTTCTTAATAAGTAGGCCTATCTAAAAAGTAGAACACTTAAAACACTTTTTAATTTTAGTTGTTATAAGGTATACGTAACAATATTTACCATTTTAACTACCTTTAAGTGTACAGTTCAATGGTATTGAGCACATTCATATTGTTTTACAACCATTACCATCATTTATCTTCAGAACTTTTTTATCTTCCCAAACTGAAACTGTATACCCATTAAACAGTAACTTGCCATTCTCCTCTCCACCAGCCACTGGCAACCACCATCCCACTTTCTGTCTCTATAAATTTGACTACTCCAGGTATCTCAGATAAGTGGAATCATAAAATATTTGCCAAGTTGTGACTGGAACATATCACTTAGCTGAAGATCTTCAAGATTCATCTATGTTGTACCTGTGTTAGAATTTTCTTCCTTTAAAGACTGAATAATATTATATGTATATATACCACATTTTATTTACCCATTCATCTGCCAATGGACATGGGTTATTTCTATCGTTTGTCTATTGTGAATAATACTGCTATGAACATGGCTGTAAAAATATCTGTTCAAGTCCCTGTTCTTAGTTCTTTTGGATGTGTACCCAGAGTGTAATTGCTGGGTCATATGGTAATTCTGTATTTAATTTTTTGAGATAGCACCATATTCATTTTCCTAGAATACTTTTTGCAGAAGAAAATATATGAAAGATTTAAACATCCAGTGAAATTTTTATTTTAAGAATTGCATTTTCCAGCTCTAGAAGTGCCATTTAGTTCTTTCTTAGGTCTTCAACTTATTATGTTTATGTTTTCCTATAATCTTTGAGCCTATTTTTAATAGGTCTTTAAAAAATGTCTGCTAATTCTGTTGCTGTCATTTCTGGATGTGCTTCTAGTGAATGTCTTTTAGTTGTGTTGTGGGTCATATTTTCCTGCTTCTTTGCATGTTTAGTAATATTTTTTGAAGGTCAAACTTGGTGAGTGTTACCTTGTTGACTGTCTGGATTATGTTGTCTTCATTTAAAGAGTGTTGAACTTTGCTTTAACGGGTAGGAAGTAATTTGCAAATGCATTTGAGGCTTCATTTTGAGTTTGACTAAGGGAGGTCTAGAGTAGGCTTTACTCTAGAGCTGTCAGTCATATAGTTCTACTATTATAGCATGATCCTTCTGTGGCTTCTCCTGCATGCCCTTGCTATTTAGTTAGATTTCTCCTCTCTGTTCTCTCTGGCTGCTCTCCAGCTTTGTATAATCTCTGACAAAGAGATTACAAATTGACTAGATTACAAATGCCTAATATTTCATCGTTTAGCCTGGTGGAATGTGGTAGCCAGCATTCAGATAGCCCCCAGTGATCCTCAACTACTGATATTCATGACCTTTTGTAATGCCCACCCACAATGAATCAGGGCCATCCTGTCCAAGTAATAGAATATGGCAGCCACAGTGAGTGACTTCTGAGGCTAGGTCATAAAAGGCATTTCATATTACTTATTCTGACAGAACCAAGACAGCATACCTTGAAAACACTCAAGAAGCCCTATAGGGAGAAACTGATGTTTCCCATCACTAGCCAACATCTACTTAGCCACTGATGTGAGTGAGCCACTTTGGACATGACCTTTAGCTTCAGTTAATATTTGACTGCAACTTCATAGTATCCCTCAAGCCAAAGCGGTCCAACTTCTGAATTCCTGCCCCACAGAAACTGCTGGAATAGTATGTTGGTCTTCTCAGACTGCTATAACAAAATACCATATACATGAGTGGCTTAAACAGTAGGCATTTTTTTTACAGTTCTGGAGACTGGGGGTCCAAGATCAAGGTACTAGCAGGGTTGATGTTTAGTAAAGGTTGTCCTGTTGGGTTGTAGACAGCCATCTTTTTACTATGTGCCCACATGACCTCTTCTTTGTGCACACATGGAGAGAGAAATTAAGAGAGAGGAAGGGAGCTCTCTGATGTCTCTTCTTATAGGGACACTAATCCTATTGAATCAGGGCCCCACCCTTATGACATAATTTAATGTTAATTGCTTTCTTACTGGTCCCATTTCCAAATTCAGCCACACTGGGACTAGTACTTTGACATAGGAATTTGAGGATTGGGGGTGGTGGTGGTGATGCAGATATTTAGTCCATAACAGATAGGAAATGCTTATTATTTTATGTCACTAAAATTTGGGGTGATTTATTGTGCAGCATTAAATAACATATTTTGGTACCAGGAATGAGTTGCATCTATAACAAAAGCCTAAAACTTGTGGTAGCAATGTCTTTGGACCTGTTGGCAGGGAGATGTTTGAAGTTACCTCAGGGAGGCTATCAAGGACAGTTTATTTTTAAAAAAATTTTTTTTAATGTTTATTTATTTTTGAGACAGAGAGAGACAGAGCATGAACGGGGGAGGGGCAGAGAGAGAGGGAGACACAGAATCTGAAGCAGGCTCCAGGCTCTGAGCTGTCAGCACAGAGCCCGACGCGGGGCTCGAACTCACGGACCGCGAGATCATGACCTGAGCCGAAGTCGGACGCTCAACCGACTGAGCCACCCAGGCGCCCCTCAAGGACAGTTTAAAGGAAGGGACAGTATTATTAGAACCTGGAAGAAAGGAATACTTGTTATGTAGTGACACAAAGTTTGGCAACCTTGTTGTAGGCAGTAAAATGGAAAGTAGAAATGTTTCTAAAGAGGAGCACTGTAGCTAAAGAGATTTGTATGCAAAGTGTTGAAGGCTTCTTTTCTACTGCTTGTAGTAAAATTCTAAAGGAAAAACTGCTAGATATAAAGGAGCTAGAACTCACTGGGTTCAAAATCATTTTTTTTCTTCAAAAAAAAAATCCCCAGTTTCTTTTTTTTAAATTTTTTTTTTTTTTCAACGTTTATTTATTTTTGGGACAGAGAGAGACAGAGCACGAACGGGGGAGGGGGCAGAGAGAGAGGGAGACACAGAATCGGAAACAGGCTCCAGGCTCTGAGCCATCAGCCCAGAGCCCGACGCGGGGCTCAAACTCGCGGACCGCGAGATTGTGACCTGGCTGAAGTCGGACGCTTAACCGACTGCGCCACCCAGGCGCCCCAAATCCCCAGTTTCTTAAGATGGCACATTATGTTTAAATTAAGAAATGGCTTCCAGACAAAGAGAAAATCATGGCAAGGTCAGGACATGTTCTAGCAAGGAAATCTAGGGTGTGAACTGTGAAATCCTTTTTTAAAATTTTTGCACAAACCTCTACCAGTGTCTCAGAATGATTCAGACAGGCAAAGCCCTCTGGGGACTTGAAGGGCATGACTCAAGGATCCCCTGTGTTAAACAGTAATACCCCTAAGAATTTAGGGGACATTTTCCCTCAGTATCTTCTAGCATGTTCTAGCTAGGAAATCTAGGGTGTGAACTGTGAAATCCTTTTTTAAAATTTTTGCACAAACCTCTACCAGTGTCTCAGAATGATTCAGACAGGCAAAGGCCCTCTGGGGACTTGAAGGGCATGACTCAAAGATCCCCTGTGTTAAACAGTAATACCTCTAAGGATTTAGGGGACATTTTCCCTCAGTATCTTCAGTAGAAGCCCTAAGTTGAAAACATCTGGTCTTCACAAAATTTGAGTGTATCCTTGTCTAATAGAGTGAACCCACATAGTTTTTGAAGAGGTCAAAGACAGTACAAAATAAACAGAGGCCTTTGTACTACCAAACTTTTATTTTGTATTTATTTATTATTATTATTATTTAATGTTTGTTTATTTTTGAGAGAGACAGACAAAGCATGAGCTGGGGAGGGGCAGAGAGAGAGGGAGACACAGAATCCAAAGAGGCTCCAGGCTCTGAGCTGCCTGCACAGAGCCTGACACAGGGCTCGAACTCATGGACTGCAAGATCATGACCTGAGCTGAAGTGTGGCACTTAACTGACTGAGCCGCCTAGGCACCCCAGTACTGCCAGACTTTCAAAGGCAGGAATTGGGCTAAGAAAACTACTGCATTATAAATAGGTAACTTTTACGGAAGAGGAAGTTTTACTTGGAGGGCAAAATTGACACCCAAAAGTGGACTCTAGAACTATAGTAATTATTCCCAGATACTGGGAGGACTGAATGCTAATAAAGGAACAACAACATATACTTGGCTGGATTCAGAACTGCTGTGTAAGAGTAACTTGTAGGTATATCTATTCCCCACCCCCACCCCCAGGTTGAATAAAGAGTATATAGCACTTGTCCTATGTGTGTTTCAACATTTCAAGGTGTGTGAAAAGCAGATTTGTCTCTTTGTGTCATGGTCCTTCAGAGCCTTCATATTAAGAGAAATTGTATTTGAGGATTCTGATTTGATATGTACTCAAGGAACCTTATCTATAGCTGGGCCTGATTTAGATTAAAAAAAAAATGCTAGAATTTGAACTGTTTTAATCGTATGAGTGTTGGAGGCCTTGGGAAGGAATGAGTATGTTTTGAATTGGGGGTTTGTGTGGTGGTACTAAAAGTATTCGAGCCAAAAGGTGGATTGTAGTTCTCAACCCCAAGATTCTTAATGCTCTTCTCCTGGTACTCACACAGAGTGGCTTTTGCGGCCAGTAGAATATGACACAAGTGATGGTGTATGTGTCTTCTAAGGCTAGATCATAGGTAGCATTATACTTTTTGCCCATGTTTCTTGGATTGCTCATTGTAGGGTAAGCCGGCTACTATACTGTGAAGATATACATATGGCTCACTGGAGGGCTGAGGGCTGTAGCCAACTGCCAATACAACTTGCCAGCCATGTAGGTGAGTCCCCTTGGAAATGGATCCTTCAGCTCCTGTCAGGCTTTTGAATAACTATATTCCCAGCCACATCTAACTGCAGCCTCTTGAGAGAGCATGAACTCAAACCACCAAACCAAGCTGCTCTTGAATCTCTGACCCACAGGCGCTATGAGAAATAAATGAACACTGTAAGCCACTGAGGTTTGCAGTGACCTGTTATGCAACATTAGATAAATAGTGTATAGCAATTAATCCTAGGTATGTGCAGATTACTAAAAAGCAAACACCTCAAGGGATCACCTATGCAGATTTCTGGAACTCTTTGTGCACGCATAGCTTCCTCTTATCTAGAACTCTGCCCTGTGAATTCCAGCCCACTCAGCCTTCCTGAACTCTAACCTCCACCCTTTTAATTCAGTATAACCACTGTGTTCTCCCTGGATTCCTCCTCCATGTGCTGTGGTCAAGTAAATATCTCTATGCCAAAAACAAACAAACACACAAACATAGTATTTTAGGACTCACTTTGTTTTCTTTTTCTTTTTGGATCATAGTTCTATGCTGCCTGTTCTCCAGTGTCTAAAAACGGGTGTTTCTTGTGTTTTGTCCAGCTTTCTATTTGTTTACAGTGGGAGGTCGAATCTAGTACCAATTATTCTAACAAGTGGAATTCTCTAAAAGTGAATTTTATTATTTTAATTTTTTTAATCTTTTTTTTTTTTTGAGAGAGAGAAAGAGAAACAGAGTGCAAACCAGGGAGGAACAGAGAGAGAGGGAGACACAGAATCCAAAGCAGGCTCCAGTCTCTGAGCTGTCAGTACAGAGCTGGACACAGGGCTCAAGCCCACGAACCGCGAGATCATGACCTGGGCCAAAGTTGGACACTTAACTGACTGAGCCACCCAGGTGCCCCTCTAAAAGCGAATTTTAAAATTTAGCATAGTTGGTTTTCTTTTTAAACACTTCACTTTTTCCAAGTATTTAAGAAAGTGTTATAAATTAAACTTATAAATTTGGTGATCTTTAAGTTTTCCTGTGTTGTTTCCTTATTAGTTACTAACTTAATGAGATTTCAATGTAAAAAGACAAATTTAAATCAATTAGACATTTGTAATTGGAATATATGGGAGTCTCATTCTCTTAAAGATTCCAAGTATGTAAGACACAGATTCATTTATACAAACACTAAAATTATGGGTTTGATTCTCCTTACTATTCCTATTCTAAGTTCTAAATCCTCACAAATGAAATAAAAAGTGCTTATGCTCTACGGCTAATCCGCAGCAAATGATATAATTTCAGACAATTTGGAGGTTCCTTCTTACATGGCTGAGCTTGCTTAACAGCTAGTGAGTGACATGCCCACATTGTCAGGGGTAGATTTGACACCTTAAACCCTAGTTACCAAATACATAAACTTCAAAACTTTTAAGGATTAGTTTCTTGGCCTTTTTTGGAATACAGTTTCCTGTTCTACTTTGAAAAGTTTGTGACACCTAGCCCTGCTGCTGGCAACACTTGACCGAATTTTGCATTTCTTTTACTCTTCAGGTATTTTAGTGACTTGGGTGCCTGGGTGGCTCAGTTGGTTAAGTGTCCAACGTCAGCTCAGGTCATGATCTCAGGGTTCATGAGTTTGAGCCCCACGTCGGGCTCTGTGCTGACAGCTCGAAGCCTGGAGCCTGCTCTAGATTCTGTGTCTCCCTCTCTTTCTGCCTTTCCCCTGCTCACATTCTGTCTGTCTCTCTCTTTCTTAAAAATAAATAAACGTTAAAAAATATTTTGGTGACTTCTGTCTAGTTCCACAAGTTTGATACACTTGAGGGGCTACCTGTATTTTTTCAAAATGTTCCTAATTGACTCTCAGACATTTTGGTTCTAGGACACCTGAAGGGGATAGCTCTTATAAGTTATCGGAGACCACAAACAACTTTCGTTTGTGTGTTTATTACCTATTGATATCTAACCTATTAAAATGGAAAAATCGTTGGACCACCATGTTGTATTCCTGAAACTAAAGTAATATTGTTTGTCAACTATACTTCAATTAAAAAAAAATTTAATATATGAAGTTGTTTAAAATAATCTATTACTATTAAAATGATAAGAATTTTAATGAAAAAAAATTTCAACTATAAATTAGTGACAAGAAGCATTGTTTTACAGTTCTGCAAATCTTTCTAATGCCTGATTTCATAGAAGTCAGCTGGATTCTCATATCTGTTCTTGCATTCAGTCTGTTGGAATTTCTTGTTTTGAATGAATCAAAAGAACAAAACTTAGCTTCACACAGGTATGTACTTGGGAAAGGGAGAACATTATAGACCCTATGAAATAATAAGGTCCCATAAATCTTACAAAAACAGAAATATTTGCTATTTCTATCTTTCTTATTGCTTTGGCTGCTTGCCATGCTTCTGTTCATTCTTTAAACCTCCAGAGGCACTTCTTCCTCAAATTCTTTTAGGCCTCCTAAGACTAAATGCTTCCAAGACAGGGATCTTTTTTTTTTTTTTATTGACCATTGTATCCTTAGCCTAGCACATCTTCCTAAATCATTTTATTTAAACTGTATAATTAAATCCTATCATCACAAAAGCTGAGATATTTTGAGGTATAATTTCTCTACATTTTAAATATGGGCTTTTCATTTCATTTTATTTGAAACAAGTGATATAAACAGCAGTCTTGGACTAAGACGTTTATATTCGAATCCATTTGGTTAAGATAACCTGAAAGTGTAAAGAACAGATTGTAACTTAGACACAGAATTGACGTGTATGATTCTTTCCTTTCTTTTACTTCTTTTATCAGTTCTTTAAGAATAACAGAAGTCATAGTAAATTTAACTTATCACTGCTATAATAGAAAATTTGGAGAAATCTAGGAAGCTGTATGATCGTACAAAAAATAATGGCCCTAGTGGTAAAAAATATCTAGAAAGTAATGGATAGTGCCTGAATATTCTTTAGAAATTATATCTGTTTATACTTTAACAGTTCTTAAATGTGCAAGCAAAAATATTTTTCTTATAAAAATTAAAACATTGAAAATATACAATATTGCATTGTAGATTTTTAAAACTTTTACATAAATTATATGCACTATGCATCTTTTTGAAACCTGCTATTTTCATGTTTTTAGAGATTATTCATTAGGAGATATAAATAACAGGTCTTCCCCATTCTTTTAAACAACTGCATGATATTCTAAAGTGTGGATATTATAAGCTCTTGTTTAGCTATTTTATGTATTCATAGCTGGATAGATAGATAGAGTTCACATCCTTCTACTTCCTGAATCATGTTTATGTTTAATGTTCATTTTTCCTAGAGTACTCATATTCACAGAGACCCTTGTAGCTGCCGATGACAATTATGACAACTGAACAAAATATAAATTATTTTGCAAAAAACCCTGTGTTTCCTTTTCATGACTTGAGGGAAGAGGGCAATAGTTTGATGTATCTTATATGTAAATGTGGTGACTTGTGGGTTGTGGTATTTTGTTACTATCATTGCTGGTGGGTTATATAGGCCAGCATATGGGGGAACTTCTTTGGTGTTGGTTGGTACTGGGCTTGTTCCTTCTCCCTACCTCCATAATCTCACTCCCACTGTGTCATCTGGTAGCATTTTAAGCACCTACCACAAGGCAAGCACCCTTCTATCTACTGGTTTGCTGTCCTGGAACTACCAGTTTGTGGGGCGGACAAACATAAAGAGATAAATTATAATGGCAAGTGTCATGATATCCATAATGACAACTTGTGGAGACATGCCAGATTATGTAATCAGCACGTTGTGGAGTTTATTTATTCATTCACTTGACAATTATCTGCATACTTACTGTGTGTTAGGCTGTGGGTGTTAACGATTGAGAAAACCAACACGATCCCTGCTTAGGAGCATTCAGTGTGGGGAACTTGGAAAGAATTTGAGAGAGAACTGCTGCTGTTGTTGGATCATGAGGAGTGCATACAAGCATTGCAAGTAAAATGGGAGGAACACATTTAAACAGAGGGATTCAAATGTGTGCAAGTACAAAGCTGTGGAAGGCTCTAGTCCATCCAGGAATTATGAGATAGTCTCTGGGTTGTATAAGATACATGGATGGAAGTGGCACATGTGGAGACTGAAAAGGGAGATTGTGGCCAGATATGAATGCCCAATTAAGGAATTTAGATGTTTTTTTCTGTAAGCCTTTGCTGAGCCAATTAGTATTTTTTAAATGATAGTTGTAATCTAAGACACTGATTTTGTATCTTGACTAAAAAATACTTATACCTACTTAAATGAATGATTTGATTCATTATATTAACCTGTTTGTCTACTAAGAATGTAATTGATGTATCACAGCTGGTGTGTGTGTGTGTGTGTGTGTGTGTGTGTGTGTGTGTGTGTGTGTAATCTTGGGTTTTTCTTTGTTTCAGCCTTTACGCTACGGAAAGAAAATCTGGAAATGTTTGAAGCAGTTGGTTTTTTAGCTATGAAACTTGGTGTGATTCCTTCAGATTTTAGTTATGCAGGCCTTAAAGACAAGAAAGCTGTCACCTATCAAGCAATGGTTGTTAGAAAAGTGACTCCAGAGAGGTAATATGACATTACTTTATAAGATAGAACTTTTCTATCTTATTGCATCAGATACATAAATGTAAGATTTAAAAAATCAGAACACTAGGAACATATTAACCTCACTATCAATAGTAATTAAAAAAAAATTTTTTTTAACGTTTATTCATCTTTGAGAGACAGAGACAGAGCATGAGCGGGGAAGGGGCAGGGAGAGGGAGACACAGAATTGGAAGCAGGCTCCAGGCTCTGAGCTGTCAGCACAGAGCCCGACGCGGGGCTTGAACTCAAGAACTGCGAGATCATGACCTGAGCTGAAGTCCGACGCTCAACCGACTGAGCCACCCAGGCGCTCCAATAGTAATTAATTGATTGAAAGCTTACTGAACAGCACATTCTTTAATAATATAATTATCATCTAAATAGCATTATGTCTTAAATTTACACTGAAGGGGCGCCTGAGTGGCTCAGTTGGTTAAGCGTCTGACTTCGGCTCAGATTATGATCTCCCAGTTTGTGGGTTTGAGCCCCATGTTGGGCTCTGTTCTGACAGCTCAGAGCCTGGAGCCTGCTTCCAATTCTGTGTCTCCCTCTCTCTCTGTTCCTCCCCTACTCGGACTCTCTCTCTCTTTCTGTCTCTCTCTCAAAAATAAATAAACATTAAATTTATACTACAAATATAGGTTGTTTTAAGACAGACACATTGAGAAGTGGAAGATTTTAAATGATCTGAATTGTTTCTAAAAATCCTGTGTGGCTGGCACAGTCGGTATAGCCTGTGACTCTTGATCTCAGGGTTGTAAGTTCAAGCCCTGTGTTGGGTATAGAGATGACATAAAATTAAAGGTTTAAAAAATACCCTGTACCATATTTGAACATGCATTTATATTCAGGACAGTGTGTTACAAATGTATGTATTTTTAATTACTATAATACTTTTTATGCTTTTATCGTCATGGTCCCTTACATTTAAAATAAATCCTCTGGGCGCCTGGGTGGCTCAGTCGGTTGAGCGGCCGACTTGGGCTCAGGTCACAATCTCACAGTCTGTGAGTTTGAGCCCCGCGTCGGGCTCTGTGCTGACAGCTCAGAGCCTGGAGCCTGTTTCAGATTCTGTGTCTCCCTCTCTCTGACCCACCCCCGTTCATGCTCTGTCTCTGTCTGTCTCAAAAATAAATAAACGTTAAAAAAATAAATAAATAAAATAAAATAAATCCTCATTAAATGAAGAGTAAAGTATTCAAATTAACCTCCTTTCAGCTTTCTCAAATTTTAAAAATATTTTTTGTAATTGTAAAATAAATACGTATTTATTACAGTAGATTCAGAAAATAGAAGAATGTAAGAATGAAGTTAAAAGTCACTAATAATTCCACTACTCAGAATAGCCACAGTAACCTCTTTTTTTTCTTTTCTTTTCTTTTTTTTTTTTTTAGTATACTTGACACAAAATATTACATTAGTGTCAGATACACAGCATAGTGATTCAGCAGCCTGGAGCTTGCCTCAAGTTCTGTTTCCCTCTTTCTGTCCCTCCCTGACCCATGCTCTGTCTCTGTCTCTCTCTCAAAAATAAATAAACATAAAAAAAATTTTTTTTTTTAAAGTACAGTATAGTAAGAGAGAAAGACTTTAGCTTTCAAAGATATTTAGATGTTAGAAACTGGTTTTCAACTACTAAAGACAAAATATTATTAATTCCTAGGAGGAGAGAGCCCTTTGATTTGGCTAATGGGTATAGGATTTTAATTACCCTTCAAGTAATAGTAAGATTTTAGCAGGTGAAAAAAACTTGAAGATGTATTTGGATGAGCAGTAAGTTAACTACCTACCTGATAAAACAGATAGTTCCTATAAGTATGACAGAAAATATGAATGTAGAGAAAATGCTTTCTTACAGAGTCTTTAAAGATATGCTAATAATTGGAATCTATTCTTTAGACTTGGGAAAGAATTGAAAGTTTGAGTTAAAAAATGTTCAGAGCAGGGGCGCCTGGGAGGCTCATTTGTTTGAAGATCTGATTTCTGCTCAGGTCGTGGTCTCATGGTTCATGAGTTTGAGCCCCACATCGGGCTCTGTGCTGACAGCTCAGAACCTGGAGCCTGCTTTGGATTCTGTGTCTCCCTCTCTCTCTGCCCCTCCCCCACTCTCAAAAATAAATAAATATTAAAGAAAAAGTGTTCAGAGCAGAATTTTAGTAAAATCCTCTGGTGCTACTGGTTTTTCTTAGTAATGTTGGAGGAAGAGAGACTGAGGAGGAAAGGAACAAAGTCTGAGGACAGGAAGACTAGAACATTTAAGAGGTTTTTACCAGTTAAATTAAGGAGAAGTCAGAAGGCACAGATAAAGTGATAGCATTAGGAGTGTGTGTTTCAGGTCATAAAACAACTCTGTAATATGATCCTATAATAATGGGTTTTTTAGTGCACATTCGTTGAAATAACATTAACTTTTGAATTTTTAGGTGTTCTGGTATAAGTGGTTGTCTGGCAACTGTCATTTAAACTTACATTAATTTTTAAATGTAAGATTTAACTGAGTCTATATGATTTATCGTTTATAGGTTGAAAAATATTGAAAAAGAAATTGAAAAGAAAAGAATGAATGTGTTTAATATTCGATCTATAGATGATTCCCTTAGACTTGGTCAGCTCAAAGGAAATCACTTTGATATTGTCATCAGAAATTTAAAAAACCAGATAAATGACTCTGCAAACCTGAAAGACAGAATTTTAGAGGCAATAGAAAATGTTAAGGTAAGAAAACTCAATTTTAAAATAATGTTATAGGAAAATGTTTATAGTCCTCTTTACACTGAGGCAGGAAGAAAAACGTACCTTTTTTTAAATGTGTATATGTAATTATTTAAAAAATGACAGGGACATTTGGCTTATTTTTAATTTTCTTGGTAGTATATTTTTGTATTAAAAAACAGCTTTAGGGGCGCCTGGGTGGCGCAGTCGGTTAAGCGTCCGACTTCAGCCAGGTCACGATCTCGCGGTCCGGGAGTTCGAGCCCCGCGTCAGGCTCTGGGCTGATGGCTAAGAGCCTGGAGCCTGTTTCCGATTCTGTGTCGCCCTCTCTCTCTGCCCCTCCCCCGTTCATGCTCTGTCTCTCTCTGTCCCAAAAATAAATAAACGTTGAAAAAAAAAAAATTAAAAAAAAAAATAAAATAAATAAATAAAAAACAGCTTTAATGTGATTTTTAAAAATGTAACATATAGTGTTATCCAGAGTATGTGGGGAGGGGGAAGCTATCTATATAAGAACAGAGGTAGGTTTTTTTGGTTGTTACTTGTATGTTTAGCATATGCCATATAGAGTAGTATTTTAGGCAAAAGGATTATTTTTTTTTGGAAATTTGTTCAGTAATTTTTTTCAGAAATCTTTGGTAAATAGTTACATTACTTATCAGAATTATATACAATCTTTTTCTTTTTAGTCTAATTATGATTTTTTTCAATGTAGTAAATCACATACATTTTATTATGTCTTGCAATAAAAAGCTATTTAACATAAACATATAAGTGACATTTGCCAGGCATCTAAACATGCCATAGCCTTCAGTCTGATCATTTAGAGTAAGGTTAGCAAACTTTCTCTGTAGAGGGCTAGGCATATGGTCTCTTTTGCAACCACTATACTGCCATTGTGTGGAAGCAGCCATAGACAATCCATAAATGAATAAGCATGGTTGTGTTCCAATAAAACTTTATTTACAAAAATAGGTGTAGGGCCACATTTGACTTATAGGCCATTAGTAGTTTGACAAGTTCTGATCTAGACCAGTAATCCTCAATCTGGGATGCTTGTACGCAATCTCAGTAGTCAATCTCTACCCCCAAACCAATTAAATAAGAACATTTGGGAATGCAGCTTAGTTTATTAATATTTTTTAAAAACTCCCTAGCTGATTTTACTCTACAGCTAACATTGAAAACACTGATATAAGATTCTGACCACAAAGACCTTTTTACACAGTTTTATTCCTCTCCAAAGAAAAGCAAACAAACAAAAAGCCAGGTTTTTAATCAGTTATTATGCCTTACAGTCAGGAAAATGACTTCTAATAAAGATTTTTAAAATTCAGCACATTTACCTGTGCATAGACACTCTTTGATTGTATACTCCTTATATGGTTGTTTTTCCCTTACTTCTGTATCTAAAATTCTTTTCTCTGTCCTGAAAAACTGCTACTGAAATAATATCCCTTAAAAAGGGGAGAAAGTTTCTCTGAAGTCTGATAGCATTTATTGCCTGTCTTTCATTTGGAACTTATGGATACACAACTGCTAGTTATAAAATCCCCATTAGAAATGGTTTTAGCTTTAGCCAGCTTTCCTTTAGTTCTGAAAATAAGAAGTCTTTGAAGTTTTGTTTTAGATGGTTATAACTTTGACCACTAGAAACCTTTTGTTATATCCAGCCCTAAGTAATTTGAAGGGGTATTTAAAGCTCTTCTGGTTATTCGAGGATATTATTTGATATTATTTTTCCAAATTTGAAGTAATAATTGCTGAATGAATAAATATGATCTCCTCTCATAAAGTGAGTGTGGAAGACTCTTATCTTTCAAGAAACCATCTGGGCCCTGATGTTTTCCTTGTGAGAGCATGTTTAACCACTGACTATTATTGTCTTTAAGGTTGCAGAGTAATTTACAATTTTCTGTTCTTGGGGAAGTGATGCCATGTCATTCTCTTGACTCAGGTCTTTAGAAACTGAGATAATTAAATAATGAATTGTTCTGTATAAAGGAACTAAGACTTGCTGGGTTTGAAGTAAATGTATTGCTTATTCCCAGCATCTCCAGACAACAGGAGCATCTCAGAATCAGAAAGAGCTTTAGAGCAAAGATCACACCCAGTAACCAGTTCATCCCAGTTTTCCCAGAACTTCCCCAATTTTAGCATTGAAAGTCCTGCATCCTAGAATACCCTTCAGTAATATGAATGGAAAGCTGACCTATTTTTTAAGGCTTTTTTTGCTGGCCTTATTTTCTAACTTTTAATTGTTTGTTTTTCTTCTTTCTTTTCTTTAATTGTAGAGCATATCTCAGACCATTTGGTTCCCATGTGTATATTGCTGATTACAGTATTCTTTTATTAAAATAAATATGAGGAGGAAACTTGGTTAGATATCTGACACAATAATTCTATTAATTTGTTGTAGTCACTTTGGGCCTATGACAAAGACCCATAGACTGGGTGACTTTTAAATCACAGAAATATATTTTGTATCATGCTGGAGGCTGGAAGCCTGAGATCAGGGTGCCAGCCTTGTCTTCGTGTTGTATTCTCACATGGTGGAAATAGAGTGAGCTAGCTCCAAGGTCTTTTCTTAGAAGGCCACTAATCCCATTCATGAGAGCTCTGATTACCTCCCAGAGTCCCCACCTCCAAATACCATCACATTGGAGGTTAGGATTTCAACGTATGAATTTTGGGGGATATACAGGCATGCAGTCCATAACAATATGCTTTTTTTTTTTTAATTTCAGTTTTTAATTTTTTTTAATATAATTTATTGTCAAATTGGCTAACATTGTATACAGTGCACTCTTGGTTTTGGGGGTAGATTCCCGTGGTTTATCGCTTACATCACCCAGTGCTCACATAATAATATGCTTTTAATGATTGATTTTCTTGTATTCGTAGAATAAAGGGTTTGTAAATTACTATGGACCACAGAGATTTGGGATGGGAAGGAAAGTTCACACTGACCAGATTGGATTGGCTTTGCTGAAGAGTGAAATGGTATGGATTAAAAAAAAACACTCTGCTCTGATTTTTTTGTCAGTTATACTTACTACATAACCCAGCCCTTTGCTTTGTTAACCCAGCATATGAATGCATATGTACACACATACATACACCATAATGCTACATTATTGAACATTTATGAGCAGCTATTGTAGTCTTAGTATCACACTGTAATAAAGTGAAATTGTATGTGATGTCCCTGTGTTTAATACTTGAGACTTAACAGAGAATTGATGAGCACTCACCAAATTCTTAATGAAGTGAATGGAGGATTTGGAGGAAACGTAACACCCTATAATTCCAGAAATATGGCATCCGATAATGCAAAATTCACATTTCTTATAGCATTTAAACAAAAGCTGTCCCCTCTTTTAAACGTCATATTCTGTGCTTCTCATTTTTTTTTTAACTTTGCTAGAGCTTTAGCTGTCAATTGTTGCTGTGTAACAAACAAACTACTCACAAACTGCATGGTCTATAATGACGAGCATTTATTATCTCACTGTCTCTGAGGGTCAGGCATCTGGGAGCAGCCGAGCTGGGTGTTGCAGCATCAGGGTGTCTCATGGTGTGCAGTCACACTGTCAGCCAGGATTATAGTCTTTGATGACTTGATGAGGCACAGAGGATCTCCTTCCAAGCACACTGTGCTTTTGGCAGGAAGCATTAGGTTCCCATCATGGGACTACTCATAGCATGACTTCCCTATGAGAGAGGAGTTCAGGAGCACAAATGAATGGGAGAGAGAGACCACAGCATAAATCGAAGTGTCTTTTATAATGTAATCTTAGAAGTGACATCGTCACTTCTGCTCTGTTTTACTCACTGGGCACGCAGATCCACCCTGGTAAGTACAGAAGAGGACTGCACGAGGCATGAGTACCAGGGAATGGAGATCAGTGGGGGCCAACTTCGAGGCTGGCCCCATGCTAGAAAGCCATATTTTCTTTCCTTGGAAACATTTTCTCCCCAACCTTTATATTCTTTGCATCTCAATTTAAATTCTTATCCCATTCCCAAGAAAAATTGAATTATTCTTATCTTGTGACTTCAAAGCCTCTTGGATTTCCCATCTTAGGTTTTATTATATTTTACTGTTAATGTTTATTTAATCTTTTCCAGTAAACAAACACTATGTCTCTCTTGCTCAACATTCCATCCCTGGTACTCTGCATAGTGCCTAGCACATCACAGATGCTTAGTAATATTTATTTGAATGAATTAGCTTTTTAACATATATTTGTTTGAATGGATGAATGAATACTGTAAAATAAGACTGGGATTTTAGGTTGAATGATGTATTTTAAGATCCTTTCCTACTCTAAAACATATGAATCACCATGCTGGAGACAGTATAATAATAATAATAATAATAATAATAATAATAATATACAGGACCTCATAGATAGCATTAAAAAAAAAGGAACATCTTTTAATCTATTTAGTTTTCAAAAGAAAATATTACTATTGGCAATAAAAAAAAGATTTTAGCAATTATTTTAAAGACCAAAGCATTCCAAAACTTGAGAACTGGAATGAAATTAGTGGTTCACCATTTTCCTATGCTTATTACCTCCCCTGTTTTTGTTGTCTATGTTGGTCAGGTCTGAGTTTTATGTCATTAGTTCATACATGCAGTTGTAACTCAATGATAGAGATAAGGAATGACAGAAGTAGAATATGGAAGTGATGGGAGGCACTTTTTCCAGTTGAGAATATTTTGTTTTAATTTTTTTTAACTTTTATTTATTTTTGAGAGACAGAGCATGAATGGGAGAGGAGTAGAGAGAGAGGGAGACACAGAATCCAAAGCAGGCTCCAGGCTCTGAGATGTCAGCATAGAGCCTGACATGGGGCTCAAACCCATGAACTGCATGATCATGACCTGAGCCGAAGTCAGATGTTCAACCAACCGAGCCACCCAGGTGCCCCAGTTCAGAATATTTTAAACCTGTGTGTAAAGTTGCTTGGTACAGATTTATTTACCAATTTAACACTGTTTAATTTTTGAAAGCTTGAAGATAAAATTGCAGCACCAAATATCATTGGTTAAGTGCCTATTTTTTTTTTTTTTTTATGATGCTAGAGAATTTGTATCTTTTTTAAAAAAGTGATTTGCGACCACCTGGGTGGCTCAGTCAATTAAGCATCTGACTCTTGATTTTGGCTCAGGTCATGATCTCGCAATTTGTGAGTTTGAGCCCAGCATCCGGTTCTGTGCTGACAGCATGGAGCCTGTTTATGACTCTCTCTCTCCCTCTCTCTGCCCCTCCCTGCTCATGCTTTCTCTCTCAAAAATAAATAAACATTTTTTAAAGTAATTTGTCATTTTCATTTACTATGTTTGCTTGCTTGATTTTTAAAGGTGGAGGCTGTAAAATTATTTCTTACACCAGAAGATTTGGATGATCCTGTAAACAGAGCAAAGAAATATTTTCTTCAAACTGGTATTTAAAAGTTTCTTTACCCCATACATAGTCATGCAAATCTATAATATAAATGTATGTCATTAGGCGGGCATTCATTGCAACATAAATGTGATAGGAAATAGATTATAGTATGTTATATATTTAATAATTTTATTACATGCCCAAGACACTTTAGTTTGGGCCAAATATCCAGAACTCTTGTCTATTTTAAGTCTTGCCTGGGGGTAGGAGTAAAGAGAGAAATAGCTTCTTAGTTTTTCTTGGTCTGTACCCTCAGAGGAGATAAGAATTCCAAATTCTAAACTGGTACTGATGGAAGTATATGCTACAACTCGGGGAGACTGAAAAACCAACTACATAAAAGTATTATTTGTTGTATCCAATACTTCGTGCATTGATTTGGGCTTAGTCGCCATTCAGCCCTGTCAATTTTGACACTTTAGCCCAATGTGATGGTTTATAATGCAGAATGTTTAATGAGAAGCACTAAAGAAAAGTGGTTATGAGTATGGGTTCTAGAGTCAATCTACATGGAGTTTCACTCTCGAAATGACGTTTGTGTTTGTATTATTTAGAGTCCAGAGAACATAATGTCCTTACGGCAATGATTCATACAGTTCAGTGTGCATGAGCAACATGTGGCACATTTACTAAAATGAGGATTCCTACCTGAATAAGCCTCTTTGCAGTAGAGTCCATCAATTTAATTTTAAAAAGCACCCCATTAGCAAGGCCTGTTAGCATACATGAAGGATCCAACCTTTCTTATTCCAAATATTCTATATAAGTGTTCATAATAGCTCTTTAAAAATCTATAGGCTCACAGGTTTATTTCATGCCTTTTTTAAAAGAGGTCCTCTGAATAATTTCCAGTTAGTTTATCTCCATTCTGAAGTAGGTATTACTAATGTGCTTTTTGCTATTTTTTTTAAAGCAGGGAAAATGAATGGAGAATGGACTATATGACTAATGATCTTTATTAAACAAACAAACTCTTCAGGTATAGCTAGGTTTATAGTTGGTAATAAGCATCATCTTCATATTCAAGTTTATAAGATGACACAGTTCATTGCCTCTCATTTAGAGGGCATAATAAAGGTACTTATAACTGGCCTTTAAAGGAAAGTGGTTGACTCACTGATTTTCTCTTTATTTCAGAGGATGCTAAAGGCACACTTTCATTGATGCCTGAATTCAAAGTTCGAGAGAGAGCATTGTTGGAGTCACTGCATCGCTTTGGCATGACGGAGGAGGGTTGTATCCAGGCGTGGTTCTCTTTTCCCCATTCTATGCGCATATTCTACGTTCATGCATATAGCAGTAAAATTTGGAATGAGGCAGTATCCTACAGACTTGGAACCTATGGGTCAAGAGTAGTAGAGGGTGATTTGGTCTGTTTGGGTGAAGATGTTGACGATGAACATTTCCCAAATAATAAAGTAAGTATCCTTTCATCAAAGTTTTCAAAGAGTTGTTACTACACTTGGAATATCAGAGAAGCTCGTTTTTAGAAATCATTTAGCACTAAACACACATTTTATTTTTTTCGCTTGTATTTATTTGCTTATCTTCTGCTTCTATGCTGTTAACTGAGGCTTAACACCTATCTGTAAACAGAAAGATAAAAATAGTCACTGGTATTAAGTAAAAGGTACAAATGTAGTAAACCTTCCTTTAAAGAACACGTTAAAAAAATTACAGAAGTAATGCACAAAATAGTGCCATTAAAAGTGAAAAATTGAAACTTTACATACAAAGCTATCATCTTGCCACCACTCTTATTGTGTGTCCAGGAAATCAACCTCTGTTTTTTTCATATATGTTCTTCTAGACCTTTTTCTATGCTTTCACATAAATATCTATAGAAAAGTGTATTTTTATTCTGTTAGCTAACATGAATAAAAGCAAAGGCAGGGTTTAGGAGCTCGGAACTTAAAATATGAAAAGGAAAAAATACAGTTTTTATAACGATGGTATATAGGGTGTGTAATGTTTGGATGTATTTTATATAAATGTGATTTTATATAATTGCCATTTACAACTTGCTTTTTTTATAAATTATAAAAATTATAATATAAATTTTATAAAATTTTTATAATGGGAAGTTTCTCTTTCCATTTCTTCTCTGTCCAACTAGTATTTTTATCTTGGGCTTGAACAGTTAAAATAATGAAACTGAATTATATAAATCAAGTAAAGAAATGTATTTTATATATAATGCAAAGAATAAATTAAAATGCAAAAATAACATTATCTCAAGTTAGTCTCAGAAATACGTTATAAAAGTTAGTGAAGGTATTTTGAATAGTAATTTCATATATAACATCATAAAATCACTGAGTTCTAGATGAGAAAAGGGTTTTAGAGACTCTCTTTCCTAACTCCCATTTTGTAGAAATGAAAATTGAGACCCAGATTGGAGAGGAGACAGATTAAGTGACATAGGTAGCAGAATTAAAAAGACCCTAGCCTGAATTGGTCCCTAGCAGAGAAATCATGGGATATAGAAAAGGTGTCTGCATCTAGAGAGAACATGGGCCAGTTTTTCAAAAAGGAAGAAAAATAGAAAGGTAGACTCTGAACTCTATGTAAAGGAAACTTTATCTAAATTAATGGCACAGTCTGGATGTATGAATTAAGGTTTTTGTTTGTTTTGTTTTTGTTTTTGTTTTAAGTAATGGAGATCCACCTCAAACTAACTTAAGGCAAAGCAGACAGGAATTCATTGGCCCTCATAACCAAGACGCTGATTCAGGCGCAGCTCTATCCAGAGGTTAAGCAGTCTCTTAAATAATCTCTATCTTCTTTTCTTCATCTTTCAGCTCTGCTTTCCTATGTTAGAGCCATTCTGAGTCTGGCTCACTCTTTTAGTGGCAAGATGGTCATGAGCATCTCTAAGCTTATCTCTTGTGTGTAAGTGATGAATCATGGGAATCTACTCCCAAAGCCAAGAGTACACTGTATACTCTGTATGTTAGCTAACTTGACAATAAATTATATTAAAAAAACAAACAAACAAAAACCCAGATTAATGTGACTACAAAAACAAAAACGAACAAACAAAAAACCACCTTGTAGAGAAGAGGACTTTTTTCCCCCATGGAATAAAAGCCATGGGATTAGGTCTCTCTGGCTAGGAGTGACCAGGCTTGGGTCCCATATCCAGGCCCAAACCAATTATTGTGGCCTGGAGTATGTCATTGGCTAAGCCTGTGTTCCAAAGGATCCTTCCTGGAACCATCCCATAAAAATCACATTTGCGACCTGGTAATGAGGGTGCTACTACTGGAAAAGAGAGAGTAAAGGCTGAATAAGCCAGAGCAACAGATGTCTGCTTCACTGTTTCATTGAATGGGTGGGTGGCTTATAAATATTTAGTCAAGAAAGGGATTACTGGGAGCATAAATCACTAAGAATGGTCATTTAACTGAGACAACATCTGAAACTGTGTAAAAAGAAATACAGCATTATAGGCTTTACTTTACCTCATGTGAGTGGAAGAAGAGCTATCAGTGATCTCCTTTTTATAAATACTGAAAAATCATGTTTTTTTTTCACATATTCCAGGAAACATGTTCTTTTAAATATTACCTGTGCTATGCATTATTTAGTAAGTTAGCCATTACTAATTCAGATTTTCAGATATTAAAGGTTACTTTGACAAGATATGGTAATAATCTCTGAAATACATGTCTTATAAGACTGTTCAACGTAACATTTTGCAAGGAGAGTTGCAGGATCAGAAGTGTATCTGCTTTTCTTTTGGAGCTGTAAGAGAAAGGAGAACATTTTCTTCCTCATGTCTTGCTAAGTTTCCTTCTATTAGCAAAAAACTAAAAGTCTTTATATATTGTAAGACCAATCATTTATACTCTATTAGTACATACTAAGAAAAGAAAAAGCAAGACTTACAGATCCAAAATGGTAACATATGAAAAGAAAAAGACAATCAAGTTTCTAATAAATGGTATATGGGGCATATCATGTTGTGCATCTACAGTTAAAAATTATAGGAAACTATAGGACGCTATTGTGATTCCCTTCTTGATAGGATTACTAGACAGGTACAGATATACCTTTATTTCAAGTCACAAGGTAGATTTTCTTATAATTTTTTGTGAACAAGATAGAGAAATGTGTTAGGTGAATTAATTAAAAAATTAGGAGAATTCATATTTGGGGAGTAATCATACACCAAAAGTATGTTTGTTAATCAAAAAATTGATTGATATCAATCTGGAGGGAGTTCTCCAAACACAAAACATGGTCTTCTGTACTTGACCACATTTTCTGGTATTTTCATAGTCTTATGAGTTTGTGAAAGACAAAAAGCTGGAAATGATGATGCAGGAGAGACCCTCATCCCATGGATTTGGTCAGATCACATCTAGAGTTTTATATCCATTTTTGAATGCAGCAATTAAAGAACTTACCAATAAGCAAACATACAAACCCAAAATGAAAAACAGAAAAGGGAAGCATCTAATCTATTGATTAGAGTAGGCAGACTTGAAGGGAAAGCTGGCAGAGTTAGAGGGGATCTGGACACTACATTATGTGATGAATGCTTTGGAAGGTGGGGGTCCTGTTCATCCTTGTTTAGTGATGACAGCTGCCTTTATACCTGAGTTTCATATGTTAGAGAAATCAGAATGACCTATTCTGTAGTGTCCTATAGCAGCATTTCTCAGACTTACCACATACCTCTTTTTTTTCCCCTGCCTCCTATTACTGTTCTGTGAAACACGTTTTGAGAAACACCACTTCTCGGAGAGTATTATGATATTTGTTGGGGACAGAGGTGGCGGGGGGTGTGGTGGTTTCAGAGAGTAGAGTTTTGATTCAGCGTAACAACTTTGTAAGTCCGGAAAAGTTGGTGATAAGGTGAAATTATCACCTCAGAGTGTTAAGCTACCTCCATTCTCTACGTGTTCCAATTTGACTTGGTTAAAGCAGGAAGCGTTCTAATTTTTATGCAGTCTAGAAACAAATTGTGAACATACTCTTGTTTGGGTACAGGTATATTCAGCATGGGAGTCGAATTATACATAACAGGGAAAATTGAAGGAATGAATCATCCATATTTTTGTCATGTTTTTAAAAAATAGGTTCATCTAGTAACTGAAGAAGAGGAATCAGCTAACACATATGCAATACATCAGGTAAATTTGCTTAAGAATTGGCATCACTTTGGTCTAAATGTAGATATTGAGATATTGTGTCCAAAAGACAAAATGTTGATTAGTTTTCTTCTCTACCTTCCTTTTTTTTTTTTAACCACTTTTTAATTCAGGTGCAATTATATACAATAAAATTCACTCTTCTCAGTTTCCAATTCTAAGAGTTTCGATAAACACATACAGGCTTAATGACCACCACAGAAATCAAGATAAAGTAACATTTTCATCTCTCCCTAAAATTTCCCTGTGCCCCTTTTTAGTCAACCCGTACCCCTAGTCCCTGGCAGGAGCTTGTCCATTTTCTGTCCCTATAGTTTTGCCTTTGAAAGAATGTCAAATGGAATCTTATAGTATATGGCCTTTTGTATCTAGCTTCTTTCAATTAGCATAATTAATTTGAAATCCATTCATGTTGTTTGCGTTTGAATTTTTTACCTTGTTCCTTTTTCTGACTAACCGTTTGGTACCAGTAGTTCAAGAAAAATGTCTAAAAATCACCCGCAAAGGAGGAGAGCCTTACAAAAGGCATAAGCAGCTGTATATGCTGCTGGTGGTTCGCTTTCATGTTTTTAAATAAGTAAGAAGAATATAACATCATCAGCCAAAATACCAGTTATATTATTGAACAGTAGGGATTCATCTTTGTGTTATAGAAACAATACGCTTTTAGGATTGAATGACTACGTTGAGGTTAAGTCTTTGTCGGATAATTAAATGTACCAGAACTTCTTGTTTCCTCTCTTCTGCATTAACGATAGTTTGTCTAGTAGTATCTGACTTGAGTTGGTTACCTTGGTTATTGTGAACCCTTCTTGATTTTAGTTAGCTCTCTGCCTGGCAGCATTTAAAATAATCAAAGTAGTGTGGTGGTCAGTAGCATGTTTTATAGGCTGATTGTGATGTTTATATTCTGAGACATAATGATCATATCTCAAGGATTATTTCATATACCAAATCTCAGTGTTACAATGATCATGTATTTTTCTGAAGGCTGTTTCATCTGTATTTTTTCCCTTCTACACAGGTGGTTCTTCCAGTGCTTGGATACAATATTCAATACCCGAAGAACAAAGTAGGGCAGTGGTACCAGGAAATACTTAGCAGAGATGGACTGCAGACATGTAGGTTTAAAGTACCTACTCTGAAACTGAATGTTCCAGGATGCTATAGACAGATATTGAAATGTCCCCACAATGTCTCATACCAACTAAAGGAAGAACATGATACTGATGTCAAAATGGAAGGTTCCCACATTGATGAAGCAACTTTATCTCTTTTGATCTCTTTTGATCTTGATGCTTCGTGTTATGCTACGGTCTGTCTGAGGGAGATAATGAAGCATGACTTTTAGAACCATTAGCCTTGATCTAATCATATCTGTCATTCTTTAGAAGAGAGGGAGCTAAAATTTCTGGAGCATCTACCATTTACCAGGAGCTTTATAATTGTTATCTCCTGTAATTACAAAACATCCTGAGGAACTAGGAATTTGATGCTGATGTTCCAGAGGACATAGAGCTAGTAAGTGGCAGCGTTTGAATTTAAGACTGCAAAGCTTATGTTCTTTCTATTATCTAATGTTTCAGTGACCTTTATTCTGTGCTATAAAGTTTACAATCTTTCTGGGCTATTCAGAGCATATAATACTGCAAGGTAACATGTAAAAAAAAACATGTTTGGAGTAATGTTGATATCCTATACTTGCTTAGAATGTAGATGAAACTAGATTTTAATGAAAGCGTATGGTTAGAGAGAAAGATAAATGAAGCATTTTGTTAATTATTATTGTCATTCTCCATTTTTGAAATCATTTATCAGAATAATACATTAGGGAATTATAATTTCTATTATGGTAGCTACCCCGGGGTAATTTACCTCTTTATGAGATAAATAATCTTCGGTGAAGATTGAAATAAAATTTTTCATACAATTTCCTTATCTCGATATACATTGACCCTCTTGACTTTCTGTGATTCTTTTCTCTGTCATCAAAAACAAATTTTAGAGTCAGACAGATCTGGGCTCAGACTCCAGCTCTGACACTTACAAGTCACTTTGGGTATGTTGTTGACTCTTTTTTTTTTTTTTTCTTTCAACGTTTATTTATTTTTGGGACAGAGAGAGACAGAGCATGAACGGGGGAGGGGCAGAGAGAGAGGGAGACACAGAATCGGAAACAGGCTCCAGGCTCTGAGCCATCAGCCCAGAGCCTGACGCGGGGCTCGAACTCCCGGACCGCGAGATCGTGACCTGGCTGAAGTCGGACGCTTAACCGACTGCGCCACCCAGGCGCCCCTGTTGACTCTTTTTGAGACTTACTAAAGAATCAGGACAGCACAACCTCATAAGCAACAAGTAATAGAATTGTCTCCACCTTTTATGTTGCTAGAGGAAGAAAACATTTTGCCTATTTGAAAATTGAAATATTTAACTATCCCACATCGTAAACCATCCTTAACCACTTATATATATCAGTTAAATTTGGGGTGGTGGTGGTATATATTGATTTCGAAGGTCTAGCATCCTTTCATTGCTGGTAGTATAATATGGTGACATTTAAAAAGCAGTATAGAGCATTGTATGTCAGTATTTGGCACTTTTATATACTTAAGTCAGTGAAACTATTTTGGGTATAGTAGCATAAGGAAATAAAATTCAAAAGAAGGAAAAAAGTTACATGCAACACAAAATTTGCTCATTATAACATTTTTATACAGAGTGAAAGAAATTATAGTTTGAAAGTCCAGCATTAGATAACGAAATAAAATGAAATGTATCAACTTGATGGCAAAACATGTAGTTATTAAAAATTATTTTAAATGATGATAAAGGTTTTAGGTATGTGAAAAAAATGTTGCCCCTCAAAACCAGAAGATAGACATTACAAATGCAGTATAAACACTGAATGCAGCTCTTTCAAAGAGAGGCACTTTAGCATAGCGACTAAAAGCACAGTTACTGGGGACAAACTCCCCCAGTTTGAACCTTGGCTCTGCCAGGTAGCATGTGGCCTTGGACAAGTTGTTTAAGCTTTGTGTGCTTTGGTTTCAACATCTATAAAACGAGAATGGTAGTATACCTCCCTCATAGGATCATTGTGAGTTCATATATGTTCATATATGTAAAGTGAGTCCATACCAAGTTCATGTATGTAAAGCACCTTGGAAAAATACCTGGTACTTAGTTATTGTTAAATAAGTATCCACAGATTCAAGTTTGGAAAGGAAGAGAAAAACATGAAAATAAGTGTCTTTTTTGTTATTACATATATTATCTTTTTAAACAGGGTGTGTTTTCAGTATTTTTTTTTTTAAGTTTATTTATTTTGAGAGAGTGGGTGAGGGGCAGAGAGAGAGAATCCCAAGCAGACTCCGTGCTGTCAGCGCAAAGCCGGATGTGGGGTTTGAACTCATGAACCATGAGGTCACAATCTGAGCTGAAGTTGGATGCCTAACCGACAGAGCCACCAAGGTGCTGTTGTCATTATATATTTTAATAAGAAACAGATCTCAGAACACAAAAATTGGAGGTTGTAGTACCATTGTATTTTTAATTAATTAATTTTTAAAAATTTTATTTTAGAAAGAGTGGGAACAAGGGAGAGGGGCAGAGGGAGAGAGAGAGAGAATTCTAAGCGGGCTCCACACAAACAGAGCTTGATCCCACGACGTTGGGATCATGACCTGAGCTGAAATCAAGAGCCAGATGCTCAACCGACTGAGCCACCCAGGCGCTCCTATCATTGGTTTTTTAAAAATTACCTTTATCATTTTAATATTTATTGAAAATAAAATGCTATATTAAGTAGTAAAAAATTTAGAAAAAATGTTTCATCTCATGATAAATTATATCCCACAAATGTAATCAGAAAATGAATTATGCAAATTGTGACACTCTAGGTGTCTTATATGTTGAATTGCAATTAGAAAATATGAAAGCATAAAGATGTGCCATCATTGATATTATTTTCTTTGCCTGTAGATGGCACTATAATTTTAGATATCTTCCTTATTTATTTTATTTATTTATTTAATACTTTGGCCATATGTAAAGAAAGAATCACTGAACTTATTTCAAGTCACGATAAAATGTATTCAGATACTGTTCATGTAGAAAATTATTTTATATGCCTGTAATATTTGACATGTGAATTTTTTTTCCATTTAAGGCCTTGAATGTACTTTGGACCATATGCTGACCAGTCACCTAGGTTTTTGCAGTTCTCCTGAGCATTTCAGGCCTTCAGAAGAATAATCTTTGAATTAGTTTTAATTTTCTAGGTTGCTCTTGAAACTGAGCAATAGTGCATCAGGATTACTGAGGTGAAACAAATTGAGGTTTTTGTGGCTTACCCTGAACTGCAAGTCGTATGCAGCTTTTGATTTAAGTAACGTTTATTGAGGGTTTGTTGTGCCAGCACATTCGCTTTTCTCATTTTAATCCATAGACCCAACCTACAGGTAGGTGGTATTTTCCCTGATTTTAAAGATGGGAATAGGGGCGCCTGGGTGGTTCAGTTGGTTAAGCATCCAACTTTGGCTCAGGTCATGATCTCATGGTTCATGAGTTCGAGCCCCACATCAGGCTCTGCACTGACAGTGTCGAGCCTGCTTGGGATTCTCACTCTCCTTCTCTCTCTGCCCCTCCCCTGCTCTCTGTCTCAAAAAATAGAATAAACTAAAACAAACAATTAAAAAAAGAAGATGGGAATATATCTGAGTGGTTTATGTTCTAGTTAAGGTCAAACAAGATAGTGTGTGGTTAAACTTGATTATGTTTCATGGATCAGTACTGTTTTTATCTACCTAATATTTGCCTTCTGAAAACACGTTTTTTTGTTAATGACTTTCATTTCCACCGATTCAGTATTACTTGCTCCTGATTAATTCTCTTGAGAGAAACAAGATTTCTTTTGAGATTCTGAGACTAAAATAAAAGTAAAGCAGATCCTTCAGGAAATTCCCAAATCATTTTGGGTTATTTTCCAGAATACTGTGGGACTCGTATCACAATGATAGACAAAATTATCATAGGTCATATAGGAGGTTATTTTAGATGGTACCTGGCACAATGGTAGTATTGTTGAAAAAGCATGGTGAGAGAGTTGCTGCTTTTTTTAGAAAATCTTCTGAAACACTAATGACAGTGTCTAGCATCTAGTAAATTCTCAGTGCCAGCTAGTGTTATGATAGTTAATGTTACATTACCGTGCTGATGAAAGTTTTACGGTAGATTGGTTAATGACTTCCCCCTTGAGATCTGATCTGACTCTGTCTTTGCATAAAGTAAGTATAATTCAGCACACTTTTAGATTTACTTATTTTTTTTGTAAGCGAAAAACACTTTCTAAATCTGGGAATTCAGCAATTCATTAAAATTAAGATCTTTAAGAATTATCTAGGTCAGTGTTTTCAATATTTCCCACCTGGGAGACCAAAAAGAAAGTGAAGCCCCAGGTTAACAGTACAGAGTTTTAACATAACATAGGGATAGGAGAAGAGGCTGCAGGAAGATGCTGGAGTAAGGAAAATAGGACTTTTCATTTTTTTCTCTATTTACCTCTGAAGTGTTTGGGTTTTTAAATAAGAATGTATTTGTGTATTAATTTTACAGTTAAAAACCTTGACGAATACGTACAGTTTAGAGAAGGTAAGGTAAGAGAATTGATGGATTATAGTTGCATTATTTTCAGAATGGTTCTTCTGGTGGCTTATGCCAACATACTGCCAGAGAGAAATACGCATTATATGTTTTAATGGCACTAATGACAGTTAATATAAATAGTTTAAAGTTTAGTGCCTGTGATATGGATTTTGCTTTCAGATTCAGGAAGGTTCTTAGAGATAGCTTGATGTCTTATGGTATTTAGTCTATTTTTCCTAAGCCCTTCTGCTTTACCTATTTTTGATAGGCTACCAAGCAATGCCAAATGCCTGACGTAATAACCAACAGATATTTGAGTGTCCCTAAGTTAAAGGCACTCTGTAAAATACTGTGGGGAAAGACAAAATAAGTCAGATAATATCTGTGCCTTTGAGGGATTAACAGTGTTATATCCTTTAAGATATTTGATTTGAAATGTCATCTGCAAAAAGAATATGTGGACTAAATGGCAAGGAAAAAAACAAGCAGTGTCTTTCCATTTCACGTATGGCTCACTATACGGCCAATAATATGTTACTTGACCTCTCAGCACCTCATTCTGAATCCTTACATGATACTTATATTAGCATTTCTAAGCATTTTGAGATCTCTTCTTAAAATATGCTTTGAACTATTCAGTCTAAATGCTGCTTTCTGGAAAGCTACTACTTTAAAGAATGGGAAATGGTGTTAATGGAGTTAATCTTGTGTAATTTCAGTGTGGGTTGTCAGGAATATCTTTAAGTAAAGAAAATGACTCTAATCTTCTTAAGCAATTCATTTTCTCAGGCGCTGTGAGGCGGGAGCTAATTTACTAGGCCTGTGTACATAGACCCTGTCTGATTAAAGAAAAATTTTACTCATGGAAAGAAGTCAGGACATCCATGAAATTATTTAAATTTAGATATACTGGAAAATATTATAAAATAGAAGATATATTAAAATGTCTTTTTCATTATCAGTTTCCTTAAAACCCAACTCAGTCACCAATATAGAAATGAAATCCCTGTTACAAGGAAGAAATTTAATTACGGAGTCAAAACAAGAGCTATTTAGTTGTTTTTAAAGAGAAGAGATCAAAGAACTGGTCACTCCTTTACTGAGCACGTTCAAGCAGCAGGATGGGAGTGGGGAGTGGAGAGGGTTAGGGATTCAATTCTTTATGCTTTTATTCCAAGTCACCCTTTTCTGATGAGTCTTAGTGACATTCTCTTAGACTAGTTAGGTCAAGATTCTGAACTTTTCATTACAATAGTGTTTTAATCTTAGCTGATTATTGTTTCCACCCCCACCCCTAGTCATAAAGGACTAGTGTTCTTTTTAAAAAAAAAGAAGATGAAGGCTATTTCTATAAAAAAACAAACAAACAACCTTTATACGTTTTTTTAGGGTTTAGTAAATGGATTTCTTTTGCACCTGATTTTCAAAAGAAAATTCATTTATGTTGCATTTTTTCAATAAATATCTTAAGGTAAATCTAATAAATTTTTATGATATGTGAATAATAACAATGCACTTTACCTATTTAGAAGTGATTTTAGAAAAATTGAGAAGCAGTTATTCTGAATTCAAAGAGCATTCTCCCAAGGCATTGAAAGAGAAATTTTAATATCACAGTGAAGCATTTGATTATTGTGTTTTTCTTATACGTTTTTGATTATTGTGATAATTTTCTAGCTGGCTGCCTCTATTCTTCATTCTCACCAGTCCATCCTGTACCCTTCTGAACGTAGAAATCTGATCCTGTCATTGTGTTGTGGCCATTTAGCATTTCAGTGGCTTCCCAGTACCTATGTTATAAAAGTCCAAATCCCTAAACATAGCATATATATATCTGCACAGTATGGCTTTAAATTATCTTTCAAGTCTCGTCTTCCACCTGTTCCATAAAACATCTTTTTTGTTTGTTTGTTTTTGAGTTTGTTTATTTATTTATTTATTTATTTATTTAAAAAAAAATTTTTTTTCAACATTTATTTATTTTTGGGACAGAGAGAGACAGAGCATGAACGGGGGAGGGGCAGAGAGAGAGGGAGACACAGAATCGGAAACAGGCTCCAGGCTCTGAGCTATCAGCCCAGAGCCTGACGCGGGGCTCGAACTCACGGACCGCGAGATCGTGACCTGGCTGAAGTCGGACGCTTAACCGACTGCGCCACCCAGGCGCCCCTATTTATTTATTTTTGAGAGAGAGAGAGAGAGAGAGAGAGAGAGAGAGAGAGAGAGAGAGAGACACAGAATCTGAAGCAGGCTCCATGTTGTCATTGCAGAGCCAGATGCTGGGCTCAAACCCACAAAGTGTGAGATCATGACCTGAGCCAAAATCAAGAGTCAGATGCTTAACCAACTGAGCCACCCAGACGCTCCAACATACTTTTTGTTTTCGCTGTTTGCTCTTTTCCAAATAGTAATATTTTCTATGTTATGCATCTCAGCCTCCCATTCCTGTTGACAGTGTCTCTTCTTGCTTACTTTAAATATCTTGTCCATTAAATCTGTGTTGTCATAACACTTGTATATGTCTGTACTATCTCATTACTCATACTAATTTGATTAAATATCTGACTCCTCTATCAATTATTTAAAGGCATTCATCTCTGTACCTCAGGGACCCATCGGTGTTATAACATAATAGGTTAAAAATCCTGAATGAATACCACAAATATACTTTAGTAAATTTATTTGGCAAATATATATATTGTGATATATATAATTTCAGGAAAGTTCTAAAATAGTTTTTTTACCCTCACAGAAAATTTAGTAGAATTAGGTCTCATTAGATTGCTTTTCCACTTTTATAGAATTGCCAAAATCATTTTAATAATTTCATCTTTGTCATTACTACCTAGAAAATGTCTACCTTTTATTTAAATATTAAATGCATTGTAGAATTTCATTTACTGCTCAGAAAAAGCTCTCAAGGGTATAACTATTCTTCATTTCACAAATGAAGTGTCTAGAGCTTGAAGAGGTTGGGTAGCCTACTCAAAGTGGCAAAGAGAGTTTAACTTAGCTCTTTAGTTTCAAGGCCCATGGTGATGCAACATGTCTCCGTTCTCCACTGTGCTTAACTAGTGGGTAGTTAATTCGTGCCTATCTTTTATTGACTTGTATATTTCTAAAACTTTATGATACTGAGGCAAATTGGGAGAAGACTCACTTTAAGTGACATAATGATAATAGCTGTTAATCACTGAGCACTATGTGCTAAGCATTTTACAACTTACTAGAACATACCTGTAGAATAAGTACTGTTGTTATCTTCGTTTTGTGGATGAGAACTCGGAGATTGAGTGCAATTAACAAACTTGAGAAAGATAAAACATGGAGCCAGAGCTGGAAACTGGAACCTTTTTCTAATAGAACCCAGAGACCCTTAAACCATCAACTTGGTTTGAAATTAAATGACAGTGACTCCAGTCAGGTCACAGAAGCCAACACAGGTGTTCATTTGAAGTCACCTTATCCTAGGTTTTGAGTAAATGTTCAAATACATGAACATCACAGATAAAAGCAAGGCATCATAATTGAGAGCCTGCAGAAACAAAAGATAATATAAATAGACCTGCAAGACTTCATAATTCTAGATACAGATGTCATGTTTACTCTTTTTAAAAGAATAAGAGACAAGCTTAAAAATGTACAGAAAACAAGAAGCTAAAACAATTTAGCACAGGGGCGCCTGACTGTTTCAGTCTGTAGAGCATGTGGCTCTTGATCTCAGGGTTGTGAGTTCGAGCCCCACATTGGGTGTGGAAATTAATTAAAAAGAAATACTTTAAATAAAAACAAACGAAACAAGCATATTTGAAAAAGGACCAATAAACTTTCTAGAAGTGAAAACTTTAATAATCAAAACTTAAAACTCATTATATGAGTTTAATAACATCACACAAAATTGAAAAGCAAACTAGTAAACTAAAAAAATAGTTCAGAAGAAATCCAGAATGGAGCAAATGTGAGATTAGAAAAATACAGAGGTGAGACATGGAGGACAGAGGAGATTTCAGATCATTTAATTGGAATCTGAAGGAAAGGAGAAGGAATAAGGTAGAGGCAACATTTTAATAGATAACAGCTGGGAATTTTCTGAAACTAGTAAGACACTAAAATAAGGATTTAAGAAGTCCAGTGAATCCCAAGCAGTGTAAGTAAAAAGAAGCCCACATTGAGATACATCATAGTGAATATGCAGAGCATCAATAATAAAAAGAAGAATCTTACAAGCGTCCAGGGAAAGATTATTCTCAAGAAATGACTGGAGTGATAGCTAAGTCTCCAGAGAATTGATGGAATATATTAAAATAACTGAGAAAGTTTGCAAGTAAGTACTGACTCACTCAAGGAAATTCTAAAACAAAGAAACCCACAAAGAAACAATAACAAAAAAATGCTTCAGGCAGAGGGTAAATGATCCCAAATAAAAAAACCTCAAGTGGGGAAAATGAATGATGAACAGGAAAAGTGGTAAATATATATGTAAATATATATGTAAATCTATAAACATTGACTTTGTAAAATGATAATGTCTGTAATATCTGCTGGGTTACAAAAGAATGATAAATTAAAACATAGAGCCTGGGAGGGAACTTAAAGGAGTTAATGATCTAAGGTTGTGTTATCTGTAAAAAAGGGTAAATATATTGATTAACTTCGGTCTTCTGTAAGTTAGAATTGTGTGGTATAATATCTATAATAATCACTAAAATAATAAAACCAAGTGTAACATCCAAACTAAGTAAGCAAGATGATTGCTCTAGTGTGTGTCCCACAAATTAGAGCTTTGTGGTTAGTTTGATATACTTGATAAAAGAAATTTGATGAAAATACAAGAATCATTTACATTATCATGAAAAATTTTCAACATTGATTTTTTTAAAGAATAGGAAGAGTTGTTAGCTTCTTCAAACATAATTTCAAGTGCTGTAAACTTTGTATGATTGTAAAAAAGAGATTCAAAATTTACTATTTTCTAGACATTGTCACAAACACTTACTAATTTTTAATCATAAACTTTGAAGTGTGTGTAGCCATTTCACACACAGAATCCACTACTGAAAAGCTCTGGTCAAAGAAGCAACTCAAATTTCTTATTAACGTTTTGAAAATACTTTGTTTTGAAACTTTATGTTAACTCAATATTTAGTATCTTCTCCTACTGTATAGTTAGTATAGTTATAGTATCTTCTCCTACTGTAGCTGTAGTTATTTCATTTTCTGATCATATTTATATAAAAAAGGTAATAACATGTTTTTCACTAATTCCTACTCCTAAATTCTCCTCAGTTTACTGAGGAGATGGTACAGATGTCATTTTCTACATATGAGGGAAAAAGTTTGGAGAAAACTACAGTATGTAGAGCCAGATGGAGTTCGGGAAGAGAGAGAAGGGAAAATTCCTCATTATCTTTAATTATCCTGCATTTTAAGGCTATACTAAAAAAAGAAAAAATATTAGAAAATATTTATGTCTATAAATATGAATACTCTTATTTTTTTCCTTTTCCTTTTCCTTCACTTTTCTCTCTTTTTGGATCATGCCCCTGTGCTCTCACTCTGCATTTGACAACTGACTTGATCAGTTCCATAGCCACAAAAAGTCATAAGTCGTTGGTTTCATAAGATACTTCTGTGACCTTTGTACTGATGGTTGCTTAGTGTTCCCAGAAGGAAACTCACTAGGAGCCAGCCTTCAACTTCAATGCCTACTCTAATTTCACAGTGAAATATATCTTTGTACTTCTAACCCTGTCCCAGGTCATCCAACTCTACTAGGTATTCTTCTTCATGTCTTAATGCTCTGAGAAAAGCCGGAGGCTCTCCTACGTTTTTCTCTGCCTATTTCTGAAGTGTTAGAATGCTTATTTTATCATTCATTCACTTTCTAGGTGAGAAATCAAAATCAGATATTTTGATAATCAGGTGAATTGCTCTAGTAATTGCAGCTGAATAAAATCTCCCTTAGTAGGAGTTGTTGACAAATATTCTACATGTATTTAATAAGACAAATTAGAGAACTTAATATTTTAAGTCCTTGGTTATTGATTTTACAGTTGTGTTTAATGTCATCCAAGAGAGTAGACAAAACAATAAGTCTTATGAGATATGAGTTAAACTTAGGTCTCTGGTCACTTATAATATGAATGTGGTTGTACAAGTGAGCTTTTCCTCCTGAAGATCATATAAAAGCAATAGGGAAATCAACATTTTTAAAGCTTACAAACAATATAATAAACAAACTTAAAGTACATGTGAGAGCTACCAAAGGCCCCTGAGGCCTGAAAAAAAGTTGCATGGTAAGAAGTGAAAAAAAGTGGCAAATGGGTTCAATAACAGTAGACCTCAAAAGCACACACATTTAAAAAATAAAAATTTTTTCTGAAGATGAGGGGCCTGCCCTAAAGACAAAAAGTTCTATCTCTTGTTAGGAAGGGTATGAGAAATTGAGTAAGCAAGGCTGGTGACAAAAACCCTGCTGAACTTGGTTTGGGGTTAAACAAAGCATTGCAAACAATGGTGTGTTGCATTTGTGAAAAGCAGAAGAGAGAATCTGAGTTATAAATCATGAAAGATTACTTGGTTTCTGTGTTCTAACCTAGTATCTCTATCAAATAACTGGGCCAGGAAAATTCAACTCCTTCAATAATGAGTAATGAAGGACACTGGGCACAACCTCAACAAAAGGTACTCTAAGATAAACATGTGGAAGAGAGGTACAAAATTTATCAGCAGATCACACAAAGGTGGCCATAAAGAGGATAAAAGTTGTGGCGCACACTTTTCTGTGGTAAAGCAATTGTTTCTACGAAGGAAGCTACCAAAAAAGAAATGGAAGAAGAAAGAAAAAACATAGGGAATACTAAACAAAAGGAGGAGGAGAGGAAATCTGAGATAGCAGATTTCAAGAAAGATGCAGAAGACAAAAACAAACCATCAAAGAAATGAAGATGAAATTGAAACAAGTACCAAAAAAAGTAGATGATGAGAAAAATACAGTAAGGGACAGAAAATATAAGGAGAATAAAATTGAACTCTTACAAATATTTGAAAATTTAAGCACACATACCTGCATGCAAGGAAAATCATAGAACACAATGATTAAGATGTAAAAGGATAACAAAAGACCTTCAAATTTGTGGTCACAAGAACATATAAGACAGAATTTAAGAATATACTTTTCTATGGAATTGCAAAAGAATCTTGGATTCCTGGAAGGCTTGATGGACTGAGTACTAGGATGAATGAATTCTTCTAGCTAAGCAGAAAGCCATGAGTTTCCATATCTGAGTGTGGATAAACTCAACCTAACTGAAGCTGTGGGCCAGCCTCAGATCAACTCAAAACCTAGGAAGGATCCAAATAAACAGCTTTCTTTCCAACAGTCAAATGAAGAAAGAACTTGTACTGTTTGAGAAATAGAACAACACTGGTCCTTCATACGTAATGTTGGGAATGGAGTTTTTAAAAGTAAGACTTTTCAATGAAGCAAGAATGTGTGATCCATACTGAAGAGAAAACTTACTGGTGAAATATTAAACAGTTTCTCCTAAGATCAGAAGAAAGGAAATGATATCTGTACTCACCACTTTTGTTACATACTAGAGGTCCTAGCCAGGTCCAGCAGTAAAGCAAAGAAAAGAAATTGAATGCATTAAGTTTGCATTATTTCTTTTGGAAGACAATATAATAGTGTACATAGAAAATACCAAGTTATCTACCAAGAGAACAATACAAACAGCTACAACTAATAAATAGTTTTATCCAGTTCACAGACTATAAGGGCAATGTACAAAAGTCAAATTTGTTTCTATGTAATAGTAATGAATAATTGGACAATGAAAATTTTAAACAATACTACTTACAACTATAAAAACATGAAATATTTACAAATATACTTAATAGAGCTTACATACCTTCTATGCCATTAACAATGAAACATTTTTGGGATTATAAAAAAAGAGAGAGAACCTAAGAAGATGGAGAGAGGAATGATATTCATTGACTGGAAATCTCAATATTGTTAAGATGTCAGCTTACCCCAAATTGGTATGTAGATTAAATTAATTGCCAATCAAAACACAACCAGCTGTTTGTGTGAAAAATGATACAAATGCTTTGGAAAACTGACAGTTCTCATAAATTTAAACATACTCTATTGTATGACTCACCAATCCCACTCCTAAGTATATATCAAAGATTGATGAAAACGTCCACAAAAAATTACAAAATGTTATACAAAAATGTTCACAGTAACTTTATTTATAATAACTGGAAACAACCCAAATGTCTATAAAAGAAAAGTGGATAAAGAAATGGTATATTCATACAACGGAATAAAAATTTTAAAATACACGAAATTTATAAATATCAAAAACATTGTTTTGCATGAGAGAAGCCAGAAACAAAAGAGAATGTGCTGTGATTCCATTCATATGAAGTTCCAAGCAGGCAAAATAAACTATAGTAATAAACATCAGGACAGTGGTTGCCTCTGAGTATGTTGGCAGGGGGAGTGAGCAGCAGGGTTCAGAATCAGAGGGGGTTGGATCCAAGGGCTTGAAGGATCTTTTGCATGTGAAGGAAATATTCTGTATCTTGTTTGGAATGGGGTAAATGGATTTGTAAATTTGTTAAAACTTGTCAGACTGTGTGCCCTTAAGATCAGTACATTTCACTGTATGTAGATTATACTTGAATAAAATTATAAAATCTGTGTGGCAGTCATGGAGCTCTTTGACTCAGATATTCATTCAAGAGTGCAGCAGGTATGCAGTTAACCTATAGCCTCAAGCTGTACCACCTTTAGGATGTGCTGCAGCATTGGAGCTAAGGACATGTTCTCTTTTGCACCTCCAGCCAAATGACTTAGCATGGCCTGAGTATTAGATGCTGGCCATTTCTGCTCAATGAGATACTTTCTTAATGCGAAGTTTGTTTAGAGCTTCCCCTTAGAACTAGCCACAATGTTTCAGAGGTGCACTATAGACTGAGGCTCTTCCTATCCATCTGTCCTTGCTTTCCCCTCTCTTTCTCACATTTTAGACTTGTGGCATGGTCTGAATGTTTTTTCTGACCTACTTCTGCTTCCTCTTGCCTTTTTCTGTCACAGTCATTAGGCTTAGTAAATCTTCCATGTCTAACTCCATCTTGGCTTTTGCCACAAACTGTTAATTAAAAAAGTCTGTGATAGAAAGGAGACTAAATATATGTCATATCAATACATTTATATGGGTGTAATTCCAGGAAAGTTTTTTTTTTTTGTTTGTTTGTTTTTCCAGAAAGTAAATTGCATTTATGCCTTTATGCTGGATGCAACAGGCTTACCTAAAACATGTATTTAATGGTTGGATATAGAGTTGTGTACAAAGGCATAACTGTAAACAAAAGGCTCTCTGTAAACAGAAAGCAGAAGTTACGATCAGATTAGGAGGAATTCAAGCCAAAACACATTAAGGAAAGGCAATTTTGTATTCTTAATACCAAAACCAGACAAGGATGCCACGAGAAAACAACATTATAGGCCAATATCCCTGATGAACATAGATGTAAAAATCCTCAACAAAATATTAGCAAAACAAATTCAACAATACGTTAAAAGGATTATACCCCATGATCAAGTGGGATTCATTCTAGGGATGCAAGGATAGTTCAACACTCACAAATCAGTTAACGTGGTACACCATTAATCAAATGAGGGATAAAAAGCCTATCATTTAAAAGATGCAGAAAGAGCATTTGACAAAATTCAATATCCATTTATGATGAAAACTCTCAACAATGTGGGTATGGAGGTAGTGTGCCTCAAAATGTAAAGGCCATATATGAGAAAACCACAGTTAACTATGCTCAATGGTGAAAAGCTGAAAACTTCTCTAAGAAGGAACAAGACAAGGATGCTTACTCTCATCACTTTTATTCAAAATAGTACTGGAAGTCCTAGCCACAACAGACAACAAAAGAAATAAAAGCTATTTAAATTGGTGAGGAAGAAGTAAAACTTGCACTATTTACAGATGACATGATATTATACATAGAAAACCCTAAAGCCTCCATCAAAAAACTGTTACAACTGATAAAATAGTAAAATTGCAGGATACAAAATATGCAAAAAACCTGTTATGTTTCTATCTACTAATAATAACTTATCACAAAGAGAAATAATCCCCTTTGCAACTACATTAAAAAGAATAAAATACCTAGGAATAAATTTCACCAAGGACAGGAAGGACCCATATATTGAGAACTACAAAATGTTAATGAAATAAATGGAAGAAGACTCAGATAAGTGGAAAGATGTATTATGCTCATGGATTAGAAGAATCAGCATTATGTCCATACTACCCAAAGCAATCTACAGATTCAATGCAATCAATATAAAAATTCTAATGTCTGTTATTTTTCAAAGAAACAGAATAAATAATCCTAAAATCTATATGGAACCATAAAAAACTGAATAGCTAAAGTGATCTTGAGAAAGAACAAAGCTGAAAGCATCATACTCCCTGATTTCAAACTATATTACAAAGCTACAGTAATAAAGACAATAAGGTATTGTCATAAAAACAGACATACAGATTGATGGAACAGAATAGAGAGCCCAGAAATAAACCCATGCATATATGGTCAATTAATTTATGACAAAAATGGGGAAAAGAAAATCTCTTCCATACATGATGTTGGGAAAGCTTGACTGCCACATGCAAAAGAATGAAACTCAACCCTAACTTGCAATATATCCTAAAGTTAACTGAAAGTGGATTAAAGACCTGAAACCATAAAACTAAAAGAAAACATAGGTGGTAAGCTCCTTGACAGTCTTACTGATATTTTGAATCTGACCCCAAAAGCAAAAGCAACAAAAGCAAAAATAAATCAGTGGAAGTACATCATACTCAAAGCTTCTGCACAGCAATGGAAACCATCAACAAAATGAAAAGGCAACCGACTAAATAGGAGAAAATATTTGCAAATAATGTATCTGATAACAGGCTAATGTATCTGATAACAGGCTAATATCTAAAATACATGAAGAGCTCATAAGCTCAATAGCAAAAAAATCCGATTTTAAAAATGAAGATGTGAATAGACATCTTTTTACCAAAAAAGACATACAGATTGCCAAGAGGTACATGAAAAGATGCTCAACATCATTCAGGGAAATGCAAATCAAAACTACAATGAATATTACTTTACATATGTTAGAAAGACTATCATGAAAAAGACAAGAAACAACAAGTGTTGGCTAGGATGTGGAGAAAAGGGAACCCTTGTGCACTCTTTATGAGAATGTTGAGTTTCCCAAAAAAATTAAAAATAGAACTACCACATGATTCAGCAATCTGATTTTTGGGTATTTATCTGAAGAAAACGAAAACACTAATTTGAAAAGATATATGCACCCTCATGTTTACTGCAGCATTATTTACAATAACCAAGAAATGGAAACAGCCTGTGTCCACCAATAGATGGGTAAAGACTTTGTGGTATATACATAAAATGAAATATTAGTCATAAAAAAATAATGAAATCTTGCCATTTGCAACAACATTGATGGGCCTTGAGGGCATTATTCTAAGTGAAGTAAGTTAGAGAGAAAGACAAAAACTATATGATCTCTTTTATATGTGGAATCAAAAAGAAAAAAAAATCAAGCTCATAGATACAGAAAACTGGTGGTTGCCAGAGGCAAAGGGTGGCAAGATAGTGAGAAATGGGTGAAGGGGTTAAAAGGTAAAAATTAAAAAGAAGTGAAACAATGTTAGAGGGAGCTGAAGATTTTTTAAAATTAATTAATTAGTTAATTAATTTTAAGGAACTGCGGATTTTAATTATTTCCTGAAGTGAGGCTACAGCAAGACTCATGTTGCGCATTGAGGAGGCTTTGATTTCATATACCGATGGCTCAGATGATAATTTCCCATTCCCCTCCTTGCCTTGGTTAGAGAATCTAGTTAAGTAAATTGATATTTGACAGTATTGAGGGTATATAAAAACAACCCAAGGATGGAATATTGTATATTAATCTATGACTGCAGGAAGGAGGCTTTTCAAAGTAAATCAGGAATTAAATTTCACAAAATGCTGTTTCACTGTGAAAGGAAACAGACAAATTCATCTGCAAGGACATGTCAGACACAGAAAAATTAAAAAGTAAATTAAAAATAAATTTTTAAAAAAGGAAATATTCATTTTGACAGCATGAAGAGACATTTCAAATATTGGTGACTTTAAAGGCAACCAACAAACTGAAGGATGAAGAGAAAGGAAATTTCCCCTGAAAACAAATAATTGTACATGTGAATCATTCTGTAGTTAATTTTTCTTATTAACTTGTTTTATTTTTTATGTTTTTAAATTTGCATCCAAAATAGTTAGCATATAGTGCAACAATGATTTCAGGAGTAGATTCCTTAGTGCCCCTTACCCATTTAGCCCATCCCTCCTCCCACAACCCCCCCAGTAACCCTCAGTTTATTCTCCATATTTATGAGTCTCTTCTGTTTTGTCCCCTTCTCTGGTTTTATATTATTTTTGTTTCCCTTCCCTTCTGTTCATCTGTTTTGTCTCTTGAAGTCCTCATATGAGTGAAGTCATAGGATTTTTGTCTTTCTCTGACTGACTAATTTTACTTAGCATAATACCCTCCAGTTCCATTCACGTAGTTGCAAATGGCAAGATTTCATCCTTTTTGATTGCTGAGTAATACTCCATTGTACATATATATACCACACCTTCTTTATCCATTCATCCATCGATGAACATTTGGGCTCTTTCCATACTTTGGTTATTGTTGATAGTGCTGCTGTAAACATTGGGGTGTCCCTTTGAAACAACACACCCGTATCCATGGATAAATGCCTAGTAGTGCAAATGCTGGGTCATAGGGTAGTTCTATTTTTAGTTTTTTGAGGAACCTCTATACTGTTTTCCAGAATGGCTGCACCAGCTTGCATTCCTGTGTAGTTAATTTAATAAACTTGTGTGGATAAGCCAACAATATCAATTTATGTAATATATTTCTGGACTCAGCTGTCTCTTCAAAAAGTTATTTTCTTTAATAACGAAAATATATGTTCTGTCTGAGAAACTTTATAACATCTGGCTTAAACAGTTATGCATAATAATTTTGTAAGTATATCAAATGCATTCCTTTGCATTTATCTCAATTGTAGCTATATAAATTTATTTCTCCGATTATTAGACTAGTATCTTTCCTGTCATACTTTGAGATCCATAAGGGCAGGGATATTATTGGTTGGTTGGTTGGTTTGCTTGTTTTTATCATTGTATCCTCAGCATCTGACACAATGTCTGGCACATAGTGGGCACTCAATAATTCTTATGAATCAATAAATGAAGAATGGAACACAATAATATTGATGTAATTCTCTATTAAGGACTACAGCTAAATTTATTCCTTCTAGATGGAAGTCTTCCTGGAGGCAGAAAGTTGCCGTGCTCATTTATTGCTGCATCCATTCAATCAGCAATTTATTTACATGGCAGACAACACTATTCTAAGCATGGAATACATGATGATAAGAAGAATAGATATAGTTCCTGCCCTGGAGGAGCTCATAATCTGGTAGGTAACTGATTAAAGACTTATCAATTCTCTATTTCTAATATTTTATGTACAGCTATAATTATACATTTATGGTAGTGCTGTATCAGAGGGCTCTCATAAGCTCTTTTCTTATTTGATCCTCACATATTTGATCTTACATATTTGAATACATACATACATACATAACATATATACATATTTGATTCTTACATATTTACATTTGTGTTTCCACTTTAAATTTCAATTTAGTATTTTCAAAGTTCCCACAAAATAAGTAGAAATGATTCAATGCAGTTCTTTACACTTAGTAAGACCAGGTTGTCATAAGGTCTAACAGTTTTTCAAATAGCATTAAAAATTCTTTTTTTTTTTTTTTTTTTTTTTTTTTTTTAAATTTTTTTTTCAATGTTTATTTATTTTTGGGACAGAGAGAGACAGAGCATGAACGGGGTAGGGGCAGAGAGAGAGGGAGACACAGAATCGGAAACAGGCTCCAGGCTCTGAGCCATCAGCCCAGAGCCTGACGCGGGGCTCGAACTCCCGGACCGCGAGATCGTGACCTGGCTGAAGTCGGACGCTTAACCGACTGCGCCACCCAGGCGCCCCAAAAATTCTTAAGATTAAAATTTTCCTTTCCTAACTTCTTTCAAAGACAATGAAAATAAGCATTTTTGAAACTGAGTATAATTTTATTAAACCTTAAATGTTATTTTATTAAACCTTATTTCAATAAGCACAAAAATCAGGGAGTAGTATTTTTAAACTAGGTTATTTCCTAATCATATTGTCTAAATATAAAATACTTTCTTTAAAAAATTACTGTTGTGTTTATTCTGGCTTATATTTTCTTTTATTGGTTTTTTGTCTCTGGTGAGTATATCACATAGTCATTTATTTTAACCGTTCCTCAAATAGTAAACAATAAGTTGTTTTGAGAGTTATATTCTCTAAGTTGGAATGGCATCATCATTTGCAGCCATTTTCTTCTCCTTCAATGAAATGTGAGGAGGGTTTAAAATTTCTATGACATTTTTTAGATCTTTCTCTAACATAAATGACTCAGTACTCTGAATATCTGTGCTTTATATTTTTAGCCTCATTATTTTGCTGTTTTCTTCTATTCTTATTCCTTATTCTGATGATCCAATTCCAGTCATCCTCATCAGCATGACTCAAGTCTTTTTCTCTGCTAGGAGGTGTTCTAGGAACATTCCAGCAAAACCTCCCTATCTGTAAAACTCATCTAATATGGGATCATAGGTTCCTTTATGATAATGTCTTTTTGTTGCTTATTCAACATTCCACATGTTTTCCCCTAAATGAGATTGCAAATTCCCTGAAATCAGGGACTAAGGCAGTATAGCCAAGTGTATCAGAATCATGGATTCTCTAGCTGGATTGCCTTGGGTGACTCCCTGCACTCTCACTATTTCCCTTGGGGCATAAGACAACTGTTCTAAGTAATTTCCTCTTCTAAAATACTCTAAAATAAATGTCTGCTCTTATTTTTTCAATAATAAATATCATTTACATAGCAATTTACCACAATTTATTGAATTTAGTCCTGATAATATTATGTTAAATATGTGTTGTTATCCTCACTTTATAGATGAAGACCCTTTTGCTCAAAGAAGTCAAGAACTTGCACGAGATGATATTGTAAGAGGTAGAACCAAGGCTATTTATCTATATATATAGCACAGTACTTTGTATAGTGATGGTACTAAATTAGGTGATTGATGAGTTGTCTCATGCTTGAAATCTTTTCCTACTGGGGCTTTCTGTGTAGACAGCTGTTAATTTCTTTGAGTTTCTCCCTGTTCATTTCCTGCAAACTTTCCCTCTTCCCACCTCAAGAATTTTAAGAATAGGAGAGGGTTAATTATGTATCAGCTACCATTCGACTATGTCAAATTGAACCCTGAAATTAATTCGAAATTTCCTGCTTGACTTGTAAAGTCAGTCTCTATTCGTTTTATACTTTAAAACTTCATATTCTCTTGATCACCTTTCTGTGACTGCACAGCTGAGTCACTCTTTCATGTTCCCTGCTCCACTGCTTACTTCCTTTCTTCCCCTCAAGCCATTACATCTGTCCTTCCTTACAAAATATGTTTCTTGTTGGTTGAATCTGTTTTTAATTCAAGTCTTCAATCATCCTTCATTGCCTGGAGTACTTACAGCTTGTCCAAAAGCCCATTTGTAATTTTACCCCTTTACTTTAGATTTCTTCTTCTCTTTCTTTTTTTCTTTTAGAAATCTTGTTCTTTGATTTTCACATAGTATTATCTCTTTATCTACTGTTCATTCAAACTTTACTATTTTCCCATGCTGACTATAGCAGAACGAGTTGAAATTTATCTGCTGATAATCACACATATATCACTAATTAAAGTTCACTTACTTAACTATATGTGGATTGAAAAACAGCCCAACCTCTGCCTCTTTATCAATCTAAATAAAAAACTAGGATTCTATTTTGTCTTAAAGATGATGGAATTTCAGGAGAAGGAAAACTTTGGGTAAGATAGAAATTTCTGTGACAACTAAGGTAGACAACATTCCTATAACAAGGTAAACATACAGATTTTGGTATAAACGTGTGGCTTGGTGTCCATAAAAGACCTGAGGCCCCCCCCCCACCTCTCTCTCTGTGTTTGTGTAGGGAGCTCAAGACACTGCCTATTTCTGTATCCTGATTACTTTTTTCTCATAGCAGCATTCACTGTGGCTGTTTTGATTCAAAAGGATTAAACTTCTTGCTTGAGTTTTCCCTCTCAGTGTTTGGTTATCAGACCTAGGGCCTAAACGGCAAACCTCCACATTCTCACATTCAAAATCAAATGTCTAATTTCAGGTTCCCAATAACAATATAAATTATACATTACCCCTGGGAAGATGCAGGACTATCAGTATTACTTAATTCTACCGAAGTTGTATCAGGGTCTGCACTAGCTTGTCCCACTTCTTGATTTTAAGGGATCCCAATTTGGCAACTCTTATGGTCTTGTGTTGATAAAACTCTACCATGCTTATAAATCAGCTCAAGGGAGTCTAACATATCTGGAGTTTGAATGCTTGTATCAAGAATTGCCTTATTATTCTTTATTCTCTGAAGGTATCATTCAGTCAAGGGTTTCTGACGTTTCATACCATACTCTTGCTATGAGACAAATTCTACCCCTGGGCTGAACATATAGGGGGCTCTAGCTCAACTCAATAATACACGCCATTTATACTGTTGATTACTTATGGCCATTGCTCCAAGCATTCTAGTGGGGATCTGAGATCTTGCTGCTAAGCACAGTTGGCTGGCGTTTCTGCTGTTGTGTTGCCCAGAATCTTTAATCTTTGGTTTCAGTCTTTCAAATCTTCCCAGATGCCTGACCTACCTGATTTCTAATTGGGGTTCGAGGTACTTGCCAACTGAAGCCTGCCTTTGTTAATTTTCTTAACTTGAATCTTTGCCTACTTAGATCTTCTTTAGTCACAGCCTTCAAATTTACTCTCTTATAGTTGAATTCCTCATTCTGCCCCTGTGGCCTCCATCCTTTTTTGTTTCAGTCTAAGTTCTGGTGACATACCCTGGTCAGTCATTCTATAACTTGCACATTATGTGTGAGGGAAGTAATATTTTTTTTCCTCAATGCACAGCCTTTGTAATTTAATAAAATATAACATTGAGTAGTAAATCAGAAGAATGTGCCCACATATCAACATACTTGTTAAGTGAATTAACACATTAAGTTATCCACAATTATTAAATGATAGTCTAATTATTAAACTTTTCATTCAATAAACGAATCAGAATGGTTTAATTAGTCTCACTACATTATTACCTTAGGCTCAAGGTCTTCAGCAGCTCTTGCTAAAAGCTAATTTATTTTTAGTTATAAATTTAAGAGTGCAAGCTATAATAATTTCTAGTACAATGATGAAGCAATTGCTTCTCTTTACAAAAAGAAAATCTCTGGCAGAGAGTTAACTTATTTATGGGTATGAAGAAATCAACATGGAAAATAATACAAAGAAGATGGTTTAAGAAATGTTCATTGGATAAATGAATGAATGGTTGAACTAACCATACTGCTTATTTTTTGTGACATATTTTGGACATGATTGTTTCATTTACTCATATTGGTAGCATTCTTATCATGTTAGGAAGTCTAACATATCTGGAGTTTGGATTCTTATATGAAAAATTCCCTTAGTATTCTTTATTTTCTCAAAGTATCATTTAGTCAAGGGTATCTGAAGTTTCCCACCAGGCTCTTATCTGGTTTCTTTCCACAAAAGTTATGCTGGAGGTGAATTATTGGCCAATTGATAACATAAAAGTTTTAAAAACTTATACCTGATTGGAATGTTATGTTCAGTGTTTGACTTCCTAGAAGAGTTCCAAGGTATTTTTCCCATTGAATATGTTTTCTGCTTTTTCTGTTGGTAGTGCTAGTAAATTCAGATATGCATTATTTGGTATCAGACATAAATAGCGATGCATTGCCATTATAAAGCTTGTAAATGGTATATAAAAATGTTTTTCTATACTGAGACTTTTTAATAGGACATTCATGCTAGAGAGGCATTGTAGTATTTAGCACTGAAGTCCAAGGAAATTAGCTGGTGCCATATCATGTATTAGACACAATAATGCTCAGTTGCCGGTAACAGAAACCCAAAATAACAATTGTTCCAACAAAAGAACAATTTATTTACATCTCAAGTAAAATTCCAAAATGGACAGTGCAATGCTGCAGGGGAGATCTCCACAAAGTCCTCAAGAACTGGATTCCTTCTATCTTGTTCTATAATACATAGATTTCTTTAAATTTTTTTTAAAGTTTATTCATTTTTGAGAGAGAGAGACAGAGCAAGAGCAGAGGAGAGGCAGAGAGAGAGAGAGGTAGACACAGAATCTGAAGCAGGCTCCAGGCTCTGAGCTGTCAGCACAGAGCCCGACAAGGGGCTCAAACTCACCAACCGAGATCATTACCTGAGCCGAAGTTGGATGCTCAACCGACTGAGCCACCCAGGCGCCCCTGTAATACATAGATTTCTATTCACAAGGTCTACTCATGGTCCAAATTGGTTGCTCCATCCACATTTTAAAAGAGAGGAAGGGAAAAATGAAACTAGAAAGAAGCAAATGGTGTAGGCCAGCTATTTTGTGGGGGCCAGCTTTTTTTAATGCTTTTTTAAAAAAAACGTTTTTATTTATTTTTTGGGAGAGAGAGATGGAGCACGAGCAGGGGAGGGGCACAGAGAGAGGGAGTCACAGAATCCAAAGCAGGTTCCAGGCTCCCAGCTGTCAGCTTAGAACCCGATGTGGGGCTTGAACCCATGAACTGTAAGATCCATGACCTGAGCTGAAGTCGGATGTTTAATTGACTGTGTCACCCAGGTACCCCATGGAGGGCAGCTATTTTAAAGAAAAGTTTTGCTTACATGTTATTAACTAGAATTCAGTCATATGCCACTTAAGCTACAAGGGAGACCAGGCGTCCATAAATCTGACTATAATGTCAGAAGTTCTTTAATTATGGAAGAAGAGGAGGACTTTTGAAGGGCAGTAAGGATTCTCTACCACCATATGTGAGTTACTTCAGGTTAAGGAAGCTCTGAAAACAAAGATTGAAATATTTAATTACTTTGATTAGTCACTGGAGAATACCAGCCATTGAAATTTTTAATATATAAATCACAACGTGTTATATATTACAACCTAATATGCATTTGGTCAGTTTTACAATTGAAATACATTGGAATAAGGCATAGAAAAAATAAGTAAGTCATAAGAGTATGTAACATTAGTCATAACTTCTAATTGTCTATTAACCAAACTGGGTCAAGTGTAAAGAACATGAATTGCTCAAAATTATCAGAGATTAAAATAAATCTCCTTAGTAAAATGGCATTTCTCTACTCCTACATTATTGCTTTGAGTGTGGCTGAAATAAAGAGACGAGGGAACTTGACTGAAACAAATTGGATGAACTAGAAATCCTGATGAACATCATATAACAAAAAGTTGGGGCTAGTTGTGCTAGCTCAAAGAGAATGGGAATGCATAAACATGTGGCAGAATAAATCTTTTCAATAAATACTGAATGTAACAAGGTTAGATACTGCATTTCTTTGATATTTGCATGTTGCACATGAATAAATTTAAATCGAAGAACAAATGTTTAGAAATTTGTGTTCTATGTAATTTTAATTTTTTTTTTCAACGTTTTTATTTATTTTTGGGACAGAGAGAGACAGAGCATGAACGGGGGAGGGGCAGAGAGAGAGGGAGACACAGAATCGGAAACAGGCTCCAGGCTCTGAACCATCAGCCCAGAGCCCGACGCGGGGCTCGAACTCACGGACCGCGAGATTGTGACCTGGCTGAAGTCGGACGCTTAACCGACTGCGCCACCCAGGCGCCCCTGTTCTATGTAATTTTAAAGAGAATATCAATTCAAGAATATTCCATTTGAACAACAAATGTTGTTAAAATGTCGATACTACCCAAAGCAATCTACATATTCAATGCAATCCCTATCAAAATAACTTCTTTACAGAGTTACAACAAATAATCCTAAAATTTGTATGGAGCCAGAAAAGACCCTGAATAGCCAAAGCAATCTTGAAAAAGAAAGCCAAAGCAGGAGACTTCACAATCCCAGACTTCAAGCTATACTACAAAGCTGTAATCATCAAGACAGTATGGTACTGGCACAAGAACAGATACTCAGATCAATGGAACAGAATAGAGAACCCAGAAATGGACCCACAAACGTATGGCCAACTAATCTTTGACAAAGCAGGAAAGAATATCCAAGGGAATAAAGATAGTCTTTTCAGCTAGTGGTGCTGGGAAAACTGGACAGAGACATGCAGACGAATGAACCTGGATCACTTTCTTACACCATACACAAAAATAAACTCAAAATGGGTGAAAGACCTAAATGTAAGACAGGAAGCCATCAAAATCCTCGAGGAAAAAGTAGGTAAAAACTTCTTTGACCTTGGCTGCAGCAACTTCTACTCAGCATGACTCTGGAGGCAAGGGAAACAAAAGCAAAAATGAACTACTGGGACCTCATCAAAATAAAAAGTTTCTGCACAGTGAAGGAAAAAATCAGCAAAACTAAAAGACAACTGACGGAATGGGAGAAGATATTTGCAAATGACATATCAGATAAAGGGTTAGTATTCAAAGTCTATAGAGAACTAATCAAACTCAACACCCAAAAAACAAATAATCCAGTGAAGAAATGGGCAAAAGACATGAATAGACACTTCTCCAAAGAAGACACCCAGGTGGCCAACCGACACATGAAAAAATGCTCCACATCACTCATCATCAGGGAAATACAAATCAAAACCACAATGAGATACCACATTACATCTGCCAGAATGGCTAACATGAACAACTCAGGCAACAACAGATGTTGGTGAGGATGCAGAGAAAGAGGATCTCTTTTGCATTGTTGGTGGGAATGCAAGCTGGTGCAGCCATTCTGGAAAACAGTATGGAGGTTCCTCAAAGAACTAAAAATAGAACTACCCTACGACCCAGCATTTGCACTACTAGGCATTTATCCATGGGATACAGGTGTGCTGTTTCAAAGAGACACATGCACCCCCATGTTTATAGCAGCACTATCAACAATAGCCAAAGTATGGAAAGAGCCCAAATGTCCATCGATGGATGAATGGATAAAGAAGGTGTGGTATATATATACAGTGGAGTATTACTCAGCAATCAAAAAGAATGAAATTTGCCATTTGCAACTACGTGGATGGAACTGGAGGGTATTATGCTAAGTGAAATTAGTCAGAGAAAGACAAAAATCCTATGACTTCACTCATATGAGGACTTTAAGAGACAAAACAGATGAACAGAAGGGAAGGGAAACAAAAATGATGTAAAACCAGGGAAGGGGACAAAACAAGAGACTCATAAATATGGAGAACAAACTGAGGGTTACTGGGGGGGTTGTGGGAGGAGGGATGGGCTAAATGGGTAAGGGGCACTAAGGAATCTACTCCTGAAATCATTGTTGCACTATATGCTAACTAATTTGGATGTAACTTAAAAAAAAAAGAATATTTCGTTTGGTGATCTTTTGCTTCATTAATTGTATCACTTGTTTCCACAATTTTCTCCCTTTTTGCACCTGCATTTGCAAGATATGAGAAATATGCTATGCTCTCTGCCTTCCCCCAACCCTGGAAACACTCTGCCCAATATATACTTTACTTTGTGAAGGAAGCTTAGAGTTTTTTTTGTGCTCTTATACTTGAAAAGATTGAATTCTCTAAGGTGACTTTCAAGCAGATGTCATTTATTAAATAGTTATGTTTCCTCATTAATCTTAGCATTTTTCTCATCAGTTCTGCTATGAAAATGTAGCCAAAACAAAACTTTGGGGACAGTCTGAGGCATGTACTGCCCACTCCTTTCCTTTCTTTGCTTCTGGAAGCAGATGTGTTTTAATACAGGGGGGCGATGGGTGGGGGGGAATGATGGTACAAAGAGGACTTTCTTGGTCTCTTCTTCCATAGAGTTTATAGTATCTATATGTGTTTTGTAGTACACAAGTATTATCTCTTGGCTATTAACATTCTGTGCAATAAAATTAGCCTTCTTTTCTCTTTTAAATTAGAAGTTTAAATAAGTTGGAGTTTATTCGTCCTTCTCTTCATCTTCCTTTGGCTTACTAGGGTAACAGGATGTAGACATTTAAGAGCAATGTGCTGACAAAGCCAAGAGAATGCATTTCCTTTACACTTAGTGGGAAAAAAAATCTCCAAAACAGTAAAATATAAAAAGGATAAATTTAGGGGCCACCTGTCTGGCTCAGTCAGAAGAGCATGCAACTCTTGATCTCAGGGTTGTGAGTTTGAGCCCCGCATTGGGTATAGAGATTACTTACATAAATAAACTTAAAAAAAAAAAAAAGAGATATTTAGAAAAGTGAAGAGCAGGAGTGGCCTGAGGTTGTGTGGGGCCTGAGGGTTATTTAATATGTGAGGAACACTTCTTTAAGAATCAGAGTGCAAACTATCTTTACAACCCTAAAACAAATGACCATGTGATCATATTGATAGGGTCCGTCCTGGGGTTTTGGAGGTGGCCTGTGCACGTGAGAGGACCCACAGCTTCTATAGCTTCATGGTAAGTGTGCCTCTGGTTCATCTACAGTATGGTTTCAGATGTACTTTTTGGGTTTTTTGCTATTGATTTGTGTTACACTTCACTGGATCCCCCATTTTTACTAAATGGACTTTCTAGAGCCAAGCATTGGATTTGTTATATCATAGAATAGAAGTTGGGCAGTATGGCCCTAGCCTCAGGCTATTTCTGTGGAGCCTGTGTCAATCCATGTGCCAGAACCACGAAGCTGCCTTTTTGTTTTCTCTCTAACAAGAGATCAGAAGGTCTCTTTCTGGGGAGGGAAATGATTAATGAAGAACATTCATCTTGTAAAGAAACATCTTAAATAGTGTCCGTTCACCCTATACATATTGATTATTCTTTCAAGGAGAAATCCAAATGCCATGACTATAAGCTGTGCATAGCATCTGTGAACTCCTCATAAGCTCAGTTAGGATATACAAAGTTGGGTGTGTTTGTGTATGTGAATATATATGATAATTTTGTCAGTTTGGCAGGCAATTATTTTTACTTAAAAAACAAGTAATTTCTTGGCATTTTATACTTACAGGTTATTAATATACATAGTTTATAAAGTGTTAAGATTTGTTTTTAGCTAACACACTCATAATTCTATTTAAAATAAATCGTTTCCCTCTTTAATGGAGACATTTTTAGAAGTGATATGTTTATTCCTACATTATTGAAATATATATTTTCAGAATTTCATGTGGAATTTGTTTTATAAATTCATTGTGTGTGTGTGAATACATGTGAATACATACATGTGAATACATACATATATACATACAGACACAAACAAACATACACGTGCATACATACACATACATTTTGTCTCTTGCATGGCCTATGTGAATAAAATTACAAAATTCTACTATGGTTATATTTATTTATGTGGGAGGATAAAAGAATAAAAGAAATGAAAGGAAATAGCCTATGCATGGACAGGAAGACTCGGTATTATCAGGATGTCATTTATGTGCACACTCATCTGTAGCTAAGTACAATTCAATTGCTTTTGAAGTGTTGTGCTTAGGAACTTGAAGATTAAAAAGGGATTTTAAAGTACATTTATGAAAAAATCATGCAAAAATAGCCAGGAAATTTTTCAAAAGAAGAACAAGGACCAGAGACTTTATCTTATTTTTTTTTTAAGTTAATATCAGACTTCAGCAACTAACTTCAGCAATTAATGTGTATTATGTAATTAGGTATGTAGTGTACTGATGTACACAAGTCAATAAGAAATAAGCCCAAGTATTTATTATGATTTAGTATATCAGCACAGTGGCATATAAAATCACCGGGCGGTGTTAGGAAATAAAAATAGCATTTATTGGGCACTCACTATGTACCCGGTGCTGCTCCAATCACTTGACATCTATCATTTAATCCTAACCTCACAATAACCTTATGAGTTTGTATTAGTCCTGATTTATAGATGTAGGATCTAAGACTTAGAGAAATTAAATAATTTGCCAATGATCATGCAGGTGGTAAGTGAGAGGTGGGTTTTAGATCTAGGCAATCTGGCTTCCAGCCCAATCTCTTAACCAGTATGCGTTACTGCCCACAGTGCCCCTTGCCAATGATACATGCTAGTTATTTTAGAGCATTGTCAGTATAACAGGCAAAACAGTTTTTAAGTATTTTTTCACTTTCTAAATTGCATTCTTTAATTACCAAAGAGAATGAACTTGTAAAATATTGCATATATAGATGTCTTTTTTTTTTTTTTTTTTTTTTTTTTTTTTTTTTTTTTTTTTTTTTTTGGTAAACTACCTACTCCCACTGTTATGTTCAACTTTTACTTTTTGATTTATAAGAATTCTTCACATATTAAGGATATTACTCTTTATCATATATATGGTTGCAGCCACACTCAAATTCAAAAATGACAAACCATACTTTGCCTCTATATTACTAATTATACTGTTTTCACCTTTCCTGAAACGTACTTTCCCTGCATAACCCCTGCTCTTCATGATCTCAGTTTAAACATACCTCACAGTAAGGCCTTCCCTGAAACCCGGGACTAAGTTAGAACGCCCTCTTCCAGGTAACCAATATACCCTGTACCTCCCTCTTGTAAACATGAATCATATTTATATTTACTTATCCAAAGTTTATCCACTCTAATAGAGTGGATATTCTGCTTATATTTACCTGTGAAATGTTTTCCTTTCATAATTTTCTTGTTCCTCATATGGCCTTTTCTTCCCACTCCCTTCAGTGCTTCTTGTAAGGCTGGTTTAGTGGTGGTGAACTCCTTTAACTTGTTTGTCTGGGAAACTCTATCTGTCCATTCTGAATGACAGGGTTGCTGAGTAGAGTAATCTTGGTTGCAAGTTTTTTTTTCCTTCCAGTACTTTGACTCTATCATGCCCCTCCCTTCTGGCCTGCAGAGTTTCTGCTGAAAAAATCAGCTGGTAGCCTTATGGGGTTTCCCTTATATGCAGTGATTTTCTTTCCTCTTGCCTCTTTTAAAACTCTACCTCTACTTTTTGGCATTTTAATTATTATGTGTCTTGGTGTAGACCTCATTGGGTTAATTTTGTTGGGGCCTCTTTGCTTCCTGGACCTGGATCTCTGTTTCTTTACCCAGATTAGGGAAGTTTTCAGTTATTATTTCTTCAAATAAATTTTCTACTCCCCTCTCTCTCTCTTCTTCATCCGGGATCCCTATAATGGGAATGTAATTATGCTTGCTGATGTTCTTGAGTTCCGTTAACATATTCTCATTTTTTATTATTCTTTTTTTCCATTCAGCTTGGTTGCTTTCCACTACTGTGTCTTCCAGCTCACTGATCTATTATTCTGCTTCCTCTAATCTATTATTGATTCCCTCTGGCCATTTATTTTATTTTTTAAATTTATTTCTTTAAATTCAAGTTAGTTAACATACAGTGTAGTATTGGTTTCAGGAGAAGAATCCAATGATTCATAACTTATATATAACACCCAGTCATCATCCCAACAAGTACCCTCCTTAATGCCCATCACATTTGGCTTATCCCCCCACCCACCTCTTCTCCAGCAAACCCCAGTTTGTTTTCTGTATTTAAGAGCCTCTTGGGGCACCTGGGTGGTTCAGTCAGTTGAGAGTCCGACTCTTGATTTTGACTCAGGTCATGATCCTAGGGTCATGGGATTAAGCCCCATGTCTGGCTCCACACGAGCATGGAGCCTGCTTAGGATTCTTTCTCTTTCCTTCTGCCCCTCTCCTCTCTCTCTCTCTAAAATAAAAAAAATTTGTTAAGTCTTTTCTGGTTTCCATTATCTCTGCTTTTATCTTATTTTTCCTTCCCCTCTCCTATGTTCATCTCTTTTATTTCTTAAATTCCACAAATGAGTGAAATCATATGATATTTTTCTTTCCCTGACTGACTTATTTCACTCAGCATAATACACTCTAGTTCCATCTACACTGTTGCAAAATGGCAAGATTTCATTCTTTTTGATCAAGTAATATTCCATTATATATGTATCCCTCATCTTCTTAATCCATTCATCAATTGATGGACATTTGGGCTCTTTCCATAATTTGGCTATCATTGATAGTGCTGCTATAAACATTGAGGTGCATGTGCCCCTTCAAATCATCATTTTCGTACTCTTTGCATAAATACCTAGTGGTGGTCATAGGGTAATTCTGTTTTTAATTTTTTGAGGAACCTCCATATTGTTTTCCAGAGCGGCTGCACCAGCTTGCATTCTCATCAACAGTGCAAAAGTGTTCCCCTTTCTCTGCATCCTTGCCAACATCTGTTGTTTCCCAAGTTGTTAATTTTAGCCGTTCTGACAGGTGTGAGGTGGTATCTCATTGTGGTTTTGATTTACAATCAACAAAACTAAAAGGCAACCCATGGAATGGGAGAAGATATTTACAAATGACATATCAGATAAAGAGTATCCCTCCAGTGCATTTTTAATTTCAGTTATTGAATTCTTAGTCTCATTGATTCCCTTCTTTTTTTACATTTTCTTGTGTTTTTTTCACCATGATCTCAGTTATGTTTTTATTTTTTTTTCACAACTTTGTTTTTAAAACTGAAGAGGAAAAAGGAGAAAATTAACATTATTAGTTGCATATGAGCAATGAAAACATTTTTACACATAATTTTCTATATTTTCCAAATTATCTATAATTTATTCATTTATTTTTACTCTAAATCTTTATATATTTTTACTTAAATTTACTTCTTCTTTTTTTTATTTTTACTTAAATTTAAAGACATTTTATTAAATTTATAGAGAAATCTAGCTTCAAAAATCAATTGGAACCAAAAGGCTTATAATGAAAAACAGAAGTCTGGTCTCAACTCCTCTCCAATTTCATTCCCTAAGACAACTGTTTTTTGTGGGTTTTTAAAATTTTTTTTAAATTTTAATAAATTTTAATCACACAAACATCTACATGAGACACTTATTTTTTAAATCAGAGTTCCTATTCTGTGCCTCATCTGTGGTAAACATAACTTTTGTAGTTATTCTTAAATATTTTTCAAAGTAGCCATTTATTTATTTATTTATTTATTTATTTATTTATTCTTTTAATTCCAGGAATAGAGTTTAGTGATTCATCACTTACATATAACACCCCAGTGCCCATCCCAACAAGTGTCCTCCTTAATGCCCCTCACTCATTTAGCCCATCCCCCTACCCAACACCCTGCCAGCAACCCTCAGTTTGTTCTCTGTTTTTAAGAGTCTCTTACAGTTTGTCTCCCTCTCTGTCTTTATATTATTTTTGCTTCCCTTCCCTTATGTTCATCTTTTTTACATATTCTATCTCTTTGTGGGAGCTCTCACTGAGATCCTCCACTCTTTTCTCAAGTGATAAGTGTCTTTATGACTACTGCTTTGAATTTTTTGTGAGGCATCTTGCTTAGCTCCGTTTCATTTAGCTCTTTTGCTGCAGTTTTGTTCTATTCTTTCATTTGTGACATATTCCTTTGTCTCCTCGTTTTGTCTAACTCTTTGTTTCTATGTGTTAGGAAAATCAGCTACATCTCCTGCTCTTGAAAGTAGTAGCCTTTTGAAGAAGAGGTCTTGTGGTGCCCTGTAGAACAATGGCCTTTGTTCACCAGAGCCAGGTACTTTAGAGGTGTCTCCTATGTGTGTTGCATGTACCCTACTGTTGTGACTGAGCCTCATTTGCCTTTGTCCAATTGGCCTCAGTGGCCCACTTTGCCTGTTGTGATCTGGGTTTGGACCTTGTTCTCTTAGGAGGATAGTCTGGGGCTGTCACTGGCTTGTAGTTGGGCAGTTTCAGCAGTAAGACCAGATGCCTACCCTCAGCCCATTTACTGGGGCTACAGTGGTACCAACCTTCAGGGTGTTCTCCCTATTTTATCCCCTGAGAGGTTTTTGTTAGTAGACAGGACCAGTAGTCAGGCCAGATGCCTGCCAGGGTGCAGTTATACTGATTGGCAGGGGACTCTCCCTGCACTGCTAGTTACAATGTTCAGCTGCTGGGATTGAGAGTCTACTCATGTGTGTGGTTACCTTCCCCTCTCCCCAGGGCAGGAGTCACTTTGGAGTGGAGCTGGTCCCTGTCAGGGCTGCTTGCAGGATGGAACACAGCAGAAACTGCTTTGGAGGGACTCCTGCTGAATCGGGTGGGTTGGATGGGTGGATCTGTAGGAGAATGCAGGGTAGCACCCAGTGTTAGCATGGTAGGTGGAGGGTGTTTGTGCTGTTTCCTTTAGGAGTCAGGCTATCTAGGCTGGGGAGAGCAGGAGAGAAATGGTGCCCACTAGCTCTTTTGTTGTTGGAAAAGTGTCTTAAAGATCCCTGTTCTCCAGTACATGTTCTGGGATTAGTAAAGAAATCTCCTTTACATATACTCCAGGCAATTTTCAAAAAGTATATTTCAAAAATTTATATTATATACTTTTTAAATTGAGACAAAGTCTGCTGTTTTAAAATATACAATTCAGGGGTTTAAGTATATTCACAAAGTTATACAATCATTGCCACTGTCAAATTCTGGAATATTGTCATCGTCATCCCCAAAGAAACCCTGTATCCCCTAGCCATCACTCCCAATTTCTTCCTCACTCCAGTCCATGGCAATGACTAATCTACTTTCTGTCTCTATGGATTTGCCTTTTCTGAACATTTGATATATTGACTTTTGTGCCTGGCTTCTTTCACTTAGCATAATGTTTTTTGTGATTTCAACATGTTTCCATGTTGTGACATATTTCAGTACTTTATTTCTTTTTATAGATGGATAATATTCCATTGTATGAATATACCATTTTTGTTTATCCATTCCTTAGTTGATGGACATTGGTTTTTTTTCCCACTTTTTGGTTATGAATAATGCTGCTGTAAACATTCATCTATAAGTTTTTTTTAATGCTTTATTTATTTTGAGAGAGTGTGAATGGGGGGGGGGAGAGAGAGAGAGAGAGAGAGAGAGAATATCCCAAGCTGGTTCCAAACTGTCAGTGCAGAGCCCGATGTGGGGCTCGAACCCACAAACTGTGAGATCATGACCTGAGGCAAAATAAAGAGTTGGACATTCACCCAGGCACCCCCATCTACAAGTTTTTGTGTGGACATATGCTTTCAGTTTTCTTGGGTATGTACTTAGGAGTGAAATTGCTGGGTTATATGGGAAACTCTATATTTAACTTTTTAAGGAACTGCCAAACCATTTCTAAAGTGGTTGTACCTTTTTATATTCCCATCAGGAATTTATGACAGTTCAATTTCTCTACATCTTTGCAAACACTGGTTATAGCCATTTTTTTTTATAACCATCCTAGCAGGTATGCAGTGGCATCTCATTGTGGTTTTGATTTGTATTTCTTTCATGACTGATGATGTTGATCATCTTTACATGTTCCTGTTGTCCTTTATATATCTTCTTCTATATCTTCTGTTCAATCATTTGCCCATTTTTACTGGATAATTTGTCTATTTATTATTGAGTTGTAAAGATTCATTATATTTAGATTCAAGTCTCTCATCCAATATATGACTTATAAATATTTCCTTCCATTCTATGTTAACTTCCTTGATAGTTTTCTTAGAGTGCACAAATTTATAACTTTGATCAAGTCAAGTTTATCTATTTTTTCTTTTATTGCTTGCGCTTTTGGCATCATATCTAAGAAACCAATGCCTAATCCAAGGTCACTAAGATTTATGTTTGTGTTTTGTTCTAATAGTTTTATATTTTGGGGGGTGCCTAGGTGGCTCAGTCAGTTGAGTGTCTGACTTTGGCTCAGGTCATGATCTCACAGTTCATCAGTTCAAACCCCGCATCAGGTTCTGTGCTGACAACTCAGATCCTGGAGCCTGCTTTGGATTCTGTATCTCTCTCTCTCTCTGCCCCTCTCCCGCCCACACTGTCTGTCTCTCTCAAAAATAAATAAATGAAAAAATTTTAATAGGTTTATATTTTTGGTGCTTACATTTGTTTCTTTGATAATTTTTTAATGTTTTAATATGCTATGAAATAGGCATTCAAGTTGAATTCTTTTGCATATGAACATCCAATTGTCCCAGCATGATTTTTTGAAATGACTATTCTTTCTCCACTGAGTTTTCTTGTCACCTTTGCCAAAACTCTGTCAGTGATAAGTGTTTATTTCTGTACTTTCAATTTTATTCCAATGATCTATATGTGTATCCTCATGTCAGTACCATGCTGTCTCGATTAATATAGATTTGTAGATGTTTTAAAATCAGGAAGTGTGACTTCTCCAACTTAGTTCTTCTTTTCCAAGACTGTTTTGACTATACTGGGTCTCTTACATTTCCATGAAATTTAAAGTTTATTTTGAAAGAGAGTTGGGGAGGAGCAGAGAGAGATGGAGAGAGAGAGAGAGAATCCCAAACAAGCTCTCACTGTCAGCGCAAAGCCTGATGTGGGGCTCAAACTTACAAACCATGAGATTATGACCTGACCTGAACCTAACTGACACAGCCACCCCAGCACGCCTCAATTCTAGAATCACTCATCCACTTATTCAATAGAACCAGCTGGGATTTTCCTAAGAATTGCAATGAATCCGTAGATCAATTTGGGAAGTCTACATCTTAACAATGTTAACTCTTCCAATCCCTGGTCCTTAATTTGTATCATGATGTTTTCTAGTCTTAGTTTTCAGTATACAAATCTCCCACTTCTTTTGTCAAATTTATTCCTAAGTATTTTATTATATTTTATATTACTATAACTGGAATAGTTTCTGTTTTGTTTGAATTAATTAATTGTTTTTTAAGAAAAATTTATGTTTTATTTATTTTTGAGAGAGAGGGAGACACAGAGCATGAGCAGGTGAGGGGTAGAGAGAGAGGGAGACACAGAATCCGAAGCAGACTCCAGGCTCTGAGCTATCAGCACCGAGCCCGACGCAGGGGTTGAACTCACGAACCGTGAGATCATGACCTGAGCTGAAGTCGGACGCTCAGCCGACTTAGCCACCCAGGCACCCCTTGATTAATAGTTTTGATAGATTTTCTTGGTGTGTTTGTAGTCTTTTACATAGTATTTTAATTGGCATGATTCTACAAAAAACAAAAAACAAAAAAGCATGGCATCACAACTTCAAACAAACAAATATATGTGAAAAACCAACCAGACTGTTTTGATATTTTATATTTATAAAAATATAAATGTATCTTTATATTTGTATGCTAAACTCATACTCTAACTTAATATTTCCAAAACTTCATTTTATTCCTTTCTACTTTCATTACTGTTGTGATATCTGCATGCTAGTTAATATATTTTTAAAAATATAAAATTAAATACATGTATCTAAATGGAAATTTTTTATCAAAATTTAGGGAGCAATCACTTCTAATATACATTATTATAAATATATTACTATTAAAATGTTCTTTCATATACCACCTAAAATTATTTTTAGGTAATCACAAGTTTGCTATTCTTTGGGAATCTCTGCGAGAACCAGCTTAATTAACTGGATGAAATAGAAATTTCCCTACAATTTATTTTATGGTGGCTAGGTTATCCCTTAGCGACATGAAGGAGAGATTAAGAGTCATTATCTGAATACATAGGCAAAAAATCCAGTTCTTGATTTGGCATTTCTAGAGAGTATCTAAAGGATATGTATCAGTTAGTGATACTCTTAAGAGTAAAATCTGCTCTCATTCAATGCTCCATGGATTACATCATGCTGCTATCTGATAAATATGAATAATTTCCTCCTAGAGGGTAGGAATTGTGTCTATTTAACTTGCCTCATACGGCATGGAGCATAACATTATGTTCATTTGGGCACTTAATAAATGCAAGTTGATGATATAATGCATTTGTTAATCACCAATCATCCTGAAAAATAATGATGTACTCAGAGCTGATGGGTCCACCCCAGAGTTTTATTATTGAGGGTTAGACATTATTGGGAGGCCTCACTTAAAAGGAAACACAGTAGAAAATTGTTCAGCTTTTCAACAAAAAAGAGGGAGCTTTTGTCCTTAATAATTTAATTCCTTTTCAAAGTTAAGAATTACCTGAATGATTATTTTACTTGGATAATAACAATATTTCTTTAAATAACAATTTAAAGCATTTCATCTAGAAAAGAAAACATTTCATCTCTAGATTTTTAAACAACCTTTCAAAGAAAACCAGGCCACAGGATCCTTGGCATGAAGAATTAGTTAAGGGCTAAGAGGTAGGGAAACAGACTCTTGGCTTATCTCTTGACACTAGAGTGTTGAAACATTTTAAGAAGCACCCAAACTAGCCTCATTCCACCATCCTATCTATCTGCAGGCCATTCCTGTCTCAAATTCCCAGTTCAGCTTCTTTAGGGCTAGGGACAACCTTCAAGAGGGGAAGAACCTTCTTACAGTTATTGTCTTGGTCTAGCAATGTAAAAACTAAAAGAGTACTTGTATTTTAACTAGGACTGCTAGAGAGACATGACTTCTGTAATCTGATGTTGCATATAAAATTCCCCAGATGTAGTACCTCAGAAAAAAAAAAGTAGAATCAGTACAGCCAAAGAAAGATAGGGATGTGTCATTTAATAAACATATGAGAGTATTTAAGGATATTTATATCTAATATAGGTTGTGAATTAAATTATAGACTGGCACCATACTGCTATAGGCCTGAAAGTTATACTTGAAATGAATTTTAGTGTGGTTTTCAATTTACTTTCTTATTTTGTTAAAGAAACAAGAACCTTTTCATTAAGAGCATTTAACTCTACTGCGTCGTGACCTTCATCTTTCCCACCTATAAAATGTATGTTCCTATATTTCTTTTGATTTCACTATATTCGTGATTAAAGAGTTGTTAGCTTGATTAAAAAGATAATAGGTCATCTATCTGACTGGTAATCTAAATAGAAAATTCTGCCCAAATGGGACAGGAAACCCCTTGATCAGATGCCCAGACCAAAGGTAATATAATTATTTGTTTTCCTGTTGAAAATTCCCTTCATAATTCAAGATGTTTAGATATTTGAATGGAGAATTTAGGATTAGTAAAACAGTTGGTGTTCCAAAATCCTTAAATTAAACATCTAAAAGGCTATAAATTTGGTTTGTTTGTTCTTTTAAAGACGGAGAAGTTTGGTTGTGGTATCAAAATGTAAAGTCAGGAGGATGAATTGTTTTGCAAGAGTGAAACTAAAACAAGAGTTTCCTTTCCTACAGTTTCTTTTTAGAATAGCAAACACATAAAACAAGAAAGACAAAACAGAGAGATTTGTATCTGTAAGTAACAGAAAATTGAGGTGAATGGCTAAAAGGCCTCTTGGCACTGGGACGACTCAACACATATCTCTGCCAGTCCACATAAGCCTTTGCTTTGATATGGCCAAAGTTGTGGGTTAGATAACTTTCCTCCTAAGTCTTGTGTGTCCTTTTTACTGGGCACAACAAATCTGTCCCTCCTTTAACTTTGTCTTTTCTCTTCCCTGCCTCGCTTTTTCACTAGTCCAGATGACCTGGGTTTGGGCTCCTCATTAAAGTCATCACTTTTACTCCAGGCTCCTTGCTTACGGATGTAAACTAAGACAAGCTTCCTCTCACACCTATTTGCCATAAAAATATGTATATAAATTGGGATTCAGCATTTTAATTCCTGTAACCATACAGCTTTAACTATAAAACATTTCTGAATTAAATTACCATCATGATTATTATGAATATACAAATGATTAATGGGTGGTAAATAGAAAAATAAACTTTATTGTTAATGTATTTCTTAATGAGATGGAAATGGGACTACTTCCCCTAATTAGTTTAGGTATTCTTGGGTGATTACTTATGCTAGGGTATTTCCTGACGCAATATACCATAGTGGGATTCAAGAGGGATGAAAATTACAGCTTTCCTTGTTAGAGGAGAAATGACTGTTTGAGAATAGATGTGGGAATGGAAAGCTTGCCTCCTTATCAGGCAGTCTTGGGACATTTTTGCATCATTATGAAAATTGATTACTTTCAAAACATCAATGAATGTTAGAGTAATGTACTGCAAACCAAGGGATGGCAGTAGGCACCCATATAGGCAGTGTAGACTCAGAGAAGCTTAAGCCGTTTTTATGACTACTAATATAGACTAAATATGGACAGTCACTGGTCATTTCTTTGTGCTTATTTGCCTAGTCCAAGCCCCAGGTTCTGTGTTAGAGACTAAAGACTTGCTTTGATATGGAAGCCCCTAGGCCAAACTGAGTTAATGGTGGAATGCTAATCCCGAGGCCCCAGAGACCCAAGAGTATTCCAGATAACCTACATTTTCTTCAAGGTACACCAAAGGCTTTGAAAATGTATATGAACCAAATTAATTTAAAGGGAATGGCCATTCGCTTTAGTGATAGTCCATTTTAGAGAAGTATAGAATCTTTAAACTAACATGCTATATAGTCAATACCCTAATTGAAAAATTTTAGCTCTAAAAGTAAAGCTGCATAAATGCCATGATTCTCAAACAATTTTTCAGGATGTCTTTCCTTTTCATTCTCCTTGTCCTGATATTTATTGTTGTCCTTATCCTTTATTTTAAATTAGAAAAATTCAGAAAAATAAGAAATTAATAATTGCCCATAACCCATAACTCAGAACTAACAGCTATCAACAGTCTTTTCCCTATGTGTATTATTTATTTTTAAATGTCTATTTATTTATTTTTGAGAGAAACAGAGAGAGAGAAAGGGAGAGAGAGAGAGCACACACGAGCAGGGGTAGGGACAGAGAGAGAGATACAGAGTCCAAACCAGGCTTCAGGCTCCAAGCTGTCAGCTCAGGGACCACCATGGGGCTTGAACTCACAAAGTATGAGATCATGACCTGAGCAGAAGTCAAATTCTCAGCCCACTGAGCCTCCCAGGTGCCCCTTCCCTGTATGTATTCTTGAAAAAGATTATATAGGCAGCATATAGTATTAGTTTCCTGTGGCTGTGATAACAAATTGCCACAAACTGGGTGACTTAACACAACAGAAATTTATCCTCTCCTATAACCTAGAGTGTCTAAGTCAGAGAAGGGTTTCATCAGGCCATGGTGTTGGCAGAGACACTCTTGGGAAGAATCCATTTCTTGACTTCCAGTTTCTGGTGGCTGCTGGCAGCCCTTGGTTTGAGGCTGCATCACTCCAGTCCTCAAGGGCAGCATCTTCAAATCCCTCTCTGTTCCATCTTCACATTGCTTTCTCCTCTGTGTATCTGTGTCCAATTTCCCTCAACCTCTCTCATAAGAATACTAGTGATTATTGGGGCACCTGGGTGGCTCAGTCGGTTGAGCGTCCGACTTCAGCTCAGGTCACGATCTGGCGGTCCGTGAGTTCGAGCCCCGCGTCAGGCTCTGGGCTGATGGCTCGGAGCCTGGAGCCTGCTTCCGATTCTGTGTCCCTGTCTCTCTGCCCCTCCCCCATTCATGCTCTGTCTCTCTCTGTCTCAAAAATAAATAAACGTTAGGGGCACCTGGGTGGCGCAGTCGGTTAAGCGTCCGACTTCAGCCAGGTCACGATCTCGCGGTCCGTGAGTTCGAGCCCCGCGTCGGGCTCTGGGCTGATGGCTCAGAGCCTGGAGCCTGTTTCCGATTCTGTGTCTCCCTCTCTCTCTGCCCCTCCCCCGTTCATGCTCTGTCTCTCTCTGTCCCAAAAATAAATAAACGTTGAAAAAAAAAAAAAAAAAATTAAAAAAAAAAAAAATAAATAAATAAACGTTAAAAAAAATTAAAAAAAAAAAAAGAATACTAGTGATTACTTTTAGGACTCATCCAGATAATCCAGGATAATCTTCTCATTAAATCCTTAATTTAATCATATCTGCAAAGTCTTTGTTTTATAAGGTGAAGTTTATAGGTTCTGCTATCTTTGGGGGACATTTTCAGCCCACCACACATTTGAATATATAGTCTATTTAAATTGAAATGTAGGCTGTTACAGATAAACCTAAAATCCCATTTGACTTCTCCCAATTTTGGCTTACTTTACATTCCCTAGAGGTCACCACCATGTTTAGTTTGTTATTCTTTTAGTACTTCTAAGGAACTTTTGCCTCTGTCTAGATATACATCTATAGAAATTATATGACAGTGTGTGTGTGTGTGTGTGTGTGTGTGTGTACGTACACCACAAAATGTTAACAAGCTATTCTGGTCATTTTGCAACTTGGCTTCTTTTTATTCAAAATGTTTTTGAGATAAAGTGTATTGATGCAGTTAAAGATATATATTTTTTATTATAACATTCATCTTAAATATGTACCACATTAAAACATTTTTTTAATGTTTATTTATTTTTGAGAGACAGAGAGAGGGACAGAGTACAAGCAGGGGAGGGGAGACAGAGGAGACAGAGAAAGAAGGAGACACAGAATCTGAAGCAGGCTCCAGGTTCTGAGCTGTCAGCACAGAGCCTGACACAGGGCTTTAATCCACGAACCACAAGATCATGACCTGAGCCGAAGTCAGATGCTTAACCGACTGAGCCACCCACACGTCTCAAATATGTACCATGTTTTATCCATGTCCCTATCTATGGATGTTTAAGTTATTTCTAAATTTTTGCTATTGTAAACTATATCCTAGTATAGTTATCCTTCTGTACAAATGTGTATTATTGAAAAAGTACATGAAAGAAGAACTTTTCCCACAACTAATCTATATACTATTTCAGATTATTAATATATCTAGACCTATATGCTTCATGTTTTCAGATTTTTGAGGTTGTGTTCAGATTATTAATATATCTGGACTCTATTAGAGGCTATATGTGTGTATTATGTGAAGTATTTTTTTCCATTTTGTTAGCCAGTTCTCAAACTTTGTTTCTTTTTATTAAATTTTTTTAAATGTTTATTTATTTTTGAGAGGGAGAGAGACAGAGTGTGAGCAGGGGAGGGGCAAAGAGAGAGGGAGGCAAAGAATCTGAAGCAGGCTCCAGGCTCCGAGCTGTCAGCACAGAGCCTGACACGGGGCTCGAAGTCACAAACCGTGAGATCATGACCTGAGCCGAAGTCGGATGCTTAAGACTGAGCCACCCAGGCTACCCTCAAACTTTGTTTCTTAAATACTTTTCCCATTTGCTTCATCTGCTTCATGTAGCAGGGTAGTTTATATGCATATGTTTATTTATTGTGTCTTTATCCTTTAAAAAAATTTTTTTTAGTGTTTATTTATTTATGAGAGAGAGACAGAGTGTGAGGAGGGAGGGGCAGAGAGAGAGAGAGAGAGAGAGAGAGAGAGAGAGGGAGACAGAATCTGAAGCAGACTCCAGGCTCTGAGCTGTCAGCACAGATTCTGACGTGGGGCTTGAATCATGAACCATGAGATCATGATCTGAGCCAAAGTCAGATGCTTAACTGACTGAGTCACCCAGGTGCCCCTATTGTGTCTTTATTCTTTACTGTGAAATACTTTTTTATATTAAGTCATTCTATTTACTTTTCTCCATAGCACTTGTCTACACTTAACTTGCTCACTTATTCAGAAGCTCTTTCCTGCCACTTATATATAATCTCTATTGATTTGTTCACTTTTGCATCCCAGCACATAGACTAATACTTGGCACATAGTAGCTGCTCAGTAAATGTCTACTGAATAAACTGAATAAATGTTTTTTTTAATGTTTATTTACTTTTGAGAGAGAGAGAGAGACAGACATAGTGGTGAGCGGAGGAGGGGCAGAGAGAGACAGAGAGGAGACACAGAATCTAAAACAGGCTCCAGGCTCTGAGCTGTCAGCACAGAGCCCGACCTGGGGCTCAAACTCACAGACTATGAGTTCATGCATGACCTGAATTGAAGTGGGATGCTTAACCAACTGAGCCACCCAGGCACCCCAGAATTAATAAATGCTAAATTGACCATCTTATATAGTCATTTTCAGTGGTATATCTAATAGTCACAGAAAAATGTTACATTGGCTCTCAAATTTAGATATCAAAACAAGTTTAGAAAGGGCACCAATTTGTAAAACATAAGTCATATACTACCAACATTTTGCCCTAGACATCTCTCTACTCTTACACTTAAAAAGGCATATATGCTATGAAAAATCATTTGGAAACTTTAGGAAAAAACTTGGAAAAATAAAGAGAAACAAATTACCTATAATAACATCTTTGTGAAATAACAACTACTATTAAAATGTGTTTAGAAATTTCTGCATCTGATCTACTCTGCTGCATTTTATTGACAATTTTCTATATTGGCATCACAAAGGAAAGGACATATCTCAAATATGCTATATTTTAACAAATATAGTGTAATTGTTACTTATGATTTTTCTCTCCTCTTTGGCCTTAGATATATTTTTAAACTTGTACCTCATAAGAGGATAAGAGGTTTACTACCTCCTAACATTCTTTTTCTCTGACCTCATTTCCACTGTTCTCACATCCTGGGAATTCTTGAATAATGCATATTTACTCTGTTTGGTATCATGAGTGATTTTATTGGTTAATCCTATTTAAAAAAACTGTGCCATAATATTCATCATATCCATATCTCACAGAACATGTCACACATATTCTATATTTTCGTTCTCTGGGTCAGCTCCATTCTCTCCCTGAAACATCTGTAAATTTATTATGTATTTTCAAGATCTGAAGAGATGTATTTTTTACTTAAGGGAGAAAATCACTATTTTTGGTAAATTATTAGCTTGTTAATGGAATCTTGAACCAGTAATCCAAAATTCTACAGTTAAAGAAGATGACCATTTTCCATGATAAGTACAATGGTATTTGCAGCTCAAAGAGCAAAAATAAACACAGAAGAGATACTTGGGTCTCAGTTAAAAGCAGGATCTATGTGAAGTCTGAAATAAGAAGAAAATCAAAGGGTGCCTGGGTGGCTCAGTCGGTTAGGCATCCAGCTCTTGGTGTTGACTCAGGTCATGATCTCGTGGGTTGTGGGTTTGAGCCCCGCATCAGGCTCGTGCTGACAGTGTGGAACCTGTGGATTCCTACTTGGGATTCTCTCTCTCCCTTTCTCTCTGCCCCTCCCCTGCTCCCTCACTCTCACTCTTTCTCTCAAAATAAATAAACTTATAAAAAAATTAAAAAAAAAGAAAAACCAATAATTTTTAACCTTGAAGTTGTTGGGAAGAAGATATCATAAAACTTAAATTATTTAAACAATGAACTAATTTTTATGTAAAAAGGCTATTAGAAACTCATTCACATACAAATTTTTCATTAATCTAACCCTATACTTTATACTCTTTTAAAGTAGTTGAAATGGTCCCTTTTATCCCATGTTGTCAGTCTATTATTCCATTTATAGCATGTTTTCAGAAAGGTAATAGGTCACAGATGATGACATGAATCCGCATGAACTATTTTCTTATAAAAAGAGTTCATGACCCTTCAAGATAAGTGATTTTATCATGGAAATAAGGAATAGTACAGGAGATCCTATTTCAAAAATAAATTTTCGTCTGTTTTGACATTTAAATGGAACAACATTTTTCTGATAATAGATTTTTTTTAAGATAGAAGCCAATATATAGCATGATTACAGATGTTCAAATTAATGTGAAGAATGTGTTCCAAAGAAGAGAGATGTTTGAAAGAGATAAAGTTATTTTCATCTCTTTTAGAAACATCACAAATAGTTGTAAGAAATCTGTTTCTTAGGTTTTCCTAGGACCGTGTGACCTTGGGCTAACCTGTCACTGTACTTTGTTACTGCCAAAGAAATTCAGATTAATATTCAGTGAGAAAAAGATTCTTGGAAACTTTAGAATAAAATGTATGCTTATACTTTGTCAGCGGGTGTTGCTGTATAGGTCAACTTGTGACCGTCTGTCTTTTCATAACAGCCACGTGTCAAGATCTTAACCATGGACCACTATTTTCACTACTTAGAGATTTGGCTGCTGCTTATGATTTTACCTTTTCACTCATGACTCTCTAACCGTTTCTTTTATGTTAACCTCCTCTTTTGTAATAGCTTTCCTGGAAATTGGTGGATCTGTTCCACTTGTTCCTTGTTTCCCACAGCTATGCTTAGTTATATCACTAAGCTTTAATTGCTTCCTACCTGACACATGGACAATATATTTCTGCTCCTGGGCTGTCTGGAAATTCAACCATCTTCTCTTCCCACAAGCCAAACCCAGCTTTAATGACAGTTTGGCTGCATACCAATGTCTTGCTTTTAGTTATTCTTGCCTGGTTATTTATTATAAAGAATGTACCACATATAGTTCATTAGAAAAATGTTATTAGGGTGCCTGGGTGGTTTAGTCAATTAGGCATCCGGTCTTGATTTCAGCTCAGGTCATGATCTCACGGTTGGTGAGATCAAGTCCCGAGTCAGGCTTAGCACTGATAGTGTGGAGCCTCCTTAAGATTCTCTCTTCCTTTCTCTTTTCCTCTCCCCGACTTGTGCATGCTCTCTCTCTCTCTCTCTCTCTCAAAATAAATAAATAAACTTAAAAAAAGAAATGTTACCAGTTGTAGTGAGCCAAAATAATAAATTTTAAAATGTGACAGTGAAGAATTTGATTGTTTATTGCTTAAAGCTAGATGGGGCGCCTGGGTGGCTCAGTCAGTTAAGCTTCCGACTTCAGCTCAGTTCATGATCTCACAGTTCTTGGGTTCGAGCCCTGTGTCAGGCTCTGTGCTGACGGCTCAGAGCCTGGAGACTGTTTCAGGTTCTGTGTCTCCCTCTTTCTCTGCCCCTCCCCTGCTCACGCTCTGTCTCTCTCTGTCTCTCTGTCTCTCAAAAATAAAATAAAAACATAAAAGAAATTTTTTTTAAAAAGCTAGAAAAAAATAGCATCATAATTAGTAAGTTAGAGTCACACAATGGAATTGGTGGGGTTTGTGACAGGACTATTACATAGCAAAAGCAAAGTTTTCGTTTTCATAGTGCTTTTCAGATTTCTATAGAAGCCAGTCTGATCCACACAATTCTATGAGTTCGATATTTTTATGAACTTAATTTACAATCAATGAGTATAAGTCTTAGGGAGTGTAATGACTTGTTCTAGGAAATGTACCTAGGAAGTTGCACAGAGGGTCTCAAACTCTGGTACTTGATTTTTTCAATGACAGCATGTGTGCCTTTGGAGTTAACAAATAAGATATGTTATAAGAGGAGAAAAAGGGAGGAGAAGATTAGGTCTCACCTAATTCCCAATTTTTTTCTTCCTTTTTGTTTGGCCAGAAAATATCTTACTATTTTAAATATTTGCCAGAATGTATTCATTTGGGGGTAGGGTGGAGGGTGGTTTCAGGCTTTTCTATCTACCTTCATTAGAATGGATTAATTTATTATAGTTCTTACTTCTGTTTAGCCATTTCAGAAGAACTCAAGTTTGTTGGCAGTTGAGAACTGAGAAAGTCCATTTTAATAGGAAACAGAGATTTTCCTTGGAGAGGGTTATGGAGCTGTGACCGGGAAGTTGGGGAGGGAGGAGGCTGTGCGAGTTGAAAGGATATGAAAAAGAACCCCAGACAAATTTAGCCCATTCTCTTCTGTGCTGGGGACCCGAGAACAAATCTGGGTGGAAGTAAGGCAAGACTAGGCTTAGTAAGATGATACTCTGATTCAGTTTTCTTTCCTGCCTCATTCATCTTACCCTGGTCCTACTAGGAAAGCTGTTGTCAAAAGATAGGGTTTCATGGTGGAGTACTTCTGTTCGTGTCAGTTAGAACAATCTGTTGTGGTTGAGATTGACAGGGGTGAACTGAGGTGGGTGGGGAGCAGAGGCAGAAGCTGCCACTTGTGCTTTGTTGTATCATTAATGGGAAACAGACAGTCCAAACACCTCTTGTAAATGCTCACATTTACCTCCATCAGACACTATAGGCACTATTATGGCATCCTTTATTCTGTCTTTATACTATGAATATGCAGGCCCTTTCAAAGAAGGCACCAGAATTTTTACAATATGTTTGATTCTATGTAAAGTTATCTGAATAGAAATTAGTGAGCTCCTCCTTAGGATCGGGTTACATGCCAATGCACATATTTGCCTTTCACAGATCCCTTCAGAGTGACCCAAAGGGCAGCTGGGCATTTTATATGGGAAGAGAGAATTGACAAGAATGGCCACATGTCTGGTGAATGAATTTTACCTAAATTGAAATACAACGAAGGAGCTACAGAGTCTATTTCAATTTAATAATTTCATATTCTTTAAAACACGAACATTTATTTAAAAGCCTGAGCTATACCTTTCCGAGTAGAATAACCTTTCCACACAAGTTCTTCCTCATTTACCAAGTTCTTTTTCCCTACTTAGAAGATTTTCATTCCGTAATGACTCATATTTATTTGATGAGAGGATTACATAAACTGTGGAGATAAACTAAAGAATAAGGAGTATAATCTTTTGTCAAAAAATGTCTTTAAAATATTTTTAGAAATATTTGGACATTTTAAATAAATATCCCAATTTTTCATGGTTGATTTCTCTAATTTTGTGATGAACTAGCTTATTAATCAGTAGGCTATAAATTAGGAGATGAGCCAGTGACTGCTCATGTGAGATCGTAATCTGTAGACAAATAGCTGAAATGATTTGTTTGTGTGAATTAAACATATATTTTACCATTTAAAAAATTTTCCCGTCTTGATTATAAATTCTGCTTTCAGGGAATTGACTAGACTCTATATATTAAGTTTACAGATGGTTATTTTCATATAACATTTGATTCTGAATCTGAGGACATATTTGGACTTTAAAATTCAGTAGCAGTTTACGGCAAGGTGAAGAGCACCTGTTCTGATCCAAGACAAGTGTTTGACAAATGCAAAAACTCAACTTTTTTTTTTTCCCTCAAAAGGCAAGCTGACTTAAATACTTTCCTAGTACTTAGAAATGGCATGATTTTCAATCATCTCAATAAGAACTCTGTGCTTTCTGGGTCACCTGGGTGGCTCAGTGGGTTAGGTGTCCGACTTCAGCCCAGGTCATGATCTCATGGCCTGTGAGTTCAAGCCCCGCATCAGGCTCTGTGCTGACAGCTCCGACCCTGCAGCCTGCTTCAGAGTCTGTGTCTCCCTCTCTCTGCTCTTTTTCTGCTCCCACTTTCTCTCTCTCTCTCTCTCTTTCTCTCAAAAATAAACATAAAAAAATCTTAAAAAAAAGAACTCTACATAATTATAATTACTGACTTGCATATTCATCTGTAGTTTAATTTAGGGCAAAGTGATTATCAGGGAAGGGCCTTAGGCTATTAGGTAGAGATGATAATCACGTTCTTATTTCACTTGTTGAAAGGGCTAACTGTGAAGTGCTTCCATGAAGAACATATCCCAGGTTCTGTGTTGTGTATGATGTTGATGCCCTGGTGATTAGCTCGTTTAACTCTGAAGGGTTTGAGAGAAAATAATAAAAAGCTTATTAACCTTGTCACTTACCTTCTAAACTCTGAAAGTTCCGATTAACCTTGAAAGGAAAAAAGGAGATCCTAAATTTTCAAAAGATAAGCAAATGGAAATTAAACTTGTAGGTATTTCCTCTTTTGAATATTGTTTTTTATTTTAAGGATTGTGATACAACTCATTATGCATTTCAAATAATTTAAAATGTTTCAGAGGCACCGGGCACTCAGTTGGTTAAACTTCTGACTCTTGATTTCGGCTCAGGTCATGATCTCACAGTTTGTGGGATGTGCCCCACATCTGGCCTCTGCACTCACAACTGAGATCCTGCTTGGGATTCTCTATTTCCTTGGCTCTCTGCCCTCCCCCGTTCACAAGCACGTGTATGCTCTCTCTTTCTTTCAAAAATAAATAAATAAACGTTTAAAAAAATCTTTCAGTGGAAGGTGGTGTTGGAAGCAATTAAAAAAAATATTTTTCATGTTTATTTATTTTTGAGAGAGAGAGAGAGGGAGAAGGGGAGGGGCAGAGAGAGAGGGAGACACCGAATCCAAAGCAGGCTTCAGGCTCCAAGCTGTCAGCACAGAGCCTGACGCTGGCTTGAACTCACAAACTGTGAGATCATGACCGGAGTGGAACTCGGACACTCAACCGATTGAGCCACCCAGGCGCCCCTAATTTTAATTAATTCAGATTAAAGCAAATTAATTAAATCAGAATATCTGATAATGTACTAGCGTATATTAAATTTATATTTGGACTGTAAATGTTTGTTAATAAGCAAATTTGCAGTAACATAGTGGATGATATTCAACCAACTTACGACGTAAAATGTTTCTTCAAAGGTTTAACACAGCAATTCTAGATATGCAAATTATTTTGCTAAATAAAAATATTGCCTATGTTAAAAACTTGTATAGTGTCTATTTAGCAATATATTCAAGCAGTTCTACCTCATATACATAAGCAGTAAATTTGCATTCCTTTAAATTTTTCTGAAAGTTTGTTTTGAAACTGTATTTCAGTCTGGACACCCCTTGGGTCCATGAAGGAAAGATGTGAAATGATCAGAGGAAGGATCCAAAGAGGCAGAAACTTAATGATTAGAAAGCCAGAAGAGATTATTGTCCAGGTTGTCAAGGGAGTAACTTAGAGAATCAGTGCGTGTTAACAGTATTAATGCAGCAGAAAGGTCCAGTAAAATAAAGGCTGGAAAGATTATACTGCATTTGGCAATTTGGAATTCATCGGTGACCTTTCTAAAAGCAGTTTGTGTGTAATAGTATGGTTGAAAATCACACTGTTGAGGCTGATAGACAAAATGGGAAGTGAGAAATTAAATAGGTCAGGATTAATTTCTTATCCTGAATGGTTAAAGGATTGGTTTAGTTTGAATGGTTAAGGAAGGCAGTAGAGTAGCAAAGGAAATTACAGTTTTGAGGAAAAGAGGCAATTGAACGTGTTTGTATGTAGTGGGGAAAAGCCCATTGTCAGGAGAGAAGGTAAAAAAGGGAGAAGAGAGGTGAACAATAAATACTTATTGAATACATGAATTCCTTTATCTTATTAGTGCAAATGAAGTTACACAAAGAATAAGCTTCTTCTTTGAACTCTGTTTAAAGTTCAAAATCAGGACAGGATAAAAAGAATTTCTAGGAGTTACAAAGTTATATTTGTGTCTAAAGTTTATTGATGATGTAATCCAACTATTTTAAAAAATCTCCTTCCATTTTTGTTTTTTCTTATCATATCTCATCTAACTGGGAAGTATTTCCTACTTCCCATTCTGGGGAAGAGTTTGGGGAAGATTAATACTGATTCTTTTTTTTTTTTTTTCAACGTTTATTTATTTTTGGGACAGAGAGAGACAGAGCATGAACGGGGGAGGGGCAGAGAGAGAGGGAGACACAGAATCGGAAACAGGCTCCAGGCTCTGAGCCATCAGCCCAGAGCCCGACGCGGCGCTCGAACTCACGGACCGCGAGATCGTGACCTGGCTGAAGTCGGACGCTTAACCGACTGCGCCACCCAGGCGCCCCAAAGATTAATACTGATTCTTAAATGTTTGCTAAAATTCACCAATTGCTACTTTTGACTAGATTTCTCTTCGTGGGAGCATTTTTATTATTCTTCAATTCATTTAATAGATACAGAAATGTATATTTAAAAAAAAGGACTATTCAAATTTCCCTTTTTTTCTGTGTTTCCAAGTTGTTTTTTTCTAGAAATGTGTCACTTTCACTTAAAATTTCAAATTAATAGTCATAAATTTTTTTTCAGTAATTTTTATTATCTTCAAATAGGAGCTATAAATCATTCCTGATATTGATAATTTGTGTGTTTTTTTTTTTTAACTTTTTTCTTGGGTCCGTCTTATCAGAGATTTCTAAATTTTATTAGTCTTTTCAAAGAACACGTTTTTGGCTTCGTTGATTTTTTTCTATTATAAGTTTGTTTGTATTTCATTGATTTCTATTCTTTAGTATTTCCTTTCTTCTACTTTCTTTGAATTTAATTTGTTATTCTTTTCCTAATTTCCTAAAATAACTACTTAAATAATCTATTTCAGTTTTTATTCCTTTTTTTGTATATCAGCATTTAAAGACATACATTTTTCTTTAAGCACGGTTCTACTTGCATCCCACAAATTTTGATATACCATATTTTCATTATTAGCTTAAAATATTTTTAAATTTCTATCTTTTTCTTTAACCCATGAACTATTTAAAAAGTGTTTTCTTAAGTTTCAAAATATTTGTGGCTTTTAAAGATGATAGTTTTGATAATGATTTCTAGCTTAATCCTACTGTAGTATAGAACTTCTATGAACTTAGTATTTGTTGAGATTTGCTTTGTTATTTAGCATATTGTCAGTTTTGGTAAACGATTTATGTATACTTAAAAATAATGTGTATCTTGAAGTTTGGGGTGCAAGGTTTTACATATGTCGATTAGGTCAATGTTGATAATTGTGTTCTGTCCACGCTGTGTGTATGTTCTTGTTCTGTCAGTTGCTGAGAGCAGTGTGTTAAAATCTTCCATCCTAATTACGTATTTGTGTGTTTATCAAATTTTAGTTTTTTCCAAATTTTGCTTTATACATATAACTTTTTTTACATTTATTTATTTTTGAGGGACAGAGAGAGACAATGCGTGAGCAGGGGAGGGGCAGAGAGAGAGAGACACATACAGAATCTGAAGCAGACTCCAGGCTCTGAGCTGTCAGCACAGAGCCTGACGCAGGGCTCGAACTCATGGACCACGAGATCATGACCTGAGCCGAAGTCGGACGCTTAACCAACTGAGCCACCCAGGCACCCCTCGCTTTATACATTTAAGGCTATATAACTCTGTGCCTACAAATTTGAATTTTACATCTTCCTGGTGGATTGACACTTCTAATGAAATGTTTTTCTTTACCTTTAGTAATTCTTCTGCCTTAAAGTTTATTCCATATGAAATAGCCTTAAAAGTATAGATAGATGAGTATATTGTCTTCTCATAGTTAAAGTTTGCCCCTTATGTCTCTGTCTATTTAAAACAAAAAAAAAAAGTTTGGGGCCTTTATGTCTTGATGTGTGTCTTGTGAACATATAGTTGTTATTTATTCTAATAATCTTTGAGTTTTAATTGAGGTATTTAGTTCTTCTACATTAAGGTAGTTATTGTTATATTTAGCTTAAATCTTTAAAAAATTTTCTTTGTGTTTTATTTTCCCTTCTTATTTTCTTTAGGGTTAATTGAGTGATTTCTATCATTCCATTTTTTAAATTTATCTAAGTGGGTAAGAAATAGAAGGACAGGACATTTTACTCATTTAATACTTTATATACTTTTATGGGATCACTTTTGCTTGTCTTTATATTTTTAAATAGATACTGTGAAAATAAAACTGTCTATTTTGCTCACAGTTTCTGAAAAAATATTTGGACAATTTATCACAGAATTTTCTATTGACTTTAGGTGAAATGAGTGGAAGGTTGTTATTTGGATCACAATTCAGAAGGATTGTTTCAAGATAGGTAGAGAGTTATGACAGAAGTAAAATATGCATATTTAACCTTTGATTTAAATTGAAGGGGACAGGAGATTATGATTAAGTTTGATATTGCCAATGAGTCATTAATATCTAGGTTCCTTTTACAGGGAAATGGTAAATCAATAGGGAAAATGATAAAAAAAAATAAGTTAAAATAGCTACTGTGTTATTTCCAAAGTAAATAATTATGGTAATATGCATATAACTACCTCAACAGTTTAAAGGTCAACTCCTCCTTTAAATACTTCAGAGATTAGTAGGTGATTAATTCACTCATTCACTGAGACACTATATCATACTGGTTAAGGATTGGGGTCTACAGTTAGAATAACCAACTCAAATGCTGACCCTAATCTTTACTTGATGGTGACCTCTGGAAATCTATTATCCAACACTTCAGAGAGTTCTCACTCATAAATGGGAATTTTGGTTCCTACCTCCTAGAATTTTTGTGGAGGCTAAATGAGTTAAAGTAAGGAAAGTGTTTAGGATAGTACCTGGCTCTTAGTATGGATACAACAACGTTAAGTATATTTAAAACTATTATAAATATAATCATTATGTAAAGTTAAATATTATATTGATATGTTTCCTTATTTATAAATGGAGATGAGGAAACAGAACATGAGTTGGGTGAGGTAGGGTAGAGTCAAGGGCGTATGAAGGTGAGGATGCAGGAGAATGAACTGAGATCGGTGTTTAACAACCTTTTGAATTTCTCAACCAGTGAAATGTGTGTATACACTTACATACATACACATAGATGTTGTATTGGGGATCTGCAACACCACTCTTAGATGTGATTTACTAGAAGGACTCACAGACCTCAGATTCAATCATCAGCAGAAAAAGGTGCATAGCGTGGAGACTGGAAGAGACAAGACTCAAGCTTTCCATTATGCATCTCCCATTTAAGTTGCACAGACAGTAGGCAGTGCTTAATGCTCCCAGCAATGACATGTGACAACACATGTGGCCAACCAGGAAGCACACTGGATCCTTCATGTCTGGGTTGGTATCGGGGTTAGTCAAATAGCCATGGCATGCTCCTGTGACTGACCTTAGGTAGTCAGTTTCTAGTCAGTTCTAGAAGTCAAACTCATACAGGATGGCTGAGGGTCCCAAGCAAATGAAAATAGGCATTTACCATAAATCACATTTTTAGTAGACAGTATCTGGCATGGCCCAAGGCCCAGCTATACAAAATTGTTTGGTTAGGCAGGATATTCCCAGGGTTTACAGGTTATTTCCCGGGAGCCAAAGGAGAACCTTTGGAATGTGTAGGGTTTGGACAAACTAGGACTAAGTTAATCTTTACTGCACACACAAATATACACATACATATGCAAATACATATGTATATACAAATACACACATGTATTTAAGGTTTTGGTGAGGGTGAGTATAGGAGAAAAATTATTGAATTATCCCCTTGACAATTTTGCAGGTTAAGCCATTAACAACTATATTCTACTACCCTCATCATTTTGTAAAAAAATGACCATTTTAACAGCAAAAAAAGTCAGAAGGACTTAATTGCAAAATAAGAAAGTTCTTATCATGAAAAGACACTTCTACACACATATGTACACACAGAGAATAGAAATATTATTAAAATGTATAAATTTGTAACATAAAACCTTATTTTATAGCATTCCTGTATATAATTATTTCCATGAGCAACTGTCAATTTGGGAATCTAAATTTTATTATATACCATGAAGTAGATCTTTCTGTAGCTTTCCATTCATAGCTTTTCCTATACTTTCTTATTTTTCACAGATTAACGTAAAAATACTATTTCACATAGGAATGTCGAGCCAAATAGAAAAAAATATATTTGAAATGTTCTGGGAAAACTGAGAAAGCCTGAGCAATGATTGGCCCATGGTTGTGGTTCCAGCTGGTGTGACTGGTCAATGAGGGCTGCATGAAGGGGGCTCAAGCGTTCTCACACTGAGAACTGTGGGCTTGGATGGACAGCAGCTGCCTCAAAAGCAACAGTCCAGGATTTATCTGAGAAAAGTGTTTTGAATCAAAACAATACCAGATCACAGAAAAGTATTTTGGAAAACACTGGGCTAAATGACCTTTTAGGGTTCTACTGCAAAATACCTGATTTGGGGGAACACAAATTTAAAAAAAATAGACATTGCTTTTAAGAGATTTGTGATATATCTTCCAAAACAAAACTAGTAGGAATGAAGGAATACAAAGGAATTAAATGCCAAATGAATAACTTACGACGTAGAGGTGAGGAGATTTTAGAATGATGGAAAGTCTGAGGGAAGACGTGGAATTTGATCTGGGCCATAAAGAACTAATAGTAGAAGGAGAGAGAGAGGCTTTCTAGGTGGAAAAGCATAAGCAGAGGCACAGCCTAATCATAGGTCATGCCCATGATGGCTGTACCAGGCTAAGTGGAAAGGATCTTATGAAAGAGTGAAAACAATTTTTTTAGATGCTTATTTAAGGGAGAGGCAGAGAGAGGGAGAGAGAGAATCCCAAGGATGTTTCATGCTATTAGTGCAGAGCCCAACGCAGGGCTCTCTCATGTACCGTGAGATCATGACCTGAACCAAAACCAAGAATTGGACTCTTAGGGGCACCAGGGTGGCTCCATCAGTTGAGCGGTGACTTTGGCTCAGGTCATGATCTCACCGCTCGTGAATTTGAGCCCTGCATCCGGCTCTGTGCTGGCAGCTCGGAGCCTGGAGCCTGCTTCGGCTTCTGTGTCTCCCTTTCGCTCTGCCCCTAACCCACTCGCATTCTGTCTCTGTCTCTCTCAAAAATAAATAAACATTAAAAAATAATTAAAAAAAAAAAGAATCGGACTCTTAACTGACAGCCACCCAGGTGCCCCAGTGAAAACAATTTCACTTCACAGGGAAGGACTAAATTAGGGAGGTCTAGAAAGTTAGGCTGCAGAGTTAGACTATGAGTTGTGGCGAACAACATGTATAGGTTTTTGAGGAGGAGAGTGACTTAATTTCTTTAGCAGATCTATATTGGGCACTACTTTATGCCAGACACCATATATAGTACTTACAAAGGAGTGAATATGTCAGATATAATTTGTGCTGTTAAATCCCAAATAACTGGCTCTCTAGGGGGAAAAGTAAGTCCTGATTCATAGCATTCACTGGTATCTATAATATAAATACACCTATCAGAGCCAGTTTCAAGTTATCAACATGACATCAGGGGATTCAGAGTTGAGAAGAGGCAGGCTCGTAATGTGCTCTTGGTAGCTGGTGGGAGCCAGCTCCTGCACACCACCGGATAATTTCAGCTCTCTTGAATCTTAAAAGTGATATTTCTGTAAGATTCATCTCGCAGTAGTGCTAAGGATGCCTTGGCCAAGGGAGGAGAGACGAGCCCTAGTCTGTTTCCTGGATCCAGACAGAGAGTGCAATGGACGGTATGCAGGAGTGGTAGCAGTGAGAATGGGAAGGAGTGTGGATAATGGAATCATTTTAAAGAAAGTAATGGTGGGGGTCCCTGGGTGGCTCAGTGGGTTAAGTGTCTGACTTCAGCTCAGGTCATGATCCCTTGGTTTGTGGGTTCAAGCCCTGTGGCGGACTCTGCTGTCAGCACGGAGCCTGCTTGGGATTCTCTCTCTTCCTCTCTCTCTGCCTCTCCCCCACTGGCACTCTCTTCCCTATCTTAAAATAAATGAATAAAAACTTAAAAAAAAAAAAGAAAGAAAGTAATGTTGGCATTTGGAAACACAACAGTGGGTGATGAAGGGAAAGCCAAAGATTGATTTCAGAGCACTGAATTCAGTAGACTGGGAGGACTATTATTAGAAAAGGAATGGTTGGCATATTAACTATCCTAACCCTGCACTCCTGTGCCCTTTCACTCTGGCAGCTGGGGCTCCTTCACTTCTTTTTTTGGCTGAATTCTATCCCAGGCTTTGGGACTAACACTGGCCTCTGCTAAGAAAGTTCTTAAAAACTTTATGAGAGGCAGCTGTGTGATAAAATGAACTGAATCCTGGGTTCAGGAGCTGAAGGTGTGATTTCAAATCTTGGGTCAACTATTTGCAGGCAATGTGACCTTGGACAGTTTGCTTCCAGCCTTTAGCTTCCAGTTTCCACATGTGTACACTTAGGATCATTATGATTAACATTTCACTTTCACATATACTATCTCACTTAATCTTCAAAATAAACCTGAACAGAAGACCATTCAGGTTTTATAAATGCCCCATATTACTCATGAGGAAAATGCAAGTCCGAGAACTTTGAAGACTTCCCTAGGACTTATAGCTAACAATAGAAACAGGAATTGAGGTGTTTTGAATGGAAATATTAACAATGGTTGAATTTTTAAAAATCTTAACTATGTACCAGGGATTTTATATGTGCTAAATGTTTCATTTACATTACCTCTATTAATCTCACCATCACACTGTAAGCTACTACCCCTATTTAATGGATCTGAGGTTTAGAATTTAGGCAAATTGCCCACATTAGAGAGCTGTTTGGTAGTGAAACCCATATTTTTTCCATGACGCACTAGTTCTCTTCTCTTTTAAGGGATGGTATATCAGATGTTGTAATAAAAGTATTTGGTAAACTTAACTCCACTTTGGGTTCCTTCTTGTTACTGTTTTGATATTATCTACCTTTTTTTTTTTTTTTTGGAAAGCGAGAGAGAGTTTGCGTGAGAGTGAGAGTGAGCGTGAGCAAGGGAAAGGCATAGAGATGGGGGCAGAGGGAGGGGGGAGAGAATCCCAAGTGGCCTCTGTGCTAACAGCACAGAGCATGAGGTGGGGCTTGATGTCACAACCATGAGATCATGACCTAAGCTGAAATCAAGAGTTGGATGCTTAACTGACTGAGCCACTTAGGTGCCCAGGTATTATCTATCTTTAAATTAAATAATCAATTCTTCAATTTCATTTGAAATTAAACATTTACAAATACTAAAAATATGTAAATAGTGCAAGTAGAGTTCAATCTATTTATCATATTTTAATAAAGCCATGGCTTTACTGCTCTAAACGAATGTATAAGATTATATTTTTTATAAAATATTTTTAATCAAATTATTTTAATTAGAAGAATGAATGCACAGTTAGGTATTAAAATGAATATTGAATTGAGGGGCACCTGATGGCTCAGTCAGTTAAGGGTCCGATTTTAGCTCAGGTCATGATCTCACGGTTCATGAGTTCAAGCTCTTCGTTGGGCTCTGTGCTGACAGCTCAGAGCCTGGAGCCTGCTTCGGATTCTGTGTCTCCCTCTCTCTCTGCCCCTCCCCGCTCACACTCTGTTTCTCTTTCAAAAATAAATAAGCATATTTTTTTAAAAAAATTTAATATTAAATTGATAATGTAGTCATAATTTTAGGGGTATGATTTTTTTGCATTTTAAATATATATTGTAGTTAGAATTTCACATTTCATAAGAGATTATTTTTGTATTTCTAGGAGCTATGAAGGGCACAGTAATTTTAAAAAATTTGGAAAACTGTTTCCAAAAATCAAGAAATAAATTTAAATGACACAATTAGTAGATAGATTCAATTCCTTTCAAACAGAGTATTTCTAGGCAGTGCCTGAGGAAAATGCCATCTGACCAAAGGCCATTCAAACTGCCAGGATGTAAGAATAAACCTAAACTATGTCAGGAAACTCTATTTAAGTTGTTTAATTATCAGCTTTTCCTACGATTCCAATTAAATATAAATCCAAGAAGTACGCACAATTGTGTGTGTACAACTATGTCTATTTGTAAAATTGTAAAAGACTGGAAGTAAACAAATAGGCCAGGTAATTCTTGGGATAGTGGATAAAATTGCTCTATGAAATAATGACAAATTTATAATGTATCCTCGAAAATTTAACCTATATAAGCTGTTATACCAATGCCTTTACTTAGAAATATTTGTTTTCACTGTGCAAGTGAAATAGCAAAGGATCTACCTGTCCAGTTAATAAAAGCTTATGATGGATAAGTAGAAATGTGCTTAAATACAGCCTAGTTTACTTCCTACATATCTCCTGCAAAATATTGTTAGAAGAAGCCATTCCAATGTATTTGCAAATTTTTCTGTGTGTTTGATTAAATTGAAGAGAAAGATAGTGATCTTCCAATGGTTTTTTTGTTATGGATCTTGACTTCAGAATAAAGCTGCAACTGTTTACCAGGTCTGCTCTTACTTCTCAGCCAACATTAGATGTTCTTCTGACTTTTCCATCAATAAATAATCCTCTAATTTACTTGATGGAATAGATCCATATAATGCCTTTCTAAAAATCACACAAATAACATAAAAAAACCCACAACGGATTATATAAATCATACAGAACACTATCATTAAAACTAATCTAATTGTTCCATTTCCCAGAATTCCTTTTGAGATTATTTAAATCTAAGCCAAATATTCTTCAGATCCTAAAGCTAATGTCAAAATTGTTGTCTTAGTTCTAAAATGTTTCCTTAAATAATATTTTATCAAGAATTTAAACAAAAGAACCCATGAAACTTAACAAAATTTTCTCATTCTACCCATATCTCAGTTTGGATTCCCCAGGAACTCAGAAGAGATTACTATGTGGGATATTTATTAGAGAGTACTCTTGGGATCAACACTGAAGAAGGAATGTGACAAAAGCAGGATTAGAACAGAGAAGGAAGTTGAGCTGTGATGTGGTCCAAATGAAGCCCTCAGCCAAGCCTTGGGGAGCATCCAGGGAGGGCTTTTAAATTACCCTGAGTTCAAGGAAGGGGTTTGTGTCCCATACTAATTAATCACTGGATATGGACTGGCCTGTGAAGGAGAAGTGAGCTTAGGGGAGGCAATTTTCTTAAGCCAAGGTATTCCACCTAAAGAGAGCTGTTTCAGACCATATTTCCAGTGACTTTGTTCTTATTTATTTTGATTTGATTTCATTACAGCTTTTTTTCTTCCTTGATGTTCATTAAGAGTGAAGATAACCCAAGCATGTGGCCTATTATTTAAACTCATGGCAGGTGTGAATTGGAGTTCTTCACTGACCATAGCAGATTTAGTATAGCTTTTCCCCAATAACACATATCTATTGTCATAGTTAGGTTGGCATTTAAGAAATGAAGAGAAAATAAAGATGGGAATATAAAATACCAATTTATACAGTTTACTTTACCACCATAAAATTCTAGACTCCCATGCAATGATAAAGAATGGAATATAATAAGACATAGAAGCATTTTTTTTTTCAACGTTTATTTATTTTTGGGACAGAGAGAGACAGAGCATGAACGGGGGAGGGGCAGAGAGAGAGGGAGACACAGAATGGGAAACAGGCTCCAGGCTCCGAGCCATCAGCCCAGAGCCCGACGCGGGGCTCGAACTCACGGACCGTGAGATTGTGACCTGGCTGAAGTCGGACGCCCAACCGACTGCGCCACCCAGGCGACCCATAGAAGCATTTTTCACAAGAAAATGCTTTTCTTTTAATGTTTTATTTTATTTTTGAGAGAGAGAGAGAGACAGCATGAGTGGGGGAAGAGCAGAGAGAGAGGGAGACACGGAATCCGAAGCAGGCTTCAGGTTCCGAGCTGTCAGCACAGAGCCCAATGCGGGGCTCAAACCCACAGACTGTGAGATCATGACCTGAGCCGAAGTCGGACGCTCAACAGACTGAGCCACCCAGGCGCTCCATCTTTTTTTATAATTTATTTTTTATTTTTAAAAAATATTTATTTAGAGAGAGAGACAGAGCATGCGTGGGGGAGGGGCAGAGGGAGAGGAAGACAGAGAATCCCAAGTAGGCTCCTCACTGTCAGCATGGAGCCCAACGTGGGGCTCGAACTCATGAACCATGAGATCATGACCTGAGACGGAATCAAGAGTTGGACACTTAATCAACTGAGCCACCCAGGCACCCCTCACAAGATACACTCTTTTTTTTTTTTTTTTTTAATGTTTCTTTTTAAGAGACAGGGAGGAAGAGAGTGAGCCAGCGAGCACACACAAGCAGAGAAGGGGCAAAGAGTGGGGAGTACAGAGGATCTGAAGCAGGTTTGGTTGGTGCTAACAACAGAGAACCTGATGTGGGGCTCAGACTCTTGAACCGAGAGATCATGACCTGAGCCGAAGTAGGATGCTTAACTGACTGAGCCACCCAGGTGCTCCATAAGATAAACTCTATAACAGGATGTCAAGTGAGATTTTTCCTGTTTTTCTTGAATTTTTCCTATCAAAAGCTAAGAAGAAAAAATCCTAAAACTTCTATAACCTATATTCAAGGAGCTTCCAGAAGTTGGGGTTAGCCACTTTCCTGCAGATCTTACTAAATTAGATAGCTGACCCTATCATCAATAACCACTTTCACCTCCTCTTCCAGCAGATAAAGTAAAAATGGGCCAAAGAGAAAACAAGAGTTAGTCTTTTGGGGAGAGTAGTGTCCATGAAGGGAGGCTGAGAGGAAGGGGCTATTTCCAGTCCTCAGTGTCAAGGAGTGTTCAAGGTTAAGGATTTAGCAAGAAGAGGAGCCTGGAACATTTTCTCCCAGTCGTAAATCGGCTCATTGACAGTTTTGTTGATTTGTCTCTAGAATACCTTAGCGGGGAAAGGGAGAATTAAAAAGAGACGTAGAGCTACTGGGGGCATGAGACTCTCACTCTCAGTTATTGGTCTGGCAACAAATTGCTCACAGAAAAGAGCAGGTCTTGGCCTGTGTTGCTGATCTCTCCCCTGGAGCAAGAGCCTCAGCTACAAGAGGCTGCAGACAGCCTTCCTTTGGTGGGGGTTGGGGAGTGAAGAGAGAGGACTAATGGAGCTGATTTCCTGCTTCAGGGAACTGTTCAATAGTAAGGAGCCTGAGGAGCCAGCATTTGGATGCTTGCCACATGGAGATCATGGACAGTCAGCGTAAGACAGCTAGAGAGCGGTATCTCTAAAGAGAGAACTGTTTATGGGCTATCGTGTAAGGGTTCAAAAAACCAGGCACTTTAAATGTTGTTACACCTTCCTTGATTCTGCAGGTTGAACTAGTGTGGGTTCCCCTCTGGTGATACAAGTACATCCAGGAGAATCTACTGACTCAGGATGGTCTCCTATTTTGTTGGTTCCTGCTTTGCCATACAACGCTGAATTTATAGTTGAAGATTCTGTTTTCAGCTACTGGATTGCAGCTGATTGCCTGACTTTATATAACACTCTTCCTTATTAATTGTATGATCGTGGGCAAGTTAATGAATATTTCTGTGCCCATTAGTTTATCTGCTATTTGGGGATAACAAAATGCTATGGTATCGGGTTATTGTGAGGTTTAAGAGCACATAGTTCATATAAATCATTCAGCACAGAGCCTGGGATATTATATTACATGTCCTCAATAAGTGCATATTATAAATGAATGGGGCCATGGCTTGTCATTTCACTGTTTGATAATGGTACTCTGTTATGAATCTGCAGCCCACATGGTTGGGACTGTGTTGACATCCTGCCCAACCTTTGCAAGGAATTAAGCCTTTTGTCTGGATTCTTAGCTGTTGGTGAAGGTCTGGATATAAATGAGATGCCTGATATGGCCATTTTCTTGGCTTAAATTAACGAGTACCAAAAAACAGCATACTTAACACCATTTGAGGGGGGGAGTGCTTCTAAAAATACATATCTTAATACTTAACCTATAGAAATTCTGATTCAGTAGATCTGGGTTGGAGCTCAGGAGGTCATTTGTAGATCACACTTCCATTCTGGCCTAGAGTACTATTGTAGAAATCTGTTTGAGGGACTCACTCATCATCCAGAATCCACTTGGATATTGATGTTGGCTTAGAACTAACAAATATTTATTTAGCATCTACTATATGCCAGGCACTTTTATAAACATTGGCAATATAATGGTGAATAAGATACTGTCTCTATTCCCAAGTAGTCTCCAGTATAATGGGAGAGACTAGCAAGCAAGATGGCACCCATTAAGAACATAACATATTTGTCCCTCTACTAAGAATCCTATTTCTTCCTTTTTTGTCCAGTTAACTCATACTTGTACTTATCAAATTCTAATCCGTAACTTCCCTGACTAATTCAGATACCCATATTTTATTCTCTCAAAGCACAATGTGCCTCTCTTTTGTAGTGGTTATTCTTACTGTAATTTTTCTTTTTCTTTTTTTTCTTTTTTTTTTTTAATTTTTTTTCCAACGTTTATTTATTTTTGGGACAGAGAGAGACAGAGCATGAACGGGGGAGGGGCAGAGAGAGAGGGAGACACAGAATCGGAAACAGGCTCCAGGCTCTGAGCCATCAGCCCAGAGCCTGACGCGAGGCTCGAACTCCCGGACCGCGAGATCGTGACCTGGCTGAAGTTGGACGCTTAACCGACTGCGCCACCCAGGCGCCCCTTCTTTTTCGTGGTGCTTATTTATCTGTTTTCTACATCAGACTGCTACTTTGCACAGCATTTGTCTGTATCTGCTTACCTTTATATTTCTAAGAAGCTAGCATTTAATAATTATTTATTGATTTAATGAATAAATGACTGGGGGAAATTCTGTGATAGGAATGAATAAAGGAGAAAACAGAAACCACAGGGAAGGTATCACAATTAGTCTTAGAAAGTCAGAGAAGCTTCAACAAAGAAAGTGCTACTAAACTGCATTCTGAAGAATGAACAAAAGTGAACCATGTGAATATGTGTGTGTTAAAGTGATCTAGTAGGTAGGATGGTCTATAGGACAGAGGCTTAAATATTTGGCATGAGCATATATAGTAACTGAAGCCACAGGAGTTTAAGAATATTACTTAGGGAGAGTACATAGTATGATAGGTAAAAACAGCAGCAACAACAACAACAACAAACCAAAGGCCAAGGACAGACTTCCCAGATGATCAAAAATATCATCATACTGCAAGTTAATGGATTTTTTATTTTAATGTAGCCTATTCTAACAGGAAACTCTCAGTGTGCCAAAACTTTTAATGAGGAGTAGTCTTTACTGACATTCTTACTTATTTAATATGAAATACATTTGAAAATTTGATCAATATATTTACATATTAAAAGGTGGAGTCCGTTTCCAGGAAGCCAGAAAACAAAAGATTTATTTTTTTAATGTTTATTTATTTATTTTGAGAGAGAGAGAGAGACAGAGAGCAGGTGAGAAGGAGGCGGCAGGGCAGGGGCGGGGGGGAGACAGAGAATCCCGAGCAGGCTCCACACTGTCAGCGCAGAACCCAATACCGAGCTCGATCTCACAAACTGTGAGAACATGATCTGAGCCAAAGTCAAGAGTTGGACACTTAACTGAGCCACACAGGTGCACCCAAAAGATTTTAATAATTGTTGGTTTAGGCTTTGCCTCCTGTGGAGCCGGGCAAGATGTCCTTTAGGTATTTTCCCTCCTTTCTCTGCTGAGAAAAGGCGAGGTGATCTTAACAGTTGATATCAGACTTATAAGCATGGACTATATAGATTGCTGGAATAGCATGTGGAAAAGAATTTTTATTTAAATTTTAGTCCAGTAAAAGTTAAGGAATGACTCACCCAATGCAGGTGGCTATCTACTCCACACCGTTCCATCCCACTGAGACTCCCTAATTTCCCCCAGAGATGGGGTGAGAACACTTTGGCTGGGGAGCACACTTGAACCTAGGCCTAAGACTCCATGTAAGCAAGTAAAACATAGGCCCTTGTGGGCTCTGGAAATCAGGAGACCAGAGGATTCTTTCTGCCAAACACTCTGTCACAGTTTCCCTAAAAGTGAACTGTTCGGTGGTGTCAACATTATATATCGACATACTTTTGTGTGAATTGAAACTCCATGGTAAGTACCTGCTATGGTACTGGACATTTTTTCGGATATTCAGGGATCACGGTCCAGTTGTGCAGACAGTCCATGTGTAACCAAAATGTGCTTTACACTAGAGAACGCATACAAGACACTCTGAGCTCAATCTACCTCTGTAGAATTGCTTTGGATGGCCTTCCTAGTGTTTAAAAAAAATCTTAAGTTGATTGGCTTCATTTAAAAACAGGGTTTTCACATGAAAATTTCTGGATTTTCTGAAAAAAAAAATCAGAAAACCTGGCAATTCTAGGTGGAAGCACTACCACAAAACAAAAATAACCAGGAGGCTCTGCTTCCTGCTAGATGAGGAAGGCTTCAAATGCCCATCACTCACATAATATACCTGTCTAGCATCTATAGGCTTCTGAGTTTGTAATACTTTCTGTGTCCTTCATTTGCCATAAATGCTAGCCTCCGTGCTGTCCCCAGGTTGCAGCATTTAAGCCCTTTTAAGCAGCAAGTCTAAGGGTCCAATGTATCCCTCTCTAAGGCTCCAGTTCCTCCCTAGCATAGTTCCAGGATCCTGTAGTTGTAAAAGTATCCTGGGATGCCTCCTTGCAGACCAGGTTTTCTCAGGTGACTAATTTGTTACACACTTGAGTAGGATAGCTTTTTAAAAAATCCCTCAAAACCAAAAGGCTTTTAATTATATGCTTCAGACCATGACACTGCTAGGTGAACATTTATATACCTAAGGGACAAAATGTACATGATTAGCCACAGAATAAGGAAGATCTATCTCTTGATTTATCCTTTGACTAGAATAATGGGGCCTGTGGACTGACATTTTCATTACTGTGGGAGACCATTCAAATGAGTCTTCACAAAATAAAGTTACCAGTTTATTGTCTTGTGGGTAATGCCACTAACAGGAATTCCTTGCTACATGTAAGGAATTCCTTGCTACAAGTAAGAAGACTAGTGCAATACAGTAAGGAACATATTACAAAGATAGGAGCCTAGTCGTGGAAATTTAGGCAACAAAGTTTAATATATTCAATGAGTCAATTAACATTACAATAGTGAATGTTTCCCCAATAGTTACAACATTTAAACATTAAAACTTAGGAAATCTTGCCTGAAAATGATATAGCATTGGAAGTTCTTGTATAATTTAAAGTATCTGTACTCCAACCATTTGCCATAACCCAGTTTTTCATGGTTAGGCAGGGCACACTTTTTTTCCACCGTCATAAAGTACCAGCATCAAGGGATACAGGTCCTTTTAGTTCTTGTTTCATAATATAGTATTATACAATAGAGCTGAAAGAATCTTTAAAGATCATCTAGTACAACCACAGTATTTCATTTTTGCACATTAAACCCTTGACAGATGTTTTTAGACTTAGTTGTATTCAGCTAGTTTCCATTATGTTGCTAGGCTTTGATCTAGAAGATTTCTTATCTATGGTCTACATAAAATGAATTAAAAACCACTCCCTTTCATCTCCTGAGAGCAATATGTGTGAATCCTTTGCTTAGCCCTGCTTCTTTTTAGACGGTGTTCCTCTCACTGGTTCCTGGTAAGGATTCTTTTTTTTTCTTGATGAACCAGTTCCTTTATCTGTTTCTACAAAAGGGCCCAGCAGATGTCACTTCACATTTGTCAAGCCTAAACCACATAATCTTTTTAGCATGGGATATTTTACAATATCTTCCTGGGGCTTTCTCTTTACCATCTTTAATTAATCCCCCAAATTGCAAAGAAATTGAACTACATGATCAAGAAACACTGGACAAACTTTGGGAAGAGAACACAAACTCTGTATCTCATTTCCAGAGACTGGGGGCATACAGTGAATGATTTGGGGCAGTTCAATCAGTTTTCTGAATTAATTATATAATTTCAGACAGTAGGGCAGCCATGTTTAAAATTTAACTACAAAATTTTAAGATTGAGATATTTAAGTTGCTATCTTAATGTTACTGTAGGAGAGTATAAATATGATTGTAAGACGGTTAATATTTCTGTAAGGCAGTACTTAATAGTGTACCGTATGTAAGACACTCTCTGTTGTGGTGGCATTAAAGGAGAGGAGCTGAAAATAATTTCTCTTGCCTTTGGACATAGTTCCATTCTTTTATTATTCAGTGTTTAATCGAATCCTTATTAGAGCAGTTTAAAACATGTAGTTAATACTTTAATTGTTCCCTGGGAGAATGTGTAATAATTAAAAAATCGATTTCATAGAAAGCCACAATAGTTTGAAAGAATTCTGTCATTTAAACTTTAAAATTGGTTCTGCTTTAAAAATTATGGTAATCTGTTCCAAATAGCGTATGGACTTCTTCAAATGATTGTGCTGTTGTTTTTCAAACAAAAGCTTCAAAGCTAATGTCTTCGTCAAATAAACAGTGCATTGGTTGTGACTTTGAAATAAGAAATTAATCATCTATTTTCTCTATAATTACTGTATATGTAATACATTTTCACTCTATGGCTAACTTACCATTTCTGTATACAAAATGTTAAAGGAAACTTAGAAAAATCTTATTTCTGAAGTTACTTTAAACTTGACTTTATAGGAATAACACATGAGCACAACCTGTATCAAGTGCTAACAACCTACGGTTATCCAATATAAATCTGAACTGGATACTGTTGAAAGAAGGTATAAAGGCTGAATTCCTAGAAAAATCTGCTTGGCTCTCTGTATTTTAGTTCAGGTGGTTGTTACTGCTTTCATAATAAATTATGGCCATTCCGTATCAAGCCTTAGCTGAAAGTAAAATTTCCTAATCGGGTTATTAATTACTAAATATAAGGAGTTAAAAGGAAATGCTGACAACCCATAATGTAATCATTGCAGAACTATTGGTCCTGGTATAATTAAAGGCTAGTTTAATCCAACAATTCTATAAAATTTACTTAGCTTAATTTCAAGAGTGTGTTTATAGTGTGGTTTGTTTGATTAGAAAGGCTTTCTTTGTTTTGCTGTAGTGCATTTTAAATCCCTCTCCCAGGAATGTATATTATTACCGCTGTGCAAGATGTCAGAATGTACGGCAAAGTTTGTTAAAACCCCCAGATTCAGAAAACTTGAGATATCTGCAAGTGTTTTGACTACTGAGATTTACTGAATGAAGATTTTCATATGATCTCTTCTTTTCTATAGTGGCACAGACATTACCAAATAAGGCTTTTCTGAAATTTATGAATGATATTTTCTATAAACAGATTATCCCGTGTTTTCTTGTGCAACTTAAGTTTAGTCAACTGCTATTAATTAGATCAACTTATTTATTTATTATTTCCATTATGATATTATCCAAATAATTTTGATAAGTTAATAACACTTAACATGTTTGAGAGGATACAAATGTTCGTATACATATGAAACACAAAATTATTCAGAATTCAGTTTGTATGGATTGTTTACCTGATTATTCAACCTCTCGGGACTTTTCTAATTCAGCTAAAATTAGATGAATCCTCTAGATCAGCATAGCCACACACTTCTGCTTAGTTCGGCTCTCACCTTCCTGTCAAACATTCAGCATTAACAAAGAGCATGTAACAGAAATTTTTTGTGAATGCATGGGGTCTAATCTACCAGGAGAATGAGTATTTGGACTAGTATAGTTACGAGTGGAAGTGGTCTGTCTGGTCCTAAAAGGTTCCAAGTCCCTCATGGACTTTCAGGATCATCACAAATGAACTTCTTCTAGAGAGGTGAGGATTTACCTCATTTTTGAGGACGTGTTCTGGTGGTCAGTGTCCAGTAGAATGAAGTCCCTGGACTTGACCTAACCATTGCTCTGAACCTGAAACCTGGAGGCAAGGAGAGTTCTCATGAGTCTTAGGAAGGCTACCGAAATAACTAACCTATCAGACTTTACTTTCTCGGGGCAGTCTCTGATATTCTTTCCAGGTTTTAATAGTTACATTGGCCCATGTTTGATATTAATCATTTTATATTATAAACTGTTTTTTAAATTTTTTAATGTTTATTTATTTTTGAGAAAGAGAGAGAGAGTGTGTGAGCAGGGAAGGGGCAGAGAGAGAGGGAGACACAGAATCCAAAGCAGGCTCCAGGCTCTGAACTGTCAGCACAGAGCCCAACGTGGGGCTTGAACTCACAAACTGTAAGATCATGACCTGAGCTGAAGTCAGATGCTTAACTGCCTGAGCCACCCAAAGGCCCCTATTATAAACTCTTTATAGCCATATCATATGTGTACAATGATACAGACAGGACATATTTTTATGTTAATCAGAAGACAATCTATGTAAGGGGCACTTGTACCCCAATGTTTATAGCAGCACTCTCAACAATAGCCAAATTATGGAAAGAGCCTAAATGTCCATCAACTGATGAATGGATAAAGAAATTGTGGTTTATATACACAATGGAGTACTACGTGGCAATGAGAAAGAATGAAATATGGCCCTTTGTAGCAACGTGGATGTAGCAACTGTTATGCTAAGTGAAATAAGCCATACAGAGAAAGACACATACCATATGGTTTCACTCTTATGTGGATCCTGAGAAACTTAACAGAAACCCATGGGGGAGGGGAAGGAAAAAAAAAAGAGGTTAGAGTGGGAGAGAGCCAAAGCATAAGAGACTCTTAAAAACTGAGAACAAACTGAGGGTTGATGGGGGGTGGGAGGGAGGGGAGGGTGGGTGATGAGTATTGAGGAGGGCACCTTTTGGGATGAGCACTGGGTGTTGTATGGAAACCAATTTGACAATAAATTTCAAAAAAAAAAAAAAAAGACCATCTATGTAAACATACTATAAGAATATTCACTTAGAGGCAAGATGCCTCTGGATAAAAATGTCAGACTACTGGGTAAAAATGTCAGACTAGCCTAAGAATTAAGTAGTTTTTAAAATTATTGTTGTTGGGGCGCCTGGGTGGCGCAGTCGGTTAAGCGTCCGACTTCAGCCAGGTCACGATCTCGCGGTCCGTGAGTTCGAGCCCCGCGTCGGGCTCTGGGCTGATGGCTCAGAGCCTGGAGCCTGTTTCCGATTCTGTGTCTCCCTCTCTCTCTGCCCCTCCCCCGTTCATGCTCTGTTCATGCTCTGTCTCTCTCTGTCCCAAAAATAAATAAACGTTGAAAAAAAAAATTAAAAAAAAAAAATAAAATTATTGTTGTTAAAAATGTATGTGTCATTTTTATTGTGTATGCATGTGAGAGAGAGATCAGAAAGGAGAAAGAATGAGAGGGCAAAAGAATATATGCTGACTAAATTTATACATATAGAATCCATATTATAACTTGAAAGGACGTATGTGACCTTCTCATCCAAACTTTTCATTTTATAAGAGAGTAGGGGCGCCTGGGTGGCTCAGTCGGTTAAACATCCGACTTTGGGTCAGGTCATGGTCTTGCGGTCTGTGGGTTTGAGCCCCGCGTCGGGCTCTGTGCTGACAGCTCAGAGCCTGGAGCCTGTTTCAGATTCTATGTCTCCCTCTTCCTCTGCCCCTCCCCTGTTCATGCTCTCTCTCTCTCTCTCTGTCTCAAAAATAAATAAATGTTACAAAAAAATTTAAAAAAAAAAAGAGAGCAACAAGCTCCAGAGTGTTTTGTGATCTATTTTGTCTTTTATTCTTGTGGATTCATCAATTTGGGGAGATTTCAGCCACTATGAGAGTAGAAATGACAAAAGAAGAATAAACAAAGCAAAGTGGGGAGCTTCAAGTAATTACCTCTGAATGACTCTTGCAGTTCAGTAATAAATGCTTGTACATTTGTATTAACATGGTCTGTATTTAACATACTTGTCTCACCTTTCTCTCCGGATAGTAAGCTTATGTAGCGTGGAGGTAAGGCCCGTGAACCTACTCTGTGCAGTGCCACAACGTTCCCAGCCAAACAATGATTCTAGAGTGAGGGAGAAATGCAGACCTGTTAGGACACCAAAAACCAAGAGTCTGCCTTTTGTGACACGCTTCCTCTTCGAAGCTCCAGTTCTTCCTTCGTTTACTTTCTTTCCACCGTTTTCAAATTTTCTGTCAAAACCCTGCTCGTCTTTCTTTCTTTTTTTTTTTTTTTTTAAATTTTTTTCTCAACGTTTTTATTTATTTTTGGGACAGAGAGAGACAGAGCATGAATGGGGGAGGGGCAGAAAGAGGGAGACACAGAATCGGAAACAGGCTCCAGGCTCTGAGCCCAGAGCCTGACGCGGGGCTCGAACTCACGGACCGCGAGATCGTGACCTGGCTGAAGTCGGACGCTTAACCGACTGCGCCACCCAGGCGCCCCCCTGCTCGTCTTTCAATGTACGGTACTAATGCCACTTCTCCTGTAATGCCTGTCCAAATACGCCTGATAGGTTTTAATCTTTCCTTTGTCTATATTCTCGATTTCTGCCTTGTGTTGATTTTGTTATGTCCATGTCTCTCTCATCTATTAAGTCACAGAGTTGACTCTGGAACTAATGGGCCATTCAAAGACAGGGCTCTGGGGAGGTGGAGTATTAGGTAGAGTGCAGACCCCTTAAGTGTTTTGTTAACTAGAGGGCTCAGCTTTTGTGTTATATATTGAGGAGAACGAGTACAATTTCTTTGATGTTAAGAAACTGTTGAACTGCCAAAAATCAAAGTTTAAAGAGTACTACCAACATATTTAGTTATCAAAGGGATTATTTTGTTAACTTCCATACTGTGGCAAACCTGGAATGAACAGTTTTCCAGTAAACGAATAAATCAGTGTGCACCCAATGAGATAAGTTCAAAGGACGTTATTGCATTTTAGCTTAACACACAGTAAATACACTCAGTATTACTGCTGGAGTATCCGTCCTTCTCAAATGTTAAACTGGGAGAGTGACATGCCCTCAAATGCTGAGGAGTGGCTGCGGAGAAGAGAAGCGGCGCCCTGGAATTGATTTATGAAGAAGGGTGGTGAGATTTTATGGAGTGGAAACTAACAGATGGTTCACAGTTTTTTTTCCTTCCCACAATTACCCCTCCCTGAGCTACTTCTGGAATATACATTCTGTACTGGCACAAAGGCCAAAGCTCCTTGGAAGATCTGCTGGAGTCATATGTAAATAGCACTTGGGATGCCAACACAATGATGGCTCTCAGCGTCGCCGTCTCCAGAGTCATAGTTGTGGGCATTGTGGGCGATGAGGTTTTTTTTTTTAATTCTTCGTACAAAACTGTCTCCCCACACATGATTTCTCAGAGGCTTGGGGAGTCACAGGTGTGACTTAAGCTTCTTGTCTAGACATCAAGTATGAAAACATTAGTCAACCCTCCCTAAATTCACCTAAGTCAATCATGAGTTGGTTTTCCCCAAATCCACTGGCTAAACCTCAGTCACTAATATTTTTGATTCTTTTAGAAACTGGGAATGGTTTTTTAAAAACCATCGTTTTAAAAACCAGGTATCTTTTTAAAAAAACTTATTGATATTTCAATCCTCTTAACCATTTCCCTGAAATAAAACAGAGATTATAAAATATGATTTTTACTCCTTAAAAATACTTGATTTAATTTAATTTTATTAAAATGTGAAGCAAATTTCTGAACACGCATGACTTTTGAGCCTAGAACTTGAATCTGAAAGGACCTTAGCAGTCATCTAATCCAAACATCTTCCAGTGCAGGAATCATAAATGATAATATAATACTCATTTTGGCATTTTTGTTGGAAAATTCTATTTTCAGGGAGCCAGGTACCTCACAAGACAGTTTATTATTGACTGTTATTGTAAAAAAGGTTTTCTTTATATCAAGCCACAATTTGCCTATAGGAGTGAGGCTACCACAACTAATTCTTGTTCTACCTTGTGGGAACCTACAGAATTCTATCTCTCTTCCAGAAAAATTCTTTAAATATGTGGAGATATATTATTATGCCCCTCTTAAGACTTTTCTTTTCTACATTAAGCAGCCATACTTCAAAAACACTTTTCATATTAGATGGATTCCTGGATCTTCTCAACTCTAATTACATTTGCCAGGAACATTTCCCAGTTTGTCAATATCCCTCCTGAATTTATGATAAATTATGATAAATACTCTTTAATTTTTTTTATTTGAGTAGAGTTGACACAAATTGTTACATTAATTTCAGGTACACAACATAGTGATTGAACCTCTCTATAAATTGTACTACATTCACCACAAATGTAGCTACCATCTGTCACTATACACTATTATAATATTATTGACTGTATTTCCTATGCTGTGTTTTTATTCCCATAACTTATTCATTCCATAACTGGAAGCCTGTACCTCCCACTCCACTTCACCCATTTTGCCCAATGTCCCAGCCCCTTCCCTCTGACAACCATCAGTTTGTTTTCTGTATTAATAGGTCTGATTCTACTTTTCATTTGTTCATTCGTTTTGTTCTTTAGATTCCACACATGAGGGGTTCCTGGGTGGCTCAGTCAGTTAAGCATCCGACTTTGGCCCAGGTCATGATCTCACCACTGGTGAATTTGAGCTTTACGTTGGGCTCTGTGCTGACCGTTCAGAGCCTGGAGCCTGCTTTGGATTCTGTCTCCACCTTTCTCTGTTCCTCCTCTACTCATGCATGCTCTCTCTCTCTCTCTCTCTCTCTCTCTCTCTCAAATATAAACATTAAAAAAATTAGATTCCACATATAAGTGAAATCATATGGTATTTGTCTTCCTCAGTCTGACTTATTTCACTTAGTATAATACCCTCTAGGTCAGTCCATGTTGTCACAAATGGCCCAAATCTTATCCTTTTTAACAGTTGTGTAATATTCCAGTGTGTGTGTGTGTGTGTGTGTGTGTGTGTGTGTGTGTACCACATCCACCCTATCCATTCATCTATGGATGGGCATTTGGGTTTGCTTCTGCATCTCAGCTATTGTAAATGATGCTGCAGTAAACATAAGGGTACATACATCTTTTCGAATTAGTGTTTTTGTTTTCTCTGGGTAAATATCCAGTAGTGGATTTTTTGGATCATATGATATTTCTATTTTTAATGATAAATGCTTTTTATAATGGATTTTTGATAAGATCAGATATTTCAAGGGATCCAATACTTCAGCTTTAAAACGTAAAAATTTAAGTAACTTATAAACAAGGATTATTAACCAGTGAATATTTTCACTGATATTCTGCACCATACTTTTATAGGCAAAAACTGTTAACCCGTGATTCTTTTGCTCTGATACAGAATAATGAATTATTTTCAACTTATTCTAAGTAAATCTACCATTGTCCCTCTCACAAACCTGCTAATATTTTACTGTGTGCCTTTGCACATGTTCTTTCCACTGCCTTTTTTCTCACCTCATCAAAGAAGCTTCACTACTTAAGCTTCTTGTCCCCTTGAATGAGAAAGTCCTCAAATTGAATTATGTTCTCTTTCCATCTAATTCAGTAGGCCTGAAAAAGAAAACAGCATTCTCCTTGTCACCATCAATAAAAACACTTTTATTCAACATAGTGACAGCAATCAGACAACAAAAAGAAATAAGAGGCATCTACATCCATAAGGAAGAAGTAAAACTTTCACTGTTTGCAGATGACATGATACTATGTATAGAAAACCTAATGACTCCACCAAAAAACTACTAGAACTGATAAATGAATTCAGTAAAGTCACAGAACACTTCTCCTTTTTTGAGGTTTACACCATTTCCTTATATTATAGACTTGCTATTATTAGTAACACCATCTGTTGATTTCTAGGACCATCTCTCCTTAAATAATGATTTAAGCATTTAGATCACAATGTATTTTTCCAATCTACTCATATTCACAGATTATATCCCATCTTTTCTTATGTTGAAATCTCACCAACTCCAGTGACTTCCATGTCCATTTTCCCCGTCTAGCTGCACAAAGCCTAAAACACTTGTTTGGATTCAGCTGGAATTTGCCTCTTCTATATTTCACACTGATTAGCTTCTGAGGCTTCTCCAAAACTTTACACAGGTCTGTTGCATTCCTACTTTCACCTCTAAATCTTAAATTCTAAAAATAATGTTTCTGACCCCAAGTGCCTTATCTTTTTTGATATTGAGACCTACTGCACCTGCTTTGAATACTCACTGATCCACAAATCCTTGACTTCCCTTAATTCTCTCATTTCATCAGCCCTTTCATTGCTTCTTTCTCTTTTCAGTCTGGCTTCTATCACTAGCTATTTGGTGTGACATTTACAACTTTTCTAATATCCCTTGCCCGTTGGATCAGAAGCCAGTCATTCATAGTCAAAGCCTAATTCTATATATCTGTACTGTTTGACTTTAACTATGTTATTCTTTCATTCAGTTAGTGTGGATTGAGAAGATACGATGTGGGCCAGCAACTGGGCTGAGTGGTAGCTATTGGAAGAGGAATTAGATTCAGTTTTTGCCTCTGGGAAGGTTACAAACTAGTAAGGAAAATAGCCCACAAACCCATAATTTTCTACCCATGAAATGTACTAGAATGTAGATAGGTTCAAAGTTCAATTAGGGTAGAGAGGAAGAAATAAGAAATAATTCGGGAGATTAGAGGAGGTCTTCAGAGAAAAAAAAAGTGTGTGTTTTCCAGCGTATTGAGTGATGAAGTGATGAGATATAGTTTGTTGCATACTGGGAAAGGTTGAGCAGGTGGGGAGAAGAGGAAAGGACATGCCAAGCAGGTTGAACATCATGAACAAGAAATGTGAAGTTGTGGAAATGAAGGGCAGGTTACAACCTAGGTGATGATAATTAAAAGGGGAGATAATAAGAGAGAATAATAGGATAGAATTGAAAAATATTGTTAAGGTTTTGTTCTTAGTAGTTTAAAATTTGTTTTGCTCACAAGAATTCCATAGATGAGCTGTATGAACAATAATATCCCATCAGTTAGTTATCTTCCATGAAAAAGGGTCTTTGTGATCATATAAATTGGGAAAGTCTATAATGCTATGACCCTTGTTAAATATTCACATTTCACGTTCACATATTAAAAGTTCTGAAATTCCTGTAAAAATAAGCTATTTAATGTGTTTAACCGGGTGTCTTCTAATTCAGGTAGATGTGATTTCTCCTTTGTCTGAACTCTTCCTATTAAAATGGTATCCATTTGTGTTGGGTAAACTCTTGGCATCTGAGGATTTTCAAGGAGACTTAAAAATCCGTGACACATAATATTTTGCTGAGATATCATTTTGAATTATGAGTGTTTCAAAGCTAGTGTGTGGATGTGAGTCAGAGACAGGAAGAAAGTCTAGACAAAACGCAGAGTGTATACACCTTTATGCAACAGTGCTGGTTTCTGTGATCCCTTATTTCATTTAATTGTCAAAACAGTCCTGCAGTGCTTGTGTTGTTGTATCATCCATTTTAGCTATGAAATCACTGATGAGATTGTATGCTGGTATTTGGGAATTGCAAACATCTTTGGACAAACGTGTCATGATCTTAAAATCTATACTTATTTTGTCTCTTATGCTGGATTACATGCTTCTTATGGTCAAGGGCTGTATTTGATGGCTCTATACTTTTACTGCCCTCAGCACTTGGGACAAACTTGATGAACTCTATAGGTTCTCAATCAGTGTCTGAAAATGAATGAATTATGAAGTTTGAAAGTCTAGAGAGGAGAAGTTATATAGGATATATCAATTGATTAACTTAACTAGAGAGGAAATATCTAAGAGGAAAGTAATATATAGTGAAAAAAGTAGGAGAGCCAGAGAAAATGCAAAGTGAGCCTCAGGTAACATAATTATGAATTTAAATTTAATGAAGTATATCCAAGATCCACTGGAAGTTTTATAGGAGAACTGTAACAAGAGAACACATATAGTTGTATTTTACTGAATTGGAAAGATATTCAGAGAAAGATATTCAATAATGAATGGCCCAGTGGAAGTTGCCCAGAGTCCATGTAAGGGATTTAAGTAAAGATTTAATGAAAATATCAAATTAAAAAACAAGCAAACAAACTTGTGTAAAAAATGATTGCTGAGGCGCCTGGGTGGCTCAGTGGATTAAGCGTCCGACTTTGGCTCAGGTCATCATCTGTGAGTTTGAGCCCCTGGTTGGACTCTGTGCCAACAGGTCAGAGCCTGGAGCCTGCTTCAGATCCTGTGTCTCCCTCTCTTGGCCCCTCCCCTGCTCATACTCTGTCTCTGTCTCTGTCTCTCTCTCAAAAATAAATAATAAACATTAAAAATATTTAAAACTGATTGCTAAACTGCAATGTGTATTAGTTTCCTAGGACCACCAAAACCAAGTACCACAAACTAAGTGGCTTAAACAACAGAAGTTTATTGTGTCACAGTTCTGGAGCCTGTGAGCTCCAGTTCTAGGTGTGAGCAGGGTTGGTTCCTTTGGAGGACTGTGAGGGGAAGAGCTGTTCCAGGTCTCTCTCCTGGAACAGCTAGCAGATGGCTGTCTTCTCCCTAATCTCTTTAAATCATCTTCCCTCTACCTGCATTTCTATAACCAAATTTCCTCTTTTTATGAGGACACCAGTGGAATTTTGGATTCGGGCCAATCTTAATGACCTCATTTTAACTTGATTACTCCTTAACTCTTAACTCTTTGTAAAGATCAAGTCTCCAATGAGGTCACATCCTGAAGTACTGGGGGTTAGAACTTCAATATATGAATTTTAGGGGGACACAATTCAATCCATAACACAGTATCAATATCAACCTTAGATAAAAATAGTGCAAATTGAAAGATCGATTCATTTAACACTTATTTATTGAATTCCACTTATATACCAGGCATCAAACTAAGTAAAGATAAATCTTCAAGGTACTTTAAGTCTTTTGTATGAGATAAATAAATAGTAACTAATTACAGCACAACATGTTCAGAGTTATAATCATGATTATAATTTATTAAGTGTTAGTTAAGACAAGAAAGGAGAGAGAGGTGAAAAGAATGAGGAAAAGCATCAGTGAGGAGATAACTTTTAGGTTAAGTCTTAGATGATGTATAGAAGATAAAATTGGAAAGCAAATTCTAGCAGAGGGAACAATAAGGGTTGTTTTGAGTAATGTTAAGTTTCTTTGATGTGAGCTGCATGTTGAAAATAAAAAATGAAAGTCATAAGAGTTAGGAAGACAGCCTATCCAGGTCATGCAAATGAGAACCATTGAATCATTTGAAGTAGAAAAGTGACAAATAAGGATTACCCTAAAGGCTGTTTCAAGGATGGGTTAGAAAGGAATAAAACAGGAACCAGGGGGATTCCCAGTTAGAAAACATTGTACTTGTCAGATGAGAGGCCATGAGGGCATTAATGAAGACTGTAGCAGGTGGAGAACAAGGTATGGAAAGGGAGAAGTTAATATGGTATAGTTGACCAGATTTAGCAAGCAAAAGTGTATAATTAAGTGGTCATTTAGGATGACTCCTAGATTTCCAAATTGAGTGACTGAGTAGGTAAGTTGGTGTTAAATAAGATAGGGGATGTGAGAACAAAGATTTGGAAATAAAGATAAGTAATCCACTTTTGGACATGTAGAGTCACAGTGCTTGTGAGACATCCAAATGGAAGTGTTTAGTAGAGAGTAAGAAATATATGTTAAGTAGCTCAGAGGGATATGTGGAGTAGAGGTTAAGATTTGGCAGTCATGAGCTTACATATTCATTCACTAATATGAGAAATGTGAAATATAGATACACCTGTAGGCTTTCAAAATGCTTTGGCTGAGAAGGGAAGGAAAAAAGTCTTGGCTACAGGAAGGTGTGGTGCTGTAAGAGTTAAGATGGAAGAGATTTAATTATACATTTGGGCTGACCAAAAAGGGTGAGTGGGGAAATGTGTATCTGATGAGGCAATGTCTAAGGGGACATGAGGACATTGGGGCCCAGATCAGGAAAAAGGAGTTTTACTTTTGATTTCCTCTTAGCCAAATTCTATATTTATGATACAGATAATTATGAAAATATAGAAAAGGGACAATGAAAAGCTTGGCCAGGATGATGTCCCCATGGGTGGCTGTGGCTATCTCCTTGGAGTACTGGATGTTGAATTCCCAGACTGATACGGTTATTATAGTCCCCAATGGTGACAAATGCCTTGAATCTTATCTGCTGACCAGGACAGGGTGTTTTTAAAACCTCATCCTTGAGAGAAGTTCTCAGAAAAAAAGTCAACAATCTCAGACTCCCTGATGGGCAGAGGGATGCATCTACTCTTTTATTTTAGGTTCTGCTCAATTATCTGCTTTTCTCTATGCTTTGTGTGTTCTCTCTCTCTCCCAAAATTTACCTTTCGTTACCTATCTTACTCATGGTTCAAAATGGTTGTTCTAACCCTTGGGTCCACCTGAACTTTGAGCTGCACAGCTCATCACCACCTGGCATTTTCTTCCATGTCTATTATTTTTAGCTTTCCAAGATGCATTTGATTGGTTTGGCTATCTTCTTTCTATGTAGAGTCTTTAAAAAATTCTTATTTATTTATTTTGAGGAAAGAGTGCATGCATGAGTTGGGGAGGGACAGGCAGAGAGAAAGAGAGAGGGGGAGAGAGAGAGAGAGAGAGAGAGAGAATCCCAAGCTGACTCTGCACTGTCAGCACAGAGCCGAATGGGTTCGATCCCACGAACTGGGAGATCATGACCTGAGCCTAAATCTGATGCTTAACTGACTGAGCCACCCAGGTTCCTTTCTGTGTAGACTCTTTATACCAAGTCATAATATAGACTTCTGATAGACTTCATCCTATATTACCTTAGATTTAATTGTTGACTCCTATCTAGTCATTTATAGGTAGGGAGGTGAAGCATAGAATCTACTGTTCACTCAGCAAAAGCTGTGAGCAGAGTATCCTCCCAGAAGAGAGTCTGAATAGAGTGAGGCATTCCAGAGCACTGTTGTTTTATTTTTTTAAGCATAATATGCTTTAGTTCATCCATTTTACTCCATGAGCAGTGTTATTTTTAATTAAGGACTTTCACTAATACTTATATTAACAAACTTTGATTGCATTTCATATTACATTTTCAGACTTGGTGCTTGTGGTATATAACTTCTAATTCCTCTTATAAAAATATGCTGAACAGACTGAATTAAAATAATCATATTCATAAAATCTCTGTGTAAGTCAAAGCCATAAATGTGTAAGATTTTATTACTGCAAAATAGTCATGTAGCATTGTAGACAGTAACAACAATTCAAGCAGCCTAGTATATATTTATAGTTGGCATTGCATGTTGGGTCTCTTTCTGCCCCACTTAACTTTGGGATTAAGATTTGAACCTGATCTCCTTGTGCTTGAGTTTATCTACCTCACTTCAAGAAAACAAATGATTTCTGTCTAAAGTTAATTAAAATTTACATGCAGTAAATTTACTAAATTGCTTCCAGATCTGTACCTTTTTTTAAAAAAGAAGCAGACTAGAAAGAAATATTAGTTCTTTAAAAAGAATCTTTGTGTTTGTTTAAATGTACATTTTCTCTAGCTACATATGTTTATTTAATTCTTTCTATGGCTGAAAATGGTGCCTAGAGAAACTTGAAAGAATGAGAATGGACATTGCTTTTTCAGTCAGCTTATAGGAATGCAAATTTATTTGTAAAAACTGGTAAAAACACAACTATCTGGGAAAATTTTTGCCATGACCAAAAAGAGAAAGGGCAAATATAATTCATCTCCTGTTTCAATATGGATTTCTTGGTGGTGGCTGCCTTAGGGTTGTGTTGAGAAAAATTCTGAGAGTGGATGAAGTGGGTTAAAAGGAGCTATTCAGTTAATGATCTCTGCTTTGTGCATGGAATGGGAAGCTGTGCTGTGCAGTTTCCATCTGATTGTTAATGCCATATCAGAAATAGGTGAGTAACATTTCTACTAAAAATAAGCATGTTTGCAACAACATTTATAATAGGAAACAAGAATGTATGTGTATATGTTTCTCTGATCCACTTAGATATCGGCTATCCAATAAGTTGCTAGAGGCATTTGATGTGAGAAAAACACCGCTCTCATATCTCCTGCCTTCACTCCTGGGGGATACTTGGACATGAGACCAATAGGGCCTTGCTCTACTCCTTTCCCAAGTGTAGGGGTCAAAATAGGACTTCCAATAGCATATCAAGACTCCAAATTTGATATGACCCTAAATACAAAGGAAAAATACCTTTTCTAGCTAAGGGAAGTAGAATGATAGATGGTATGGAATGGGTCTTAATGTTTATGTACTATCAGCTCTGGGGTAAGAATTTGAAAATAGGAAGTTGAATAAGGAAAATCAACACTGTCCTGTATAAGAAATAAATAGGAGGGTCACCTGAGTGGCTCATTTGGTTAAGCAACTACCCTTGATTTCAGTTCAGGTCATGATCTCACAGTTCGTGGGATTGAGTCCTGTGTTGGGTTCTGTGCTGACAGTACAGAGTCTGCTTGGGATTCTCTCTCTCCCCCACTCCCTCTGCCCCCCCCCCAAAATAAATACATAAACTAAAAAAAAAAAAAAAAGAAAAAGAAAAGAAATAGGCATGTGATGATTGGGATAGTAGAAAAGAGAATATGGGATTGTGGAAAGAGAGAGACCAGGTAGCATGTCAGGGCCCTGCAGCTTAAAACTTTTACATTAGGATACTAAATACTAAAAATTTTATAAAATAAGTTACTTTTATTACATGTGATTCAATCTGATATAATCTAGTCTAGTCCCTAATACACTTAATTTTTAAAATGTGAGGCAACAATCCACTGAATTGATTATATGACCCACAAGTGGTCAAACTCACAGTTTGAGAAACACTGATTTAAATAGTAAGGGCCTAGCATGGTGGTGTAGGCTGACTATAGCCCATATGTCTCACTAATTGCATATTGTGTGTGTGTGTGTGTGTGTGTGTGTGTGTGTGTGTTTATTTTCCTTTTTTTCCTCTTATGTTTTGCCCTAAGGGTGGGCCCAATTCACAGAAAAGCATGTCAACAGTGGATACATGAAAGACTAAAACTTCAATAGAAAGGCCATCTCTACCTGGGCACCTGGGTGGCTCAGTCAGTTGAAGGTCTGACTCTTGATATCAGCTCAGGTCATGATCTCATGGTTCAAGAGACTGAGTCCCGCATTGGGCTCTGTACTGACAGTGCAGAGCCTGCTTGGGATCCCCTCTCTCCCCCTTTCTCTCTGCCCCTCCCCCCACTTGTACTCTTTCCTTCTCCCTCTCTCAAAATAAATAAACATTTAAAAATTAAAAAAAAAAAGCCCATATCTACTAGTAGAGAAAGCAGCAGGGGAGCCTCTTGAGACTGGAGACTGAAGAGAGATTCTCAGAGCAAAGAGAACCAGAAAAGAGGATCACTTAATTTTGTGTATAAACTTGCAAGTGTCTCAGAATCACTTATTACTGTGGATAGCTCAAACAGAGAATGTGTTTTAAAAATTGAACTGACAGAATTTATACTATGAACCTAACTATGTTGATTGCTTGCTAAATAAAAAAGCAAGACAGAATTTATAGTATGAACCTAACTATGTTGATTGCTTGCTAAATAGAATCAGTATGCTCCAGAGGATGATAACAGGAACTAAAGTCTACATAACATTCACAATGTCCAATATACATTTAGAAATTATTCAGCACTTAATAAAGAAAACGTGGACAATTATCAAGGGAAAATAATTAGCAGATGGTAAGATATTGGAATTATTAGGCAAAGACTTTAAGAAGCTATTATATATATGTTTTATAAGGAAAGAAAAATATACTTGAGATGAATAAAAATTTAGAATTTTCCAATAATCACTTTATACATCAATTGTCTAAAGATACCAATTAAGACATCTCTGAAAGAGATCGTCAGAGTGGATCAAATAACACAACCTAGATATATGTTGTCTGTAAGAAACCCTCTCTAAATAAAGATACATAAAGATTAAAAGTAAAGAAGGGAATAAAAAAGTAAAGAATAAAGAAAAATATACCATGTTAACATCAGTCAAAGAAAAGTAGGAATCACTAAATTAATTTCAGACAGAGCCCACTTCAAAGCAAGAAGGTTATCAGGGATAAAAAGGGGAATTACATAAGAATTAAGAGATCAAGTCTCCAAGAAGACATAACAGTCCTTGGTATGTATGTGCTTAACAACATAGCATCAAAATTCATTAGGCAAAAACTGATGGAACTGCAAGGAGAAATAGATGAATCCACTATTATAGTTGGAGACTTTAACACCTCTCTATCAGAAATGGACATGCCCACCAAGCAGAAAATTACCAAGAACATAGTTGATTTCACAATGCAATCAATCAACTGAATATTACTGACATCTGTAGACTACTTAATCCAATAACAGCAGAATATACATTCTTTTTTCTTTTCAAGGTCACACGAAACACTTGCCAAGATAGACCATATTGTGGGCCATGAAAAATACTTCACAAATTTCAAAGAATAAAAATCATGCAATTTCTGCTCAATGAAGTTAACAAAGAAATCAAAAAGAGTTAAATCCCCAAATACATGGAGATTAAACAGCACACTACTAAATAACACATGAATCAAAGAAGAAATCTTAAGAGAAATAAAAAAAATATTTTGGACTACTTTGAAATGAAAGCACAACCTATAAAAATTTGTGGGATACAGTGAAAGCAGTGCCCAGTGGGAAATTTATAGCATTAAATGCATATGTTAGAAAAGAAAAAAAGATCTAATATCAATAATCTAAATTTCCACCTTAGGAAACTAGAAAAAGAAGAGCAAAAAGTAAGTAGAGAAGAAATAAGAATTAGAGAAGAAATTGATGACATTGAAAACAGAAAATCAATAGAAAAAAAAATCAATGAAACCAAAAGTTGGTTCTTTAAGAAAGATTGATAAAATTGATAAACCTCTTGCCAAACTAAGAAAAAGGAGAGAAGACACCAATTACTAATACCAAAGTCAAAGAAAGGACATCACTACAGTGTGCAAGGACATTAAAAGGATAAGAAGGGGTACTTTGAACAGCTCTAAGACCACAAATTCAATAACCTAGATGAAACAGACCAATTTTTTGAAAGACACAATCTTCTGAAATTTACAAAAGAAGAAACATACAATCTGAATAGGCCTATATTCTTAACCACCAGTTAAGATGGTGGAGTAGTATGGGGACCCTGGACTTGCCTTGTCCCTGAATGCAACTAGATGAACATCAAATCATTGTGAGCACCAAGGAAATTGATTTGAAGATTAAGAGAACAATCTGAACAATTAGAGGGAGAGAATGTGGCAGGTACAAAGTGCAGAGATGTTAATTGGGGGAGAGAAAAGCCATGGTGCTGTGGAGGGGAAGGAGCCCTGTTTGTAGAGAGAGGACAGAAAGAGGAGAGAAGGGGAGAGAGAGAGAGCAGTGCATTGGGTTCATACACAAAAAAACACTCAACTGAAACCACTGACTGAGGAATCAAGAGGAACTGACTATTGCAAGTTTTTACAAACAGTAGAACTCAAATTCTGAGGTTTTAGAAGTTGGCACCATTTGCTGGAGTTGAACCAGGTGGGTGGGAATACTTCTGGGGAGGAGGGTGGAAGAGTGGACAGTGGACAGGATGGTGTAGGGATTCCCTGGGTTGCACTTGGAGACAAGGTTCCCCTTCCTGGAGTGAATTTGGAAGAGGGCATATTGCCTCTCCAAGGATAAAAGATCTGGAAGGCACCATTGAGCAGCTATTTAACAGGAAGGGACAGACATGTGTACAGAGGGCAGATAACCTGGTCACAGCTTTTTGTTGTGCTATACCATAAACTCCAAGCACCTATTTGGCCATGCTACTGCTTTTCTGGGACAAAATGGCACCAGATCAGCACAGAAAGTCTCTCCTCCAGAGGAGAGGAGGTGGTCCATGCCTTGCCAGGTCCTTTAAGATACGGAATTTTGAATCCCAGCTGCCCACCAGAGATAAAACACAGAACTGTGGGGCTGGGTGTACCGATGGCTCAGGCACAGACAAGCTGAGGGCAGGGATCTGATGGAAGCCTGGAACACAAGAGGGGAGATTGTTCACTTTTTTGTGAGAGCTTCCTGAATAGTGATGGTCATGAGCTCCCCTCTCCAGGGATTAGAGAGTGGGGTGATGGTATCTTCCCCCAACCCACCAGGACAGTTGGCCTTCAATGTCCCCATTGGAGGCTGGAGCCACTCACACCAAACCCTGTCCCCCTGTGCCCTGCAGGGGCATCTTTACTAGGGCATGTCTGACTGTGAGCCAGCACACTGGGCCAGTGCATTGGGCCTCTCCCCAAGAGGACCAACACAGGCACCCTGCATGCACCAAGTCTACTGATCTTAGAGTTCTCCAAAGTTTCAGCTTCTGTTCTGATGGAAATACACCAGACTTCCTTCCTTCTCTTTCTTTCTTTTTCTTTCTTTCTTTCTTTCTTTCTTTCTTTCTTTCTTTCTTTCTTTCTTCTTTCCTTCTTTTTTCCTTTTTTCTTTTTCCCTTGGAATCAGGCTTATAGTTTTTTTCTGTCTGTTTGGGTGTTGTTGTTGTTCCTTTTTCCTTTTTTCTTTTTTTGGCTCAGGTGTTTAAAAAATTTTTTTTTAACCAGGCTTATTTTAAAAGACAAATCAGAGCACACCTAGTTAAAGCTCCAAACTCTTCCCAATGCAAGCAAGGAGAACTTACCTGTGGGAAAGAGCAGCCAAAACACAACAGCAGAGTGCACACAGCATACACCAGAAACACTTCCTGAAGTAGCAGACCCTGGACAGTGTATGACCCCTTCTTAATATAGCATGACTCTCAAGAGCAGGAAACATAACAAGCTTTCATAACATGCAAAAGACAGAAACTTAGACAAAATGACAAGTTGGAGGAATTCTCCCCAAAAGGAAGATTAAGAAGAAATCACAGCCAAGGATTTACTCAAAACATATATAAGCAATATATCTGAACAAGAATTTAGGACAACAGTCATAATAATACTAGCTGGGCTTGAAAAAAGTATAGGACACACCAGAGAAATCCTTGCTGCAGAGATAAAAGACCTAAAACTAGTGAGGCTGAAATAAAATCTGCTATAACTGAGATGCAAAACTGACTGGATGTAATCACAACAAGGATGGAAGAAGCAGAGGAATGAATAGATGATATAGAAGATAAAATTATGGAAAATAATAATCTCAAAAAAAGGGAAAGAAAATTATTAGGTCGTGACTATAGACTTAAAGAACTCAGTGATTCCATAAAATTCAATGAGTCCCAGAATAAGAAGAAGGGGAAAAAGAAGAAGAAGGTTATTTGCAGAAATTAACCTTGCAAATTAATCAGAATTTGCAAATTCCCTGATTTGGGGAAGGAAAAAGGCATTCAAGTCCAAAAGGCACAGAGCACGCCCCTGAAAATCAATGAAAACAGATCAACACCAATACATATAGTGAAAACTTGCAAAATACAAAGATAAAGAGAGGATTCTGAAAGCAGCAAGGGACAAAAGGTCCTTATCCTAACACATAAGGTTAGCAGCAGACCTGTCCACAGAAACTTGGCAGGCCAGAAGGGAATGATATGATATATTCAATGTGCCAGATGGGAAAAATATGCAGCCAAGAATACTTTCTTCAGCAAGGCTGTCCTTTTGAATAGGCCTATATCCATTAAATAAATCAAATCAATACTTAAGAGCCTTCCAAAAGAGAAAGCACCAGGCCCAGATAGGTACACTAGTGAATTCTACTAAACATTTAAGGATGAAATTATGCTAGTTCTCTATAATCTCTTTCAGAGGAGAGAAGCAGAGAGAGTACTTCCTAACTCATTCTATGAGGCCAGAATTACCCTAATACCAAAACAGACAATGATATTACAAAAGAATAAAACTACAGACCAATATCTCTCACAAACATACGTCCCAAAATCCTCAATAACATATTAGCAAATTAAATGAAACAAAATGTAAAAAGAATTATATGCCACAACCATGTGGGATTTATCCCAGGTATTCAAGGATGTTTCAACATTCAAAAATACATTAATTTAATCCATCATAACAACAGATTAAAAGGTAAAATCACATAATTATTTGAATAGATGTAGAAAAAATATTTAGCAAAAATCCAACAATCGTTCAAGATAAACATTATTAGCAAAATAGAAATAGAATGGAACTTCCTCTACTTGAAGAAGAATATCTATGAAAAACCTAAAGCCAATACTATACTTAATAGTGAGATACTCAAAGCCAAGATCAGGAACAAAGCATGAATTTCCCCTAATACCATATCGTATTTCCATATTATATTGGAACTCCTAGTAAATATAATAAGATACAAAACAGAAATAAAAATATTCAGATTGGAAAGGAATAAATAAAACTGTTTTTGTTTGCAGATGACATGATCATCTATGTAGAAAATCCAAAAGAATTGACAAAAAACAGACAAACAAAAAACTTTTGGAACTAATGAACAATTATAGCAAAGTTGTAGGATACAAGGTTGATGTACAAAAGTCAATTACTTTCCTATATACCAGCAATTAACAAGTGGAATTTGAGCTTAAAAACACATTACGTTTACATTAGTGTCCTCCCAAACGAATTATTTAAGTATAAATCTAGCAAAATGTGTACAATATCTATATGAGAAAATCTACAAAAGTCTAATGAAAGATATCAAACAACCAAATAAATGGAGAGATATTCCATGTTTATGGAAAGGAAGACCAAACATTGTCAAGATGTCAGTTCTGGCCAATTTGATTTAGACATTCAACATATACCCAATAAAAATACCAGCAAGCTATTGTGTGGATATATACAAATTGATTCTAAAATTTATATATAAAGGCAAAAATATCAGAATATCCAATTCAATATTGAAGGATAAGAACAAAGCTGGAGGACTTATTCTGTCCAACTTCAACACTTACTATGATGCTATAATAACCAAGATAGGACAGTAAATGCAAAAGGATAAACAAGTAGATAAATGGAACTGAAGAGAGAACACATAGATCACCATCAATATAGCCAACTGATATTTGGCAAAGGAGAAAAGGCAATCAAATAGAGCAAAGGTCGTCTTTTCAACAATGATGCTGGAACAACTGGACATCCACATAGAAAAAAATGAATCTAGACACAAACTTTGTACCCTCACAAAAATTAATTCAAAATATATCATAAATATAAATGTAAAATACGAAACTATAAATTTTGTAGAACATAACATAGAAGAAAATCTTCTGTGGGTACGGTGATGGCTTCTTAGATACAGCACCAAAGAGATGATTCTTGAAAGAAATAACTGATAAGTTGGACTTCATTAAAATTAAAACTTCAGCTTTTCAGAAGACAATTATCAAGGGAGTTATAAAACAGTCCACAGACTAAGAGAAGATTTGCAAAAGACAAATCTGATAAAGACAGTAACATTATCCAAAATATACAAAGAACTCTTAAAACTCAACAATAAGAAAACAAACAACCCAATTTAAAAATGGGCAAGAGAGCTGAATAGATATTACCAAAGAAGATATATGGATGGCAAGTAAGCATATGAAAGGATCTTCAACATCATATGTCATTTAAGAATTGCAAATGAAAACAAGAATGAGATACTATGCATCTATTAGAATGGTGAACTTCCAACACACAGATGCCAGAAATGCCGACAAGAATGTAGAGCAACAGGATCACTCATTTCTGATGGGAATGCAAAATGGTCCTACTTTGTAAGATGGCATTTTCTTATAGTACTAAACATATTCTTACCATACAATCCAGCAGTTGTACTCTTTGGTATTTACTTAAAGTAGTTGAAACTTATGCACACAAAATATACATGTGGATGTTTATAGCATCTTTACTCATAATTGCAAAAACTTGAAAACAAGATGTTCTTCAGCAGGTGAATGGATAAACTGTACATCAAGACAATAGAATATTATGTAGTGCTAAAAAGAAATCACCTATCAAGCCATGAAAAACATGGAGGAAACATCAACACATATTACTAAGTGAAAGAACTCAATCTGAAAAGATTACATACTGTATGATTCCAACTATATGACATTCTGGAAAAGATAAAACTGTGGAGAAAGTAAGTCTTTCATGAATAGACACCCAAAAATCCTCAACAAAATGTTAGGAAATTAAATCCAGCAATACTTAAAAAATTGAACAAGACATTACAATCAAATAGAACTTATTCCACGAATGCAAGTTTGACTAACATTAAAAAAATCAATCACTAAAATTCACCATATGAAAAAAGGAAAAATATATGATCCTTTTAATATATGCAAAAGAAGCCTTTGAAAATATTCAATATATATTTATGTTAGTCTCAGCAAACTAGGAATGGTAAGGAGCTTTCTCAAATGAATGAAGAGTATCAACAAAAAAAGCCTACAGCTAGATTATATTTAATGGTGAAAGATTGAATTGTTTTTCCTGGCACAAGGAGCAAACCAATATTACTTGCCTTTACCACTTTTATTCAATATTGAACAAAGGTGCTAACCATTGAAAACAAGGAAGAATAAAGAAATAAAAAGCATAAAAAGCATAAAATAAAATGTAAAATTGTATTTGCAGATGCTTTGATTACTTTTGTAGAAAATCCAAGAAAATGTACAAAATGTTTTCTAGAAGTAACAAATGAATTTAGCAATGTCACAGAATACAAGGTTCATCTACAAAAGTCAACTGTACTCTTATATACTTGCAGCAAACAATTGAAAAACAAAATAAAAAAAAATCTATTCTGAGTAGCACCACCTCCTGCAAAAAAAAACAAAAACAAAAACAAAATATCTTGGAATAAATGTAAGAGAAAATATCTAAGACATCTACACTGAAAACTGCAAACATTTTTGAGGAATTAAAGAAATGCTACACAAATGGAGAGATATAGTGAAAACTGAATATTCTTAAGATGGCCAGTATTCTTAAAGATTCCCAAATTGATCAGTAGAATCAATGCAATCCCCATCAAAATTTCAGCATGCTATTTAGTAGAAATTGACAAACTTTTCTTAAAGCTTCCATGGAAATGCAAAGGATCTAATATAAACAGAGCAATAATAATAAATAAAAGCACAAAGTTGGATGATTTACCCTACTAAATTTCAAGACTTACTATTGAGTTATAGTTTGCTATTGGTGCTAAAATGGACATACAGATCAGTAGAACTAAACAAAGTGTCTAGAAATAGAGAGATACAAATACAATTAGTGAATTTCTTTGATTTCTTTTAATTTTAAGTTTATTTATTTATTTTGAGAGAGAGTGCAAGGGGAGGAGGGAGGGAGAGAGAATCCCACCTCACAGACTTTGAGATCATGACCTGAGCTTATATCAAGAGTCAGACACTTAACCAACTGAGCCACCCAGGCACCCCTACAATCAATGGATTTATGACAAAGATACCAAGGTAATCCAAAGGGGAAAGTCCTTTCAACAAATGGTGCTGGATTGTCTGAAGGGGAAAAAATAATAAAAAAGAATCAACCTTACTTTATATCATACATAAGCATTACTTCAAAGACAGTCTAAAAATGAAATCTAAGATGGTAAAATTTCTAGAGGAAAACATAGAAAATATGGGTTAGACAAACCTTTCTTAATTAGAACACAAGAACACGAAAGGAGAACTGTAGATCAATTTGCCTGATGAACATGGATGCAAAAATCCTCAACAAGATATTAGCCAACCGGCTCCAACAATACATTAAAAAAATTATTCACCACGACCAAGTGGGATTTATACCTGGGAGGAAGGGCTGGTTCAATATCTGCAAAACAATTAACGTGTTTCATCATACCAATAAAGAAAGGACAAGAACCATATGATCCTCTCAGTAGATGCAGAGAAAGCATTTGACAAAATACAGCATCCTTTCTTGATAAAAACCCTCAAGAAAGTAAGGATACAAGGATCATACCTCGGGATCAAAAAAGCCATATATGAACGACCCAATGCTAATATCATCCTCAATGGGGAAAAACTGAGAGCTTTCCCCCTCAGGTCAGGAACAAGACAGGGATGTCCACTCTTGCCACTGTTATTCAACATAGTATTGGAAGTCTTAGCCTCTGCAATCAGACAACACAAAGAAATAAAAGGAATCCAAATCGACCAGGAGGAGGTCAAACTTTCACTCTTTACAGGTGACATGATACTCTACATGGAAAACCTAAAAGATTCCACCAAAAAACTGCTAGAACTGGTTCATGAATTCAGCAAAGTTTCAGGATATAGAATCAATGCACAGAAATTGGTTGCATTCCTCTACACCAACAATGAAGCAACAGAAAGAGAAATCAAGGAATTGATCCCATTTACAGTTGCACCAAAAACCATAAAATACCTAGGAATAAATCTAACCAAAGACGTAAACATTCTATACGCTGAAAACTATAGAAAGCTTATGAAAGAAATTGAAGAAGACACACACACAAAAAAAAAAAAAAAAAAATGGAAAAAGATTCCATGCTCCTGGATAGGAAGAACAAATATTGTTAAAATGTCAATACTACCCAAAGCAACCTACGATTCAATGCAATCCCTATCAAAATAACACCAGCATTCTTCACAGAGCTAGAACAAATAATCCTAAAATTTGTATGGAACCAGAAAAGACCCCGAATAGCCAAAGCAATCTGGAAAAAGAAAACCAAAGCAGGAGGCATCACAATCCCAGACTTCAAGCTGTACTACAAAGCTGTAACCATCAAGACGGTATGGTACTGGCACAAGAACAGACACTCAGATCGAGGGAACAGAATAGAGAACCCAGAAATGGACCCACAAACGTATGGCCAACTAATCTTTGACAAAGCAGGAAAGAATATCCAAGGGAATAAAGACAGTCTCTTCAGCAAGTGGTGCAGGGAAAACTGGACAGCGACATGCAGAACAATGAACCTGGACCACTTTCTTACACCATACACACAAAAATAAACTCAAAATGGATGAGAGACCTCAATGTAAGACAGGGAGCCATCAAAATCCTCCAGGAGAAAGCAGGCAAAAACCTCTTTGACCTTGGCTGCAGCAACTTCTTACTCAACACGTCTCTGAAGGCAAGGGAAACAAAAGCAAAAATGAACTCCTGGGACCTCATCAAAATAAAAAGCTTCTGCACAGTGAAGGAAACAATCAGCAAAATTAAAAGGCAACCGACGGAATGGGAGAAGATATTTGCAAATGACCTATCAGATAAAGGGTTAGTATTAAAAGTCTATAGAGAACTAATCAAACTCAACACCCAAAAAACAAATAATCCAGTGAAGAAATGGGCAAAAGGCATGAATAGACACTTCTCCAAAGAAGACATCCAGATGGCCAACCAACACATGAAAAAATGCTCCACATCACTCATCATCAGGGAAATACAAATCAAAACCACAATGAGATACCACCTCACACCTGTCAGAATGGCTAACATTAATAACTCAGGTAACAATGGATGTTGGCAAGGATGTGGAGAAAGAGGATCTCTTTTTGCACTGCTGGTGGGAATGCAAGCTGGTGAAGCCACTCTGGAAAAACAGTATGGAGGTTCTTCAAAAAACCAAAAATAGAACCACCCTACAACCCAGCAATTGAACTACTAGGTATTTATCCAAGGGATACAGGTATTCTGTTTTGAAGGGGCACATGCACTCCCATGTTTATAGCAGCACTATCAACAGTAGCCAAAGTATGGAAAGAGCCCAAATGTCCATCAATGGATGAATGGATAAAGAAGGTGTGGTATATATATATACAATGGAGTATTACTTGGCTATCAAAAAGAATGAAATCTTGCCATTTGCAACTAGATGGCTGGAATGGAGGGTATTATGCTAAGTGAAATTAGTCAGAGAAAGACAAAAGTTATATGACTTCATTCATATGAGGACTTTAAGAGACAAAACAGATGAACATAAGGGAAGGGAAGCAAAAATAATATAAAAACAGGGAGGGGGATGAAACAGAAGAGACTCTTAAATATGGAGAACAAACAGAGAGTTACTGGAGGGGTTGTGGGAGGGGGGATGGGCTAAATGGGTAAGGGGCACTAAGGAATCTACTCCTGAAATCATTGTTGCACTATATGCTAACTAACTTAGGTGTAAATTAAAAAATAAATTAAACAATAAAAAAAGTTGTTAGTCATCACAGAAATGCAAGTTAAAACCACAATGAGATATGACAACCAACATATTGGAGTCTAATATTTTATTTTATTATTATTTTTTTGAGAGAACATGCATGCACAAGTGAGAGGGGAAGGGGCAATAAGAACATACGAAAACATACAACCACATTGATGAATTATGAAATTATTAGGCTGAGTGAAAAAAAGTTGGACAAGTAGAGTACATACCCTCTGAGGCTGTTCGTATAAAGTCCTAAAAACGCAAAGTCATCTGCAGAGACAGAAAAATCAATGCTTGCCTTGGGACAGAATGGAGAGAGGGATGTATCAGAAAGAAGCAAACGGAAACTTCAGGAGGTGATGGAAATGTTTTTCTTCTTGATTGTGGTGCAGGTTCACAGGTGTATACTTACGTCAAAACTGATCAAATTATAAAATTTAAAATAAATTAAGTTTATTTACCTCACTTATACCTTGAAATGGTTATAAAATAAAACAATATGAATGGACATTCCTATTGTTCCACACCAAGCAAAAGCAAAATCTGCTTTCTGTTTGAAATGAAATCGAACTTGATGCTAAAAATATTAATTTGACTTTCCTCTCCTAAAAAATGTTTATTTCCTCCCCAATATAATTATATAATTATATATATAATAATTATCTTGTACATTAATTTAATTGTAGGCCTCCTGGGAGGTAAGAACCATAACATTTGCATTTCTATCTCCCACTGGCCTTGCAAAATGACAGTAATGGGCTCTTAATGCCTTTTTATAAAAACATTTTTATTAGACTATAAAATTGTTGGGCAGATTATCCCATCTTTTCTGTTTAAGTTCTGTTGAAGATTGCTTAAAATACTGAAAATGCCTAAAACACACACTAAGATGAAGAAAGAATGGAGAATTACCCAGAAACATATCAATAAAACAAAAATATATCTCTACTAAGAAGACCAAGAGTAGACTCTCAGGACATGAACTTATAAAAGCCTTTCAACTGAAACACATGCACACACACACACACACATACACAGACACACACACACAGACACACACCACTTTTATCTTTGCAATAAATGAAAAAGAGAATCATAAATTGGAGACCCCTCACACTATATTTAAAAGAAGGCTGCAATTAACTTTAGAACAAGTTACTTTATCCAGACTAACTGAAGGGTAAAAGCTTTGAAAAAACTCAGCTGTTCCAGCCAGTACTTTCCTGCATTTAAGTAATGGGACGTGCTTAGAGATGCTCTATTTCCTGCCCTACATCAAGAAAACCTCTGTTATGCCACTACCTGAAACCCTGACCCTTCCCCCTCCAGCACATTTACTAAGTTTGAATTACAGTTGAGGATCTCTTAGCCACTTGAAAAATTTCCCTAATTCTTTTGTTGTTAGATTTTGGCTGATAATTTGCATTCAGAAATACAAAACACCTATAACAGAATCGTTTCCTTTTAATGCCTACTCTGGAGAAATGTTCCCAGTTTGTTGATTTTTAACTCCTCTGGATGGCAATGGACAGGCTCAATCTACTTGGTTTGTCTCAAAACAGAGGGTATTTGTTTATAGTTTTATGGTACACAGTACATCAGACACTTCAAATTCCAAAGTGTTGTTATAATTTTTAAATAATACATTACTGAAATTTAGCCTTAGTGTAGAACATTCCAGTCCTCCACAAACATTTATGAGGTCCATTTTTTCCTGCTTATTAAACAGCAGTCTTCCTGGCAATACATAGTACTACTGTGAATCCTAGCCAAATAAACTACTGTCATATGAAATTGGTTAAATTTAGTGCATATTTCATGCAAGGTTGCAAACCAATTTAATATGCACTTTCTGTAAATAAGATCACTTAATGTTATCATGTGAAACTTTGGTCATCTTGAATTTTTGAGTAGATTTGTAGATTTGTTAAAGTAGTGTGCATTTTCATTCATTAGCTCTAGTGATAGGATACACAGAGGCTTTTTTGCAGCTGTGGAAAGGATTACCAATGGTTTTCCCTGCCAATAGTTACCACTCTGAAAGAGCATGAAATACTGTAGTTCATTGCTTTGTGTGAACACAGTCATGTTATACTGAGCTGCCTTGTAAAGAACTGTGATCTTTGAACTTTGGGAGTTGCTCAGGCTCTCCTAGAAATGAAAGAGCAGTTAAGTGGGAAAGTTTTAAAATCAGCACTGCAAAATAGTTTTTCTAAAATAATTACACTGAAAGAGTAAAAAGGGAGGAGAGATATCCTTCCCATTCAGTTCTCATTCTTCGGAGACTCAAAGAATGAGATTATAAAATTAAAAACTTAATCTTTCCATCAAACTAAGCAATCTAGTTTGGAGTAACAGAGCTCTTGCTGATACTTTCTACTTTCTTGGCTCCCCTCATTCATGTAGAAGGTATGAGAAAAGACAAATAAATATGCTTGTGGATTTGCTCCCACGCAGCTTCTGTGAAACGGACCAGAGAACTCTTGCCTCTCTAGTGAGGTCTCCTAGGTGTCCACATCATCTCCTGAAGTCATACACTTTATATTCCTGGAGCCTGGAGTTCCAGGGTCACACTGAAATTCAGCCTAGTTACTAGAGAAGGTTCTGATCTGCCAGTGGGAAAATACTGCCTCCTTTAGAATACTCATAGACTTCAAGCCTGGGGCAGAAATTTGTCCCTTAAATCCATCTCATTTGTTCCAAAGAGCAGTTGGACTGTTACTCAATCAAGCAGTTTGAAACTATTTTACCCCATTCCTCACCTCCTTCTCTTTTATGTTCCTCATTTTTGTATTCATTTATTTCATTTAAACGCCACTTTTATTTTTTTTCTTTGAAGTCATTTTCATGACTATTTATAGAACAAAGATTTCTGAGTTGGAAGGGACAGTAACGATCATCTAATCCAATATTCTCATTTTATAGTGGAAGAAATGAGGGTCCAAGACATGAACATGAAGTAACTCACCTATTATTGCTACATAGTTGCAGAGCCCGGGACTAGATCTCTGAATCTCCAACTTGTAGTTTAATGTTCTTTCTGTCATATACTGCTTATTCTCAAGACACATTACCACCCCACCTCTATACACACACACACACACACACACACACACACACACACACAAACACACACACTTTTTGGTTATTTGAACTACTTCTTTACATAGGCAGTCTTATGTGGTGTAATTGAAAGGCATCAGTAATATTGCTTGAAGCAACATTTCCTCACTGCTGGCCAGGATGCAGGGAATTTCCACCATTAGATCATCAAAAGAGAGGTCTACTGTTACTTATGAATGGACACTGGGTCCAACACAAAAATTTGCCCTATTTGAAACTCCTACAATGATTTTGGCTAATGGGTATTTTACCCCTTGAAACTAACCCTTTGGCATTCCTTAATCCCGATTCATCTCATCAGGATACAAGGAAAATTGCAGTCACGCTTTCTTAGGATACTAGTTGCCAGTTTAGAAGAATGCACAAGGGAATTTTTTATATTATACTTCCCAAGTATGTAGATTGCACAATGGTTCCAACAAAGAGGTATTTATGGGATATATATTAATGGTTTAAAAGTAATTGGAAGGAAGGAAGGAAGGAAGGAAGGAAGGAAGGAAGGAAGGAAGGAAGGAAGGAAGGAAGGAAAGATAAAAAAGATGAAAAAGGAAGGAAAAAAGAAAGACAATGTAAGAAGGAAGAACAAGAGAATGAGAAACCAAGCCACTGAAAGCCTGAATATCATAAAATGTTATAGGTTTGAGTTTTTCCTAACTTGTTATATAGCCAAGGCGACAAGTCCTATATGCAGAAAAAGCCATATATGATTTATTCAAACTGATAAAGGAAATCAGAATTGGAATGGAGTTTCATTAGATTATCAAATGAGACTCTCCTTAATCCATAGGGATAAAGGAACTGAAATAGGAATTTTTCTAAAATAAAAATAACCATATAGAGTGAGTAGAGAATTTATGAGCCTTAACCATTGTTACAGGGTGCCTTTATCTGGTACATAAGTGTCTTCTGGTCATAAATGGGCTTATGATTCCTCATTATTCCACCTCTTTTGGACAGGTTGAATGACAAGTACAGATTCCTTTTAGAGAAGTGCTTAGGTAGGATGAAGTCCAGTGAGGGTGGCTTTGTCAATGCAACTACTTTAAGATTGGCTTCCTTTCCCCTAAACTATACTGAGATAGACTGTTCATTTTTTTAAAAATACCTCATGATTGATCAATCTTCAACCTGATAATTTTTTTTTGATTAACAGAATTTAATGTAGTGTTTCTCAAACTTCAAAACATGGTACAATCACTGAGGGATCTTGTTAAAATACAAATTGTATTATAACACAGTGTGTCTGTGTTGGAAACCCTAAATTCTGCATTTATTTTTTTCTTTTTTCTTCTTTCTTCCTTCCTTCCTTCCTTCCTTCCTTCCTTCCTTCCTTCCTTCCTTCCTTCCTTCCTTCCTTCCTTTCCTTCTTTCTTTCTTTCTTTCTTTCTTTCTTTCTTTCTTTCTTTCTTTCTTTCTTTCTTTCTTTCTTTCTTTGTTTCTTTCTTTCTTTCTTGATTCTGCATTTCTAAAAGCTCCCAGTTATGTCAGTATAGCTGTCCATAGATCACTCTTTGAGTAACAATAAATTAATACATGTAATCAGGTTACCCTTACCTCTTGTAGGCCTGGGGGCCAGTTTATCTATTTGAAGGATGTGTAAATATCACTTTCTTTTGGGACTAGATATAAGGAATATGAGGTTGATCTATTATCACTCACATAATTCTTCCCTGGTGCTTCGCAATCACCACCAAAGTTAAAGGTCAAAGACGGTCCAAAGAGAAAGGTCATTGGCTATGACTGGAGATAGGCTCAATAGCTTATGGACAATGAAAGTTTGATGAAAATGTAAAATTAGCAAGTCTAGAATTACATTAATGCTCACATGAGGTGCATACTACCTACATTTTGAGTGTTGAAGAAATAGATAACACATGAAGAGACCACTCTAACAAGGTAAATAAAAGTTTAGTAGCTAAGGAACCAAGTTTGTTGGCATTAACTGCTGTTTTTTTCTGTCTTCTCAAGATTGTAGGCCAACTGGAAGATCTAAAACTCCATTGAACATAGATAATTCTGACTTTACGAAGCTGGAAAAATAAAGTAAGCATGCCCAAACACCCTCTTCTGTCCATCACCATTTTTCCCTTGAAATCTCTAGTAATTTTTGCTCAGCCAGAGAAACCAGAAGAAGCTGAAATCCATGGCCAAAGGAACATTCTGATAAAATACATCTCTGGCTTATAGTAAAGAGTGTAGAAATATTTATTGTAGATTAGATCAATGTCATTTTATGACACAGCAAGTATCAGAAATATGCACTCATGGGTATGAGAGATAAATGAATCATATATGAAATGTTAAAAATTCATATTAGATCTGTAAGTACATTGTATTTGATGGATCAGGTGATGAAGGAGTGAAGAAATTTTTTTAATTTTATTTTTTATTTTTAAAAATTTACATCCAAATTAGTTGGCATATAGTGCAACAATGATTTCAGGAGTAGATTCCTTAGTGCCCCTTACCCATTTAGCCCATCCCTCCTCCCACAACCCCTCCAGTAACCCTCAGTTTGTTCTCCATATTTAAGAGTCTCTTCTGTTTTGTCCCCCTCCCTGTTTTAATATTATTTTCATTTCCCTTCCATTATGTTCATCTGTTTTGTCTCTTATGAGTGAAGTCATATGATTTTTGTCTTTCTCTGACTAATTTCACTTAGCATAATACCCTCCAGTTCCATCCATGTAGTTGCAAATGGCAAGATTTCATTCTTTTTGATTGCCGAGTAATACTCCATTGTATATATATACCACACCTTCTTTATCCATTCATCCATTGATGGACACTTGGGCTCTTTCCATACTATGGCTATTGTTGATAGTGCTGCTATAAACATGGGGGTGCATGTGTCCCTTCGAAACAGCACACCTGTATCCGTGGATAAATGCCTAGTAGTGCAGTTGTGGGGTTGTAGGGTTCTATTTTTAGTTTTTTGAGGAACCTCCCTACTGTTTTCCAGAATGGCTTCACCAGCTTGCATTGCCACCAACAATGCAAAAGAGATCCTCTTTCTCTGCATCCTTGCCAACATCTGTTTTGTCTGAGTTGTTAATTTTAGCCATTCTGACAGGTGTGAGGTGGTATCTCATTGTGGTTTTGATTTGTATTTCCCTGATAATGAGTGATGTGGAGCATTTTTTCATGTGTCGGGTGGCCATCTGGATGTCTTCTTTGGAGAAGTGTCTATTCATGTCGTTTGCCCGTATCCTCACTGGGTTATTTGTTATTTGGGGTGTTAAGTTTGATAAGTTCTTTATAGATTTTGGATACTAACCCTTTATCTGATATGTCATTTGCAAATATCTTCTCCCATTCCGTCGGTTGCCTTTTAATTTTGCTGATTGTTTCCTTCACTGTGCAGAAGCTTTTTATTTTGATGAGGTCCCAGGAGTTCATTTTTGCTTTTGTTTCCCTTGCCTTCAGAGACGTGTTGAGTAAGAAGTTGCTGCGGCCAAGGTCAAAGAGGTTTTTGCCTGCTTTCTCCTAGAGAATTTTGATGGCTCCCTGTCTTACATTGAGGTCTTTCACCCATTTTGAGTTTATTTTTGTGTATGGTGTAAGAAAGTGGTCCAGGTTCATTGTTCTGCATGTCGCTGTCCAGTTTTCCCTGCACCACTTGCTGAAGAGCCTGTCTTTATTCCCTTGGATATCCTTTCCTGCTTTGTCAAAGATTAGTTGGCCATACATTTGTGGGTCCATTTCTGAGTTCTCTCTTCTGTTCCACTGATCTGAATGTCTGTTCTTGTGCCAGTACCATACCGTCTTGATGGTTACAGCTTTGTAGTGTAGCTTGAAGTCTGGGATTGTGATGCCTCCTGCTTTGGTTTTCTTTTTCCAGATTGCTTTGGCTATTCGGGGTCTTTTCTGGTTCCATACAAATTTTAGGATTATTTGTACTAGCTCTGTGAAGAATGCTGGTGTTATTTTGATAGGGATTGCATTGAATCGTAGGTTGCTTTGGGTAGTATTGACATTTTAACAATATTTGTTCTTCCTATCCAGGAGCATGGAATCTTTTTCCATTTTTTTTTTTTTTTTTTGTGTGTGTGTGTCTTCTTCAATTTCTTTCATAAGCTTTCTATAGTTTTCAGCATATAGAATGTTTACGTCTTTGGTTAGATTTATTCCTAGGTATTTTATGGTTTTTGGTGCAACTGTAAATGGGGTCAAATCCTTGATTTCTCTTTCTGTTGCTTCATTGTTGGTATAGAGGAATGCAACCAATTTCTGTGCATTGATTCTATATCCTGAAACTTTGCTGAATTCATGAACCAGTTCTAGCAGTTTTTTGGTGGAATAGCAGTCTTTTGGGTTTTCCATGTAGAGTATCATGTCACCTGTAAAGAGTGAAAGTTTGACCTCCTCCTGGTCGATTTGGATGCCTTTTATTTCTTTGTGTTGTCTGATTGCAGAGGCTAAGACTTCCAATACTATGTTGAATAACAGTGGCAAGAGTGGACATCCCTGTCTTCTTCCCGACCTGAGGGGGAATGCTCTCAATTTTTTCCCATTGAGGATGATATTAGCGTTGGGTCATTCATATATGGCTCTTTTGATCTCGAGGTATGATCCTTGTATCCTTACTTTCTTGAGGGTTTTTATCAAGAAAGGATGCTGTATTTTGTCAAATGCTTTCTCTGCATGTATTGAGAGGATCATATGGGTCTTGTCCTGTCTTTTATTGATATGATGAAACACGTTAATTGTTTTGCAGATATTGAACCAGCCCTTCCTCCCAGGTATAAATCCCACTTGGTCGTGGTGAATAATTTTTTTAATGTATTGTTGGAGCCAGTTGGCTAATATCTTGTTGAGGATTTTTGCATCCATGTTCATCAGGGAAATTGGTCTATAGTTCTTCTTTTTAGTGGGGTCTCTGGTTTTGGAATCAAGTTAATGCTGGCTTCATAAAAAGAGTTTGGAAGTTTTCCTTCTGTTTCTATTTTTTGGAACAGCTTCAAGAGAATAGGTGTTAACTCTTCCTTAAATGTTTGGAAACCCCTGGAAAGCCATCTGGCCCTGGACTCTTGTTTTTTGGGACATTTTTGATTACTAATTCGATTTCCTTACTGGTTATGGGTCTCTTCAAATTTTCTGTTTCCTCCTGTTTCAGTTTTGGTAGTGTATATGTTTCTAGGAATTTGATCACTTCTTCCTGATCGCCCATTTTGTTGGCGTATAATTGTTCATAATATTCTCTTATTATTGTTTTTATTTCTGTTGTGTTGGTTGTGATCTCTTCTCTTTCATGCTTGATTTTATTTATTTGGGTCCTTTCCTGTTTCTTTTTGATCAAACTGGCTAGTGGTTTATCAATAGTGTTAATTCTTTCAAAGAACCAGCTTCTGGTTTCATTGGTCTGTTGAAGAAATATTTTCGAAAGTGTACCATGAGCCTCTACCTCATACTTTCCTGGGATCTAGAGCTACAATAGTGCATGCATTTCAGGAGCTGTCTAGTGAGATAGTCCGTCTCGAGATCAAAATAGGGAAAGAATTAGTTTACCAGAATTGATGATATCTCCTCTTGATTAGTAGGTCATGGTGATGACTTTCACTGAACAGAGTACACTGGGAGAAAATCACATGGAGGAAGGATTCATTCAGATTTGGAGATGTTAAGTAATTCAGACATGGGTGATTTCAAACATTTATAGGTCTGGAGCTCAAGTGAAAAGACTGTGTTAAAACTGTAGATTTGGGGATCACACATCTGTTGATGCAACTGAAATCATAAAAAGAGAAGCTACCCCCCACGTAGAGTATAAGGTTGAGAATTAATGAAGATTGATGGCTGAAACCCAGAATACCTTCATTAATGGGATATTCAGAGACGAATGTGCATTTTATTTGTAGAGTCAAAATTTTTTTTACCTGTTGAATCACAAAACATTGTGATTATATATTGTACATATATATTACATATATGTTATTCTCACACTCCTTGCTCCCCCATACTTTGATTTTTTAAAAACGAATATGCTATTAAATTAGCACCAAACAGCTCCATTTCTGTCAATATATACACCAGCAGAAGGAGCACAAACAACAATATCAAAGTTATAAGGGCTAGACAGGGTGAACCTAGTTGTCTCCCACTCCAGATTAGTGACATGTGTGGGCTGCTCTCCCATTAGCCTTCACAACATTTCCGTAGCAGGTGTCAAAGTAGCAAGCTGACATTCTTTACTCAAGCACAGGGGCTTACTCATTCTTCTTTCATTTTCTATTGGTGCTTTTGTGTCTTCAGAAACTTAACATAAATATTTTAAGGACATAAAGCATTTGTAAGATGTTACCAGCTCTTATTTATTGACCAACAGCAACAAAGTTAAGTGTAATAAGAATGCCTATCAGTTAAGAGCAACAATGCTGTTTGTAAGAAGTGTTAATGACTGAAATAAACTGAGCTAGTATTAGGTTCTTGTGGGCATTTTGTTTACAATAATTCAGAAAAAGATCATGGAGAAGTGGGGGGTAGATTAAAAGAGATAGCAATAAATAAAGGTACACTGTGGTCAACTACCAACTAATATTTGATTATACCCCGAGAGTTAAAATAAATTTTATTTTTCTCATATTTTAGAAATACTTTAAGTGTGTGTTTGCTCTGCAGATTTAGTACAGTGGTAGAGGGCGGGTCTCTGCTATTGTCGTGGAAGCATGCCAAGAAAACAGGATGTTATTTTAAGATTAGAAAGACATCTTATTAACTCATTTCACTTCCAAATTGGGAAGAATACACTGTAGCCTCTCACTCTGACGTATTGAGGATTATTGCCATGCACAGAATTATGACCATTCACATCAGTTTGGCATATCTTAGGACAACTTAGAGCAAAATGCATTCTTTCAAACTGGAAGCAAAAGTGAATAGTGTCCACTGAGTAAGTCCATGTCCCGTATTTAATCTAAAAACTAAAGTACAAATCAATTCTGGATCCAAGGAGGAATGATCATAGTAGATTCACAATATTTCTGTAGCTGCGTGGCACTTCACCATCTTTGGTAGTAGCACAGCCAGTGTGAAAGTTTTCCCCGCCACTGTGACAGCTGAGCCTGTGTACCTGAAGCAAAGAGCAAAAGACTAAAAGGAAAGAGAAATGACTTGCTCACAAATGCACTGTTTAAAAGCTTGAGGGTTAAGACACAATTGTACCCAAGCTGTCATGGGACCATATGGACAATGGCACACAGAACAATGCTCTGCGTTTGCTATGACATAGCCAGGGTGACACTTATGTCATATTTTTAAAAAATTGGCATAAGTTTTCCTTTTATATCTCAGGATACCTAGTATAACCAGAAGATTTTATCTTAAAAGAAATTTTTTTCAGAGGATTTATAATTACCAAATAATTGTTTCAAAAATTACTTAGTCGTTTCTTCCCTGTCAAGTGGGTCATCATTTACTACTTTGAAACAGATCGAAAAATGGGTATTGTTTTGAAATAAAAAAATTTTCTGCACAAATAAATCAATATTATCTAAAATGGTTTCAACATGTATACTTTAATTCTGTATTGTGGAAGATAAATTGTAAATCTAAATAAGTAATGGTAGTATCTTTAGCACTGACCTTGAAGTACTTTCTCAGAGTATTTTGTTACTTTTTAAAATTGGGTGGATTTGGAGGAGTTTGGGTGGCTCAGTGGGTTAAGCGTCTGACTCTTGATCTCGGTACAGGTCATGATCCCACGGTTTGTAAGTTCAAGACCTGCATTGGGCTTGGTGCTGACAGCGCGAAGCCTGCTTGGAATTCTGCACCCCCTGGCCCCCACTTGTGCGCTCTCTAAATAAATAATAAATAAATAAATAAATAAATAAATAAATAAATACTTAAAACTAATGAAATGGGGCAGATTTTTTTCTGCAGTTACATAGTCTGGCTAAGCCCAACTGATTCTGCCCATTTTACTACACTGCCCAGAGCCCCTTGATGAGGCAGCACCTGTTCTGCCATAAGCTGGTGTGAGTAGCATTCTGGGTCCATGCGATCCATGTTTTAAAGAAGATACAATTTGGCCTATTAAAAAGAAAGCTTTTTATATTTGATGTTATGTCTGTGTAAAGGGAAGATCTTTATCCACTCCCTTCTGGAATTCTGGGAGTTTATTTTACAAATGTCCTATGTGAACAAATGAAGTAGACATCCTCCATCACCCATAACTTGACTGTTTGTCTATTCTTTTACAAATCTACTCCATATCGTGTGGTACTTTTTAGGAAGATCATCAGCTTGGTAATTAGTGGCTGCACTGAAAGCTTTTGAGAGGCTACAACACACAAGGGAGCTTATGATGATAACTACAAGCAGGATAATTCCCAAAGTTTTTAATGCACTTTAGAGCCATATTCCCCAAGACCCAAACCAATCAAAGAAAGACCCCATTGAAGGAAGTCACCCTTTCGAGCCAAGTGGCTTCCTTAGTGATTTTACACAGATGATTTTCAGCCTCTCCAGAAGTGTTAATCTGGATACAGCAGGTGGTGTTAGCCACAGCAGACTCCTCATTTTTCAGCTAAAAGATAATCAAAGGCTATTCTAGTAACAAGGGCTTTGGCCAGAGTCTAAGGATTTTTATGGGGCAGCTATTGCTCTAGCAGCAGATTCTGCGGTTTAAGGAATTAAGAAGTTCCTATCTTAGCCTCATTTACAGTTATCCCTAGCCAGGGGAGCAGGGACCTGCCGAAAGGACTGTATCCTGAATCATGAAAGCCTCCTTGGTAGGTTTTTTTCTAACTCAACATTGTCAATTCATGGGAGTCAACTAATGAGATCTCTTATTTTGCATGTGAAAAGTTAGAGGCACTGTTAGATTTTTCTCCTAGCATGAAATAAAAGGTTGTTCTAATTCCAGAGTTTCCCCCCTCCCTGTGCCCACCCTCCCATCCCACCTTAGCAATGGCCTGAGAGATGAAGGTGAGGATGTTATCTTTCCAGGCCAATTTGAGAATAAAAGAAACGTAGGAGAAAGGGTTTCGTGTTTAAAGTATGAAGTCTAGGTTCGTGGTCTTGGAAGGAAGCAGTCTATTGTCCATAGCCTATGTCAGCTATTTCTTCTCTTTCTTGTCAATTTGAATCGGAAGTGTCCAGCATCTACACAGGCAGGCCAGGTGTGAGGTGGAGCCTTCTTTGGCTGTGAGTTGTGTATCCAAGCTTTTGTCATTTAATGAAAGAAAACAGTAGAAACCTACATGTCCATAATCCAGGGGAAATCCTGTAAGGAAAACTGAGATTCACAGTCTTCTTGATTCTGCCTTTGTGTTACCCTTCTGGACATGGCAAATATTACCCACCTTCTGATCTGTCTCGGTCTCCCAAGAAGGGACAACTGAATGACCCTTTTCTCATTTCCCTTTCATTTTGATATCTTTTTACCTTCATGTTGATATTCTGTTTATATGTTCCAGGTTATATTTTAAAAGGGATTTTTGCCTAAATCGGACAACTAATCTGTTAAGAACAATATATGAGGTGTCTATAAGCATCTTATTTTTGCTATTTGTGCCAGTGTGTAATTTAATTACAAGAAATGTCACTCAAATATGAAGGACTATGGGTCAAAGCACATTCTGCATTTTGCATCCATTTGTACATATCTACCAAACCAAATCCTTGTTTCTCATCAAATATTCTCAACCATACTACCAGCATTTATAACTATCTGAAATTATCTCATATACTTTTTGGTATATTATTTATCTCCTATCATGAATATGTAAATTCCAGGAGAGTAGGGACTTCTAATGGTCTTATCCACTGCTGTACCCCAAGGGACTATATCTCCAGCACCTGACACAGACAGGATACCTAGTAAATATCAGTTGAATGGATAAATAAGCAAGTGAATAAATGAATGAATCAATGAATCAAAGAATGAATGATCTACATCTGGAGCCTGGAAAATATCCGTATCTTCCTTAGAAACATTTCATTTTGCAATTGGGAAAATGAAGTCTGAGGGAGGTAAAATAGTTCATAGCAAGCTACTTGGGATACAAATAGTACAGTTGGGCCTAAAATATGGTCTCTTAATTCCTGGTCTAGTGTACTTTTAAATGCAATTCTATTTGATTATGAATGGCAGTAATTTTTGATTTGGAGATGGTAGAAATTCCTTCTTACACTGTTGGTCCAATTTGAGATCCTAAGTAGAACACATTATAGTAATTAGAAATGACTGTGCCTGAATATAAGTATATGGAGAAATAGTGAATAAAAATACAAATATGAGGGGCGCCTGGGTGACTCAGTTGATTAAGCATCTGACTTCAGCTCAGGTCATGACCTCATGGTTTGTGAGTTTGAGCCCACGTCCAGCTCTGTGGTGACAGCTCAGAGCCTAGAGCCTGCTTCAGATTCTGTGTCTCCCTCTCTCTGCCCGTCTCCTGTTCTCTCTCTCTCTCTCTCTCAAAAAATAAACATAAATTTTTTTTAAATAAAATTGGAATGTACAGCTTAATAACAACTATGCGCAACACACCTATGTCAATTAATGTGAACCAATGGATGTAAATGGTTATAAATTGAAATAGATTTGATTTTTACTATAAAACTAAAATTAATAAAAGATTATTCTTATTTTAACTCTTAGAAATTCTGACATTGGAGTTTCAAAAGTTCATGATCTCTTCTGCGTCCCCTTCCTCCCTGACCTGGTGACATTCTGAAAATCAATCTACCTTAGACCTGTATTCCTTCTATCAACATTCTTTCTTCTTTTTTGAGAATGTTAGCTCCTGGGGTGGTTTAAATGTTACTTGGGATTATTTGTTATTTATTCAAAGACGTTGCATCACAATATAAAGCTTCACATACAAATTTTCTTCTACTGTGTTCTAATAAATCAGTCTCTGGCCTCTTTGAAATCACATCTTTATTTCTTCCACCTTTTCTATGCCGATGTCCTCTCAATGCAGAAATCTATTTCTCTTATACATTTAAAAATTTTTATTACTTTTACCTAAAATTTTTTTTAATGTTTATTCATTTTGGGGAGACAGAGAGAGACAGAGCACGAGCAGGGGCAGAGAGAGAAGGAGACACAGAATCCGAAGCAGGCTCCTGGCTCTGAGGTGTCAGCGCAGAGCCCAACATGGGGCTAGAACCCACGAACCATGAGATCATGACCTAGCTGAAGTTGGACGCTTAACCGACTAAGCCACCCAGGCACCCGTGCTCTTATATATTTTTAAAGATTCATTTGTGTTTTTGTAGGACTGAATCATTAAAAACATTATTTTATAGATAGCTTACAATTACTAATGATGGGCAAGCTGGAAGGAAAAGACTCCTGAATCATTTAGGTATAAATCTTTTCACAGGATAGTGGCAGAGTGAGAGAACCTTCCCTGGAAGCAGTGTTCTATTTCTGAGCCTACTTCCAGACTTACATCAGCTAACATTTCTTTACTTTGTATCTTTATTACATAGTTCATTAACAGATCTTTTTAATAGATTCCAAACTGGTTGGACACCTAGTATAATATTGTGGTGCCTAGGTTAATGTTCAAGAAGAAATACACAGGAAAATATCAGTTGTATACATTTTATTTGATTTTCACTTTTTGAATATTTAGCAAAGTCAGTATTTTGAAAATAAATCCTTAAAAGATTTTCTGTTCTGACAGGACAAAGTCCAAATTCTTCCAATGCCTTTCCAAATTTACCTGCTGTATGTGTTTGCTTCTGCTGCTAATGTTTCCACCCTGGGGCATCATTTGCCTTAAATCAGCATGTCTCATGGTCTTTCAGCTCTCCCTGACACTGCCCATGCTATTTTCTCTGCTGAAAATCCTCTTTGACTATGTCTGTCTGAGCCACACTTTTAATACTCAATTAAAATATCACCTCAATAATACCATTATTTTATAATTTCTTTCTTTCTATTCCTTACAGAATATTTATGACTTCCTTTCCTTTACCATATAGTATTTTGTATTTACCTCTGATCACATTGTGTAGTGATTGAAAAAATATATGTCTACCCTAGTAGTAGATTTAATAAACCTGTTAGAATCAGAAACTGAGATTTGTTTCTCTTTTTCCAGAGTCTAGACCAATACTTGACACACAGTGTGATCTCAGTAATTATTCAGTGAGCAATGGGCACATTAGGGAATTCATTAGCAATGAGTTAAATGATTTATTATTTGTATTAATTTGCTAAATTAGAAAAACATGTAAATACAGCAATTTTACCCCATATGACCTAAATAGCCTTATTTAGGAAAACAATAAAAAACATTTGAAGCATATGAAATGCCAGGAAAAAATTGACTTTGTTTCAACTTTGTGCATTTAAGCATAATAAACATATGTTATGATTTAGCAGCTTAGAAGGAGGTGAAAAATTAGATAGTACACAACCATCTGTTCTTACCTGAAACCTTGGAAAATTGTTAGAACTCAACTGTCCTCAAAAGCTTTAGTATTGTTTTTATAGTAAGCATAAAGGTCAAGGGCAGTTGATCTTGGTTTACTTGACATCATACAGACTTTTCAAGCATATCTGTTGGTAGATTCAAAATTGGAAGATGAATGAGATTTTGCAACAGTTAATTTAATGAGAGTGTCTGTTTTGCTTCAGTGAACTTTTCTTCACTCAATACCTCTCTGCCTCTTTCACTCCATTTCCCACTGCCTATATAGATGAATTTTTTTCTTTCACATATGGGCTCAATATGGAAAGAATAATTTTTTTTCCTGATATAAGTAACAGATGAAAGGCAATAATGGTAGCTTCTATTTACTGATCACTTAATATACACTAAGTGTGTGTCAAGAGAATATTATATTAAATGTCATTTACTTTTTTATTTTTTTTTTATTATTATTATTTTAAAAATTTTTTTTTTCAACGTTTATTTATTTTTGGGACAGAGAGAGACAGAGCATGAACGGGGGAGGGGCAGAGAGAGAGGGAGACACAGAATCAGAAACAGGCTCCAGGCTCTGAGCCATCAGCCCAGAGCCCCACACGGGGCTCGAACTCACGGACCGCGAGATCGTGACCTGGCTGAAGTCGGACGCTTAACCGACTGCGCCACCCAGGCGCCCCAAATGTCATTTACTTTTTTAAATACCCTTCTAAGAAAGGTATTATCCCAGCTTCACAAACTGAAACTCAGAGATGCTAATGAATCTGTGGGGAGGTACATTGTATAGGCAATGAAATGACTGGTTGAACTTTTTAATTTTTTTCAACTACAGAAGGATTCTTTAAAAGTTGCTCACAGTTTTCTCTGTTGAGAGGTGGAATTGTCAATTGACTGGTGGAAGAGACTTTGATTTGGTGGTGGAGGTTGTGGGAATCACAGAAGTGGAGATTAAGTTACATAAATGTAGGACAAATACTGACCTAAAGTTCTTGGAGAAAACCATGACACGATCATGAATTTGAAAGCAAATGCTTCAGATGAGATGCTAGAGCTTCTATTTAGTAATAGGTATTTGGAAATTTTTAGCAGGATCATTCAACCCTGAAGACACAGAATCTCTCGTCCCCCCAACCAAGTCTGGTTTCAAGTTGCTGAATGTCTAAAAGCATTGATTATTCTTAGAAGGTGTGTGTGTGTGTGTGTGAGAGAGAGAGAGAGAGAGAGAGAACATTGCTGTGAGATGGTCATGAGACTCGACATAGCAGAAAAAGGTCAGACTTGATTGCTTCATCGTACTATAGGAAAAGCTAACAAAACAACCAGGCTACACATTGCACAACACTAACTTGACTTCATTTTTGGCATCCCACAAAGGGTGTTATTTAAGCCTAATTTAGCTGGTTTTGGAAATGTGCTAGGTTGACCACTGTTATTTATTTGGTTGTCTGGGCCATTGCAGCCAAACCACACTTGACAGGTGCAAGGGGATGTTTTCTCCCTGAGGGAATGTCATTTTCCCTTGGTGGCTTTGAGTGAAGAGGAGGCAAAGGCAGGTATGGAAGCTGGATGTGGAGCTATGTGGAGGTAGAAATTTGAAATCTTCCTCCTTTCTCTAGTACTGTGGGTTTCTATTCTGGGAACTGAAGGTGACATTTGACATCTAGTGTTTCCTTGGTGGCTGGAAGTAAAAGGTCTGTTGGCCTCACCACTCCTAGTGCTGTGGCATACTTCTGCTGCTCCAGGTATCCAAAGTTTCAGCAGGGACTTAGCTGTGACTACCCTCAAGTGGGAACAAGATGGTATGAATACTTTGCCAACAATCTGGTAATAATCTGCGCAGGTTTGCAGCAGGGGAAACTCCCAAGTGAGGGGCAAACGTGAATTTGCAGAGCATGTGTTACTTAGTATGGATGTTTTATATTGTATCAATTTAGCTAATCTAAAACATTTCCCAGAATATCCTTCTCTGTATGGTTCTAGGTTACAATCGACCAAGGAGAAATTTATGTGAGATTTGGGAGGCATAAGGAAAGCAGCAGTAACTATGAGCTGAACCTTGGTGAAGACTTCCAGACATCGGTGAAGCTTGTATGTGCTGTGGCTAATGTGATGGCCTGGTTTGCTGGGGTCTCCAGCTTCCCCCATATCTTCCTTCACCTTCTTTAGAGTCCTGGGCTAGGCAGATGTGCAGCTCTGTGGATAATGGGGATGGGCCCCTTCTTCAGGCCACCTATATCTCAAATTCGGAGAGGTGAGAGACAGATGTGGGGTCTAGTTTTTATTCATGGCTTTCATTTTGTCCTTTCAGGTACCAGTTTGTCCTCAGAAATCCCCTCTTCATGCTCATACCTCCAGAACCTTGACTTCTAGTGACTTCAGGCCCACTACCAATGGTCTTCTATAAACTTTTTCATTGGCTCCCAAAATTTCATAAGGCCTAATCCCTATGATAAATTACTTATTACAATTATTTATAGTGTTTCTATTTCCCTGATCACATTTAACTGATACTGTTGGGGAAACCTGAAGACTAGAAAAGGCAGCTGGGTTGCACATGTATTCAGTAAAAATGTTTGGGGATGGTATGACTGTCTGTAATTAGAAAGAATGACCAATAAATTTATGAATCATGTTTCTATTATTGTTCCCTCTGAAGGGTAATCATTTATCATCTTAAATAGGACTGTATATTCTATGTGTCAGTAATAAACATCCAATGATAAACCAGGGACATGAACCAATGACATTATAGCATAATTCTCAAGTTCACATTCAGATGTTATAATGTAGATAGTCATGAATCACTCTAAAGATTTTAGTGTAAATCCATAGATTTCTTATGGATTCAATGTTTTGAACACATTCTTTGTACTGGACATTGTGTCAAATGCTAGGAACTTAGCTGTAGGTTAAAAAAAGACAAATCCCCTGCCCCTAAGATGTTCACTACCTGGAGTTTGTGACTTCTCACAACCCTTTTAACTTGCCAGCATGGCCAATCCATCACGATGACTGGCAGCTGAAAGTCAGACTCAGAATGTGACACCTGTTGAGGTCATTTTCCCAGGCCTCTCTCTGGTTCTCAACTCCCAGGATTTCAAATCCTTGGCTCTACCCTCTTGGATTCCAAACCTGCTTCTGCTCCTTCCATCTATTTGAGGACCTTTGATTTTCATTGAGTTTTCCTCCTTCCTTGCCTTGGACACCTTCTGAAGCCTTTCCCAGTTCTGGCATAAGAAATCCAAGGGACATGTCAGCCGTAGACTCTCTCCTTGCTGAGGAAGTGGGATTTAGGTAAGTGAGGAGGCAGAGGTGAAATATAGAATTGTAATGTAGTGAAACAAGTGCTATACTGTTCATGTACAAAGTGTTGCACATTCATAGATGGTGATGTAATCAGTACTGTAAAGAGTGCCCTCCATCAACTTCCTGCCCCTATAGCTACATATCTATATCTGCACTCTGTTATTTTTCCATTCATCCTACAAATATTTATTATGCAATCACCCTGAGCCACCCACACTTGTTGTTTTCCCTCCATCTTACAGATGCCTCTTCTGCTGTTTCAGGCTACCACCCACGCTTTGGAGAAGCAATATATAGCAGTGATTAAGCAAGTAGAGTTGATCTGCCTGGGTTCAAATCTTGACTCACCCTGCTCTATGCTTTAGTTTCTTCATCCATAAAATGAGGATAATCACAACACCTAACCACGTAGGAGTGTTGTTAAGGTTAATGCAAATAATGCACCAAAGCCCTACCCCAGTGCCTGGAATAGATAGGTGAATACTCACTCTGTGTACCTTATTATCATTAATGATCTCATCTTTTCATCTGCTCTCAGACCAGTTTTCCATTTTGCCATGTTTTCAATCTTTTTTTTTTTTAACTACTGGTTTCTCCTATGTTGTATGGCCTACAAATATGTGCACGTGTTTTATACATCATTAAACATCCTAATTCTCGAGAGGATGATTCTACCCTGATTATTCTCCTTTTCTTTATAATTAGAATCAGAAATATTGGCATTCACTATTTTTTATTTCTTTTCATCCAATTCACCTTCCAGACCTCCTAATCATGCTGCTGCCCCTGACTACTAACCCTATTAATTTCCAAGTCCAAAGATCATGTTGGTCCTCATTTATTGGACTACAGCATTCCTGAGATTTTTTTTCCTCTTTGGCCTTGGAAACCTACTCTTTCTGGTTCTTCTTCCACATTTTGAACCACCTCTTCTCAGTCACTTTTGCAGATTCCTGCCATTCATATATTGTTGGTTATAGAGTTCTGCCATTTCTAAGTTCTTAACATATCTTGTATCTTTTCCTTCTACTCTTCATAACACAGTTGCCTTAGCTCAGATCTTTATTATATCTTATTCAAATCATTGAAGTAGTCTTTAAGCTGGTCATGCTACTTAGTTTATTGCCCCCACTCCCTATTTCCTCTACAATAGTGATTTTTCCAAAATGCAAATGTAATTAATTTTGCATTTCCCAGGCCAAAGCAATATGGAGATAAAAATGGGCACAATTTCAATATCTAAATAATATTTTTCCTCCCCAAAACTCATAGCCCAGTCTAATCATAAGAAAAACCCCAGAGAATTACAAATGAAAGGGAATCCTACAATCTCCCTTGCCAGTCCTCCTTAAAATTGTCAAGGTCATTGAAAATAAGGGAAGTTTGAGGAAATGTCACAGCCAAGAGGAGCCTAAAAGGAGACACGACAGCTAAATGTAATGTAGTTTCCTGGATGGAATCCTAGAGAAGAAAAGGGGCTCTAGGTAAATACTAAGGATATCTGCATAACCTATAGTTGTTAGTTAATAATCACATATCAATATTGCTTCATTAATTGCAAACAAATGTACCATGCTAATGTAAGATGTTAATAATTGGGGAAACTGCAGGGGGTCAGCATGTGGGACATCTGTTCTATCTGCTCAGTTTGTCTGTAAATCTAAACTGCTCAAAGAATGAAGTTTAATAAAACTTAATTGATTATTTATTTATTTTTTACTGTCCCCTGATCAAGGAACTTCTAGATTTCTCAAATTCTTCTCCAGATATGGGAACCTGGAGGCCAGTGATATTTCATGTGTGTTCTAAAGAAGTTTTGTGGGGTTGGGGCATTTTTTTTGGTCCACTATTTTTCTTCTCTCTTGTTCTTCCTCCTGAAGCAACAAGAGAATAATGCCTTCTGGAAGGTCTGGAGTCTTTACCAGGGCACTGATGCCAATGCTGGTGTCCAATAGTTAAGATGCCAATGTCCTTGCAAAGCAGCCAGTACCTTTCTTCCTGCCAAATCTACTGACTACACTGCTGTTGATTTGATGGTACTGTCTTGGGATCTGAGTCTCATGGGAATCTTGTGAAATAGTCCTTTTAGTTTCTTGCTGGTGACTGCAGTTCTTTCTTCTTGGGGCTCAGGCATCAATCCTTAGGGGCTGGAATGAAGGATAATCAGAGTGACTGATACCGCACTGCTATGTTTCAAACCACCTCTCTTCTATCACTGACTCTGAGTCCTAGGAACTCTTGCTTCTTAGAGATTGACTTATTTCCCAGGATATTTCTTGACTACCCATGAAAACAGATTACTGAGGGCCTGGGCCACCAGCCCTCAAAACCTGTCCAGACATGTCTGAATCTGAGGGTGAAAACAGCACAAGCTCAGGTTACATAAATATGATCATGTTGTTGTGCTGTTTAGAATTCCTTCATGGCTTCTTTTTGTCATTTAACATGGTCTTACAAGGCACTCTCATATCCTGCTTTAGTATATCTTTCCGGGCTCAGCCAGAGACAAAACCATCCTCAAACTTTCTAGTTCAGCCACATTGAGTTATTTTAAGCACCCACATTTCATGAATTCATCAAACTTCTCATGTCTTTCATGTCTCCATGCTTTACTGTGACGTTCAAATTGGGTTAGCCACTCATGCCTCACCACCACCCCAAAGTATCATACTGTCTTTGTATATTATCATCACTTCCATACTCCATTATATTAGTTATTATTGATGTTTAACAAGTTACCCTAAAAGCTAGTGCCTTAACACAATAAACATTTATTATATTACACCTTCTGTAGGTCAGAAATCCATGCATGGCTTAACTAGGTCCTTTATTTCAGGGACTTTTACAAGGTTGCTGATCAAAGCAGTGGTCTCATATGAAGGTTCAATTGCAAGAGGGTCCACTTCAAACCTCACTGACATTGCTGTTGGCAGGTTCCATTTCATAAAGGCTGATATCCTAAGGTCCTCAGTTCCTCATTAGCTATTGACCACAGGCCTCCTTCAGTTCCTTATTATGCGGACTTCATAGGGTACCTCACAACATGGTAGCTGGTTTCCATCAGAGGGAGGAAGACAATACAGCATGAGCAAGAGACAAACCAGGGTCTTTGCAATCTAAATGCACAGGATTACTTTACTCCTATTACTTAAAAGTGATAAGACGCATCATTTTTGGTATACTCTATTTGTCAGGCTCAGCCCACATCCAAACGGAGCAGATTATACAAGAACATAAGCAGGAGGCTGGGATCACTGAGGGCATTTTGTGGTTGCCCCGTGGAGGACTAAATCCCCACTGTTAATCGGTTCACATGTTAAGACAGATGACACCACACATGCACCAAGATGGTGTATAAATATTTATTACTCACATAATAGGTCTTTCTGAAGAAAGTAGGGCAGGCACAAAAGCCAGTCTGGAATGTCTTGAGAGAAGAGAGAAGCCAGTGGCTTTGGTTTTTATTGGGGTGGAAGGTGGGACATCATTGAGGCTTCCCACAGGAACAGATTTAAGGTGGTATGAACTTTTCCATGAATCATGCATGGCTTCTTATATTCTTTCCCTGATATAGAGCAAAAGGGAAAGGGGAAGGTTAAGGCATGAAAGCTGTCAGGAGTCAGATATCAAAAATGAAGTTGGAGTCATTCTTATCACAAGGGTCTACTTTAGAGGCTGCCTACTATATCCTTTATAATATAATTGTTTATTTACTTGGTTGCCTTTTATAAAATAAAGAATATATTTTATCTTTATGTTTTTAGTACCTAGTGCAGTGCCTGACATATCATGGTCACTCAGTAAATGTTGGTTGAATGAGTGATTAAATCAGTGAATAGATTCTCCCCACTTTCTTGATCATTATTTATCCCCTGTTGTAGATCTAGTGATCTACACTTTCAAGTGATCTGAGCTTTCAAGATTCAACTCAAAAATGATCTCCTCTATGGTAACTGTCTTGATCTATTCCCCCTCCTCTCTGATAGAACTGACCATTCTCTTGTTTGTGGTCAACTGCACTGGGTACATATTTTTGTCATAGAACTGACAACAGTAACATTTATTTCTTTACAGTCTGCTTTACAAGTCTGATCACTGAGGGTACAAACTTGTATTGTCATGAACATTTGTACCCCCGGTATCTAGTATGGTGTCACACACAGATGTTCAGTTAATGTCTCACAGAGGATTCAATCAATTCCTCTATGGAAAAAGGAGTAAGAGAAAGCTAAATATAGGAGGAGTGTTTAATCTGGATCTTAAAGAATAAAGAAAAGCTTTACAGGAGAGGATACAGGGATGAGGATGCTTTGGAGACAGATGTATTCTAAATACAATAAGTAACAGAACCAAAGACAATGAATTACAAAAAAATCATGGTGCATTCAAGTAATAGCAAGATTCAGCTGGTTGGAGATGAGGCTAAAAAGTCAGGTTCACATGCAGGTTGTGAAACTTTGTAGGCTATGTTGAGGACGGTAGACTTTCTCTTTAAAATAATGGGAAGTGGGGTACCTGGGTAGCTCAGTTGGTTAAGCATCCGACTTCGACTCAGGTTATGATCTCATGGTTTGTGAGTTCGAACCCCACATCTGGCTCTCTGCTGTCAGTACAGAACCTGCTTCAGATCCTCTGTCCCCATCTCTCCCTCTGCCCCTTTCCCAATCACTCTCTCTCTCTCTCTCTCAAAAAAAAAATTAAGGGGTGCCTGGGTGGCGCAGTCGGTTAAGCGTCCTACTTCAGCCAGGTCACGATCTCGCGGTCCGGGAGTTCGAGCCCCGCGTCAGGCTCTGGGCTGATGGCTCAGAGCCTGGAGCCTGTTTCCGATTCTGTGTCTCCCTCTCTCTCTGCCCCTCCCCCATTCATGCTCTGTCTCTCTCTGTCCCAAAAATAAATAAATGTTGAAAAAAAAATTAAAAAATTAAAATTAAATGAAATAATGGGGAATAATTTAAGATTTTTTTCTTTGAAAACTTGGGTGCTAAGTAAATCTATTCTAGAAAAACAATTCTGATAGCAGAGTAGAATGGACTTGACTAGGGAGTAGACTGGAATCAGTCAAGGATGAGAAAGGGGTGCTTTCATTGGGATAACATAAACTCTACCTGGAAGAAATCACAATGCAGATAGAAGGTAAACATTAGCATTCTGAATGCTGCTGAGAGGGATCCAGAGCTCTGAGATTTGGAAGCTATGGAAACCTGAGAAAACTCCACTGAAGGGATTGTGAAGATATGTAGAAAACAGAGGTAAAGACAATGGATGAATCAACCAAAGAAAGAATTATCAATTATCTTGGTAATTAATCAGTTGATAATCTGATAATAACTGTAGCCCACTTGCAGTTTGGGGTATATATATTTTAATAGAAGACTAATGAAAGAAAAAAAAGAGAAAAGAAAATCTATCATGTCTAAAGCATCACAATGGATACAAAAAATAGCTTTTCCTGTCTTTTTGGGAGTAACTTTATAGAAGTATATTATTTCCCCAATACTACCTTTTTTTTTATTCTAAAGGAATTGGTACAAATTTCTCATGTGAAGTCCCAAGACTATTTTCTAACAGAGAATTTCATAGCCTAAGCTTTGCATTCAAAGAACATTGTAGTTGTTGCATGCTAGACTATCTCCATGGGTAATTCTGAGAAAGAAGAATAGACCTGTTTCAAGGTCTTTGGTGCTCCTAGCTTAGGTTAGAATCTGAAGGCATACTGGTTAGAATCCATACTCTTATGTACAGTAATGCTCACCCTTGGCTACTGAGGCAGAAAATGGGCCACAGGACAAAAAGATGCCCATTAGCTCTATTTTAAAATTTCTATAGCCCTTCTAAAGAGCAGCCTCTGAATTTTGCATGGAATTTGTTCCAAGGATTTTTAGAATTTCAGAGGTGGCAATAATCTCAGATTTCACCAAACATTTTAGGAGGACTGCTCACATAATACCAGTTGTAATTTTACTATTGGATGATTAATAAAAATGCAAAGTAACTAAATGCTTTTCTGAATTTTATAAGCCTTTTCTTTAAGTGTATTTATTTTGAGAGAGAGAGAGAGAGACTGTGTGAGCAGGGGAGGCACAGAGAGAGAAGGAGAGAGAATCCCAAGCAGGCTCCATGCTCAGCTCTGGAGCCCAACACGGGACGCTATCCCATGACTGTGAGATCATGACCATGAGATCATGACCTGAGCGGAGATCAAGAATCGGACGCTTAACCAACTGAGTCACACAGGCATCCCTGAATTTAATAAGCCATTTAAATGAACTTATATTTTACTAACAGCAATAGTATCTGCACACATTTGAAGACATTATATTTATATTTGCAGATTATATCTGCACACATTTGAAGACATATATTACATGTATTTGTGCAATAACAATATTTATTCAATTATACATTTGATTTATCTGATCCTTTTTAGCAACTTCATGGCACTGAAGGATTTTTGACCTATAGGTTAGAAACTGATTTGGTCCAACTTCCTCATTTTACAAGTGAGGGAACAATTGGTTAGCAATAGGTCATTTACATGAATTGCTCAAGGTTACATACACAGAGTTCTGCCAGTACCAGAGAGCCTAGGTCTCCTGACCTTTAGGCCAATTAATACAATCCCAAAATAACCAAAAGCATTAGATCTGTTAACACAAAATTAAATGATAATCCTCATGCTAAATGGTGTGATGTGTCTATCAATGCCATGCTTCAGAAGGTACTCTCAGACTTTGAACTTTCTGGAATTTTGGCATATCATATTAGGCCTTACATTGCTGCTGAAAGTAAAAAATCATTTTCCTGGTGGTCATTATTTGAAGCAAACAATATGGAGAGTTTAAGCTCTATGTGTGCTAGGTTCTCTTTGCTTACCTGCACACCCAAGCACCTGGTACCATGGTTCAGTTTCTTTCACATTAGTGTTTCTCTTTGAGAGCTGGAAAGATGGAAGAAGGAAAATAAAAGCCAGGAAAGTGTGGCATGCAGGAAGAGGAACTCAGGAAGGGTCAGAAGGGTAGACATTTGCGATGCTGAACCTGTGTGTGGATGGCTCTGTTCCACTGATCCAGCTGAAAGAGTATATTTGAAGTGGCATAATAATTAGGCTCAAAAATTTACCCTCGGTGTGCCCTTCAAAGAAAAATTTTGGGTTGAACCTTGGGGCAATATATTTCAATGATTTTTAGACTTCTATAGGATACAGATGCAGTTGAGAAATCTCAAGAGAGCTAGTTTTCTTCCCTTTGAGAGCTAATACCACATATTTTCTGATTAATCAGACTGTTGGTGAAAGCAACCTCCTTTAAATTTCATGTCAGTTACTTATTCTTTATGATTAAGTGATTACTTTCAGAACTACAGAATTAGGCCTTTTTTGTGAACTTACATATTTCTTAAAACTATTATAAGATACAGTATCTGTAGACAGAAATTTTAAGTTATCATACATAAGATTCCAGTTTGGCATGTTGCTTGTTTCAATAATAAAAACCAGCAGAAAGACAATCACATTGTAGAATTAAAATGTTGATAGTTGTCACCTTTTTCATTAAATATAGCAAATATTTTTCTTTCCTTGATTTGTGGATGAGTCTTACAATTAATATGAGTTTGATTCAGATGAAATAAAAGTTTGGATGCTATTCGTTTAGAACAAAGTTAACATACAATCTTATATACAACAGACACTCTGTATTGTCCATCAAAAAGACCTTAAATATTTTTAAGGGAGATGGATTTAAACAAACAGCCATTTGCTGACACTTAAGATAAGCCCTTTAGAAGTATATGAGAGAGTGTAATGTTAGGTTCTGGCACGAAGCCAGAATGTTTTATTTTCTTACCAACATTTTATTTTCCTGAACTCTAAAAGAAGTGACAGGTTATTTTGTCTGTAATGGTGGTTATTTTCAACTTCAAAAACCTTTCTGTGATCTTAAAACCTTATAATTTGTTCACAGTTACAAGTTAATACAGGCACTAAGCAGCATCTGTATGTAATTTTAGCAGAGAGATAGAGTGGGAACTTTTAGTCCTTCCAAACTTATTTTATTAGACATGCATTGTCTAGAATAAGTCTGCCGCAAGTGTGGTATCCACCAAGTTAGCTTAACTACAGTCTGTTGTTGAAAGGGGAGACATTTATGCATCTTTTGGGGTCTTAGTGGCATCTCACATCAGTCTTGTTCTCTGTTGTAAGGAAAACTGGCAAGGAAGAGAGGAAGGAAGGAGATACTTGTACAAAATCTCTGTGTGTCAGGCTCTGTACTGCTTTCTCATGTTATATCATTTGACTTTGAAGAAAACCTCACCTTTAGATTTCTACAAAGAAGATACTCTAATAGTTATTCCTTTGCTGGGTGTTGCCATAATATTCCCCTTCCTTGGCAGTGACTGGCCCACTTCAGCTTTTTTTCCTTTCACGCTCTCTTTCAGGAATTTCCCGGCAGCATGACTGGAGCTTTCGAGAGATGTGGCATTTGATACAAACCAGTCTGAGGAGAGTAAAAATAAGTATGTGGGCAGGGCTTTTCCTCAGAACTCTTCACATCACACAGAGACTAGTACTGCCTTCGTGTAAGAAATAAATCCGATGGATATGTACTTTTGAAATGAGTGGTAGAAAATAAAAAAAGAAGGGGGGGGCATTCCTTGAAAAAAGAGTTAATTCAACTTTTTGCTGATCTCTTAATGATTAAAAACATGTATGGAGTTAGGAGGTATTAGACTTTGTAATGAAGAGGGATGCCTCATTTCACCTACCACTCATTTCAAAAGTTGGAGAGGGGCGCCTGGGTGGCTCAGTCGGTTAAGCGCCTGACTGACTCTTGATCTCTGCTCAGGTCATGATCTCACGGTTCTGGGTTTGAGCCCGCATCCGGGCTCTGCCCTGGTAGTGCAGAGCCTCCTTCGGATTCTCTCTCTCTGCTCCTCCCACCTCTCTCAAAATAAATAAATAAACTTAAAAAAAAAAGTTGGAGAGAGTCTATCATTTATGTGATATTAGCATAACTGTAGGCAATGTCAACATAAAGATTATAAGGTGGAGACAAATAATGGGAATTTTACACATTTCCAAAACTGTCTGGCTTATTATATCCAGTCTTTATATTTGCAATTGTGCCTAACTGTGGAAAAAAGTGATAAAAGCAAGTCTCACCTGGTACATTATTACACAAATGGATTAGGTACAACTTTAGATGCACTATCTTCTTTGTAGAAATCTACAGGTGTGTCTATCACTGAAAAACAAAACCAGGGACTCTGCTTGTTATTTTCCATGCAAGGTTCTTGCCGACTGGCAACAGGGACAGAGACTGGGGTGCTTTGTGGTGGCAGCAGAAGGCTGGCAGTGAAAAATATAATAATGCCTCTGTTATCTGTTTCCAATTCTTGCAGCATAGAGCTGGAATCCAGAAAATTTGCCGCCTTGAATAATTCAACTTTCAAATCTGTTGGTGTTTCATGACAGTTTTGATTTGCTTTTCTTTAACATTCTATACTTTGCTTAGTTTTCAACCATGAGTTTCCCCCCACCCCTGCTTTAAATTCTTTGATTTTAAGAATCAGTGTGGTGATCTCCTTTAGAAATATTAAACAAGACCATCTAGTCAGAAACAGGATACACCAAGAAATGTAGATGAGAAAAATGAAGAACAACTTCTAACACAAGGAGAAGTCAGCCTGAATTTTACAGAGCTTTATAATTTGATAATGACTCTCTTATCCCATTTTAATGTTCTAGGGAGAGTTTTAGAGCTTACTTCTTGCCCAGAACCTCCTTTGTAGATAACAAGCTTGGCATGCTTTAAATATTTATGGGGGACTCCGGAGTGTTGCAGAAAACAATACAGCTCCTAGCATGGGGACGATGAAGCTAGAGTCTTCATTAGGGTCACACATGGTGACAGCGTTGAAATAAACAGCCTAAAAAAGGCACGACTGGTGGATGATAAAGGCAAGCTAAAGGACGATAGACATTGTCATTTGTTTTCCCATTATGTGTTCTATTAGGTGTGTTTGTGTTTTCTTCCAATTTACGAAAATAATTTTTGTTTAAACAGCATGAAAATGTTAATGAAGAAAATTTTTAAATGTAAATTTTTAAATGAAAAATGTAATTACTACCTTCTTTATAAAACTTTTATTTTTTTCTCTGCTCCTCTCTGTCAATCTCTCTCTTTCACACACACCCCCACACGCATGCACACACACGTACACACGCCCCTCAGCTTATCTTTGCTCGCCTTCATTCTGTCCTTCAAACTGGCTTTCTTCATGTGAGAGTGAACATGGCTGGTAGCAGCAGCTATAACATTGTAAACATGATAGCTTCATGACTCTGAGGAAAGACAGGCTCTCTCTCTCTCTCTCTCTCTCTCTCTCTCTCTCTCTCCCTGCTTCTGTATATAACACTTCTATGCAATAATGCTGATTAACCAGTTTTGAGTCTTGTGCCAATCCTTTACACAATCCCTGTTGCTAAAACAATGGGACCTTTGAATGGTGAGCCTGGTTCACGTGCCTGGGACTGGCAGCCTCACTGATGTCAAAAAGTTTAAGCAGGGGAGGCCAGTTTCACAAAAGAAGACGTTGCATTTACTAGAGGAAGGGAGAAGAGGCATGTTTAGCTGAGGAAGACATAGATGTCTATTGTATGAAAAAATTTGAAAAAATAATTAGGAATATAGTGAGAATTGCCAGACATGCCAGATCAGTTCCAAGAACTGATAATGAGATCTACTACAGACGACAGTGTGTTCATTATTTATTCAATAGACATTTATTAAGTGTCTATAGCCCTCGACATGCAATTCCTTCTGGGCTGGGATATAGGGTGGTAAGTAGCCGCAACTAAAATCTGAACCCCTTTCCCTGGTGGAGTGACTTACATGTGCTTCTTGTGACTTTTAGAGTATTCTCCTGCAGCTGCAAGAGCTTGTTTCTATAGTTCCTAATTAACTCTGTGATTCATCCAAGGCCACTGCTCAGCTGACACTTCATAACATCACAGTCACGGCTGCCCTGTTGATTTCACTTCCTCTGTGCCTGAGCACACGCCGACCCCACACACTTCATTGTTTGGCCTCTCACCTCACTTCTGAGCTGCAGGTGGACCCGAAACAGTCTTTTTCTGCTGCGTCTTCTTCTTCCATCAGACAACTTTCTTAGGCAGGACTGAGGTAGACAACTCTGTTAGGCTGGAATCTGGCTTCCTTCAACGGCCTTTGTTTGGTCCACCAGAACTCATGCATCCAAGTCCTGCCAAATTCTGGAAATGCAAGCTGGTCACCTCCATGACTGCCCTCTTTTTTCTATTCACTTAGCAGACAAAGGCAACTGCAGCCTTGCACTGCTTCCGGGCTGCTCCAGGCAAGACTCAGATTGGTAGATTCTGCATTCCAAACTCTAGGAATTCCTTAGCTTCGCCCCGGGACTCTCATCCTTCTTGTATTAGGCTCGGATGTGCCAAGGAGTTTATGCAGCTTATGAAGCATCTAGTTGGGGAATGAGATGCCAGTAGACTTTCTCTATGAAAATGCCTCCCCACCAATCTGTCTAAAGATTTCTCTTTGCCCTCTATCACTAAAGATTCATCCTACAAACGCCCCTAGGAGGAACATCTAAGAAATCTCTATTCTTATCTTCCATAGACTGGTAGGGGTGATGGCTTCTGGAACAGTTGGAAAACCTATCAGTAAGTCCTGTGATGATGTATCCTTTAAACTAGACATGGCACTTTTTTTGAAACATTTTTTTTTAACATTTTAAAAAATATTTACTTTTGAGAGAGAGACAGAGAATGGAAGCAGAGGAGGGGCAGAAAGAGAGAGGAAGACACAGAATCTGAAGCAGGCTCCAGGCTCTGAGCTGTCAGCACAGAGACCAATGTGGGGCTTGAACTCATGGACCCTGAGCCAAAGTCAGATGCTTAATCAACTGAGCCACCTAGGCGCCCCCTTTTTTTTAACATTAAATAATGTTTATTTGTTTTTGAGAGAGCGCAAGTGGGGAAGGGGGCAGAGGGGGCAGAGGATCTGAAGCTGGCTCTACACTGACAGCAGTGAGCCCTATGTGGGACTCAAACTCACAAACTGCAAGATTATGACCTGAGCTGAAGTCAGATGTTCAATCTACTGAGCCACGCAGGTGCCCTGATGCAGCACTTTTTATCCATTGACTTAGGATCTGGGGCCTCAGCTGAAAAACAAAAACAAAGACAAACTGGAGAAGTCTGATTCAACATTCTTTCATATTTGTAAATGTGAATATACATGAAAAGGTTCTCAGTAAGAGTGTGGGCTGTGGAGCCAGAGAGCCAAGATCCGAATACAGAGTCTGTCACTCCTACTGTATCACAGGAACTTTCTGTATTTCAAGTTCCCCAACTGGAAGATGCAGATGATAGCTGAACCCATTTTCTGTGATACAATTCTGTGGGCCTTAAATGAATTAATAAATTTGGAGGGATTAGGCTATTGATTTATCATAATAATATTTTAGCTACTATTCTTTTTTTCTATTTTGAGTACCCTCCCAAAGGCTTCATAGAGTGGCGTTTGCTTCTTGATCCTCTCACATTACAGTGTTGGGGGAATCGTGAGGGGCATTAAGACAAAATTTCTCTCAAATATTTGAATTAGCAATATACTCTCTATGGAAGTAAAGAATTCAGATAGATTCATTTCAGTTTGGCCAGAAGCATTAAGATGGAAAATGGATCCAGTCACTTAACTAAGGGTGAATTTCATTCACTAAGTCAGTGGATTGGAGTTGGGTGAAGTTTCCAATACTAGCAATTTAATGTATTAGGGCTTATGGTTTTCAAGAATGGATAAGAGATTGTTGGACTGGGGATGAAGACATCTGAATTCAATTTATGGTTTGACAATTAGTAAAGTATAGGAATACTCACCTTATTCCCTGGGCCTTGGTTTCTACATTTGACAAATGAAGGAGTTGCACTGGATGGGCAGACAGCATGCAAAAGAGTATGGATCTGGTGACAGAGAGAACTGCATCTATATTGGCTCTGCCATTTACCCAATCTATAATCACAAGCAAGTTATTCCATCTATTTAAGAATCATTCTCTTATGTGCAAAAAGGGGATGTCAGTAGTACCTGCCTCTAAGGGTTGTTATGAGGATTAGAAAATTCATCTAAGTGCTGAATCCAGAACATGGCACATAATAAGCATCCTAGAAGGTTATTTTTGATAATAAATAACTACTATCGTTTCTTGTGTTTTAAAAAATGTTTATTTATTTTGAGAGAGAGGGAGAGAGAGCATGCACGTGTGCAAGCAAGGAAGGGGCAGAGAGAGAGGGAGAGAGAGAATCCCAAGCAGGCTCTGCACCGTCAGAGCAGAGACAGACTTGGGGCTTGATCTCAGGAACTGGGAGATCATGATCTGAGCCGAGATCAAGAGTTGGATGCTTACCCAACTGAGCCACTCAGGCGCCCCTTATCATTTATTTTATGATGAAGACCATCGACCACCAATTAAGACTGTGAAATTTGTATTTGTTACTCACCACATTTCCTGAGTTCAGTCCTCTGTCATCTGGCTACTACCAGAGATCATTGTAGTTAATGTGTCAAGTAAGCAACTACTTACTTTTAGTAGGTGTACTTAGGTCTCTTTTAAATACACATTCCTGTGAAAAAGTAACAAATTCAAAGTACATACATGTCTTTCCACATGCAATTTGCCAGTAAGTAATCTATCTTCCTTTTACATTATACTTAGACTTTACACTGATTTCTTTTGGTCCTGAAGACAAGTGGGCAGTGTTTTATTTTCACAGTGGATGAAGAAATCCATCCATTTAGCATTGATTTCAATACGTATTTGTGAAAATGTATTAAGTTTGATATATGCTTGGCCCTGTTAGGTCCTTGGGACACCATGTAAAAAGACATGATCACTGCCCCCAGTAGGCTTACAGTGTCATTACCTAGAAATATGAGAAATCTTGGGTCCCGTTGGAAGTTTCAGTATTCATGTATTTGAATTGATCCTAAAGGCCGGCAAAAGTTATGAAATCTCCATTAAGTGACACAATCTCAGGAATCCCTAGGCCATTTTATTTTTCTCAATATCTTTTCTATTGGGTGGCAGGGTTCTGCTGAAGAAAATGGCCGAAACAGGAGTTTAGTACCACTTCAGCCTTCTCTGACCTTAGGTGGAGACTCAATACTTCCAGGCCATCCTTTAACATTCCCCTCCACATCTCCCTCTGTGACCTCATCAGGATCAAAGGACGTTTCAAGCCTTCTCAACTTACCCCAAAACTCTTACCCCCTCTCCTGCCCTTCCTTTTTTGAAGATAACTTAGTTACCAGCATCCCAGGGAAAATAGTCTGAAAGTGGGATTCCCTCAACTTCCTGCCAGCACAGTGAAATATTCATTTGATTATAAGCCACCCTTTTATCAGCTGGATATCTCTTTCTTCCCAAGACCGATCCACCCACCACTTCCCAGGATCCCATCCTTGCTCCTTTTTGTCCTCTCAATCTTAACTGCCAGCTCTCTACTGGCTTCATCCCATGAGGTTTTTTGTTTTGTTTTGTTTTAAGTTTATTTTGAGAGAGAGAGTGAGCATGAGTGGGGGAGGGGCAGAGAGAGGGAGAATCCCAAGCAAGGTCTGCACTGTCAGCTCAGAGCTCAACACGAGTTCTAGCCCATGAACCATGAGATCATGACCTGAGCTGAACTAAGAGTCAGACTCTTAACCAACTGAGCCATCCAGGTACCCCCATCTCATCAGGTTTTAAACACACTAAAGACACTTTTGCCCTTAAAACGTTTAGAAAATTACAAGCCCTTCTTCAATCACATCTCTTTCAGAGACCACTCTTCATAATGAAGTGACTTGAAAGCATGTCTGAGCTCACTACCTGCACCTCGTCAGCCTCTGTTCCACTTTTGTTTGACTCCAGTTTCACACCAACAGCTCCATCAAGGACATCAATGATTTCCTCTTTTCTTTTTGTGAAATCCAGTAGATACTTATCACTTCTCATTTTATTTGACCTTCCCCCTTCTTAGTTGACTACACCTGTTCTTCTGGAAACTTTGGCTCTTAAATAATCGAATGTTGACTCATATTTCAACTTTCCATCCTGATTCTTTAAGACAGTATCTTAAAATGAACCACCCTAAAGCTCGTTTCCAATCCCAGTTGTAATAAACTAATCCTATAGAAGTGGGATTTAAATAAGTTCACATGTAGGGCTTTGTAATAATGATTGCAGAATCATGACTACCAATTCTCACTGATTGGTCATAGATGTGGTTTCCATGATGATTTCACACATAGCTCAGGCTCCCCACCCTGCTTCTCCTACCATCCCTGTAGCTTACCTTAAATGAGACAAAGAGCTAATAAGAATTATTAATAAATATTTCAGTGCTGTAAGTTATGATACAGATCCTGGAAAACTATTGTCAACTATAAATAATTAGCCTACGATTTCTTATTTTATATGTATTCAAGGAAATGAGGATCTAGGTATTTTCAAACTTTCAAGTCCATATGGCAAGAGCTCAATGTGCTTGTTAGAATTTGTTTCCTTCATCCCTTGGAATGGAGAAAGGATGATGTTAAGAGATGATAATATATTGTTTGCATTTCAGCAATGTTTCTAATTTGGATACTCAACAACTTTTGGGTATTCTCAGCATTTTCTCATAGGGAAGAGAAACTTAGAATATCACTCATGTGTATTTCTCTAAAACTATGTGAGTGAAGAAAGATTGTGTAAGGCATTCCTTAGGCAGATATATTTTCAAAGTAATTCCTGAAAGTTTGCTTAATTAGCTATGCCAGGCTGATATGAAGTTTTATCTTTTAATCATATGCATTGAATAATTTTGGTCAAGCAAATTATGTGATAGATAGATATGTAGATAATAGATTATGCTTATAGTTCCAAAAGTAAGAATATGTAATATTAATTCAATAAAACTACATTTTGTTTTTATTATGCTTATGTGACAGGGCTCATTGCTTTTTCTTAAAACAGATTGAAATTTTCTTTTAGAATTTCTCTTGTAAGGATTAGCAAAAATTTTTAAGATCCTCAATGGAGGTCTTGAGGTATCTTAAGTTTTGAATATATTCACTATTCAATTGGGAGCAAGTATGCAAATTGGGCAACGAGTTAAGAACTACGTGGCAATAAAATAGGTAAAGTAATTTGTTTATATGGCTTATAATTGGGCTCTGAAATGTACACTTTTCCAACCATTTTTCTATACTTTTAAATAAAATTAGGAAAAAATAAACAATTGAAAAACCACATAGAATTATACTTATTTTATAAAGTGTATGTCTTACTTTAGTTTTCTGTAAAAAGTACACACTTTGACATGAAATATATTTTTGTCTCAGTTTGCTTGTGTGCATATATGAAGTAACGAAGACCTTGTGTTTCTGTTAAGAGTTCATCCAATTTTTATCACCTTAATAATAAAGGAATTCTTTCTATATTTGTGTGCAGGGTAAAAAGATGAAACTAAGGTAGTGAGTGCACATAAATTTTGTTTCTAAGGAACATCTCAAATGCAATGTATAATTTTCTCTCTACCCTGTTTATGGAACTTGGTTGACTATGTGTAATTCATCTGCACTTCACTGACGTCCTTTGGATGCTAAAATATTTATTTCAGCTTTTGACTCCCATCCTATCTTGTTTCATTAAGGAATGAGGAATTTCTCAAGTTCCTATATAATATCCCAAAGTGCAACATCCATTTTTGCTACGTTCCCTCTACAATGAAGTTCCAATATTCATATTGACCTTCTTCAGCCCACTACCTCTTCCATTATCTGGTGAATCTTGGGTATCTTAAACCAAGATTAAAAATTATAAATTACAAAATTTCAAATTATAAATTATAAAATTACAAGAGCACCTGACTGGCTCAGTTGAGCATGTGACTAGATCTCAGGGTTGTGAGTTCAAGCCCCGTGTTGGGCATGAAGCCTACTTAAAAGACAGAACAAACAAAGAAAAAACCTAAATTATAAAATTACAAACAAATAAAATGTTAGGCTTTTAAATGATTACTGAAGTTATCCAGTTCAGTCTTTGCAGTTCATGGGTAAGAAAACACATTGAGACCTCAAGACGAAGAGATTTGACATAGTTGTTCTTTGATGTGGCAATGTCCTTGAGCATCATTCCAACCGGTTTGTAGTCTTAGAAAATAAATGGTTATGTTTTTTGAAAAATGTGGTAATATATATTGAAATGAAAAGTCCTAGATGAATTTTTGCTTGGTGTCATATTCTCCTGAGTGCTCACATTTACTTGGCTCTTTGCAAACACCACTAGTCTTATATTTAAACCATTCAATCATCATGATGTTAGTTTGATGGATTTCCAGGCACCTCCCCAGCTAGAACAAGGATGTATTATTAGCTCCTCCCATTGCTTCTAGAATTTTGTAATTCAAGCTGGACGTTGGAGAGAGCAATTCTTTCTTCTTTTGCCCTTGGAATGGTGCCATTCTTTCCTTCATTGGCTTGCCAAAGGCTCCTTGCCTTATTTTCACCTCATATTGGTAGTATTCCACTTTATTTGGCAGTCAATCATGTCACTGGAGTAAATTCAAGACGGGATCCTCTGATCTGCCATTTTTCTTCCTGGCAAAAAATTCTACTGGTCAAATGCCACAGTGTCTATATTCAATTTAACACCTCCTTAAAAGAAAGTGTTTTTCCCCCTAAATATAGTATATATTTGCTTTAGTGTAGAATTAAAAAAAGTTAGTGGTAATAATTCTTTTGACCTTCTTTTTATCCCTAATAGATTTCTAGAATTTTGTCTCATTAATAAAATGAAATGAAAAATATATTAGTTATTACTTTGTCTAGAAAGAAGCATTTTATTAATATGGATTTTAGACCATAAACTATCAAGAATTTGTTTTCGAGTATTTGACCAAAAGACCAATTTTCATAATCAAGACACATCAGTTTATTCCAATATAAATATCTTTTAAACAGATAGAATTGTGTCAGTGTTTAGAAAAACATATTTTTAAAAAAATTTTTTTTTTTCAACGTTTATTTATTTTTGGGCCAGAGAGAGACAGAGCATGAACGGGGGAGGGGCAGAGAGAGAGGGAGACACAGAATCAGAAACAGGCTCCAGGCTCTGAGCCATCAGCCCAGAGCCCGACGCGGGGCTCGAACTCACGGACCGTGAGATCGTGACCTGGCTGAAGTCGGACACTTAACCGACTGCGCCACCCAGGCGCCCCAAAACATATTTTTTTAAAGCAGTTGACTCCTCCAATTATATTTCATTTTCATGGAATATTAACATTAATCTGAATAGAAAGTTAATTCTATTCAGAAAGAACGTGACAGAAAAATACTTCTATCAGGAAATCCTGTAATATTTATAACAACCAACAGGTTATGGCCTTAACAGGCAGTAGATTATAAGAGGTCAAAAAGTTGCAAATAAGATGTAAAATGATGATTGAATTAATCAGAATTCTACATTCTCCTGGGTAAACTTAGCACTACATAGTTTAAAAGAAGACCAAATAATTATTCATGAATCTCTTAAAATCAAAACAAATATATTAAATTTCTTTCCTTCCTTCCTCCCTCCCTCCCTCTTCTAACTTATGAGCTAAATACCATAGTTAGCAATGTATCTTAATTAACTACAAATATGTTCTTTGGAGGAAAATATATAACGCTTTATTTCCTTTCTTATTTTTATTTATTTTTTTTTAATTTAATGTTTATTTATTTTTGAGAGAGAGAGAGAGACAGAGACAGAGACAGAGCACGAGTGGGGGAGGAGCAGAGAGAGAGGGAGACACAGAATCTGAAGCAGGCTCCAGGCTCAGAGCTGTCAGCACAGAGCCCAACGCGGGGCTTGAACCCACGAACTGTGAGATTATGACCTGAGCTGAAGTCGGATGCCTACCCGACTAAGACAGCCAGGCGCCCCTCCTTTCTTATTTTAAAAAGAAAAATTGAATATGTGGTTAAGTGGCAGAAAATAGCCATGGGAGATATTTATTGTTGTCAGAATTTTCCTGGTATTTTTGGCTCATGAGATTCTAGTTATGGGTTCTGGTTATTGGATTAAATTGTGTCTGGAATTAAATATTTACTCCAAAATATTGTTCTAATATTTAATTATTTAAAGTTATTTCAGAGTTTTTCTACATATTAAATAGGCTTTTTTCATGGTAAATATTTTAATTAAAAATGTTTAATATAGCATTATACATACACATATACACAGAAAAATTATACATAGCATTATGATATGAAAATTCACATTATGAATGCAGATATATGAACTTTCACAAACCAAACCCACCTGTGCAGCTAGAACCCAGATCGAAAAACAGAATTTTACCAGCATCTTAGAAGTCCATTCATCTTTATTCCAGTCTTTGTTTTCTCCCCCCACCAGGGTTAGGCACTATCTTGACTTCTAATGACATTGGATAGTTTTGCCTGCTTTCATATATTGCATATATATTGAATTATGCGCTCTGTACTCTTTTTTGGGGGTAGGAGGGATCTGGGTCTTTCTATAAACAATATTTTTGTGAGATTTATTTGTGTTGTTGAATGTAGGTGTAAGATTGTACATTCGCATTCTGTTTAGAATTCCATTGTGTACATCTGGCACAATTCATTGATCTATTGTACTATTGATTGGCTTTTGGGTAGTTTCTAGTTTTTGACTATTACAAAAATAGTGCTTTTGTGAACATTCTTGTTCATCTCTCTTTACAAACTTATGGATGCATTAATTGTGGGGATATACTAAGGAGTTATACAGTATTTATATATTCTGCAGTTTCCAAAGTGATTGTAGCAATTTGTACCCCCATCAGCAGTGTCTGAGAGGTCCAGTTGTACCAAGTCCTTGTCACCATTTGATATTTTCTTTTAGTTTGTTTCTATCTTTAAATTTACTTATTTTTACCAGTATGTGATAGCATCTCATTGTGTTTTTTTGCATTTCCTTAATGACATGGAATGTTGAACACATTTCCTATGTTGATTATTTTGATATTCTCTTTTATCAAATGTATTTCTAAGTCTTTTCACTATTTTTCTGTTTGGTCATCTGTCTTTTTCTGATTTGATGGAGGTTTTTCCAATGTGTTCTGGATACAATTTTTTTTTCAGATAAATGTATTACAAATAATTTTCCCCATACTTTCCACTCTCTTAATTGTGCCTTGAAAAATTCTTGATTTTACCATAATTCCAAGATGATCCTTACCTATATATTTAGGAGCTAGTCCTTTGTCATGTATATGAATTGCAAATCATTTCTTCCACATTCTTTAGGCTTCTAATGCTACTATCTCTTGATGAACAGAAGTTCTTTAAAAAAATTTTTTTTAATGTTTATTTATTTTTTGAGACAGAGAGAGCATGAACGGGGGAGGGTCAGAGAGAGAGGGAGACACAGAATCTGAAACAGGCTCCAGGCTCTGAGCTGTCAGCACAGAGCCCGATGTGGACTCGAACTCACGGACTTGGACTGCGAGATCATGACCTGAGCCAAAGTCGGATGCTTAACCGACTGAGCCACGCAGGCGCCCCGAGGAGACATTCTTAATCTTATTACAATCCAGTTTATCATTTTTGGCTGACATGTATTCTTCTAATGAAAGTTAGAAGCTCAATTGCTTTATCCTTCACATTTAGATCTGCAATCCATCTGGAAGTGATTTTTAGTATGTTGTAAGATAGGAAATTACATTTTAATTATATTACTTAAGATATATGTGCTTGTTGTAGAGGAACATAGAGAATAGACATTAGTTATGATCTACCATCCAAGGATACCATCACAGCTACTATGGTGTATCTTTCCACATACAGCTTTTATTAGTTATTTTTTTAAAATGTTTTTTTATGTTTATTTATTTTGAGAGAGAGAGAGCACACACATGAGGGGGGTAGGAGCAAAGGAGGGAGACAGGATCTGAAGTAGGCTCCACACTGACAGCAGAGCCCAACACAGGACTTGAACTCATGAACCATGAGATCATGACCAGAGCCAAAGTGGGACGCTTAACCGACTGAGCCACCCAGGCACCCCTTATTATTATTTACTTTCATTACTTTATGGTACTGTTATAAAAGTTACTATTAATGTTTTATTCCTTTCAGTTATATAAACTGAGAATAAGATGTCTAGTTCTTTTTCTCAGAAATTTAGCCATGACAAAAAGCAAATCAAAAAAATTTGTCCCTAGATTAATATGAGTACCTTTTTAATTTTAAGCTTCACATATTACAGGCTAACTTCTCAAATGGGTTTTGAATCTTCCTTCTCTTGTGACAGATTTTCCCGCCAAAGTCAGTTAAACACATTGTCTTTAGTATAATTTGAAGGCCTATCGTGTGTTTTGTAACTCTTTCATTTCTATCAGTATCTTCATTAATTCCTTTATTCCGCTTTCTTTTAATTTTTATCAGTATTTGAGTTATTTGCTGAATTAATTTTTCATTTTTTCAAAGTGATCTTAAATTTTAAGGTTATAAATTTTGAGTCCTGTTCTATGTCTATCCCATATGTTCAGATATATAGTTTTTTATTATTGCTGATTTTCTAAACCAATTTTTCAATATATGTTTGTTTTCTATTTGACCCAAGTCTTCTAAAACTTCCTCTATAATAAACATTGATTTTTCTGCTTTTGTTATTTTTTAGCTTTATTAAACTGTGATTAAAGAATGTTGTCTGAACTACTTTTATCTTTTGGAATTGATGAATGTTACACAATTATACAAAAGGTATATTTTCTTTAAAATTTTTTTTCATGTTTATTTAATTTTGAGAGAGAGACAGAGCATTAGCGGGGGAGGGGCAGAGAGAGAGAGGGAGACACAGAATCCAAGCAGCAGGCTCCAGGCTCTGAGCTGTCAGTACAGGGCCCAATGTGGGGCTTAAACTCACAAACTGCAAGATCATGACCTGAGCTGAAGTCGGATGCTTAACTGACTGAGCCACCCAGGTGCCCCAAAAGGTATATTTTCAAGACAGAACTCTTTTATTAATTACGTTATTTAGGTCTTCTTATATTCTCTTATGTTCTTGCCCTTTTACTCTGTCATGAAATGATAGATGTGAATTAAAAACTCTTACTACTATACTGTTCTTTCCTCTATCTCCTTATAATATTCACAATTTGCTACATGAGGTGATTGCTATGCTGTGTAGTTATATATTTATACTGCGCTTATTTATAGCTTTGTTTTTTCATTTTACTCTAAATATTTGCATTCCAGGGGCGCCTGGGTGGCTCAGTTGGTTAAGCAGCCGACTTCAGCTCAGGTCACGATCTCGCGGTCCGTGAGTTCGAGCCCCGGTAGGGCTCTGTGCTGACCGCTCAGAGCCTGGAGCCTGTTTCAGATTCTGTGTCTCCCTCTCTCTCTGACCCTCCCCCGTTCATGCTTTGTCTCTCTCTGTCTCAAAAATAAATAAACGTTAAAAAATTAAAAAAAATAGATAAATATTTGCATTCTATTCCGTTTTTCAACATTTATGTCAGTCTTAGTTCTAGGTTAAAATTATTCAAAGTTCTATATAATTCATTTTGCCATCATTTACCCATTCTTGGTTGACTGCATTTTGGTCACCAGAAAAATATTCTGAGTTCTTGTGTATTCAAAACTGTTTGTCTATAGTATGTACTTAAAAGACAGCTTGGCTGGATATAACCCTTGCCTCACATTTTCTTTCCTTGAGTATATCTATTAACAATTTCCTTCCACTATCTTCTGATGTTGAATGTTGCAGTGGAGAAATATGAATATAACCTACTTTCCAATACATAGATTCGGGTCTTTTATTTCAACAGAGGCACTCCTGAATTATAACTGTAAAATATGTTCTGTTTATTTTTCTGGTTCTTTTTTCTTCAGAGGCTACTCTAAATATGTGTATGTGGATCTCTAATGCATATCTTTTCTACTTATTTTTTTCTCCTAAATCCTCCCTCCCTTCTTCCTTCCTTCCTTCCTTCCTTCCTTCCTTCCTTCCTTCCTTCCTTCCTTCCTTCCCCCTCTATCCTTCCTTCCTTCCTTCCTTCCTTCCTTCCTTCCTTCCTTCCTTCCTTCTTTTCTCTCTTTACTTTCTTCATTTCCATTTCAGTGTGGTCAGTTTTCCCATTTTTTCCCCCATATTCCCTTCCCCATCACAAACACATTTTCTATTTTCTTTCATGCTTTTCTATTTTCTTTTCAGTTTGGTTAAGATACTTTTCCTCCTCTACTTCTTTTCTGAATTCTGCTAACTCACATTTTATTTCTTCCTGTTGTCTTTCTGTATATTCCCTGAGTCCTAAACCACTGATTTAGATCTGACTTCAAAAGTAATCTCTTCATTGTTTTTATAGTCTGTAACAAAATATTTGGTCATACTTTTTATATGCTCCACAGCAAGATTCTTCTGGTGTGTTTTCTTCATCTGTAGATAAATTCTGATGCTCTTTCCCAATTTCTTTCTTAGAGTGTACTGAATTTCTTGTGCGCAATCCTTTTTAAAAGAAAAAAAAAAAAACACCTTCATCCTTGAATTAACTTTCTTTTCTTGGACCAGGATTTGTTGGGCTGAGAGGTATGGAGTAGCCTACTAGGTGCTTTCTTCTCTGCTATCACAGAGACAGACTGCTTCCTATAACTCTGGCTCCTATTTGTTATTTTTTGCATAGCCCACTTCCTCTGTTTCTCTAGACAAGACATGGACCTGCTCATGCACCCAATCTTCGGTGTTTCACACAAGGACTACAGCTTTTACAAAACAGGGTGGCCACTCGTCTTCTTTTTTCCTATGTTATTGCTGTGTGTTTCCTGCTGAGATTTCTTGCTCATTTCTGAATATTTTCTTTACTTCCTTCACATGGCTGTCATCTTACTTGTTTATGGTAATTGGTATATGATCCAGGAGTTATCATTCTCTTCTTTTAAAAGAAATTTCCAGGAGGAGATCGTTAACCATCCTGATATATGCACCAGGTTTCACTTTTTAGGTTGATTTCCTCACTATACAATATGAAATGAGTTCTGTCTTAAAATTAGTGCACACACAGGTGAAAAAAGTCCAAGAAAGTTAGGAGAGAAGCACCCAACAGAATTAGAAGTACCACTGCCACTGGCTCTTACAGGGATGGGAGTAGTGCCTGTTCTCACTAACTGGACTAGAAAATCTCAGATATGAGCATTAGGTAAGGTACATACATTCTATGTAGAATGCTCTTGCTTTAGTAGTGGCAAACAAGTATGCTTAGACTGAGCATTGTTTCATTCTTGCTTAATAAATTTTAAAAGAAAGATATGGAAAGATCTATTTCCAGGAAACCTAACTGCATCTCAGAACAAAACTTAAGATTTGTAGGAACAGAAATATATCCAGTATCCACAAAAGTAAAATTCATCCAATCTAAAATTATCAGGCTTGGGGCATCTAGGTGGCTCAGTCAGTTAAGGGTCTGACTTCGGCTCAGGTCACGATCTCGTGGTTTGTGGGTTCAAGCCCCACGTTGGGCTCTGTGCTGACAGCTCAGAGCCTGAAGTCTGCTTCAGATTCTCTGTCTCCCTCTCTCTCTCTCTCTCTGTCCCTCCCCTGCTTGTACTGTCTCTCTCTCTCTCTCCAAAATGAAAATAAAAATAAAACATTAAAATAATCAGGCTTTAAAGAAGCAGGAAAGCATGACCAATACTGAGGAGGAAAATCAATTAATCAAAATTGGCCAAGCACTGACCCATATTTTAGAACACACATCAAAAGGTTGATTATAACTGTATTCTCTATGTTCAAAAAGTTAAGTTGAGGCATGCAGGATACAAAAAAAAAGGCCCAAACTAAAGTCTTAGAGGTAAAAATGACAGTGAATATGATTAATTACAAATTAGACATTGCAGAAGAAAATATTAGTGAATTTGAAGACAGCAATAAAAATTATCCATTTGAAACACAGAAGGGAAGAGGAGAATTTAGAACAGACAGAGCTTCAGAGAGCTGTGGGACAACTGTGTGCATTCTCATATATGCATAACTGCAGTCCTTGAAGGAACAGAGAGAGAGGGAACAAAAAATTATATTTGACAAAGTAACAACCACAGATTTTACAAATTTGATGAAAATAATAAACTCATAGTCTCCCAAAACTCAATGGACTCCAAGCATAAGAAACATGAAAGAAAATCACATCAAGGTACACTGTAAATAAATTGAATGAAACTAGCAATACAGAAGAAAATCTTAAAAGCATATACAACAAAAAGATACCTGATGTATGGAGGATAAGGACTTTTTTTTTTTTTTGTTATTAAAAAATGCAAGAAGACAATTGATCAACAGCTTTTGAGAAATAAAAGGGGTGGGGGGCAAATCCTCCCAACCTAGAATTCTATACCCGGGAAAAAACAGGCCTCAAAAATAAACTTGAGAGGCGCCTGGGTGGCTCAGTTGGTTAAGCATCTGAGTTCGGCCGAGGTCATGATCTCGGTTTGTGAGTTTGAGCCCCACGTCGCGCTCTGTGCTGACAGCTCGGAGCCTGGAGCCTGCTTCGGATTCTGTGTGTGTCTCTCTCTCTGCCCCTCCCCAGCTCAGGCTCACACTCTGTCTTTGTAAAAAACAAATAAACTTAAAAAAAAAAACTTAAAAAAAAAAAGAACTCATCACAAGTAGAGTGTGTGCTATCAGAAACGTTAAAGAAAGCCTTTCAGACAGAACAAAAATGATAGGAGATGAAATAGCTGTTTAAATAAAAATAGCATGAATGCAAAGTGGGAATTGCAACATATGCAAAAGTTGAATGTATGATGATAGCAACAGCACAAAGGTTGGGAGGGATGAAATTGAATTTGTGTACTATACTTGAAGCCAGTCAGAGATATATTAAAGATGTAGACTATAAATTCTAGGGTAACTGCCTAAGTAAGGAAAAAGTTATAGCTAACACAGATTGAATGGGATGATAGTTAATCCATTTAGTTAATCCAAAAGAAGGCAGAAAATAAAAAAGAGTAGGACAAATAGAAAACAAGATGATGGACTTGAATACAAATATATTAAGTATTATATTAAATTTAAATGGTGTAAATATCCTCATTAAAAGCAAATGGTAAGATTGGTAATTTGCCTGTTCTTCCAGGTTATATAAATGTTAATATTACTATTTGTTTATATAATGAATATTTACTTTTTTTTCTATTCCAAGAGGACACAACATTTGGTTCTGGGGATACTGCCTCAAAGAGCCTGTTGATAGTCCCCTCCCCACATAACCCTTACAATCTGAACAGAGTGTAATAGTTGCTTGGGTGGAAGAGATCGATTCTCTGCACACCTGGAAATAACAGTGCTTTAAGAAATAACACAATGACCATAGCTTGTACTGTTTTAACTAGAATGATGGATAATCTCCCACACCTGCTACAATATAATGTTTCTACTTACGATTGGCCATTTGTAATTAAGAATGGAGCGGCATCTGTGGGGTCTCCTGCCCAACCCACTTCTTCGCATTTATCATTTTCCAATTTTATCCCCCCGTTAGGCCAGTGGTTCTCAACTAGGGCCAGTTTTGCTCCCAGGGGACATTTGCCAATGTCCGGAAATATTTTTGGTTGTCACAACAGGGGTGGGGTACTACTGGCACCGAGTGAGTGGAGGCCAGGGATGCTGCTAAACATTCTATATCAAGTAGGGCAGCTCCCCTCCCCCTATAACAAAGACTCACCTGGCCCCCAAAGTCAATACTGCCTCAGTTGAGAAATACTGAACTTAATGACCATTTCATCCCAGTTTGCCCAGGACTCCCCAAGTTTTAGCACCAAAAGTCTTGCATCTCAGGAAACTCCCTAGTCTCAGTTACATTGTAAAGATTGATCACCCTACTTCCTACCTACTAATATTAGAAAAGCAGTCTCTATTCAAACAGTTGTTCCTTTCAGTACGAACATCAGTCTCATATTATATTGTAATAAAAATCGTAATCCACATGAACATGCATTGAGCACATTTTGTCTAATACAATTGGCTTATAGAGTTTTGGTAAATTGTTGAACTTTAAACAGCTGGTTATGGTGGAATTAGGACTATAAAAACAAAGTCTATCTTGAGTATAGTGAGCCTATTCTTGTTTGGAAGATTGAAAATATTTTCTCTACATTGTGCCAACCTCATAACATAGCTTATAGTTATAATGATGATTGTCAAAATTATGAATCAAATACAATTACATGTAATATAACTATGGCTTTCATTTTCTGAGTTGTTGCTGGTTACAACTGTACTACATCAGATTGGAGCTGGTATAAAGAGTACAATTTTCTTATAAAAAGTATGGAATTTGAAACCAAAGATATTTGAGTCTAACTTGATATGTGATCTGGGTAAGTTCTGAATTCCATGGGGAGAATACATAAATTAAATGAGGTAATTTTTCTAAAGTCCCTGTATAATGCTTATGTCAGAGCAATTCCCTAAGTGGTAGCTGTAATGATCAATATGAGGAAATTGATTGAAATGGCATAGATTAGTTTACTCATGGCATTTTCATTGGCAGAGACAGAGAAAGGAAGAGAGACAATGTGAATATCGTAACAGTTGAGCCTAATATAATGAGAAGGCATTGAAGCCAGAAAGGATTTAAGGAAACTCAGCTTAGTTACATAGATACTGAATGGAAATGTAACATTTATCTTCTATAAGATGTGGGAAATAATGCTCTTTACTGAATATGGTAAAGATTATCATAGCATAGAATAAACATCCCAAACAACTTCCCATTTCTTTAATAAAAGATAAAATAGGCCTATTCTTAAAATAACATTTCCAAAACATTAGAACAGGCCGAAAATTACATACTCCACTCAGAAAACTACTTTGAGTGGCAAAAATTCAGTGATGGAAATGAAATATTTATTTTGACTTCATTAGCAGATAGCCAATGAAACAGGTGCAGTTCTATTTTCTGTTATTGTATGAGGGAAGGCATGGCTCCTGATGTAAAGATACATTTAGAACTGCAATGTAATTAAAATGACTCTAAATTACAATGTACTGAAGGTAACCTCTAAATAGACAGGTGTGGGTAATAGGACAGGTGGGTTTGTTTTGTTTAGAGTAACAGTGCGCTTAACTTAAGGGGGAAAAATTAGATGTCTGTAACTCTGTGATGAATGAAATGGCATTTGGGAGGAAGAGGCACAAAAGAAAGGGGATTGATTGTGTAAGAATTACCATCACCCAGCGGGGTATTTTCCTTGGTAAAAGTAAAATTAAACTCTCCTTCCTCAAACAAGATTGGCTCACATTAGCGGTGAACAACAGATGGACCAAGTGTATGATATAAAAGTAAGGAGGCATGCCAGGAGAGGTCAATTCAAAGTCAACAGGATTTTTGTTGTTGAGAGCTCAGGGAAGAAGGGCGGCCAGGAATTAAACTGAAAGGGTATTCCTTTGTGTTTGGGAAGATGTACCCATGTATTCCTTCCCTTTTTCTCTCACATTCTTTCTCCCCCTTGCTTGGATTTGAAGACAATCTGACGACTTCCTCCTCTTTCGTTTTCATCCTGGTTACAGCAAGAAGCAATCAAGAATCTGCAGATCAAACAGGTGGATTTGAGAAATGAGGGAGTAGTTCTGAAATGACAATTCTTTCTGCTGCTGCTGAGGTTTATAGAATTTGAGACACGAGGCAACACACCTGGATCCACTGCTACAGTAATGGTTGAGGACAATGAGTAGGGATACATGGGGTCATTTGGGTATCATACAGGGAGGGCCAATTAATATTGTGAAACCACCAGCAGGAAGTCTCATAAAATGACAGGCAGCTACAATGGCAGGGGCAGATACAAGTTTTGTGGGGCTTGACGTTTCTATAATTTGAGGAGCTCTTTATACAAAATTAAGTACAAAAATGAATATTAAAAGGGGAAAAAAAGATAACTACGGGAACTGTGGAGACTGAGCAATTCATTTAGCATTTCCTTGGACAACTCCCAGAAATTCACACCCAGCAGTGCTTGCTGATTGCAACCTCGCCTTCCCCTTTGCACCTACAATGCTCTTAAATTCCCAGAGCACACAGGGGCCCTTGCCAATCAAGGCAGGTCATTAAGCTTCATTGGAAGAATCCCTTGCCTTCAGGAACTTCCCGCTGTAGCTTATTTTGTCTTGCTTGAGAAGCCTAAAATTACCCTGAAACCTAAATAACAGAAATTTTCCAACTGATGCTTTTCATTTCACTGTAAGAACTAAAACCCCTCACACACCTATCACCTTTCTGGACCTCGGCCGCACAGCTTGCATCGGTGTTGGGTGTTACAGGTACCGGGACGTTGTCCAGCTGGCCCTCGGGCTCCACACCACGTTGCTCTCCCGGCGCCGGAGCCCCCTGGGACCGCACTCCGGGCGCGGCTGGGAGTTGGGGGCGGGCTGCACGCGGGAGGGAGAGCACCGGCCGCGCCTCCTGCTGATTGGCCCGGCCCAGCCCGTGGAGGCGGGCTCTCCCCCGCGTTCGCCCGGCCCGGGGTGGCTATATTGGCACCGTTGCTGCTAGGTCGGCTCGCTTCCTCGCGTGGATCTGGACCCAGGGAGAAGGCGTCTGAGGGCAGTGCGGGCTCAGGGAGCGGAGCGAGGCTGCCGAGAGCGAGCCGGGAGCTGTGGGGCTGCAGTGCGATGAAGCAGCGGCTCAGGGAGCGGAGGCTGGCGGTGTGGCGAGACGGTCCGGCCCGGGGCCGGGACTGCTGCTCCGGAGGCTGCTGAAGGCGCCGCGGCGGCCGGCGCAGAGCACGGCGGGCGAGAGGGAGGAGAGGCTGCGGAGCGCGGGGAAGCCGGGCTGGGCGGCCGGCGGCTCGGGTTGGCCTCCCCGGTTGGGATCCCCCGGGTGGAACCATGCGGGTGGCCAAGTGGCTGACGGGGCTGCTCTACCAGCTCTCGCTGTTCATCACCAGATCTTGGGAAATTCACTTGCACCCCAGGCAAGGTAAGGTCACCGCCGGGCGCCTTCAGCAGCGGGGTGGGGGCGAGCGGGGGTGGGTGGCCCAGCCCCGTTGTGAGGATCGTGGTCCTGCAGGGGCTCGCGGGACTCCCGGATCAGCCAGCCCCAAGCATCCTGAGAGGTTGCGGCTGCCCCGGGTTTCGAGGAATTGTGCGCGCCGGGCACCGTGTCCCTCCCGGGTCTACGCGGTGGGGGCGCTTAGGGGCAGAGAGGCGCGTGCGCCCGCAGGGCACCAGTGGGCTGTTGGGAAGCAAAGAGGGATGGGAGAAGGAGTGGGTTGTGCAGGGCCGGGCGTGTCAGGGTCTTTGCTTGGGAAGGTTGGAGCGAGTCGGGGGTGTGGGAAAGCGGAGCACGTGTGTTCGTGTGTGCGCGCGCGCTCGCCAGCGTGTGTGCATTGGTCGTGCCCCTGGTGTATCTGGACCTGGGGCGTTTGGTTCAAGTCTGGGGTTGGGACGTTGGTAACGCGCGGGGGTTCAGGGGCCGTGTTTCTGTGGTTGTAGAAGCCCTGGTAAGGACGCTGGCCTCCTACGAAGTGGTGACCCCCGCGCGGGTCAATGAGTTTGGCGAAGTGTTCCCTCAGAGCCACCACTTCAGCCGGAGGAAGCGCAGCTCCGAGGCCCTGGAGCCCCCGCCATTCAGGACCCACTACCGAATCAGCGCCTACGGGCAGCTCTTCCAGCTGAACCTGAGCGCGGACGCGGCCTTCCTGGCCGCTGGCTACACCGAGGTGCACCTGGGAGCCCCCGCGCGCGGGGCCGAGGAGCGCAGCGTGGTGGCCCCAGATCTACGCCACTGCTTCTATCGAGGCCAGGTCAATGCTCGGGCGGATCACACGGCGGTCTTCAGCCTCTGTGGAGGCCTGGTAAGTGCCCTCTGGCGCCTTGGTATTTCTCTGGGGACCCAGGTAAGAGCTGTGTTCAGAGAGTCAGTCGTCATGGGGTTTTCCCCGAATCGATGGTGACCTGAGAGGTCAGAGTGGGTTAGCAGAGGGATTAACACCTAGATGAACCCTAGCTGAGGCTACCCCTTCCTGCCATGGGGGAGAGGCATTTGGAAGATCTGTAGTCTCTACCTGCTGGGCAAAACCTGACCCTTTCCGCAAAGGTGGGCGACTCCTGAAGTGTCAGATGTTGAGCTAGTGAGTCAGGGAGTGGACCTATGGGGCCTGTGCCACATGTGAAATGTCTCTTCCAACAGGGCAGGTGATACCACTCAGACACACGAACTCCGGACCACTTACTGAAGCTGACTCCCCTGAATTTATTTAAATCTCCTTGAATTTAGAAGGAAAAGAAAATATATGCAAAATGAAAAGAACTCGAAAAGTTGGCTTTTTTTTTTTTTTTTTTTTTGATAGTATGGGGGTGGCCATAGAGGCTGAATCTGCCGGCGTCTAAATTGCACCATATTTGACAGGGTATCTACAGAGACCTGGTGCCAGTAAATGAGAAATGATCAGTAGAGTGACGGGAGTAAGATTTTTGTGTAAAAGAAAAAACCTTATTGTGGAGGGAGGAAATAAAAATAATGGGTTCTTTGTGTTCTTTTCCCTTGAAGGCAGAGGTCCTAACCCCTCCACTCCCAACGATGAACTTCTTCAGCAGGACCTTTTCTGAGCATAACTTTAAATGTGTAAAACGTTAAATAGCTTCCTTTTTAAATACTAACAGTAGTCAAAAGTTACAAATACAATTTATGGTTTCATAATACATCATCAACCCAGCAATCTTATTGGGGCGGGGTCTATTCACTACTGTAGTGGCAAGAGGTATAAACTGGATAGCTACATAACTGATACAAAGGTATCCTTTTATTGGTAACAAAGTCACAATGTCTGTGGTTCTACCTATGATCAAAATGAATTATCAGGGGTTAGTGAAAATAGGTCTAACACTTTCCTGTCCAAGTTTTTGAAACTCTAGGTTTCAATAGTTTTGTTAAAATAAACCGACTTCATTAACTCTGATGAAAGACAAGTTCAAGAGGAAACAACTAGGAATTTAGTTACTGGCTTCTAGCATTCACATGTAATGCTTCCTCTCAGGTTAATTGACCTAAGATGTCTTCCTGGGTGTGAGTATTGGTCTTGACTAAGTAAATTTTGGAAGATATACTTGCTCTTTTTCATGTTACTTTGGCCTGTGTTTACATGGAACGTCTTGAACAATTTCCTTTTCTGCTGTATCTAAATAGAAAGCTTGAAACATCAGAATGGCAGAAACACACTAATATTTACACAGCCACCTATATATCAAAGGAAAGAAAAATATTCCTTCTTAGAACCTCTCAATGTGTAACTGGTCTGGAAAATTCTAGATTTACTACCACAATTTGTCATGGTTAATGTTTTCTTGATGTAGTATTTCATGGCGTGAAAAACATTCCAGATGGGAAACATTATTAGGAGTGATGTTTCTGTTCATGTTGATTCATAATGCTGGTGTAGTTCAAATTATTATTCAATTTCCCCTTTTTGAAATCAAACAGTTGGAAATGTTTTTAGGTCTTGACTAGAGTTATCCTTGCCTGTAACTATGCCAATTCGGATATAGTTGTCTAAGTTCTGACTTCTGTATATTTACTTTGCTTTTGAAAATGTATTGATATTCTCAGACTTTAACTTTTTAAAAACTGTATACCTATGTAAGTGTCTTAATTTTTATAAGGCTGCATTGAGGACATCAGTCTTGGTAGAGCAAGAACTTCGAGTACTGGAGCAAATATCAGCTAAGAATCTTTTAGTAATTGGATCATGACCAATTAAAAGTCCAAGTTACTAATGAGAGAAGTGACATTTGTCGGTTTTTGGTGTTTCCACTGGAGCCTATATTAGCCATATACGTGCGACCCGTCGATCTTTCTACCCCCAACTCCATCATTAACTTCCTTTAGGTTAATGGTGTCAAATAACTGAACTCCTGGTAGGTTCTATAGTCCGTTTGTCACTATAACCAGTTCTTCATAGTCTCAGATGAGTCTTTAGACTTGAATAAAATTGTGGTACCCATAACCTGGACCAGTTGAATTGTTTAAAGATCAACCTTGATACAATGCCTGTGAAATTAATACTAATCTTCTGGCCCTGTTCCTTCTTGCTTTCTGACTGGTCTTTGTATGTGACTGTGATCTAGCTTTGACTTGTCCATTAACCACTGAGGTTGAAATTTACTGAAGGATTGTTGTTAGAGCTAGTCTTAAGTTCTTTTTCTAGTTTGTTTTTGTTGCTTTAAGTTTGCTTTCAATTATAAATGGATGTTGTACTTTCCTCAGATATCTTGAAATGAGTATCTGATTTTCTCACTTTATTGCTAATGTGTATTGTGTTTACATTGCTAGACTCAAACATACATGGGCTGACAAAAATGGACCCCATACAGGGCCTTAAAGTGTTCATTCTGAGATCATTGTTTGGGAGGAAGGTGGAGAGATTGACTTCTAGTTCCTCTGTGCCTTAGTTGTTTTGCCTTTTGTACCATCAGTGTAATTCGAGATCTGAGAACTTGGGGCTGCCTCTGCTCAGTCAAGTCTAATGGACTCTCCTCCTGGGCTCTCACTGCTGCTGTGTATCCCTGTGAGCTGTGGCTTTAGCCCTTGTTCTGTGTCTGACTACTGCATCGTGCAGCCCTTATCACGTTGCATCTGCTGCTGTACCTTCCCTATGTAATGTGGTTTGGTGATGCTGTTGATCTTCCAGACTCCTCTAAGGGTCTGAAGTCCTCCATGGTATTTGAAATTCAAGGCAGACTTAGTTCTTCCCTTTGCTAAATTCTACATCCCTAACTGTGAAGGGCATGTGGAGGAGGGATCCCTTTTGGAGGGTCTGTTCCCTGAATCCCGCTTAACCTGCTGAAACTCTACTTTTGGCAGTCCCCTTAAACTAACATACTTTTGTCTCTAGGATCTTCATCCTCAGTGGAGAAGTTGGCACATGGACATCTTTCCATCTGTTTCTTTGGCCTCCAGTCACCCTCCTGGGTGAAGAAATCTGCGAAGTTCCCTTCCACATCTTGTTTAGTTGACTGGTTCTCCTTCCATCTTCTTACTTGAGGTAGCCTCTACCCTTTGTATGGTGACTATTGAGGAAGGAGATGAAAACCAAAGTGTTTCCAAAATCTCTCTCTATATGGAGCTGCTTACAAAAAATTGACACCTCAGCATGAATCCCATTTAGTGGACTGCTAGTGTTGGATTAACCCCAAACAGGTGAACTTTAATTCGTAGGTGGTTAATTTTTCCCCATTATTCAGAAGTCTTCATATTTATGTCTTTCACTAAATCACTGAGCCTGAGCTAGTACTTAGTGGCTTTTTTTTTTTTTTTATTTTGAGAGGGAGGGTACGAGCAGGGGAGGGGCAGAGACAGGTTCCCAAGCAGGCTCTGTGCTCCCCATGGAGCTCGACTGCAGGCTTGATCCCATGATCTTGGGAAAATGACCTGAGGCAAAATCAAGAGAAGCTCAACTGAGCGAGCCATCCAGGTGCTCTTTAGTTTTAACTGTTCTGGACCCAAGAATCAGGAGCACAGGGTCTGCCAGAAGTCGTTTTCATGTGTGTGTCACTTGTGCTTTTCTGTAACTTCTTTAGTCCATTGATGAACTGTCACAGAATGTACAGTTACCAGGCCTTAATACTCCTATTTTCAACTCTAAGCCTTGCTCTTATGGTCCTATTCTCTATCTTCTCATAATGTTAGCACCCTTGCCAAAGTAGAGATCAGTATTTACTAAGCTGAACTTTTGGTGTATACTGGTCAGGATGGCACATGTAAATTACATCCAGGCTTTTCCTAACAGCCCCTGGGACGACCAGTCCTCTATTACCCAGTGGGTTCCCTTCTTCCCAAGGCCCTCGGGGACTAACCTGACTGCCTAGACTGTTAGCTTCACTATTTCTTGGTGGGATTTGAAGCAATGCAGTCGTCTTGGTTGAAAGAAACTGTTTCCAGATGTCCTAAAACCAGACCCTGCATCTGGCTTCTACGGTGTTCTCCTACAGTAACTTGCAGTGGTGCTGTGTACTTATTTGAAGTTTCTCATAACTATTCTGTGGTGTGTCAAGCACTATATATATATGTAAAATTCATAAGGACCTCTCAGTTATTCAAATACTCCATCAAGTACTCTATCAGGGAGAATTTCTTATATCTCTTACATGAATATTGTTAGTTTTGGTCCTCCAAGAAGTGGGTGACAAGACAGGATTGTGTGACTAAGCATTTTGTGTAGGGGAAGTGCCTATGTTAGAGAAAATAAGGAACTCTGAAATGGAGGATGAGAATGTTGGGTAGAAGCATCCAAGGCTACTGGGGAATCTAAGCAAGGTTCAGTGAAGCTTGCCTCAAGCCAAATTGGGCTGAAAGAGGAGTCCCATGCCCCCTAAGGAGGGGTATACCCTCAGTGTCCTTGCCCCCTTCAGTTACTGAATGGGAGTGTCACTTGAGAGATGGCTGGGGGTGCAAACTAGGAAGGATTTCAAAAGCTAGTGGCTGGGATCCTTGGCCAGTTATGCTTCGCATGTTCAGGGCCATCCTGTACTGCTACCAGGCACACAAACCCAAAGTCTGATGCTGTTGAGAGGAGTGCAGGACGTGCACTGTGTGAACTTGGAGAAAGGAGTAAGAGCATGGAGACCTGTGCTGGAAAAGGCCTCTCCCCTGGACTTTAAGAGGGATAACTCCATGTGGATCTGGAAATTCAAGGGCAGCTCCCGGCCCTGTGCAACTGGAAAATAGGGTGGATTGGGAGATGAGGCTAAGGGAGACATCACATTAAAGCGTGGACTTGTGAAAGTATGAGGCTTGAGCTGTGGTGGTGGGGGGGTTTGATGTGTTGGGAGGGTCTTCTCCTTATGCAACGCTGTGCAGGGTACCAGGGATGGCAGTGAGTCACTGAAAGGACCACTCTTGCAGTCTATGGGAGGGGAAGAAAAGTCACTTAATGTGGTTGCAGCAATGAAGGGAAAGAGTAGCTGCCTGTGTGAGGTATGCTAATGTAGACTAGTGGTTCTCAACTGGGGTCAGGCTTGCTTTTAATTCTTATAAAACTGTCTAGTTAGCTAGCTTACAGTGTATACAGTGTAGTCTCGGCTTCGGGAGTAGATTCCCATGATTCATCACTTAGATACAGCACCCAGTGTTCATCCCTCCACTCTCCATTTGTTTTCTGTATTTAAGAGACTCTTATGGTTTGCTTCCCTCTGTAACATTTTTTTTTTCTTTTCCTTCATGGTCTTCTGTTATGTTTTCACTCCTGTGTGGAAGTTGAGAAACTTCTTTCTCTGACTTCTTTCACTTAGCATAATATTCTCCAGTTCCATCCACGTTGCTGGAAATGGCAAGATTTCATTTTCATTGACAAGTAGTATTTGTGTGTGTCCACATCTTCTTTATCCCTTCATCAGTTGATGGACTCTTGGGCGCTTTCCATAATTTTGCTATTGATAGCACTGTGAAAACATGAATCAGCACTCCTGTATCCTTTGGATAAATTCGAGCAGTGCTATTGCTGGGTTGTAGGGTAATTTTGTTTTTAATTTTTTGAGAACCTCCACACCATTTTCCAGAGTGGCTGCACCAGTTTGCATTCCCACCAACAGTGCAAGAGGGTTCCCGTTTCTCCATATCCTCGCCAACATCTGTTCTTTCCTGAGTTGTTAATTTTAGCTACTCTGAGCGGTGTGAGATGGTATCTCAATGTAGTTTTGATTTGTATTTCCCTGATGAGCATCTTTTCATGAGTCCATTAGCCATTTGGATGTCTTTGGAAAAATGTTTATTCCCATCTGCCCATTTCCAATAATCCAATAACTGCCCAATAATCCAAACAACTGGGTTATTTGTTCGGATGTAAAGTTTGGGGAGTTCTTTATAGATTTTGGATACTAACCCTTCATCTGATATGTCATTTGCAAATCTCTTCTCCCATTCCATTGGTTGCCTTTTAGTTTTCTCGATTGATTCCTTTGCTGTTCAGAAGCTTTATCTTAATGACGTAAGTAGGGGCATTTTTCTCTCATGTGATCTTTGGTGATGTTTGGAGACCATTTTTGCTGTTACGGTTGTGGGGGAGGGTGGTATAGGGAAAGCTATTAGCATTTTGTGGCCAGAGGACAGTGATATGGCAAAACTTCTCCCAATGCATAGAACAACCCCCTTCACGAACCATCAAAATGTTAGTGTTGAAGTTGAACAGCCTTATAAGGGGACACATTTGAATTTTGCACCCTAAAAGACCAAAATGATTTTGATGACTTAAATGACTGCATGATCCTGTAACCATTAACCAAGAAAGTTAATGACAGAATAGGAGGCAAGGAAGAGATAATTATTCTAGAAACAGGTGTTTGGTTCTAGAATAGGTTTATAATCGTTGAACTTGAATTTACTCTTGGTCTAGAATGTTCTTTCTCTTAAACTCCTCATCCTTCAGATCAGTTTTAAGCCTTTTCCCTGATTTTCTCTAGACCAAGCTGACCAGGCCTGCCTTTGTTCCACTACTGGATTCCTCCTTATGTATCATATATCGAATTGTAGCTGCTGACTCTTCTGTAGACTTTAAGTGCAGGGATGATGATTGTAGCACCCAATGGAGAACACAGAAATACTCAAGTGAAAGAGCTAAAGCAGCTTTTAACATGTGCAAAGTAATTACACTAGTTCATTACATCAGTCCTAAATGCAAGGAAATTTTTAGCAATTTGTTGAAGTACTTGAACATACTTTAAAAAGTTGTGCATAGGTTAAAAGATAACTAAGTTGTGTTTTTCATATGGGTTTATACTGCACTTTTGTTACAGGAGGCTTTATTTCTGTTTTGCTTGTACTTCCTGTTTTCCATAAAATATACTTAAGCTATCCAAAAAGGTATTTATTATATACTAACCACTGTTAGTTATTGGTGGTAATGTCAGTACAAGAGTGTTAAACTTCTTCAAATATTCATGAGCTACATAAATGCTGTATCCGCACAGTAATAGCATGAAGACCTACTGGCTCTGGGACTAAGGCAGTCAAAAGTGACACACTACCGTTGACATTGTGCTAATGCCTGACTTTGACGTAGATGAAAAGGGCTGGGAAATGAGGGGCAGTGATAGGACAAGGAGGAGGATAAGAATATATGCTAGTTGTCACCACCAATCTTGGCCACGGGCTGCCCTTCTTTTGGCCAAATATCCACTTGTCCTTTTCTTCCTGCACAGCAAGCCTACCTCTCTCATCTACAAGGAGACCACCTGTTGGGGGCACGGTCTTCATCCCCAACCCAATAAGCAGCATGACTGTGACCCTAATCTTAAACTTCCTACAGGAAAAAAAAATAAATCCTTCCTACAGGATTTATAGCCATTTTGGACAACTTCTGAGGAGGGATTGTGGAGCCTTGCTACCTTGGCAGGAGAGCTCTTTAATCACCTTCTTGGATTCCTCTTTCTGGACAGCCAAGTCACCAAGGCCCCTGGTGGTTCTGTTCTCTGGGTGGGTCTTGCCCGTCGCTTCATGGCCACATCTAAGATTCTGGGAGGATGCTGTCTGGGGGGTGGAGATGGGGGTTGGGGCAGGTTTTAGGAATGCTGAGGTAATTGAGGGGCTATGGTTTATGTTACAACTAAAGCAATCGGGGCTTCTTCAGTCCAGGCTCGTGGTTTCTCTGACAGTTTGGTACATTAAAAAAAAAAAAAAAACAAAAAAAACAAAACTTAGCTGACTTCAGACGGCAGATTGAGTTTTGGTAATTACTTCATGTTAATTATGACCGTTGCCAAAGGCATTCACGTTAAATCTGTGAATGCCAAGAATATCTCCTAAGGAAAAGCAAAATATTGGATTTTTCCCTTACTGATAAAAGTCCAGCTGTACTAAAGTAGAACAAACTATAATAAATTGTAAACGTTAGGGAAAACTATACCAGGAGACATAAATGAAAAAATGATATATTTTCCTAAATAATTGAAAACTACATATGTTATTTGTAAACTAGACTATAAGAAACATGCTATAAATATGACAGATGGTCTGGCAGGTATATGGCATGTGTCCTAGATGTTACATATATCTTCAAGTAGCATGGACTTAAAACATTTCCATAATCAGTCATGAAGATATTTCCATCATACATCTATAAAACAATTCTGAATGACTTCTTAAAGTTTCTAATTGTTATAATGCCTTTAGGTTTTATGTCTTCAGATATTCCAGTTAGAAGTTGAGAGAGGCTATCCTGAAAACTCCCTAGACCTCCCAAAATGTTGACTGTTCGCTACCCTTGTGAGTTCCTAGAATTTCACAAATCCTCAGTGCCCACAAGAAATACTACAGAATTTATTCCTTGTTGTTGTTGCTGGGACACCACTTGCACCAGGGTCATTTGGCTATATAAGGCTTGGGTGGGTGAGTCTGGAGTCCTCCTCTTGATCCTCAAGGGCAAGGATTGGTGAGTAAGGTCTCTTTTCAGAGGAAGTATTGGCAATGCATTTTCTCTTTATTGCCTCCTCCCACTTTTATACTGGAGATCTGGAGTTGCCTTGTGGAATGGGGAGTAATGAATGTTGCCAGAGGAAAAGGACTCCTCTTGAAAGTCTTAGAATTTTCTACTTTAGACAACTGGAGCCAACTAGATTTTCTTCATATTTGAAGTGTGTGTATGTATGATGCTATTTCCTAGGAGTGATCAGTGGTGTTATGAGGAAATGTAATGGAGAAAAACCTGCATCCAATGGAGTAGCTCAAAATAAAAATGAATCTGAGTTAATCTTCATGATCTTTTATTACATAATTATACTCTGCCTAGGGGAAAAAGGGTGGCTGTAATGTGTGCGCGCGTGTGCAGTTTGTTTTTTGAGAGAGTGGGCAGGGACAGAGGGAGGGGGACAGAGGATCCTAAGTGGTCTCTGTGCTGACAGCAGAGAGCCCCATGTGGGGTTGGAACACTTGAACCCTGAGACTATGAGCTGAATCGAGGTCGGACGCTTAATCGACTGAGCCCCAACATCTGTGCCCCAACATCTGTGTTTTTAGTGGAGAATTTTTTATCCTATTTCAAAATCCATCTCAAAATCACTGATGTTTTAACAATACTGCCTTTCTCAGGAAATTAGGTAGAATTATTTCTATTCTACAAGGTGTGGAATGGAGAGTCCAATATGAAGTGACTTAAGTTTCTGTAAGTGCAAACACAGATCATCTCCTCCGGCTCTCTTATAAATAGCATTAACCTGATTCTCCTCCAATTTATGAAAAACTACCACCACAAAGACCAAAATACTACCAGTGATCCACCCCTAAAATTAAAACTCAATTTTCTTAATCATTGAGAGCAATTGGTTCCTAAAATTCTTAGAGGCTCTAATTGCCCTACTCAATTGGAATTTATGTTTGAATGTTCTGTACTTGCTAATGCTAATGTGATAACTATAACTGACTTTGGAAAAGTGTCCAGTTTATATTCTACTGGTTTTTACTATTTAATGAAATCTGAGTACATTATTAGTTGTGGCTACAGTACATGTGTTTGCCATGTATCTGGAAAAAAGTATGTATAAATGGCACAATACGGAGGAACATTTTGGAAAAACAATTACATATATAAAAATACTCTACATAAAAATTTTGACCTATGAGAATAAATTGGAACCAGTTGTATGTATAATTGCTTAATGCCTCTCAATACAGCTTGGTAAAAAGATCGTTGCTCAAGTAACTGGGAAACCCTTGCCCAAGTGAAAACTAGTTTTGCTGCTTTTAATAGTCATAAAAAGAACGTGTTCGGAATTTGATTGGCATTTGTCATGAATCAAATTGCAATGCCCCTCTGCAGACAGGCAGGTTGCTAAAAATATGGCATGATCTAAATAGGATTCCATGAACCACCTGTTTTAAGTCTTCCAATTTCTTACCAGGTTCCTTTCCAAGTTTAAAAGCTTCCTTACAAGCCTTTAGGCAAAGCTCTAATATTTTTACTTGAACAGAAAGTCCCCTGCAGTGGGGTGGGTTATAGAAAACATGATGGGAGTAACATACTTAAGTTCCTCATTGATAAATACAGAGGAGTTACTGTGAGGACAAATGATTCTTTAAGTATTCCTAAAACATAAGGTTTTTGTTGGAGAAAAGCCTTTGAGTTATAAAAGCAATATTCTTACCAGGCTACAGTGTTCTGGTACAACTTAAAAGGAAGTTCTGATGGACTCTGGATAGAGCTATTTTCACTTTTCACGTGGGAATACAAGCTTGACCCCTGTGCAGTGTTATTGGAACATTATGCTAGAAAAACCCCATTGTCAGATTTTGATCCAAAAAAATTAAAAAATTTCCAAGGTAGAGCTTCAGTATAGCTTTCCCCAGTAGTTTGGCATTCAAAGTAGTTTTGTAGATGCATTTAGATATGTAATAAGCCACCTCATGTCTATTTGTATCTTTTACCAAGATGCTATCACATTTCCCTTTTTCAGCATGCTTTTTTAAAAAGACAGAAAGCAATTTTTCCATGGGCCCATTTATTCACGTTTCAAAAATAGTGTCTTTGTTCCTGATAAGCATAGTTGAAGTTTTTCTGGGAATGCGCAGGGAGCTGAAATTTTGGTATATATTGAAAATAAGTGATCTGTAGTTATCGCTGGAAAACAGGAATTAGTAGAATTAAATATGCTAGTGTATAGACCACTAGAATATCCAAGAAATAGATGAATTCTTAATATATGGCTACATTGTTTAGACTGGAACATTAATATACTAGAACTCGATTATCTTTTAAGCCTTTAAAAAAGTGTAATCCTAACCTATTATGTAACTGAGTGCCAAAACATTTTACCAGTTAGCATTGAAAGAAAACCAAAGCATGTAAATTTATGACAAGTCCCCTAACTACCATAACTTAATGTTAGAGGAAAAAATAAGGGGAGAAAACCAGGTACTTCACCATGTTTCTTACAAAAATGTTCATTTCTATGGATATGTATTGAGTATCTGCTACATCTTAAGCAACGTTTTAGATTTTTGGAACTGTAAGCATAGTAATGGCTTTATCTTTAAGGAGATGTTGATCTAGTAATAATTGTGTGTGAAGAGAAACTTATGACTATAATTGCTATAATCATTTAAATGGTTTAAGGGATTATTTAAAATTGTGATTTAAAGGTTATTTACAATGAGATTTAAAGCAATAGCTTCAGTTATTCTCTAAATAACATATTTATAACTAAGAACTGGAAATGAGAACTCATTCATCAAGACTGTGCTTATCCTATCCGTGATTCAGTAACTGATCTTTGACTTTGTTCTTCACAGGATTTGCTTAAGTGGAAAATTGCCAAGTTTTTAGATTGTTTAAAATGTTTATTTTGAGAGTGCAAATGTGTGCTCCTGAGCTAGTGGGGAGGGGCAGAGAGAGGGAGAGAGAATCCAAGCAGGCTCTGGGCTATCAGCATGGAGCTTGATCTCCTGAACTATGACCTTAGCGAAAATCAATAGTCTGATGCTTAACCAACTGAGCCACCCCGGTGTCCTTAAAAATTATGACATTTTAAATGCAGACCAATCCATTTTTTAAATTTTAATTTATATGTGAGACTGTGCATGAGCAGGAGAGGGACACACACACACACACACACACACACGCATGGAGTTGGAGTCTGAAGCAGGCTCCAGGCTCTGAGCTGTGAGCACAGAGCCCAACGTAGGACTTGAACTCATGATCCATGAGATCATGACCTGAGCCAAAGTCAGATGCTCAACTGACTGAGCTATGCAGGCGCCCCTAGACCAATATATTTTTGATATTGAGATGTGATAAGCACAAGTGCAGCCTGTCCAGCTGTCTAGTTTGCCCTTTGTTGGCACGGCTTCAGCCTCCCTGTTCTGTCACTTGGACCTGCCAAGCTTTTCCCCATTTCTGGGCCTTTGAGTCCCTGCTCCTTCTGGAGTGTCCTCCCAGGTTTTCCAAGGCTACCTTGTTTTAGCCTCAGCCTGAAGTGCATCCTTACCCCACTGATTGTCTCCCTGCCTTTGTTTTTTTTCTTTAACTTATTTCTAATTTACATCCAGGTTAGCATATAGTGCAATAATTTCAGGAGTAGATTCCAGGATCCATCCCCTATGTATAATACCCAGTGCTCATCCCAACTCATTAAGGCTCTTCCTTACTGCCCCTTGTCCATTTAGTCCATCCCCCTACCTACAGCCCCTCCAGCAACTCTCAGTTCTCTGTATCTGAGTCCCTTAAGTCCCCCTCCCTGTTTTTATATTTATGCTTCCCTTCACTATGTTCATCTGTTTTGTATCTTAAATTCCATATATGAGTGAAGTCATGATATTTGTCTTTCTCTAATTTCACTTAGCATAATACCCTCTAGTTACATCCATGTAGTTGCAAATGGCAAGAATTCATTCTTTTTGATCACTGAGTAATACTCCATTTTGTGTGTGTACATACACACGTACATACATACATACATATACCACATCTTTATCCATTCATCCATCAATGGACATTTGGGCTCTTTCCATACTTTGGCTATTGTTGATAGTGCTGCTATAAACATGGGGGTGCATGTGTCCCTTCGAAACAGCACACCTGTATCCCGTGGATAAATGCCTAGTAGTGCAATTGCTGGGTCATAGGGTAGTTCTATCTTTAACTTTTTTTTTTTTTAATTTTTTTTTTTTTAATTTTTTTTTTTTTCAATGTTTATTTATTTTTAGGACAGAGAGAGACAGAGCATGAACGGGGATGGGGCAGAGAGAGAGGGAGACACAGAATCGGAAACAGGCTCCAGGCTCTGAGCCATCAGCCCAGAGCCCGACGCGGGGCTCGAACTCACGGACCGCGAGATCGTGACCTGGCTGAAGTCGGACGCTTAACCGACTGCGCCACCCAGGCGCCCCTCTATCTTTAACTTTTTGAGGAACCTCCATACTGCTTTCCAGAGTTCCCAGCTTTATTTTCTTTGTTTTTCCTACCACCAGGCATAGCATTATTGTCTTTTCCATAGAAGTGTAAATTCTTGGAAGGTAGGGATTTGCATGTTCCCCTCCATCTCTGGCCCCTAGCATTGTGCCTGGCACATAGTAGAGGTATTCATTAAGTATTTGTCAACTAATTCGTAGGGTTTATCAAAACTGGTTTATCATATCTAGTACTGTGTAATGGGTTAAGGCATGAACTGTGAAGCCAAACCATCTGGGTTATGTCTTATTAGGTATAAGACTTGGATAAGTTAACCTTTTGTTCCTCATTTGTCCTTACTAGAAAGTGGGGATAATATAACTTGAGAGTTACTGTTAGGTTGAAATAAACCCTATAGGCATATATTGGAATTAGGTATTAATATTACAAATGCCTACTTCCAATTTAACCTCACCAAACTAGAGAAAGGGGTCTATAAAAGCTGACCATTTGAGGCCTGGTTTTCACTCTTTTTTTTTAATTTTTTTTTTTCAACGTTTATTTATTTTTGGGACAGAGAGAGACAGAGCATGAACGGGGGAGGGGCAGAGAGAGAGGGAGACACAGAATCGGAAACAGGCTCCAGGCTCTGAGCCATCAGCCCAGAGCCCGACGCAGGGCTCGAACTCACGGACCACGAGATCGTGACCTGGCTGAAGTCAGACGCTTAACCGACTGCGCCACCCAGGCGCCCCTGGTTTTCACTCTTAACTACCAATTGATATGAGCCCTCATCACACACCTTGCTGACTGCCTACCGCTGACTACCTACCACCAACTCCTCCCTTGCTGATGTAAAGATCTTAGCTGCACAAAGATCTGATCTTTCAGAGTTACTGCGTTGACTCTTGTCCCTCTTCCCACTTCTCTTCAAACCCTTTAATAATTCGCCCATGGAACCCTTCCCAGAATGTTTTAAAGCCCCTGCACAAAACTATATTGAAAGATAGTTATCAAGATATTAAAAAGCTATGTTAGTGTTTACTTCTGCATTAAATATCTAATAACCAAATATTGAGTATCAACCTATTGTGAGATCTCAAACCTCTTCGAACATGATGAAAAATTGGCTTGCCATCGGCAATATCACTGGGATTTGTTGCCTATGTTCCCACTTGAAGAAAATGCTAATTTTAGTTACATGTTCATGATCATAAGGATGTAATTTTTCTCATTTGTTTATGGTAAGGCTTTCCTGATTAAAACCTCCCTGCATGCAATAGTCTCCATGTTCTAGCTCCAGCCTGCATCCTAATTTCTGTTCTACCTCAGCTTAACAAGCTGAGGGAATCATAGTTTTAATGGTTGAACAAATACTCTGCGCTATGCCTACTCTGTCAGATACTGTATTAGACCATGGAGATTCAGAGCTCAGGTCTCTGCCTACATGAAGCCTCTTGTCTAGTGAGGGAGAATAATTATAAAGAATAAACGCACGAAGATAACATATAATGCTCTAAGGAGATCAAACAGTATCCTATAAAGAAGTAATATACCTTCACCTGTACTATTTCTTTTTTTTTTTTTTTTTTTTAATTTTTTTTTTCAACGTTTATTTATTTTTGGGACAGAGAGAGACAGAGCATGAACGGGGGAGGGGCAGAGAGAGAGGGAGACACAGAATCGGAAACAGGCTCCAGGCTCTGAGCCATCAGCCCAGAGCCCGACGCGGGGCTCGAACTCACGGACCGCGAGATCGTGACCTGGCTGAAGTCGGACGCCCAACCGACTGCGCCACCCAGGCGCCCCCTATTTCTAATCCTTAGTTTCTTTACTAGCACCCAGGCAAACAAATGTTCAGTGTTTCTCTTTATTACACAAATGGTTGTGAACTATACATCTTGGTGTAGTATTTTGCTTTAAATAATTGGAGGCCTTTTCATATCACTACATGCAACGTTTACTTTTTGCCTGTAACCACAAAATATCCCATTGTGTGGCTGTACCATAGTTTACGTACATGTCAGTGGTCTTGGAATTAGGTCCTGTATCTTGCTGTTAAGAACAATGCTATGGTTAATAACTTTGTTACTTCATATATTTGGAAATGTAGATCGGTAATAGAAATTCTCAGAAGGGGAATTGCTGCCTCAAAAAGCAAATGCATTTGTAATGGTGTTAGATATCACCAAACTGCTTTGTATTGTGATTGCACTAATCTACCTTCTAACAGTAATGTATGAAGGTATCTGTTTTTTCAGACACATTTGAAGTATGTTATAAAAACTTACATTTTTACCAATTTCCTAGTTGAAAATGGCTTCTTGCTATTTTCTTCCTGAGTGAAGTTTAACATTTTTAAAAATGTTAGTTTGAGAGAAAGTGAGTGCATGCACACAAATTGGAGAGGGACAGAGAATCCTAAGTAGGCTCTCCACCATCAGCACAGAGCCCCAGTATGGGGGGGTTAAACCCATGAACCATGAGATCAGATCATGACCTGAGCTGAAGTCAAGAGCCTGACAATTAACTGACTGAGCCACCTGGGTGGTACCCCTAATATTTTCTTTTTTATAGGTTTTTAGTCAGGATTAAAATGACTTGTCCTATTCCAAAGTGATAAAGGCATTCTCTTGTTACTTTCTAGTGCTGTTACGGTTTTTTTTTTCAAAAGTTTACATCACTGATCTTTTGAATTCTATGTAGGAAGTATCCAAATTATTCTGGATATCTGCCCACATGTTGCAATACTCCTAAATATTCTTACTGGTTTGAGATGTTGTCTATGCACAAGTCTTGAATCCTGTAGGATTAATTAGCCTTCCTTAATTAGCCTTGGGCTTATCATGTGCTAGCATTGAAGAATTTAATGTGGCTGTATCCTATCTTAATATCTAAATAGTCCTAGTCCTACCTCCCTGTTCTTTAGAATTCTCTTGGTTGCTTTATTTTTCCATATGTACTTCAGACGTTTACATATTAAACATAGTTATTAAAATTAGGGTCTTGTTAAATTTATAGATTCATTTGGGGAATCTTATTACTCAGGGACATGGCACTTGGTTCCATTTAATTTGTAGTTCTCTAGTAGTGATTTAACATCTTACAAATTTGAGTTCCTGGGCATTTAATCTGTAAATGGGATAATTTCTTCATAATATCTTCTAATGGGTGTTTGTTCATATATGTGAAAACTTGTTAGACCTGTATTTTATCTCCCTGAAATCACTTATAGTAGCTTTTCAGTTATTAAAGGCACATGCTGGGGCGCCTGGGTGGCGCAGTCGGTTGAGCGTCCGACTTCAGCCAGGTCACGATCTCACGGTCCGTGAGTTCGAGCCCCGCGTCGGGCTCTGGGCTGATGGCTCAGAGCCTGGAGCCTGTTTCCGATTCTGTGCCTCCCTCTCTCTCTGCTCCTCCCCCGTTCATGCTCTGTCTCTCTCTGTCCCAAAAATAAATAAACGTTGAAAAAAAAAAATTAAAAAAAAAAAGGCACATGCTGATTGCATCTATGAATACTTTTAACTCTCCCTTTGCAATCTATTCTTAATCTTTTATGTAATCTATCTTACATGTGACATCGTCTCTGGGCTGGGATAGTTTATTTTAAGCACTTGTTTTATAGTCTACGGGTGTTTTTAAAATGAAGAATGTTAAATTTTTTTTAGAAGTCATGTGATCTCTTTTAAATTCACATAGGGGATTGTAACGAATTAAGATTCCCAGTACTGGGGGTACCTGAGTGGCTCAGTCAGTTAAAGGTCACACTCTTGATCTCAGGGTCTTGAGTTCAAGCTCCATGTTGGGCTTCATGCTGGTCATGGAGCCTACTGCAAAAAACAAGAAAATTCCTAGTATTACACCATCCTTACATTCTTCTAGGAAATTCCATTTTGTCATGTATTCGCAGGTTGCTGAATTAGGTTTGCTAGTAAAATTTAGGACTTTGATCTCGATCTATATGAGCTTGTCCTGTGTTTTTGTTTTGGTGCTGTCTTTATCAGGTTTTGCTCGAAGATCACACTCCCTTCTTAAAAAGAACTTATGTGTTTTATGTTTTGGAAGATTTCGAATAACACTGGAATTATCTGCTTTTTCAAGGTTTGGTGGAATTTCTCTGTAAAATCAAAGACATGAGTTTTTTGTGATGTAATTCACCTCTTTTTCTGTTGGGTAGAAAAAGGGTCTGTTTTGGAATCTTAACATTTCTGGAGTTGTTTTGGTAACCCCTATTTTACCAGTTAATCTCTATATCATAAATTCTCCCTCTGTTTTTTTTTTTTTTTTTTGCTTTTCTCAGGCATTGATGTCTTGTAATCATTATCTCCCAACTGTCATGCCATTGCTGTCACTGCAATTGAGGTTTTGTCTTCATGTTCTAGCCTCTTATAACTGCTAGTATTTTTCCCCCCACCATCTATAACACACAGTTACTAAGCTAAACTTTCTACCTTAGTCTTTTTTAGTATAGTTGACCCTTCTAGTCTTATTCACTAATGTTATATATACCCCAACATCTGGTATGGGGCAAGCATGAGAGGCATGCAGAGAGAAGTGTGGGCAAAAGCTCTGTTCTTACAGAGCTTATGTTTTAGTGGATTGTATCAGACAAATAAAAATAAGAGGTATTGCTACGTACATTGAAGAAAAATGAAACGGGATAAGAGGGATAGATGTAGGAGGTGGGTTGACATATGGGGTGGTGAATGTGGAGCAGAAATCTGAAACAAGTGCTTGAGGAGCCATTATGAAAGTGCTTGAAGGCAGAAGTTTTAGTAAGGGGATAGGTCCTGAGGTGAGCTGAACACATCTTGTCATATTTGAGAAATTGCAGAGACACCAGGAGTGGAGCTCTAGAAGGAGCCAGGGTGGAAGTGGGAGAAGTCAGAATTAGTTACCTGTGTGCCTGGAGGCATAGTAGGGGCAAGATGTGAGCACAGCAGGACATCATAGATTATTGTAAGGACGTTGGATTTTACTGAATGACTTGGTCATGTTTGTTGAAGAACATTGATCTAGACTTAAAGAGAAATTACTGTGACTCCTCCATAGACCCTAAACTAAAGGACTGTTGGTTTATAGAGGAAACAAAACATTAGGTTAGATCATGGATGTGTTAGTAAAACTTGGCAGAAGCAGTTGGATTTCAGTTATACCTTGAAGGCTGAGCTATCAGGATTTGCAGATGACTTAAATGTAGGATGTTACCTTAGGCATAAGAGCTCATCCTTGACTTCTAAGGACTTGTGGCCTGAACATTTGGAATAATACTGTTGCCATTTACTGAAATAGGGACCATTGAAAAGGCAGGTTTGGACTGAAAATCAGGAGTTTTGATTTGGACATGTTTAGGTTGAGAATGCTGCTAGTTATCCAAGTGGGGATATTGAAAAACAAGTTTGTGGCTTCTGGAATTCAGAAGATAGATCTTCGTGAAGACTCTTTAGTCGCTCTCCACGGCTTACAAATTGTAAATTGCTAGCATCACCTTCAAGATCTCTTATCTGACCCCAGAAAACTCATTGCCTTATATAAACCAAGCTAAACAGGCTCTCTTATTATAGAAGGTGATAGATTTTTTTTTTTTTTTTTTTTTTTTTGCCATCCTGAGGACATTGCCTATGCCATTCTTTTTACTGGAATGCAGGTCATCACAACACTGCCTATTAGAAAGCTGTCCACTCTTGGTTCCCTTCATGCTCTTATGTATTGGGTCATCATGGCAAGGAAACGTTATGTTTAGTGGATGACAGTGAATGAATGGACTTCTGGATGTCCTGCATCTGTGTGCTCACTTAAAACTGACGCTGCATGCTTTCCCTTCTTAGTGACAAAGTTAATTATTTTCTTTCTTTTCAGATGGGAACATTTAAAGCGCATGATGGTGAATATTTCTTAGAACCTATAATGAAGGCAGATGGGAGTGAACCTGAAGATGATCATAACAAGCCACATCTTATATACAGACAGGAATTAAAGACCAGCTATTTTCTGCAATCTCCCCAGCCTTGTGAAGTTTCAGGTAAACTATGGAGTAAAACTTTTTTGGTAAAATTACACTATTTAAATATTCTTGTAGGTTAGAATTGACATATGTTCCTCAAATACTGAAGTATATTTCAAACAAATTTTCTTGACCTGTAAGGACCCATTAGAAATTAGTTTGTAGGCAATTTTGTAAAATAAATTTAGATCCAAAAAAGTATTCTGCATGAGATTTAATAATCAAACTTTAATCCATTTACTAGTCACACTACTAGTATGCTTTTTCTTAGCAGAATTTTAGATAATTAAAGAAGAACCAAAGTAATAGCCCGTTGTTCAATTTTCTATGCTTTCAACTTTGTAAAAGAAACATTGTGTGTAGTTTTCTGACTCTTACTCCGTATTTTGAGATTTATGTTGGTGTGTGTAGCAGGGGTTTAGTCTTGCTGTGCAGTATCTTACAGGCCATATATCCATTTTCCTATAGATAAACTTTTGGGTTACTTGCAGTTTGTCACTATAAACAATGCTGCTGTGAATTTTCTTGTCTACATCTGCTGTGTTTGAGGTTTTCCCAAGTATATACACAGATACTAGAAAATTCCGTATATTGTTTTACAAAGTGGTTTTTATGAGTTTATGCTTCCAATAATGAATGATATTTTGTTGTTTCTATAAAATTCAGACCAAAGAATTATAATGGATTAGAATCTAGGAATAGTAGGTATCTGTAAAATATAAATCATACGTATCTATGAAGTATAAATCTGTTGCTAGTAAAATTAGTGCATTGCATAGAAGTCCTTTTAGGAGTTGTGTCCATGTGTGTACGTGAATCTTCATATCCTTGTGTCATTCTCTGAAGAACGGAGAAAGGCACCTGCAGTTATCATCAAAGTACAAAATCTAGACAAAGGACTGGGATTAGAAAGGATTTATTTGAGATTGTAGGTGTCCATAAAGTATAGTCCCAACACTGCAATGCCATCTGTTTTGGGATATAATGATATGTAGGCCTTTGAAGGTTTTCTCTGGGAATGCACTTCTTAACCTTTGCTATTATAAGAGTGCCATTTTGGAGTGGTTCTCACTGTGTCTAAGGCCGTGTTTTAAATCAATTGACATAATAGATGCCTTTCTTATGCTTTTAATATGAGCATAAGGGTTTCATTTTTATGGCTTCAAAGAAAACACAAATGGGTACAGCTTCACAATAGAATTCTACAGAAGGCAGCTTATGCTTGTTCTGATCTACCATTCAGGAGCAGCTTGTTTAATGAATTGTTTAGCTTCTTAAGAAGAAAACCACCAAGTAGACACTCTGAATGCATAAATGTTTCACATAATGATATGCAGGGTTTTGCATTCACAATCAGTGTTCATTATCAGAAAGAGAATGGAACAAGAAAAGCCAGTCTTTTGTTTAAAAATGTTTTATACTACACATTTATTACAAAAACACAAAATTAAATAGAAAGTTATGGAATTTCATTTTTTAATCATAATTTTTCCACGTTTATCTACTAAAACCTCGAAGACTGTATCCTTTACAAGTCTTAAAAATGGAGGTAATTTAAGTACAACTAACCTACGTATCTTTAATCAGAAAGCAATCAATTAATGGCTTAAATAATTAGCTGCTAATCATCATTTTGTTAGGCAAAATGGAGACTTGTGAACATAATTAGTAAAATGTTATCAAAGGCTTTTTCTTCCCCAATTCATGCATTATTGTTCAGACATACTTGTAGGATCTTCTATTCCGCAGGTGAACCTTGATTCAGAAGGACCTCTTCAAATGGGTTGGTCTAAAGATTGAACACATGAACCAAAAAGGTTAAGGGGAAAAGGGAAAGTCATTTTTTTCCCACATTTCTATTGATGGTCTTAATTCATTATGGCCCTAAAGTGTTGCAATTCATAGTGCTTTCAAGCCTTGATGGTTGTTTTCAACATCAGGTTTGACAGTGGCTCCTTGAGGCCATACAAATTACATTTGGTTGCCAAACATAACTATTGTGGATGCCAGGCTCCAGGTAGACCTCCGACATTGTCTAAGTAAGATTGAGTCAAAATGGCAAAACACCCCAAAACCCCACAAAATGAGCAAACAGCCTCTGTACGCTACCATCATCCACCCTAACAAAACTAAAACCTCAGAAGGGGGAGGCTCTGAAAAGGTTGGGAATGAAATATCTTTTGGGTTTTTACGTGCAGTTCTGCTCTTGCTTATCCCCCTTGTCACCCACGGCAGAGCGGAACTGGTCCTGGTAAGCTCTGCAGTCTTTTCCCTTGCTACTCTGCCCCTCTCCTCTCAGTGTCAGGAGTTTAGGAGCTTAAAACATTTCTTCTATTAAACGGGACTTGACATGAGTAAAATGAAAGGTCTTTCAATGGGTTTTAGATGATGTTGGCCAGTTTCAAAGTTTCTGTGTTTTTCCTAGTTTTTTCTAAACTTATCCTTAGTCTTGGAGTGCCTAACATGTGCCAAGGAATGTACTGGGTAAAACTTGAGTGATTCTCTTCATTCAGGTTCTCAAAGCCCTGGGGGTGGTAAAAGAACACAAGAACAGAAATCACAAACTGAATCGAGGCTGCTATGGGCAAGGAGCTGTATTACAAGCAGCTCAAGGGGCTGAGCAGCAACTTCCTGGGTTTTTACCAAGGTAGTGATACTTAAAGCACCTAATCTTCATTGTGAAGGATTTTTGGGTATTTTCGAAGCAAAAGTAAAAGGTTGATGGTAGAGGGGACTTGTATTAAAAAAAAAAAAAAAAAAAAAAAGCACCCAAGATTAGTTTAGATCAAGTATGGTAAGGTGACAGACCTGGAGATAACTACCTTTTGAAAGAATTTTACAATTCGCAAGAGAAGGGGGACATGCCACCCCATGACAAACTATGAAGCATGTGGGTTGGTCAGGAGGCAGGAAGGAGTGTGGGGAAAGCATGGGCAAAAGGGTTTATTACTATAGTAGTGGAGAGGTCTTCCGTTGGGCAGGAAGTAAAACAGATACTGAGGTTTATAGTGAGAGGATTTTTAATAATTTCAGTGTGCCTGGGGCGCCTGGGTGGATCAGTTGGTTGAGTGACTACGGTTCGGGTCATGATCTCACAGTAGGTGAGTTTGGGCCCTGCATCGAGCTCTGTGCTGACTGCTCAGAGCCTGGATACTACTTCGGATTCTGTGTCTCCCCCTCTCTCTGCCCCTCCCCTGCTCATGCTCTGTGTCTCTGTCTCTCTCTCTCAAATAAATGTTAAAAAAAATTAAAAATAATTTCAGTGTGCCTGCGAAAGCTGGACTGTGCTGGCAGACATAAGCAGAGCACATTTCGGTCCTGTGGTTGAGAGCCAAATCAGAAATCATTCAATCTGTAAAAGTTAGAACAGACTAGAGGGGAATAGTATTTGTATGTCCAGAGTCCTGATGTGTGTGGTGAGTGTGGAAAGTAGGGCAAAATGGGACTGTGAAGGCACACAGGTGCAGATCTCAAAGGAGTGTAGGATTGTGTAGGCTATCTTATGGGTACCGAGGAGACCCTACTGTTAAAGCAGAGACCATCTATAGCTTCTAAGGTTGTAGTACTCAGTGGCTTTAGTTTTTTTTTTTTTTTTCAACGTTTATTTATTTTCGGGACAGAGAGAGACAGAGCATGAACGGGGGAGGGGCAGAGAGAGAGGGAGACACAGAATCGGAAACAGGCTCCAGGCTCTGAGCCATCAGCCCAGAGCCTGACGCGGGGCTCGAACTCCCGGACCGCGAGATCGTGACCTGGCTGAAGTCGGACGCTTAACCGACTGCGCCACCCAGGCGCCCCCTCAGTGGCTTTAGTTTTAAAGATAATTTGGGGGGCACCTGAGTGGCTCAGTTGGTTGAGCATCCAGCTTTTGGTTTTGGCTCAGGTCGTGATCTCCCCTTTTGTGGGATTGAGTCCCATGTCAACTGCACTGACCGCATGGGAGCCTGCTTGGGATTCTTCTTCTACTAGCTTGCATTTCTCTCTCTCTCTCTCTCTCTCTCTATCTCTCTCTCTAATATTTAAAAGAAATAATTTTGGATTTGAATGAGGGGAGACTCAAGCCGAGGGGACTGAAAGCAGCTATGTTGTCAACAGAGGATTTAGACGTCAAGTGAATTGCACATAAAAGAGTAAATTGAAGATAATTTCCTTTAAAGCTTTTTCCTCAGCTTTGAGATGGTAAAGATTGTTCTGTGTATAACCCAGGCGGATAATCCTATGAATGCATGAGAATTCTTTTAAGTAAAATTTTACTTCTATACAGGCTATTTCCCTTTTAAAGACTTAATCAGCTTTGGTTTGAAGAAATATGGATGTCTTTAGTGTCAGCAGGGGCCACAGTTGACTTAGGAAGCCAGGAGTCTGGTAACAGAGTGGTACTTCTGGCTCTGCTACTGACTTGGAGAATTTACTTCTCTGGATCTTAATCTACAGTAGGTAATAAATGGCTAATGAATTTGTTTCAGTACAGGTCAAGTTTCCAGTTTTTTATTAACTTGAGTACCTCCTACTTATAGGGACCAGGCAGTTATAGGAAATGAGTAAAGTGAGGTGTCAGTAGGACACTGAGGTGTCCATTGGGCAGTGGAATGGACGTGCTTCTGGCAAAAGGTGCACAGGGAACTTGAGACCAGTATTACCACATCTTTTGTATTATAACGTAAAGCTAGGATTTTTCAATTGGGGGTGAGGGAGAAACTGTCATGTTTGGTTAGCCACCTGTTTACAGAATCTTAAAGATTTCCAAGGTCCCTGACTGCGGCCAATATTTTGAACTAATAAACTTCGATAAACTTGAAAAGAAACCACCAGTCTCCTCCACCTTCCTCTCCATTTGTACCCCTCCCCACCAAAGAAGCCTTTTTTTTGTTTAAACTCTAAATCAAACACATACTATAATGGAAACTTAGCAAGTGCTACTTTTTGAAAGTCCTATTATCTAGAAAATACTGGTATTTGAATAACATCATCTGCCCAAACCATTCAAATCGCCCTTTTTGCTTTGTTAATTAACATTTGTGCCCTTTAGAATAGTTTCTTCAGTGGTCATTCTTCAGTTGTCCCAGTAATGTTAAATTTTATCCCTAAAACAAAGATCCTAAATTGTGAAATTTTAAGATGTTTGAGATTATGAATCCTCAGCACTACATTTGCCTAATATGGATTATGAAAAACTCTCAGAATGCTCTTCATGGTCCTCTTCCC